>NC_045783.1:18210738-18835738 GCF_008692025.1 Phocoena sinus
CTCACAGATGTAGAGAACAAACTAGTGGTTACCAGTAGGGAGAGCGAGGGGAGGGGCAACACAGAGGTCGGGGAGTGGGAGGTACAAACTATTGGGTGTAAGACAGGCTATGAGGATGTATTATACAGCACGGGGAATAGAGCCAGTATTTTGCAATAACTGTAAATGGAGTGTAACCATTAAAAATTGTATAGAAAATTAAAAAAAGTTTTTTCAGAATTGACTTTTCATTTTACAGCTTCTAGAAAATTGCATTTTACACTTTTTAGGAAATTATTTTATGGGAATTGCTTAACATTCTTTTCAAGTTTGCTAAAAATGTTTAGGGAATTTTCCTTCTAGTTCTAGAAAATGCTGTCTTCTGTTTTACTGAGAAACTGCAAAACATTCTACACTCTAGATCTTTAATCTCAGTTGTGTTACTTACAAAAATTGAACATATACATGTGTGTATACATGGAAATAAAATTTTCAAACACACCTGTAAAATAACATTCATAATTTAGTCATAAAAATAAGTAATGATCATTTTCAGGTAACTGTGGATCCTCTAAGTCATGCTGTCATAAGATAAGCGGCTTAAGAAATGGTACAAATGATAAAACTTACATTTTTAATTACCACATCTTCCGCCCCAAAATAAAAATATTGTCTCAATGCAATTATTTTCTCTGGAATTTCAAAACTCAGACCTTTGCAACTAGTACTTAGATGTTATTTCTTAAGGTAGTAAAACTAGGGCCTTCAGGCAACAGACTATATCATTATCCTTCCCACGAATAACAGAAAGAAAAGGTTCACTGCCAAGGCACAGTCTCATGTTACTTCAGGTTAGCAATTCGAAAATTTACTTTGTGGTAAGGTCTGGTTTTCCCAGGGAGGCAAGATTAAATGCCAGATAAAGGATTCACTACTTGACAATTAGAGAAACTGATGCCTACAAGCTGATAATACCCTAAAGAGGTAACTTGAAACAATTATATCAATTATCTAAACACCATATAATGCATTACCTTTGAGCAGCTGAGAAACAGAGACAGGAGAATAAAGAATGGAAGAAGGAAAAATAAAACCATTTGTATTAAGCAAAAGTATTCTGATTACTCATCCTTAGTTTATTTAAAAAAAATTTTTTTATTAAATCAATACTAATTTTTTAAAGTAAAGAATGACTAAAACATGTATTTAATTTCATGTAGGAGGTTGAGCATTTGGTTATTAGGCCCTACCTGATACTGGCAACTGAACCAACATTTTTATAAAACATTAAAGAGCAAATGACATTTGAATTTAGATCTTTATATTTTCTGGGCAAGAGTCATATGAGATGTGCATGAGATTCTATTCACATCTATTTTTATTCTAGCTAAAAAGATGTTCATGGAAGTATTACACTTGGCTTTCTCATATGGCTTCAGGCTTATTTAAAAGCTTCTAAGAAGATAAAAGGGGTAACATTTTCTTTGCTTTTTGGGTGGTCAAAAGGTTAAACATCAAATTCTCAGTGTGAGAAAACCCCGAAGTCCTCTAGGTGAAATGTTTTGATGCTTAGTAAATGTGTCTATGTGGAAATACACACAGCTGAAGACCAGTCTATAAGCACTTCCCTGGCTGCAATCAAATTGGAAAAAATAAAAAGTGACCACTTATTTTAAAGTCTCCACTTGTATTGTTATGTTAGCTTACATTATAGGGTTCTTTACAAGTTTACAAAGTACTTTCACATATATCATCTCATTATTTGATAGGATGGTAAGTGAAAGTATCTCTAAGGAGGCAGTAATCACAGTGGTTTAATGTGTATATCTCACCTCTTCTGCCTATTCAAGGGCTCTGCTCCTGCAGTAATCTCCCTTGCCCTTCCTACCTCACTACTTTCCCCTCTTCCGCTGAGTCCTTCCCTTCAGCGCATGCACATCTCTCTCCTCCTGGAAAGCTTCCGCTCCCACTTCTCCACTGAGCCACCATCCCCCTCCCCACCACTTCTCTCCAGCTCTTCACAGCAGGGCTACTGGAAAGCTGCCAGCATTTTCTGTCTCTGGTTTCCTCCGCTTCAGCAGGTCTCCCCTCCGCCACTCCACTAACGCTGCTTGTCAAGGTCACTGATGACCTCCGTGTTGCTAAATCCAGAGGTCAATTCTCAGTTTTCATCTTACAAAGTCTGACCCAGTTGATAACTCTCTTTTCCTTGAAATAATTTTTCGTAATGTCCAAGTCCACCCGGTACTCATTTTCCTCCTATTCCCCTGGCAGTTCCTTCCTGGTACTTCTGTTGGTACTGCCTAGGGCCAATCCTCGGACCTCCTCTCTTTTTGAATCTATAATTCCTCCCTTAATCATCTCATCTAGCCTTTACATACTATAAATATACTGACAAATCCAAAATTTCTATCTCCAGCCTTCTGCAATAATATAAATTCCATGAAGGCAGGAATTTTTGTTTAAGTGGTACACTTCTATTTCCCCAGTGCCTAGAAGAGTTTCTGGCTTGTAGCAAGCTCTCAAATACTTGCTAAATAAATTAATGAGTGAATGTGGATGTAAAACTTATTGTAACTGTTAATGATTCCCTTAAAAATTAAAGCATAATATTAAAAAATCAATAATTATCTGGTATTAGCAGTGTAGCTGACCTCAGAAACTGTGGGGTGGGGAAGGCGATACAGTAAAACATGTTCAAGGATGCATCTTTTTAGGAATGGTAAATTTTCTGATACTGATTTATGTCCTCAAGTTTCAGATGTATATATTAATATATATTTTGTTAAAGTTACATGTAACCACTTGAAGATCAGAAATAGGATGTATAACTTTCAAACCACTAGAGGAAGAGAAATGATAAGGAAAAAAGGACCAATCTAATGTCAGGTGATAAAGGGAAAGAGATAACTCACACTCACATAATATAGCAAAAATGAATGCATACAAGTCCATAATTACAATAAATATGATTGGGTTAGACTCCTTCATTAAAAATGAGCAAGCCTCATATTGTGTTTTTTAAAAAGCTATGAATGTTCCTTATAAGAGTCAA
Source organism: Phocoena sinus (assembly GCF_008692025.1). Lineage (NCBI taxonomy): Eukaryota > Metazoa > Chordata > Mammalia > Artiodactyla > Phocoenidae > Phocoena > Phocoena sinus. The sequence continues at coordinate 18,213,773 of NC_045783.1, forward strand.
ACATTACCCAGAATGTTTGAAAATACATGGAATTAAGAACCAAAAGCATTAAATAGGACAAAGAAAAATTCACCAAGAAGATATTACACACACAGACAAAAAGCTTAAAATAATAGAATGAAAAAACGGTTAAAAGAATGCAATTTAACTCACAATCATGGCTGAGATATCAACACTTCTCTACTAGAAATGGATAGGTCAAGTGGAAAAACTAAGTAAGAAAAAGTATCTGAGTAACAAAACAAAGAAGGTGCTTATTAACCTTGATTTTAATAAACAAAGAATATATAAACTGACCATTTATTAGTCATCACTAAAACATCAATAAGATTAAAATGTTAAAGTTATAATACAGGTATAATGAAATATTCATATAGTAGAGTATTATTCAGGAGTGAAAATAAATTAACTAGAAGTTATGTGTCAAAATGGATAAATTTCTTTTTTTTTTTATTTAAAAAAAATATGGAACGCTTCACGAATTTGTGTGTCATCCTTGTGCAGGGACCACGCTAATCTTCTCTGTATCATTCCAATTTTAGTATATGTGCTGCCGAAGCAAGCACCAAAATGGATAAATTTCTTAAACATTATCTTAAAAATACAAATTATAAAAAGATAGGTACTGTTTATGTAAAATTTTTTAAATTGCAAAATAAGTGTATATTATTCAGAGATACATCCATTTGTAATAAAACTATGAAAACTTACATGGGAATGATAAAAATCAAACTTGGAACAGTGGTTACCTCTTTGGGGAAGAGAGGATTATGATGGGGGAAGGTATATATGTTGATAGTTTATTTTTTAAGCTGGCAGTACATACATAGTTATGCATTATAGTATTATTGTCTATTGTCTTTTTAAAAGTTGGATTTTTCCATTTTAAAAAACAAACTCATTCAAGGCTTATTCCCTGCTGCATATGGAAAAATGCTAAAATTTAACAGCAAAAGACTGACAGAAAAAAGGCCACTTTGGAAAATTTAAGATACACCATTAAGTAAACAATTATTGGATTAAAAAAGAAATAAAAACTGGGATTACAAGCCTTTTGAAAATAAATGACACTTAGGAACTTACAAATAGCCACCTGTATAATTTGGTCAAAGTCATTACTGACACAGGAAAATTCATATCCTTACATGTATTTACTAAAGAACAATTAAGAATTTAAAATAAATGAACTATGTATTCAACTCAAGAAGTGAAAAAAGAGGATAAGATAAATTTGACAAAAACAGAAGGAAACAGACAATAAAGATAAACGCAGAAATAAATAACAACCCCCCCAATAAAACAGTAAACACAAAATAGTGGTATTTGAAAAGACTAAATAAAATAGACAAACCTCTATCAAGTCTGATTTTGAAAAAGAACTGAAAATGAAAGAGACAACATTAAACATAAATTATGGCATATCCATAATTTGGAAGAGCATCCAAATATAAGATCAGAATAAAGAAACCTATAATAAATACATTAATATCTCAGATAAATATCAGTATGAAAGGTCGCAGTATGGTCGCATTTGTGTTAAAAAGGAAATGATATATGTGTTTAAGTTTACAGGCCTGTAAAATATATTTTAAAAAGGACTGAGGTGAGAAAAATATTTGTGACCTATAAAATAGGAACAGGATTTAATATTTTGACATATCCTAGAAATCAGTCAATAAAAAAATAAAAGTTGGCAAAGGTATTAATGGGCAATTCCTAGGAAACTATAAACAAACAAAAAATTCTCTACCTCACTAGTAACCATAGAAATGGAAATTATAATAATCATGATAAATCATTTTTCACACTCAAATTGGGAAAACAATTAAACTTAATATTAAGTGAAGGGGAACATTGGAAGCCCATTTCTTATTGCTGGTAAAAGTATATCTTAGTGTAACCATTTTGAAGAACAATTTGACAGTGCCTATTAAAATATAATAGCTATGGACCCAGCAATTTAACATTTGCATCTACAAAGAACCCTGGATATTCACTGCAGCACTGCTTCTAACAGTGAAAAAAATAGAAACAATCAAAATTCCCATCAGCAGGACAATGGTTAAATAAATTATGGCACATCAACAGAGTAGTCTGTGACCATTAAAAAGTTCATTCTTCAAAGAAACATACACATATATATGTGTACATATCAATACATACACATACATACACACATATATACACATACATGCATAGACAGAAAAAGTTGTGGAATGGCGTATTATTTTTTAAAAAAGCAAACAGAACATATATTAACTCATTTTTACAAAAGGGTTAGCTTAGTCTAGAGGCCAGAGAGGACTTCATCAGGACCACACAGACAGCAAATGAGTCTGGGACCAGAACTCAGGTGTTAGGACACCCAACCCAGTGTCCTTCCACGTTACACAACTTGGTACACTGAAATGAAAGTGCGTGGATTTTACAATCCTTCAGGCCTAGGTTCAAATGCCAGCTTCAACACTTCCTAATTAAGTACACTTGGAAAAAGAGATTTCTGAACTTTAGCATTTTCACTGTAAAATGGACAAATAAATACTAACTCCATGAACTGTAAACATTAAATGAAAACTAAATGAGCACACTTCCTTCTCCCCTGGTCAATAGAATCAGTTTATGAAGAGTATCCTCTCTATTAACCTATTATCCTCTCTATTAATCAGTCGTTGGCACCTCAGCTCCACACAGAGAATGTGGCAGCTCAGTACCTCTGTGTCACTATAAACTGGGAGTTCTCTAAATACGTCCATGGTGACAAAACTATTCCAGTTGCCTGGCATTTCCTTGTGGCTCTCATCTGCCTCACACGCTACTCCCTTTCTCTCAATCTTCCTGGCTCAGCTCCAAACTCCCAGATTATACAGTTGGTGGTATTCTATTTATTTCTTGAGAGTGATGGCTGACCCGTAATGACAAAACCTCTAGCTATGCACTGAGCCACTGTCTTCTAGGCCTGGCTACATAATCACTCCAAAATAGTTTTTCTAGATTACAACTGAAAGAAACAAACACAACATACCATTAATAGTTTGGACTATTTTTCCCTAAATGAATCACCGTGAACTTACCTGCTGCTAAAACAAAGTATCATAGACTGGATGGCTTAAGTGACAGAATTAATTTTGTCACTGTTCTGGAAACTAGATGTTCAAGATCAAGGTGCCAGCATGGTCACGGTGTGAGCTCTCTTTCTGGGTTGTAGATTGCCACATTCTTTCTATGTCCCCACATGGCCTTTCCTCAGTGTGTGGGCACAGAAAGAAAGAGAGGGCAAGCTGTCTGGCGTCTCTTCTTGTAAGGACACTAATCCTATCAGATCAGGATCCCACTCTTATGACCTCATTTAACCTTAATTACTTCCTTGGAGGCCCAATTTCCTAATACAGCCACTCTGGGGGGTAGGGCTCCAGCATATGAATTTTGGGGAGACACAAAACATTCATTCCAGAACACCAGCCACAGAGCAACCCATCTGCCCTTTTTCTCTACTCACTTATATAGGCCTTAAAAATGTTCTTGTAGGTCATCCCCGTCAAGTTGGCAATTTACTCTCTGGAAGAACTTGAATATTTGGAGATTTAACCATGTCCCCTCTCTTTTGGATCATTTATAAACAACCAAATAAAAAACATTAAATAAGATCAGTGTCAGTCTCCTTGACCTACCTATACCCCAGTGGGGGGGCTTCCTGCTTGCTAGTCCCAACTTGAGATTCCCCACCCGCCAACTAGCCTTGGCCTGCTGCATCCCAGCTTGGGGGGCGGGGGGCGGGGGCGGTGTCTCCTGCAGGCCAGTTCCGGTCCATGGTTCCCTGTCTGCCAGCACTGGTCCAATGGCACCCCAGCAGGAGGCTTCCAGGTTGCCAGTCCCAGCTTCTGGTTCTCTATCCGCCAGCCTCAGCCCAGCAACTTGGAAAAGCTCTAGAGGTGAACACACCTCTTCCAATGAGGCCTGAATCCCAACCTAGGGAGGCCGCTGCCTTCCAACTTTGTTCCTTCGTTGGGTACTCTCCCTCAGCCCTAGGGTATTCCTTTTAATTTTGATTCCTTCTTAGTAGCTAATCCCCTGTAAATAGTTAATAATTCTTTATATTAAACCTTAACTGCTTCTGTTTCTGACTGGCCCCTGACTGATACAGGAGAGCCTGAAGATGAGTGTCATGGGGCGTCCCAGTGCTGCCTCAGGAACAAGCAGAAGAGAGGCACGCCGGAGCCAGAGCCAGAAGCCTCCTCTGCCTTCAGTGTCCCTGTCACAATCTCCTGGCAAAGAAGAAGTGTTTGCAATTTCCAGCAGCAGCATCACAAGCAGGGCAAGGAAAGGTTGATCTGGAGCTGAGGCGATAATCTGACAAGAGGCACAGTAACTCTGCTGCTATGCATACACAAAGTCCCTATTTAGACACACACACACACACACACACACACACACACACACACACACACACACACAAAATAGCTAACACCTACAAGAACTTCCGATGTGCCTGGCCATTTTAACCCCTCTTAATAATCCTATAATGTAGGTACTATTACTATCCCTACTTTACAAATGAGGAAAATGAAGCATGGAAAATTATTTAGTTTTGGCAAGGTTCCTCAGTGAAAGAGCGGAGATTCAAATCTAGGTATTCTGACTCTGCAGACCACACTCTTAACCATAACTCTGCTAACAACTGTTTCTATTGCTAAGATCGCTAAGTTTGAAAAAGTGAAGAGAAACTATTGAAAGCCAATGTTCTTCAACACTGCTATTAAAAAAGACAGCACACTTAGTAAGTTTTAAATCTCTGAAAAAGACTAGAAACAAATATTTCCAAATGGTAACAATTATTAATTCTGAGTGGTATATATGATTCTCTATATCTTTTAATTTTGGCAAAAATAATTCTAAAAAGAGAGTACAATAGAAGCACTAACAAAAGGTATAAAATTTTTTAAGTAATGAATCAATTTTTCACTTGTAGAAATTAATATTGAAAAGGATAAACAAGTTTTAAAAATCATGGAATATTACTGAGTTTCGGCAGTTTATTCCCATCACACTGGCATTAAATTTTCTGGAAGAACTTACATGTCACTTGAACTTAACAGAAATGCAAGCCAAAAAGACATTATCTGGGACAAAGTTTATAAAACTAATGTCTTAATTTATAAAATAGATTTAAAAACTAAGTTTGGAGAGGATTAAGGGATGGGAACAAAATTAAAGCAACTACTAATAATAACTCAATAAAGTATTAGAAAGAGTAAAGTGATTTTGAGATTAAAAAACTATATAGCTGAAGTAGACCTTACAGATTCACATCAGTCATCCCTACTTATGACATTTCATAGAAGAATGATGGCCCTGCAAGGAGAAATGACTTAGTGATCATTATAGAGACAGAAAGTGGCAGAGTCCTAAAACTCAACCCCTGTACACACCATAGCTCATTTGAGAAATATTTTTAAAGGCATAATTAATATGTAGTCTTTAAATTAGCAGTAAGGTTTTTTTAATTAATTAATTAAATTTTTTTTTTTTTTTTTTTTGAGGTACACGGGCCTCTCACTGTTGTGGCCTCTCCTGTTGCGGAGCACAGGCTCCGGACGCGCAGGCTCAGCGGCCATGGCTCATGGGCCCAGCCGCTCCGCAGCATGTGGGATCTTCCCGGACCGGGGAACGAACCCGTGTCCCCTGCATCAGCAGGCGGACTCTCAACCACTGCGCCACCAGGGAAGCCCTATTGTCACTATTTTTAATCTTATCAATCTAATTAAGAAACAATGTCTCACTGTAGTTATATTTCTCTATTGTTAGTGATGCTGAGCATCTTTTCACGTGTTTACTGGTCTTTTGAATATCTTTCTCTTGAACTGCCTGTTCAAACCCTTTGTCCATTTTTCTATTGTGGTGTTGTTTTTCTTACTAATCTGTAGATCATTACTGTATATTCTGGATGATTATTCCTTGTGAGTGCTATGTATTCTAAGTATCTTCTTCCATTCCAAGATTTCTTTGTATTTTAGTAGATATTTTTGTTTTAATGAAGTGAAAGGTAGCAGTATTTTCCGTTGTGCTTTTTGCCTTGTTTTGAAAATCCTCCTCCTCCTAGGATCAAAATTTTATTTTCACATATATTCTTCTACATATCATAAAGTTTTACTTATCACATTTAGGACTCTATTCCACCTGGATTATTATGGCATGGGGTAGGCATCTAAGTTTATTTTTGTTTCCCACATAGAACACTTAAACTCCAATCAAGCCCTATTGTCTTGCATATCACTGTTGTCCAATATTTGAGATCCACCTTGGTTTAACTCCTTTCAAAATGATAATAATTATCGTCATAATATGTAGTCAATGTTTAAGACTTACCCCATTTTTACCAATTTCTTTATTCACCATTACTTCTTGAATTTCACCTTTTTTTCATGTTCATTTCTTCCTAATATTCACTCTTTAATAGGTCCTTCAATGATGATCAGAGACTGGTAAACTCTCTCAGTTTTAAGAAATGATTTTATTTTATCCTCATTCCTAAACAATAATTTACCTAGGTAAAATAATCTAAGTTGGTAATTATTTTCTCTTAGCTCTTTGAAGACATTGTCTACTATCTTCTAGCTTCCATCCGTTGTCACAGATTAGTCTTCAACAGTCCAACTGCCATTCCTTTGTAGGAAACTGGCCCTGTTTTCCCTTTATCTTTGATTTTACAGTTTCACTATAATGTGACTAAATATAGATTTATTTTTATTTATCCTGCTCAGGACTGTTTATGCTTCCTGAACCTTAGGATTAATGTTTTTGTTCCTTTCTGAGAACTGCTCAGGTATCTTCTCTTCGAATACTGCCTTTCATTCTCTCTTTTCTCCTAGTCTGTAACCCAATTGATGAATTTTAGACCCTTTCAGTCTATTTTGCATGTCTCTTAGACACTCCTTAGTATTTGCCATTTCTTTAAAAGTGTGTTACATTCTGTGTAGTTCCTCCAAATTATCTTCCAGATTACTAACTGCCTCTTTCAGTTACATTTTATATGCTGCCTAATCTATCCAACCTCAAAGACTATACTTTACATTCTAGAAGTTCTATTTGATTCTTTATTATTAATCTACCTACTCTTTTTCATACTGATTTTTCATTATGTCTTTAATCATTTTGAAAATAATTTATAGACTCAACCAAATTATACTATTATTAAATTGTCAGGAGTCTAATCACTCAGTTTGCTGACTCTCTTTCATAGAACTTAATATACTTTGTACTTTGGATTATGAGCTTACCCTCTTGGAGACCTTCTCTGTAGGATGTCCATGTGGCCAGTGTTCAGGGCATTTCCCTCCAAAGAAGTTTTGCGTTTCTTTCTGCCAGCTACAACAGCTTTTTCTCGGCATGGGTAATAGAAGTTCTAACTCTATACCCATTTGAGGGAGTGTGGGACCATTTTTATACATTCTCAGGAGAGTCCTTTTTTTTCTTTTTTTTTTTTTTTTGCGGTACGCGGGCCTCTCACTGTTGTGGCCTCTCCCGCTCCGGACGCGCAGGCTCAGCGGCCATGGCTCACGGGCCCAGCCGCTCCGCAGCATGTGGGATCTTCCCGGACCGGGGCACGAACCCGTGTCCCCTGCATCGGCAGGTGGACTCTTAATCACTGCACCACCAGGGAAGCCCAGGAGAGTCCTTTTTTCCACTTAGAGCCCATACAGTCATCGTCAGGCCCCCCTGTCATCAACTTGTACTGGCAGGACCAGAGATGGTTTTCTTCTAGCCCGTTCTGTTGATGAGGGCTCTGGCTTTAGGGAGGTGGTGCCTCAGTTCCAACTTCCCAGGGTCTTGTCCCCACACAGGCATTAAAATCCACATCCCTAGCATTCCATGAATAATGACTCATCGCTCCCCACTTAAGCCACAGGTCACACTGTTCTAGTTATTAGTTTCCTCTTTACTCCGGCAGCAGGCAATTTCCTTTAATTTCCTTTAATTACATGGCATGGCATGTAAAAAGATGTTTCAAATATTTTTAGGACAGATTATGCGGCATGCTGTATGGATAAAACCAGAAGTCTAAACCATTTATTTTATTAAATGAGCATCCCATAATTTATTTACGAGCATTTTCATTTCACTTAAAAGCCATTCTCCCAACACAATACACTTCACAACCAACAAAGACCGACATATACCTATTGCTCATTCTCTCGTTTTTCCTTAGAAAGAGAACTGATGTTTAGCTAGGCCCAACAGCACACAGAATAAGGTCACATTCTTCAAGCTTTGCTGCAATTAGATAGGGCCGTTTGACTAAGTTTGGGCCAGTAAATGTAAATAAAAGTGTTTTTTGAGACTTCCTGAAAAGCCAGCTTAAAGGTTGCGTACTCAGCTATACAGGGCACAGGTGAGTAAAGGCAAAGTCATCATTTTGACTTATTTCTCCTGACCCCAAGCCAACTGCTCTTCATTGCACTTTGCTTTTACTTATTTCAGCCTGTGTTATTTCCATAATCACTTTCATCCCTGAGTTTAAAGCTGCTGTAGAGGGCAATCATAAGCCGCAATGGGCAGAGATCACCGTAGAGGGAGGACATGAGGGAAAGGCAAGGGAGGAAGATCTGTGTTTTCCCACACAGAAGCTAAACACTGTGTGAAGATCAAATTGCTTTGGACTAGGATATGGTGCTGTGAGTGAATCAGTAGTCACACCACAGCGTCTCCACCACTTCTTCTAAGTTAGGTAACTGACCCATCTGTTCCCCAGTACCTTGTTTTTCCAAAGGAATTAAACTTCCCAGGGAGCCCCTGTACTCGCCTACAATTAAGAAAGCACAGCGGCAGACACTGGAATTATATAGTACATTTAAGAATGCCACTTTCTCTGTAAGATTCTAAGAGAATCGGAGTAAAGTCCTGAATAAAACATATCACCAAAATATAGAAAAGACATGTTTCTAGAACTTCTCTATCAGCCTTTAATCAAACAATACACGCCTACAACCTAACTTCTGCCCTTATAAACCTGACACTTGGATACCACTCTGGTTCACTTTTCCATATCCTCCCAGTTTTCACTATTCTACTGAAGATCAATGTTCAACCACATCTATGGCTTTAGCCACGTTCCAAATTCTGTTAGATGAGGGGTGTGGGTAGAAGACCAAAGACACCAAGTGCTATTCTCCTATAATTTGCCAGCAAATGGCAGGAATCTTGAGAAGTTTGCCTCCTTGCCTACAGTTTTATAAAAAATTTTAAATAACTACTATAATGATTCAGGGTAAGTTTTAGATTTAATTATTTGGTGATGTATAGGTATAATATTTTTGATAATTAAATACTTAGTTCACAATAGCACTTTTGTACTTTTGAGTAATAAAATTTAGAATATTAGATCAAAGTATGAAATACAGACTTTTAACGTTGCTCCCCAAATAGCATGTCTTGACTTTGATTAAGTCTGTGTTATAAAAGACTTGAATCAACACTCCTACCTGACCTTTTACGGTGATCAGGTAATCGCCGGGGCTGGCAGATCAGAGGAGAGCATGACAGGCATATGTGATAGCACAGCTGCACAGGACTAGACCAAAGGGTTACGAAGACTGTATTCTTTACTAGGAGGACATAAAATCATGATGTGATACATTTATTTGGATAGCAAGCAGTCTGGAGGAAGCCACATGACAACAAAGATCAAAAGCAGAAAGGAGGTAAAGTTCGAGTCACACTGATCTCCTATCACCACAAACCCTAGTCCAAAAGCTTTCTATTACTGTCCTTAGGACTCCATCATTGAGCTTGATGACAGTAATGTCTCAAAAGCTTTCTTAATCTCCTGGGGACAAGAGTGAATGTGCTTGTATGTATATGGAGAATTTCAAACCACATTCCACCTTAGATCAGTAAGAATAAAGTTAAAGTGGTGGGAAGACGTTTAGATGATCCTATCTGAATAGAACCAATTTCAACAGGTTGGAGCTAGCTTAAATTGGACCTAACCTATAAGAGCCCTTCTGACCCGATGTGAGGCTGGTTAGGAAGTGTTCACTCTGAATTGCTGCAAGCAATTTGAACAATCCATTATATTCCTTCCAGGGAAATGGAAAATCCAAATCTCTCACCTAGTCGATACTTAGAGTGTCAACTGGATAGATATCATCCTTATCAGAAAGCAGGAAAAAAAATGGAATTATTTGAAATTCCTTTATATATACTTTCTGTATTCTAAATTCCAGAGATGGAGTTGAGTATTAAAATTGTTAAAAGGCAAACTAGTGAATGGGGAAAAAAAAAAACCCAAAAAGTAGACGGAGTCTACTTTTCCAATTTGGAAAAAGAATTCTGTAATGAGCAAACACTATGCCAGTCAATTAAATGGTACAGCACTAAAGTTCCATATTTTGCTTAGCTTATATAATCTAGTAATACATCAAAGGATAAAGGAGTAAAGGGTTACTTAAAGAGGAAGGTGAAGAAAACAATATGTCTAGAAAATCCTACTTAGTATACAAATGACTAGGTGTTTTCTTTAATGCTACATAATGCCATAAATAAAACTTGTTCAATTTCTAAAAACACATTTTTCTCCAGCACAGGTGTGTTTACACTACACAGAATAAAGTTGCTCAAATTCTCAGTGTTTGGCACATACTTACAGGAAATCAGAATTAGTATTAGTGCGAATTAGTACTGTCCAGTTTAAACTTGCCCATCAAGTTTAAACAAAAAGAATAAAATTTGGAGTGTACTATAAGTTAGGTGCATTTCCTATGTAAGTTAAACATTACATCGTGGGTAAAAAAGTACTAGTTAAATCATATTACTAGCATTTATACATCTCAAAAAAAGAGATAACATAAACAAGAATTAGAACAGCAAAAGTTGTGACCAGGTAAAAATATTCATCGAAAAACTTCTACATTTCATGAGCAAGTTAAAACCTCATTTTATCATTTAAAAACTCACATTTAAACTTGCAAATACTAAACATGAGCAAATTAAAAGGTTTCATGGTTTTCTAGTTTTTTTTAAGTGGCTATGTCGATCCTCTACTCTCCCCCAAATCTCTGTCATGGTGACTCCACAAATTTCTCCTATCTTGCTCCCAGAAGATGACATCATCTTCTGTTGCATAGAGAAAATAAAAGCCATCAGGCATGAACTCCTTCGACTGCTTCCCACTAAACATGTATGCTCTCTGCCTCCTCCCAGCCCTTGCTCCTGTCACACCGGAAATGGCATCTCCTATTATACAAGATTAAACTCTTCCCTGTGCTTTAACTTTCAGCTCCCATCTCCACCTTGGTCCTTGGCAAGTCAATTATCTTCTATTTCCTTTGGGTTTAGTGTTCCTCTTCTTTCCATCAGCAATTAAATTATATTCAAGGGTCTTTCATTAAGAAAAAAATCAATTCCACAATAGTAGTCCTTTGAGCTACTGCCCTCTTTTTCTCTTCATGGCCAAGTTCATGAAAGGGTTGTCAACACTTGCTTCACCTTGTCCACCTCAGCTTTTCTTTACCTTTACTCTCAACTTAGCCAACTATAATGTGCTTTTCACCTTCAAGATCTCACCAAGATCACCCATGACCTCCTTGCTGCTAAAACCGCTGAACACTTCCCATTACTCGTCTTAGCTGACCTCCTCTCGTAGCGTTCACTCTAACTGAATAACTTATTTGAAGTGCAGTCTTTTGTTGGCTTCCACAACTCTCCTGGCTTTCTTTATTCTGTCTGGATCTCAGCTTTTTGCAGAGTTCCATTTCTCTGTCAGTCTTTTAAAACGCTGATGCTCACCAGGACACTCTCCTTAAGTGCTTTTCTCTTGTTCTACATATTCTGAACAACATCATCCATTCTTACGACTTTTAACACTTGATGATTCCCAAATCTGTATGTATAATACAGATTTCTCTCCTGAGCTTCTGACCTATGTATCCAGCTGGAAACTTCCCTTCAGCTGTCCAAAGATACCTTGATCCACTGTGCAAGTTAAAAACTCATCATCCACGTCCACTACCCCTAACCTGTCTGTTTGTTTGTTCCTGAAGACCTGGTCTCAGTGAATTACTGCACAACCCACCCAAGACAAAAACCTGAATATCATCCTAGACTCTTCCATCTCTCTCATCCCTAAAATCCAATCAACTACCAATCCTGTTGATCCTACCTCCAGAATCTCTCTCCAGTCCAGCAACTTCCCAGTGCTTCACTGCCATTTTCCTAGTAAAGCCATAACTATCTCTTGTCTAAAGAAATATTATTGCTAAAAACTGCTTGACGTGGGAATTCCCTGGTGGTTCAGCGGTTAGGACTCCGTGCTCTCACTGCCGAGGGCCTGGGTTCAATCCCTGGTCGGGGAACTAAGATCCCACAAGCCACATGGCGTGGCAAAAAACAAAACAAAAAAACCTGCTTGACATGTATTTTTTTAATTAAAGAATATGGAGAGCCATACTCTCTAACATTCTCACCTAAGAGGCAACAACATCTTACCTGGCTACCCTGTGACAAATAAATCTACCAGATTCTACCAGGAAACCAAAAGAGGGGATCACCTAATTTAGCTTCCTATACAACAAGGTTATTCTACACAGAATTAACCTGTCTCCAATTTCACAACTGTGTGACCCCCCCTCATAAGACTCTTCTACATTTACACATCTGGCAAATTCTTCAATATTCTGGGAAAGAATGAGCATTACCTCAAGTCTCAAAACGTGCTGCCTTAAAAAGAGGTTAGAAAAGGTATACAGTGAAAGAAACAATGCATAATTATTGGCAATTATTATAGAAATATACAAAAGAGATAAAAAGTATTGCTCTCTTTTCCACTTGAGAGTAAAACTAAACTGATTAAAGTCTTAAGATGATCAAACCATAAAATAGATCATGCGTTACATATAATAGGTAAAATACTGGATTAAAGTATGTTAATCAATCTAGTAGCTTTAAAAATTTTTGAACCTGAACCAGAAAGGCAGTTCTAGAACCCAAATTTTTTCTCTAATAAAAATAATGCTTTAAGGTTAAAACTGTAGGGTTCTTAACAGAATCTTGTCAACATCTCTCTATAACATTAATAAAGTTCAAGGCCACATTTACTGAAAAAATTTTGGCAAGCCAAACTTGCACAATTAAAATAAATACAATGTCACATGATTTGGTCTCCTGAAGCGTGGAATTTTGACCTTGACTGATGTCTTCCCATTTCTAATGCTATAAATAACTACTTTAGCTGAACAAAATATGAAACTGTTAACTCTCACAGAATGTGGTTGTGTCTTTTCAATGTGTTATGTCCCATGTAAATATTTAGTATGGGCTTATTCATTTGACAAGTATTTATTGTGTGCCTACCAGGGCTAGGCTCCATAGCAGGCAATGAAGACATAAAGGCGATCAAGACAAACACAATGCCACTCTTTAAAAGACTAAGAAGAGAAGACAATTAACAAATAATTGCAAAAAGTCATCATCTGGGGCTACAGGATAAGCAGGGGTATTTTAACAAATCTATAGAGTCAGGGAAGGCCTTCCGGAGGAAGTTCAGAGGCAATGTCTTTAAAACAAAAATCTTCAAGGCTACGGTAACAGAACTGCATGTCTGTAGGTTACTGCTGTTCATTCCCATCAGTTATATTATTCTCACAACACGTACAGGTTAATTTATATGCTAGGTTTATGTTCAGTATAAAATGCAGCTTAAAAGAGGCTTTATAAATCAAAGCTTCTTAGCTATAGTTTGAAACATCAAAAGGAATCACTTCTACCACTTCAGGGAAATCAAATAAGCATAATAAATGAGGAGGCAACACAGGTTTAAAATATTTCTGACAAATGGCAGATTGACCTCATGAGTTTCTTTGAACCCCTTCCTCCCCTAACCACATTAAAATCCCAGTAAATGAATCTTTCAAAGGGTGTAAACATACGAGAACTAAAAAAGAAAAAAGGAGAGGAGACTAAAACACTCAAGAGAATTCATCAAATTTTTATAAAATTGAAGAGCTGGAGGAGTGATAATTGACCTAGGGGAGCAGACACACTACCTGGGTACTGTGGAGGAGGAGACCAAGTGGAAGTTAGCTGATTTTCAGCACAGACCTCAAAAAAGATAAGACCCAGGGAACACAAGTTACTGTGGAGGGAGAGTAAGTGGTGGGGATGAAAAGAGAGGGTTAGAGAACAATACGTAAGTCCATCACTGGACACTCCCCCAGCATACATGCTCTCCCACATATGTGCACTTGTGCCTGAACCCAGAAGATTACTGTTCCTCCCACCTCACCTATTCTTTGAAGAAGTGCAATGACACCAGAGAGAAAGACTTATAAAATACTGACATTTGGATGCCACTCTAATGAAAAGCCCAAATGAAAAATCATGCCCATGTACGAAGAGCTTCTGAGTGGCTCTCAAATACAGATAGGTAACAACCACAGATAAGTGAGGAAAACCTCCAAATTGAAAGTAATAGCTTAGAAAATCAAACAGGAATTAAAAAACAAAAACAAAAACCTGGAAGAAACCACACAATACATGGGGTAGAAGACAATTTTTAAAAACCCTATAATTAATACCCTTATAATAAAAAGAGAAATTTAGCAGCCATAAAACAAAATACAATGAACACATGAACATCAGAGAACACAAAAATAGTTCTTTGAATTAAAAAATTAGAATAGCTTAAATAAAATATTTAATAGGAAGACTGCAAGATAAAGCCAAGGATATCTCTCATAAAAACAAACAAAAAGATTAAAAAGTTAGAATTTAAGAAAGATTAAAATTTGAATTATAAAATTTGAATTAAATTAGGATCTGTCAGGAGGTGTAACTTCGCACTAATAGAGATTCCAAAAACAGAAAATAGAGAAGAAACTGTCCAAGAAATAATTCAAGAAAAGTATAGAGAACTTTCAGACGTGAATTTCCATATTGAAAGGACCCTCAAGTATAAGGCACAATAAATGAAAAAATGCCCACACCAAAGCTCCTTATTGTGAAGTTTTCAAACACCAGGGGTAAAAAGAAGATTATAAAAGTTTTGGGGGGGGGAAAGGTAAAATACAAAAAGGAATAATGATCAGGATGTACTACTGGAGACTTGGCAAGGCTAAGACATGATTTCAGTATTATTTGACTTTTAAAACAATATACAGCAATTTTTATAAACACCAAGCAATAATAATGTAAGTAAATAAATAATAGACAATAAATAGGTAAACAAATGAATAAAATAAAAATAAAACCAATTTACTGAATGCTCACTACCTGCTAGGGGTGCCATTCAAACTCCTTTAAATATATTAACTCATTTAACTCTCATAACTCTATGAGGAAGACACTATTAACCTCATTTACAGATGAGGAAACAGGCATTGAGAGATTAAGTAATGATATATCTAGGAAGTGGTAGAGCCAGAGTCCTAGCTTTCTGAGCATGTTTTTTCAAAAACTGCATGATACTGTCTCTCAACTTTAAAAGTAAAATTAATTTTAAAAAAGAAGAAAAGAAAATACCATTTTAACGTTCACTACCATCCTAATCTGTTCCCAAATAACTATGGTTGATTAAAAGTTCTGACTTGGTCAATCAGGACACAAGCTTAATATGTGTGTGTGTGTGTGTGTGTGTGTGTGTGTGTGTGTGTGTGTGTGGGGTTGGGGGATGAAGGTTGAGGGTATTTGCTAGCATTTTAAGTATTCATTGTATAAAAATACTTCATGCTATGTATGTGTGATTTGCTGCTAGAAGGTCGATAAAATAGATTCCCTGCCCTAAATACAACAACAATCTCCAAAAGAACTAATGCACTTACATCAGATCACCACTGCGTATTTGGGCAAAGAATAAAGGGTATATAAATCTCATTAAAGTTAGAAACAGAATAGCTACCTCTTTTCCAAAGTACTGTCATCTAAGCCCCTCACACTTTTCTTGTCTTGCAAGAAAAATTTCCCTAGATGACTTCCTAGTCATACATGACTATTAAATATACTGATAAGACAAAACCTTCATGCCCCTTCACTCACTCTTGCCTTACACTCACCTTTACCTTATATTATCAACTACATAATGAGACTTGAACATTGTCATCTGAAGCTCCTCTGCAGGAGTTAGCTTCATTCAGTTCCCTACTTTCCATTGTCTCACTGTCCCTACTTAACATCTGGCTTTAGTGGGGGGGGGAAATTAAAGAAATATACTCTTTATGAATAATTTTTTTTCTTTTCCAATCTGGTGACATCTTCATTCATTCTTTCTGACCTATGATAAGGAGGCTACACAGTTTTGGCATTTCCTTTCTTGGGACTAATAAACTTCCATACGATAATGTCGAGGCTTCTGGGACCTCAGACCCTCCTTCGGTACGCTCCTACTGCCCTGGACCTCCTCCATCATTTGCTGTTGCATGGCCCTGCCTGGGAGTCCTTTCTCTCACATATGCGGCCCTCCACTTTCTGCCTGTCATGCCTTCGACTTCTTCTGCGTCGCTTTTTGGTTTTATTTTGTCGTGGGTTTGGGTTTTGGTAGATAGGTGATGACTGCAGCAACCTTTAAGATCCTGATGTGATGCATCAAGACATGTGATGCATCATGTACGTCTTCCCAACACTTGGGTGAACAGACCCGTGCCTGCCTGGCCTATTAGACTTCGGTCGCGCTCACAGGACGTCCCGATCTGTAGCCGCAGAGTCACACTGCGACAACCCCCAGCGTCCGGTCTCACGCGCGCCCTGCACGGCTGTCACACCGTCCCTCCCAGCGCTCAGGTGTAGCACCTGGCGGTCCTAACCCCGAGAGTCACCTGCGGGCCGGCCGGGCGCGCGCAGGTGCTCACGCACATACCGTCTCCTTGGCAGCGGCGACCGGGATGGGAAGCAGCCCCCGGCCGCGGGGCGGTTCCTCCGGCTCTGCGGCCGCGCTCTTGGAGGGGAGCCAGGGGGCCGGCGCCCGCGCGGAGTCGGCCCTGGGGTCCCCATACAGCTGGTAGCACACCAGGCCGACCAGACCCCCGCCGGCCGCAGCCGCTATGCTCAGCTCCCCCCAGCGCCGCCGCCGCCTCCAAGCCGCCTCAGCCACAGCCCCCTCCTCCTCCTCCCGGCAGAAGGGCCGGCCGGGAGGGCCCGGGGCTATGCCCGCAGGCCGCCCGCACGGCCCAGGGAAGGGATGGGGAGGCGAGGGCGGAGGCGGAAGCCGAGGCGGCGGACGCAGAAGCCTCCGCAGCGCAGCCATAGCGGGAGCTGCCCGCACCGGAGCTAGGAGGGGGCGGACGAGGCGGTGGAGCGGGGCCCGAAACCTCGCGAGAAGTTGGTTCGCTGAGGTTCGCTGCTGTCCGAGAGCGACCCCTACGATTGCGCGGCCTGGGGTCCCCTCCGGGCGACCTTCAGCTGAAGAACCGGGGGTCTCTGGCTGGGGAGAGCCTGGGGAGGAGGGGGCGCAACCGGCTGCTCCTCGGCCCCGCGTTCCCAGCCCAACCCCGCGGTCATAAATAACTGCGCCTCCCCCGGACGACGCCTGACTGCGCGAGAACCCAACACCGCAGGCGACAGCCAGGTCGGCGGAGCTGAACCGAGCCCTCTGGGGCGGGGGTGTCGGGCGCCCCTCCGCTAACGTGACCCTTCGCCTCTGCTTTTCAGGGTGGGTCTCGAATCATCGGTAATGCCCCTCTAAGAAAGTCACATCTCCTAACGGTATCCTGATCTTCTGATACGAGATCGGGAATAATTTGGAACGGTATCTTCAGGTGTACAACAAAAATGAGATATAAAAATTTGGCTCGAGTCATAAAAATAGCAAATTAAGTAAAAGGATTTTTTTTGACTACATGACAGCTTCTGGTCTTTTGATGGGGGAAGGCTAATGCTGTTTTTTAGTTACCGTTAATATGTTTAAAAAACATTACCATACCAGCGGCGTGACTTAATTCAATAAAGCAGAGCTGTCTTACTTTTGGGGGGAAGTTGTTGATATAAATAATCGGTACGTGCATTGTGCCATTTTTATTTTTGTTATTCCTATACTTGTTTGTTTGCTACACTTTATGAGAAAGTGTTTATGACATTCATATCAGTTTCCTGCCCCTGAACCCGGTTTTGGTAACTTAGTTACCTAGCTTTGGTCTTTATATTCTGGAATGTTTCCAGGAGCCCTTAAAATATTCTGGGTCTAGGGATGTGCACAACTAAATTTATTAGTCTCAAATGGGCTGCGGTCACAAGGGGATTAGATCCTGGCAAGTCTTATGAAAACTGAGGGCTTTCAGAGGCAAACAAAATGAGATTTTCTGGCCCAGGTCCTGCTATTGCCACTCCTCACTAACCCCTTGCCTATAAGTAATCTATCAGATACACCTCAGTTACATCTTGTTTTAATATAGGCTAATGGAATTTTCCTTTCTTAAAGCCACTAAAAGTGATAAACAGAAAAAGCCTCTATAACCTGAACAAAATGTGTCTATTTTAATATGCCATCTCTGTATTTCTTTTACTTTCAGCCTGTTGCTTTTATATAACCAGTGCCTCAAGGAAGACTCAGTGGTGGCTCCTTGTTTTATCACCAAGATTCCTTCAATTTCTGTCTTCTCTGAATTCTGGAAAATTCCCACAGAAGCATTTATTCTCTGGATCTACAACACTGTTCTTCTGGCACTGTTTACTTAGAGCTGAATACAATTTCCGGATTTTCTCATAAATTTCCGACATGGCCTAATAGCAGAATTCTTGGACAGACTGATGAATTTTTATTAGCTGCATATTAAAAGCCAAGTAGCTTAAAAAGAATTAGGGAGGTAATACAATAAGGTATTACAATTAAGGAAAATGACAGAAATTATCCATCTAAGATGATTTCACATATCTATCTGTATAATTTCTCTCCAGTTTAAAAAAAAAATTAATGTAGCTCCTGCAAGCCATTTCTTTGGCTAGAAACCAACTTCTGCCATGAGAGGTGCTGGGTTTAGGTTCACCAAGTACTCAGAAAGCTTTGGATAAAAGGTCTCTCTACATGCAGAAGTTACTCTAACTTTCCTCAGTACCTCTCTTCTAAAAGCTAAATTTCCTTAAGAATAGTTATTATTTTCATCTCACTTCTGATGCTCTGTAACTATAGCTACATGAAAATAACTCGATTCCTTTATTACCTGTATATTTTGAGTTTAATTTTCAAAGGGAAAAATTATTTTTTAAAAAAACATGATATTAAGAATTTGGAAACATTTTTGAAATTACAGGTAATAATGTTAGATCAATATAGATTTAGCCTAATTTCTTTCATCTTTTATTTCAATTCTACTATTAATAATATCCAAAAAATGTCCCTAATATACAGTGAGAGCCTACACCTTCAAAAAATATTTGACTTATGTTCACTATGGTCTAAGTAAAAAGAAATGCTCTAAAGCATTTAAAAATATTTACAACAGCAGGAATTAAGCCAGACAGTTTTTCAGGAAAGCATAACTATCAGTGGAGTGATCAAGTAGAAGGCAAATCTGGACTCTTGATTTTGCTACATCTTAACTGCATAACCTATAATGCTTTGGAGTCCACAGTTTCCTACAAAATAATGGAATTGAATAGGTGATCACCTTCTGAACCCAGGATCCTAATTAACCAAAATGCTCCAAGCATATTAGTAAAGCGAATATAGATACTTCCTTCATAGCATTTTTCACATGTCATTTTCCTTCTCAAAACACATAATTGCCCTACAATTGCTTTATTCTTTCCAATTAAAATTCCAACCCATGACCTAATTATTTTAACCTTTTAATACTTTTAAAATTGCAAATAAATGAGTGACTTTTAAATTTTGAAAATGTGAAATTTAAGTGTAATATGTGTCATGCCTAGGCACAAATGTCCTGTTTAACAAAACTTCTATTAAAAAAAATCCTGCTTATCTAGTTGTACTCACTCTGAGCACCAGAATCTTGACTAGTTGGAAGAGGAGAAATTATCTCTGAGGCCCTACATCAGGGCACATGAACCTCCCCACCCGCAGATCTACTCAATTCTGACAGAGGGAGGCTACCGGCCAAAGAGTAAGGCTGCAGCAAGCCACTTCTCTCTTGGGAAAGTTGTTCCCATCTTCAGTGCTGTTTTCCTTGGGGGACAATTGGCAAAATCAAAAGAGAAAGTGATGGGAAAGGTGTGTTCTGTGGGGTTGCAGCCTTTTCTTGGTCTTTTGTCTTCAGAGTGCCAGCCACTAGGAGTCTGGAACTTTATTCCCCAGCATCCAGAGCCATGGAAACCAATTCATCGAAGGCGCTGAGAAAACAGATCGTTTTCTATTTTGACTAGCTCCCACTCCCAGCGACAAGTTGACAATGGTTTGCACTCTGCCCTCTTCCCTTAGTCAAAGCAAATTCTTCTAAGCTTCATGAAGCCAGATCATCTATTTGGCTCAAGTGCTGGCACATAGTAGGACTTCAACAAATGCTTATTAAATGAAGAAGGGAATTTATTATTGTAATGAGGGGGAGGGGGAGAGGCAAGATGGGAATGTGAATCGGGAGTCAGGGAAATAAAGTAGCTTATCTGATGCTAAAGGAGTTGATAAAGTAAGCAACACATCTTAAAAGGCAATTAATGCAAATGGAAGGGCAAAATGAGCAAGCAAGATGTTGGCAAGAAGAAGTTGCTGTCACGGACAAGGGCTGATTCAGAAACAAATTTTGTGATTTGAAGCCATCCTCTTACATAGTAATAAGAGGCATAATCCTGCTACATTTAGAGCCTTAAAACACTACACTTCCATCTGGTTCTTTTTGTGCTCTGACAAATTCCAGCATGCTCCATGGACAAAGGTCAGTGATTTGACCTTGATACCTTCCATTCATTCTTACATATCTCACTGGTGACACCACCAAGCTGCCAGTTGTACACATTTAACTATCTAACTTCAAGACCAGTGATAACCTCGCTCTGACCATTACATCTGTCCAATCTGATTTCTATAATTTCTGATTTTATATAATTTCCAGGGTCTTTGCTGACAGTGTCTCACTGTTCAATTCTTGTTATTGCCTTTACCCTCCATTTGGTAGCCAGGACCTCTTTTCCTATGTATTTGGGAAACAAGGAACAGCAAAGCTGCCTGCCTGAAACATGTGAGCCCTTTCTCAATTGTCATATTCTGTTTTCATGCCTGATAGCGATTAAAGTTTCCATGCCCATCAGAAGCTGTCTTCTGGGGAAGAACAGCCTCAGAGTAATAATATATTGATCATCTATTATGCAAGCATGATATTTGGGTTACAAAACAATATCATCTTTATAAAACTGTTGGCAGTCACTACTAGAGTTTAGCATATGCATGCCCTATGACCCATCAATTTCAATCCTAGATGAAATACTCAACAGAAATGAATACTTATGTACACCAAAAGACATATAGAGAAATATTTTTAACTGGCCAGAAACTAGAAAGTATTCATAAGTTCATCAATAGTGCCCTGGCTTTTTTTAAATTGTGTTATATTTACACAATTGAATGCTATATAGCAATGAAAATTACTGAAATGCAACTACATGCAATCATGCGGATCAAAGAAGGCAGACACAAAAGATTGTATTATTCTATTTATAATGTTCAAAAACTATATATATATATATATATATACACATATATACATGTGGTGTCAAAATCATAATAGTGGTTTCTTTGGGTCGAGGGTAGTGACTAGAAGTGGGAAAAGGGGGTTCTAGAGTTCTGTTCATGTTCTGTTTCTTGATATGGGTGCTGGTTAAACAAGTGTATTCACTCTGGAAATTCCTAGAGCTATCCATTTACAATTTGTATACTTTTTTAATGCATGTCATACTTCAATTAAAAGTTTATATAAAATAAAAAATAGATTTTCTTCCTAATGTTCTTATATGATGTGTTATTTACTGTAGTGTTATAACTTGCTCAGTTCTGAACTATGTGACTTAAAAGGAATGTATAGAGCTTGTAAAGAGTTAAGAGCAAAAATTGATTGAAGAGTTGGAAACTAACAGAAAAGGTAGATAATGTTGATACAGCCTAAAGAGATTTAATGAAGGAGCATCTTAAAAAGTCTTCTAGTACCTGAAAATCCTTAAGAAGCTGCTCGTTAGCTATTTTCCTTATTTAGTAAGGAAAGACCAAAAGGAACTTGGTATTTTAAGGAGCAACCTAGTGTTTCATCTTCTTTGACTTGTAGCACTTTCTCCTGTGAAATGTCCATATGGACAGACCCAGTAGGTATCTGGTGGTAAGACCTAGTGCAACCAGTATATACCCTTGTCTCTGGCTCTAACCCCAGACTGTCAGGTGTTGGATGGGAAATTGCTTTAAGGGAAGATAATCAAACAGAAGGGCAGCCTTCAGAACAGATGGAAAGCTCAGCACCAAGAGGGAACCATTAGAGAAATCAAGCATAGCATAAGGTAAGTCCATGTACATATGTGCAGAAACTTAGTGGGATGGCAAACCAGTCTCATTTCTTGCCAACTCCAACTGATTGGCATGTGTTACCCAGAACACTGCACTGAGCAAAATTTTCAGACAAGGTCCAGAATTCCCAGTAAACAACAGCAGAGTGTCTCTAGTTGAAAACAGGAGGGGATCCAGATCCTGTCCACTTAAAGCCTCTCTTTAAACACCCACAGCCAGGCCTGAAGCATCTCTGTAGAATCTTAGGGCTTAAAAATCATGAAAATGTACACATCTTTAATTTTTTCTGATGAGGAAAAGAATTAAAAACTTTTCTCTGGGTTACACAATCAGGGCTTTAGCCTCGATATTCTGCCCTATATCTACGTAGTTTCTATATTGCAATCAGAAACTAAGAATTTAAAAGTTTTTTTAAAAGATATATATATATTTTTAATGAATTTATTTATTTATTTTTGGCTGTGTTGGGTCTTCGTTTCTGCATGAGGGCTTTCTCTAGTTGCGGTGAGCAGGGGCCCCTCTTCAACGCGGTGCGCAGGCCTCTCACTGTCGCGGCCTTCTCTTGTTGCGGAGCACAGGCTCCAGACGCGCAGGCTCAGTAGCTGTGGTGCGCGGGCTTAGTTGCTCCGCGGCATGTGGGATTTTCCCAGACCAGGGCTCGAACCCGTGTCCCCTGCATTGTCAGGCAGACTCTCAACCACTGCGCCACCAGGGAAGCCCAAAACAGTTTTTCTTAAAACACATTAATTTGCAAGGAGTAGAATAGAAATTGCATTAGCTCAAATAAAAGTTATTTTATGGATAAAAGCCATATCAAATCCGGGAACAGTGGTACTATGAGATCTAAGAAAGTATGGTAACCAGGTTAGCTCTAGAGACCCACATAGTAAGAGTTCAAGGACATTTATTCTAACATACTGGTGTGAACATGACTTGGCTGCTAATCCCATCAGTCTCTATGAGTCTTAGGTCAGAACCTAAAGATAAAGTATTGGCTTGGTCTAGCCTACAGATGTTTTCTATCTTTGTTAGTTTCTTACTCTAAGACCAATCAGCTGTGCCTGGGATGAAAGGGGTGGAGTCATATGGGAACAGTTTCTGGGAAATACGAAGAATAGCTTCTCTTAGAAGTCTCGGTGGTCAGGCACTGGCGGTGTGCTGGTAAATGTTTAACAGCTGGTTCTAGGGTAGAAGACAGGGGAGTCCTGATTTGTAGCATTTACAGATTTCCATGGTGTATATACTCCCACCACAGCTGATGTCAAGTTACCAACATGACATTACTGACTGCAGAGTTGTGAAAAGATTCACAGTAGCGCATCATTATATAAAATCTGCACGATACACATACAAAAGAGGTGACAGGAATAGTAAAAAAATTGGGGGAGTGATGAGTTTTTGGTACTTATTACCTTTGATTTTAATATAATATATCTAATTGTAAATTTATATAACTTAATTTTTAAAATGTCTCTTACAACTTGGCTCACTAAATGCCTGAAAATTTAACAATCAGCTCTACTGAGCTTGAGCAAGGAGGCTGCACCACAGGACTACTTAAAGATTACCATATTCATTAGAGAGTTTGGGAGCTCTTGAAGACCACTGTTTGATTCCAGAAGGAAACAGAATAAGAAGGACATAAAACTAAGCCAAAAAAGATCAGGACCTGCCTTTAGCCACAAATGGCAAAATGAAGTTACCCATCCTTAGTCAAGAAGAGGGTTAACAACCTTCCCTCTCTTCTTGGGGTCGTTAATTATTTTCAATCAACCTGCATGCAGATGTTACTATGGAATTTTTAAATTTTTTTTCTAACTTTCTATTTTATATTGGAGTATAGTTGATTAAAAATGTTGTGATAGTTTCAGGTGTACAGCAAAGTGATTCAGTTATACATATACATGTATCTATTCTTTTTCAAATTATTTTCCCATTTAGGTTGTTATATATTGTTGAGCAGAGTTCCCTGTGCTATACACTTGGTCCTTGTTGATTATCCATTTTAAATACAGCAGTGTGTACATGTGAATCCCAAACTCCCTAACTATCCCTTCCCCCCTACCCTTCTCCCTTTATTTTTATTCTTTCCAATTAATTATATTTGTTTTTCCAAAGACTTGGAGTTAAGGAATCATCTCAGGTCTAGATGGGTGCAACTGACTAACCAGGACCAGGTGGAGACTATTCTAGAGCTGAGCCTGAAGCTACCTAGTTAAAAAGTGTTGCATTAAAAACTGACACCCAATAGGGACCAACTTCATTTGATATTGCCAGGTGATTAGGTCTTGCTTTATGCTAATATTAATTTTTAGGTTTGATTAAAATGTTATTTCAAATTTAAAACATAACAATATAATACATCTAAACAATACTTGAATTTATTACATTTAAAATTCAGGGGTTTTGTTCACAGGAAGATGTTCATTTTAAGCCAAAGTAATAATAAAGTGGTTTTGGTTACTATGCAATATCTTTTTATGTTAGAATAAATCGGTTTGCCTCAAACACTAGAGACTGATCTAAAAGCAAAAAGTCTGAAAATAGGGGTGTTCATAAATTTCTTGGCAACTGAAGCATATCAAAACTCTTGTGCTTTGAAAATGTTTGCCATTTTTTCAGGATCATGTCAAATCTTATGTTCAGGAACCTGTAAACCTCAGACCACCACATCAAGGGAAGTAAAGTGAACCTTTCACTTGATGACAAGACTTTATAGAATACCACTAAACGAGTTTCTCTAACATCGTCATGCAGGTGCCGGGGGCTCCTTGAACAAACTATTCAAGAATAAGGAGGTCTGTTCCTTCAATCCTTCCAGTGTTATACAAGGAAACCATGTTTGATTAGAATTTTATTGTGTGTAGCATTTGTTTCAGGGCATATGCTTTGATCAAAATCTATGTAATGGAGGCTTGTGTTCTATGATATCCAGAATTAATCATCGTACTCTTGGCTATGGTTAAATATAATAATTACATTGACTTACTTATTAAACACCTATGTGCCTGTGAAGAGTTCATCCCTAAAATGAATTTTAAATAAAGAGGAACATCAAACAGTGATGAAACCCATATATGAAACTCAAGGTCATTATCCAAACTACATGCTTTCTCAGACTGATAATGAATCAAATAAAGGAGGAAGAGCTAAAAGTTGAACTAACAAAGTAATTCATCATCTTAAGTCTCTTAAAAGTGGAAACAAATGAGAAGTGGATTTCAGGACATGGGATAAATGTTCCTTTCTTTAAAATTTCCATTCTGTAGATTAAAATTAAATTTCCTTCTAATCTTTCTCTGATAATTATGTATGACTGCTATAACATCCAACTGGAAGAGGCCACCAGGCAGTTAGAGATGTGAAACCAGAGAGAGGTCTTAAAGGTGGTAATACCACTCCGCAGCTTTGTTCTGAAATTTAGTTGAATTTTAAATGTGATATTAGTAAAATATAAGATACTTTGAAAGACAGTTTATGTATACTATAAATGGATTATGTTAGAGTCAAAAATTATAAATTATGTAGCATTTACATAATAATGGGAGCTTGCAGATACATCTAGAGAAATATTGTGCTGTTTGAGAACTTCAGAAGTTGGAACCTCATGTACATAAAATATCTTTATCTACATATTTGTTTTGCTAAAATATCAGTATTTGAGTCTCATAATTAGAACCATCCTTCTTTAAATCTCTAGCTTTAAGGGATGAAGAATTTAAGTAATTTGAAGAAATAGGTTTGTGAAAATCAGTCTATAAAGCAAAGTTACTGAATTCTATTTTCCAATTAAATTTTGACTTGATATTTGAATACAGAATCGCAAAAATGTTAGGTTGAATGGAGCCATGGAGATAATCTAATCCAAGACCTGTATTTTAGGGGAGGAAACTTACCAGGAGGAATGTCCTAGTCGGAATTCTGTCTGCTTCCCCTCCCTAACAGGACTCTGCTTAGATACAAATTTTCCTAAATGTTTCTCCTGTTCCAAGGATGGTTTAATCTACCCTGCTACCTGCTTTCGACAAAATACCTTGAACTTCCCCATCTTAGCACCACCATTATCACGTTCTCCTCTACTTGTTTGTATCAGCCAATTAGACAGTAAGTGGCAGAAAGATGGAGATGGTGTTTTGCCATTTAACAAACACAGACGACTTGTCATATAGTAAGAACTTATATATTTTTTGAATGAAAGGCAAATATTTGTTTTTCTAAAATTACCTAGAATTCATGCAAATTTAACATGAATAGAAATTCTTTGGGATACTAAAGATATGAATTAAATTGTTCAAAATTCAGAAATCCAAGTCAAGAAACTACTAGGTTAAAATGATTGGCCTGAAAAATACATTTCAATTGTAACAGTTCATTAGAGATACTTACAATTTATTATATTGATAACTTTGAGGAACTCATAGTGGGTCTGCGTTTACTGAAGTCAATCATAAAGACTGCTGTCTGAACCTTTCACCTCTTATTTTAAAGAATCTACATAAAGGTTATTTACTGTTGCAATTGTGTCTTTTTTGTTGTATATTCTGGTACATGCAGTTTTGTTTTGTTTTGTTTTGTTTTTGCGGTACGCGGGCCTCTTACTGTGTGGCCTCTCCCATTGCGGAGCACAGGCTCCGGACGCGCAGGCTCAGCGGCCATGGCTCACGGGCCCAGCCCCTCCGCGGCATGTGGGATCTTCCCGGACCGGGGCACGAACCCTTGTCCCCTGCATCGGCAGGCGGACTCTCAACCACTGCGCCACCAGGGAAGCCCTGGTACTTGCAGTTTTATGGGTGATGCAATTCTCAAAGAAGAACTGTTCTTTCTATTGGTTTCGTGTGACAGCACTCTACTCCGAATCCAGTTCCTTGCTGTTTCATCCACTTGACTCAGCTCCTTGTCCTTGAACTCATTTCACAATTTCATTGCCAGCTAGAAACTTATAGCCTTGTTCGCAGGAAAAGCTTCAGTCAAATATATTCAGCATCAGCACTTCCGTGGTGTCCTGACAGCCCCACAGTATCTACTGAGCTGCATTTTATTCCCCATCAAGATTACTCACATTTTCACAACTTTCCCTGGAATTTTTTTTCTTTGCCAAGGACCTCCTCAAAATGGTGCTGTTTTTCTGTTTTCATTTTTGGAGGTGAGCCTCACATGAGGAATTTACCAACAGCATGACTAGAAGTTGGAGAAGTGAAATCTGGCACAATTCCTTCCTCTCTATCAAGGTCCCTTTTGGCCTTATCGAGGGTCTGGCAGCAAATGTGCCTACATTGTCCCCTAGTGGCTTAGCCCGTGAGAGACCCACAGCCCCTGTACCCCTGTGGCCGACTGCCCTTTCTCTCAGAGCTTGGCTTTTATGCCCAGGGGTGATTTTTCAAGATGAAAGATATTTGTACTAGTGTGCATGTATTTACTAATAGTCAAATTAGGGAATTCCTTGGCGGTCCAATGGTTAGGACTCTGCTTCCACTGCAGGGCGCACGGGTTCAATCCCTGGTGGGGGAAATAAGATCCTGCATGCCGCACAGCGAGGCCAAAAACAAAAACAAAAACAAAAAAACAGGTCAAATTAAATTTTACATATTTGAATAAACATTCTATGACTTCTAACCATTCTTAGGGGAAACAAAAAGATGAATTGAAACATCAAAGCAAGTACTTCAGGTTTCTGAAAAAGTTTTACAGTGTCTATCAATCAACCAACAGATATTTATCAAGTATAAAAAGTATGCCAGGGCTTCCCTGGTGGCGCAGTGGTTGGGAGTCCACCTGCCGATGCAGGGGACACGGGTTCGTGTCCCGGCCCGGGAAGATCCCACATGCCGCGGAGGGGCTGGGCCCGTGAGCCATGGCCGCTGAGCCTGCGCGTCCGGAGCCTGTGCTCCGCAACGGGAGAGGCCGCAACAGTGAGAGGCCCGCGTACCGCAAAAAAAAAAAAAAGTATGCCAGGCAGTGTCGTAGGCACTTGTTATACACTCATGAACAAAACAGACAAAGATCCCTGCCGGCATGGAGCATAACGTTCTAGTATGAGGACAGCACTAATGATCGTATTTCTCCTCAGGATAACATTCAAGCCAGGCTATTTGTAAACTTCATGTATTTCAATAACTGTACTAGTATGAACTGTGTTCTTAACATCCAATCATGTAGCTGGTGTCTGTCTTATCTCTCTAACCTGCCTTCAGGGCAAGCTGCAGACGGCCGCAACATGTCACTCACATAGCTGGTAGTAGTTCCAGTCACACCTCGCCATACAAATGTGTTAGTCTGCTCCGTATACTATTTTCTCACTCCAGGGTGACTGTTATGGAGAGATAGGTATGTCTTCCTAAACTGTGTGCCAAAGTGTAAGCAGTGCCTTACCAGTCTTCCCTCTGGTCCGGGGGTGAAGACGCATCCCTCTCCCTTCAGCACCACTTGGCGAAAGGCCTCCTGAGCAGGTGTTGCCTGGGGCCAAGCTCCGGTTCGCATCAACAGGCCTAGTTATCTCAGGCCTCTAATTACGGGAGAAAAATGGGTAAAGAAGGCTTTAGTTACTCTTATGACATTACGGTGCTTAAAAGACACGAAATTTCAAGGTAATTTAATAAATTACTTTTTCATTGTCTAACTTTTAAAGGAAATATAATTCATCCATATTATTGATGTTGTGAAAGATTAAACACTTGTATCACTATTCTTGTAATGGTGTGTTTTATTTCTAACTAATTCTAAGGATAGACAATGAACAAATTCATTAAGTGTTTAAATCTATTGACTCCCTAAATTTTATAAATAGATTTTTTTTATATTTGGAAGAGTGTCATTAAAAAAAATCAGATGGCAATTCTATGCCCTCCAAAAATGCAATTTATTTTAATATTGATGATTTAATTTTTAGTTATTGTAATAAAATATGCTTTTAGTGTTTGTGTGGCATTATGTTTCAGTAAGATGAAGCACGTTTAACTTACATACTCTTTCTTTACTTTGAAAATGGAGAAATGAAAAACAAAGAGGTTTAGTGGCATCTGTGGATACATTCATAGTAAGGAGGCAATAAAGCAATGAAAAAAATACCAACCGTAACTTTTTCCAAATCCACTATTCACTTGCTGATTCTGGGAGTAACCAAATAAAATATTGTATATGAGCAATGACGTCAGTTTGAACAACAGTTTTTTTTAAAAGGTATATATTTCAGTTTCTCTAGAGAATCAGCTTTTATTACTATTTGGGTATTGGCAGCATTATTTGGTGGGAACAGCACTGGAAATGGATGTGAAATATTTTAATTAAAATTATGATTTTTCTATCAACTAGGTGACATTTCTCTGAGAGCCATCTTCCTCATTTGTAAAATGAAGATGTTTGGTTGAGGTAACTTGGCAAATTTCTTCCAAGTGATGAAAAATATAAAGTACTTTCACATTATAATTTTATGATACATTCAGATGATGGTAGAAGACCTTATGAAAGACAAATAGATGATGTATAGTCAGCCTGATGCTGTGGCTACTTCCAAAAGTACTTGTTTTAGAAGCATATTTCTTTCAGACCCATCTCAAAGTACTGTTAGTTAAAACTTTCATTGCAGGAAGCATTTTTCTGTGCTCCAAATAAGGCCACGATTAGATTCAATGATGTGTAAATCCCATAAGCCATCTTTCTTTTCTTGCAACTTAGAGCAGAACATGGAATTTTAAGTTGCCCCAAACACAGGGAAAATAGACACTGATTATTGTCATTCAAATAATCACTTAGATGTTGTAGAACTAACAGATTTTCATATGCATTTATCCATATAATTCCTATAATATCAATAGTTCTGCAAGTTACATACAACATTCTTTAACCCAATTTTATAGAGGAAAAACTGAGTTCCAGGGAGGTAATGTAATGTTCCCAGGGTTTCATAACTATCGAGTGGAAATATCTTGCCTGTATCTAGTGACGTGGATAGGAAAGAAAAAAAGTACAAGGCAAAAATTAAACTGTGTTGTTTATTACTCTTGTTGCTCTCTGTGGGTAAAGTGAGAAGTGGGGCTGGATTACAGTAGTTGACATTCCTGGAACTAAGGAGAAAATAACAAAGATGTTCAATTTGTGTTAAATTTTCATTCTGCCTGAATTTGCCCCCCCCCCCAAATTATGTGACTTCATGGTCAATTAATATTCCTTTTTTCACGTGTGTTTAATACTCTCCACAGAAAATATCCAACCTGTTCTGGTCAAGGTTTGAGATTTTGTACAGACTGAGGCCCTTCTATGCAAATAGTTCAAATTCAGGAATTCTGATTTACCTTGATTACTTTACATAATAGCTATTGAATTTAGATATTCTCTCCTATAAATGAAGTGCTTCTAATATTTAAGTTGTGAACTTTCAAAGTTTACCCTAAAAACTTAAATTCTGATGTAATTTCATTCTTACAGAAAACTTACAAGAATACTACAAAGAACTCCACATACCCTATACTCAGTTTCTTCAGTCAACATTTCACTCCCCTCTTTTATCATCCATTCCTTCCTTTTTCTGTGTATAGTCATATATACATTTTTCCTGAACCATTTGAGAATAATTTTGCAGACATCGTGTCTCTTTATCCATAAAGTTTTATTTTGTATTTCCTAATACCTTTCTTTATATATTCACAGTAAAATAGTCAAAATTAGGAAAGTTAACATAGATACAATACTATTAATTAATTCACAATCCATATTAAAATTTCCCCATTGTTTCAATAAAGTCTCTGTTTGTTTGTTTGTTTTTCTGGTTCAGGCTCCATAACAGGATCATCATCACATTTAGGTTTCATGTCTCTTTAGTTTCCTTTAATCTGGAACAGTTCCTCAACCTTTCTTTGTCTTTCCTGATTTTGACATTTTAGAGGCATATAGGCCAGTTGTTTTGTAGACTGCCTCTTATTTGGGGTTTAGCTGATGTCTCTTCATGACTAGATTCAGGATGCATTTTTGAGAGTGACATCAAATAAGTGACATCATATCCTTCCTAGAGTGTCAAGAGGTATATGGTGTTGGTTTGTCCCATTATTGTTGTTTACTTTCATTATGTGGTTAAGATAGTATTTACTAGATTAATCCACTATGAAGTTATTATTTTCTTTTTGTGATCAAGAAACAATTTGTGAGGGGATATTTGAGACTATGTAAATAGCCTCTTCATCAAACTTATAATACACTAGTCTAACCCCACACACTGAGAAAAATAATCTTTGTAACTTAAATTCAGTATCTATGTATATTTTTTTTTTTTTTTTTTTTCCTTTTTTTTTTAGCGTTACGCGGGCCTCTCACTGCTGTGGCCTCTCCCGTTGCGGAGCACAGGCTCCGGACGCGCAGGCCCAGCGGCCATGGCTCACGGGCCCAGCCGCTCCGCGGCATATGGGATCCTCCCGGACCGGGGCACGAACCCGCGTCCCCTGCATCGGCAGGCGGACTCTCAACCACTGCGCCACCAGGGAAGCCCTCTATGTATATTTTTATCTTTAGACCTTGATTATACAGTAAAAGAACTGTATTTGAAAGTTACTTAGTTTTTAAAAAAAAATATTATCATTCCCTTCTGTGTGGTTATGTTATTCACTTGAATTTAGTTAGGTTCATTTGTTCCTGGTTTTATTCCACCCCCCTCCCCCATTCTTATTTATTTGACTTAAAAAGATCTAGAACGTTAACATTTCTCTAAAAGTCCAAACTCTATAAAAAGTTCTCAAAGACATGTCATTTCCCATCTCTTCTACTCCATTCACATCCAACTCAGGTAAACAATTAACAGCATAACCAATTTCATTCGTTTCTGATTTATCCATCCCGTGTTTATTTTGGGGGAAAAAAAGCATATATAAAAGTTTCTTATTTTCTTTCTTTCTTACAGAAAAGATAGCATCCTATGTATAAAGCATGCTAAAACTTTGCTCTTTTCAACTAATAGTATTTTCTGGAAATACTCCATGCTAATTTAAAGAGATCTAACTCACTCTCTTTTTCCAGGTATGTAATGCTCCATTGTGTGAGTATACATAATTTATTCATTCAGTTTCCCATGTGTGGAAATTTATGTTGCTGCCAATAATTTGTAATTACAAATAATAGATAATGTTGGGCAAATGTACTTTTATTTTATTGAATGTATAAGTCATGACTTTTAGATCAGCTTTTTTTCTTTTTCTCAAGTTATACACATGTAGAAGTAACCAAAGGCATAAACTCCTTTTCCATGTGCAAAAACAAAGATTCATAACACTATGCTTGCTGAAAATCTATATAGGAATTATATAGCCTGGAAAATTGTAACTACATTTTGTGGAAGTAGAAATTGTACCACATATTTGTATAACAGCAAGGCAAGTGTGGTCTCTAGGAAGTATAGGTAAAGTTGATTAGATTGCAATGTATACTTAAAAGCTGAATAATGCACTCTTGTAAAACACTCTTCAAAATTATTTAACTTCCCATGATATCATCACAGCATGTGCAAAAAAATCTTTAGTGTTATCTTTTCCTGTCACGTGACTAGTGCAAACAAAAGAAATCCTTATCTTTTTGTTTCTATTCTGGCCCTTTATAAAATGGCATTAAGCACCATTCAAAACTTACATAGTAAAGGTTTGGTTTGAGGAAAAAAGATTTATTTTGTATTTCAAACAAATTATACTTGCTAAATTATAAAGCAAAAATTTTCCCACCAACTGAAGGTTTCTAGCATTTTACATGTATAGAATACTTTATAGTTTTAAAACCACTTTCCTAGATATTTTTACATTGAAGTCTCATAGCAACCCTTGGCATAGAGAACTAGGCAGGAGTTATATTGTATTTAATTTACAAAAGAGGAAACAGAGGCATTTAGAGAGTTTGAGAAAATTTCTCTGGGATGTAAGACTCTGGACTAAACATTGAACTAGAATCCAGGACATTTTTTTATTCTTTATAAAGTGGATTGTGCCTATTTTATAGCATTATTGGGGTGATCAAGTAAGGCAATGGACTTGAAAATGTTAAAGTTGTACAGAGATAGTAGTTTTATTATTAAAATGTTGGGGCTTTTGTGACTATGGGTAAAATTTCTCTGTATTTTACTATTTTGTATATATATGGATAAACACACACACATATATATCTATACATATACATGTGACCCAAGAGACTTAAACGGACTGAGAGATATGAATCACACAGCAGGACTTAAATTGTTCGTGTGGGGAAATATTTTATAGACTGAACTAGTGCCTCTAGGAGCAAGTGACAATGCTATATAACCATTGCGGAATAATTAACAGCATTACATATTGTACAGAAGTTAGACCTTGAAACAAAGCTCATTAAAAGGTACTTGATCTTAGTTTTAAACCTTTAAGTATCTTCTTTAAAAGTGATCAGTGTATGTACTGGCTACTTTAGTTTTCCCGCTATGAGATTCACACAACTTTGATCTAACTTTCTTTGATTTAACACTGCAATTAAGAAGATTTGGTTCAAAGTAAAAGCTCATTGGTTGATGTTTTCCACTGATGTGATAATGTTTACACAGATGTGCTTTGAAATCTTGATTATGGTGGATTTGGGGGTCCTACCACAAGACAGATTGCTGTTATTTGAAAGGTGAAATAATATGACACTTACCTGGTACAACCTTTAAAACAGACTTAGCTGAGTACATTTCTAAAGTGATTTATCTGTTTATTACTTTTAGCCAGTGTTTTTGTTTTATTTCATATCTATCAACAGTAAATCACTTGCTTTAAGGACTCTTTTATAACTTGATTGCACAAGGGTCAGTACTTAGGACCGCAGTGATGAAAAGGTGTAACTTTACCTACTTTAAAGCACCTGCCAATTAATTAGCAAAAATCCCTTCAGAGCAAATAAAATAAAGCAGTCCCATCCATCTGCACTCCCAAGTTTAGGCCTTTGCTAAACAGACCATGAAACAGGACTGAAAAAGTAATCTTTAGTGATTCCCTCAAACTTTTTGCTCAGGGTAAGCACAAAAATCTGCCAAATGATTCTCAACTCTTCTGCCACTGAAAAATTTTAACTTAAAGATCTTAAATTTAACTAGTGGTACAAAACCAAAGTTTTAAGTTTTAAATGGATGTGTATGCAGCTCCTTCACCTCAATGACTTTTGATTTCACAAATATGCACGGGCAGTCCCACATTTTACTAGCGACTTTTTGCGTCTGAAAAACACATCAAGAATCAACACCGTTCTCCATTTAGTTGTTTTTATAATTCAAATGTGAACAACCCCCAAAATCTAGTCTTAAAGAAAATGCAACTAAGAACAGGGAAGTGCTCTTAGATTGGATAATGGCCCCAGAGCCCACTCATCATTTATGACACTATTACAGATACTCATTTTCTATTCGTGGCAAATATAAGAATGTAACCCATCTCTTTTCAGCCTAGTTGGATTTACTCTTAATCCCTAGATTCATAATTATATTACGTTACTATATTAAGTTGATTAGGCATGGACATATATACACTACCAAACGTAAAATAGATAGCTAGTGGGAAGCAGCCACATAGCACAGGGAGATCAGCTCGGTGCTTTGTGACCACCTAGAGGGGTGGGATAGGGAGGGTGGGAGGGAGGGAGATGCAAGAGGGAAGAGATATGGGAACATATGTATATGTATAACTGATTCACTTTGTTATAAAGCAGAAACTAACACACCATTGTAAAGCAATTATACTCCAATAAAGATGTAAAAAAAAGTTGATTAGAAGTTCACAAACTTAGCACACAACTTTAAATTTCCATATAGATATAAGGCAATCTTGGTTGTATTTTGTGCTACCTGAGTAAAGATAAACATTAAAGAGAACCTGGGAAGGGGGAGGGGGTGTTCCTAACCTAACCTTGATTATGTAAAGAAAATTCCCCATCTAAATGATAAAAGAAAAGAGTAATGCTTGTACATTTTATTAGTGTTTTAAAATTAGTGAGTTAAACTGTCAAAGCTTTGATTTTCCTTTCATGTGTGTCTGGGCAGGTCTAAGCCTCAGGTAACGCCCTTTTTCCTTCTCCCTCTCTTACCTTTCTTTGCACCTGTCCACTGTAGGCTCCCAGCAGCTCCCAAGGAGTCCAATTCTCCTCTTCTCTCCTTTTCCTCCTCCTACACATCCCCTCCTCCCCGCCCCCGCTCCCAGTTCCCTCCCTTCCCCCCTTCCCTTCTTCAATATACCTGCCAAGCTGGGCTCCTTTTAGCAGCGATCTATCACTGCAAAGGAGCTCACATCAAAGGCAATCGCACGGCCGGCCGCAGCAGAACAGCATCACGGTTGTTCCAAAGACAACCCCAAAGAGCGGCCTTGACTGCGCCTCCCCGAAGTTGCTGGCCAGCTTTGGCCAAGTGCGGGAATGATTTTTGCGACTGCATGGATAGAGAGCCGTCAAGGGTCCCTTCTGGTCACTTCCGAAGAGCAAAAACGTGAGAGGAGGCCGGTTTAAGATTTCAAACAGAACCTCCCCAGCGAGCATGAAAGGACTTGATTAGCATATGTCAAGAGGACCCGCATATATACTGTGTGTATGTACACAGGACTCTGATCCGTTTGCGGAGTTGGAGCCCCAGGCCCAGCCCCAGTATTGGCAGCGGCAGCTATAGATGTTTCTGCAAAGCCAGCAACCGGCTCCCACCTACCCCAGGAGAGAAGATCGCTCCAAGACAGTGAAAGCCTCCCTGCTCTCAGTGCAAAGTTCATCCAGCGACCTCACGGGACTAACCGGGCCTTAGCTTGTTTGCGCTTGTTTGGCTATAATTTTTCTCCATTCACCTCCCCATCCCTGCTCCATTTTTTTTATTGGGGGTCTTTTGTTTTCCGGATCCGCCGCCTCTCCCTCCGGCCGCCCCATGGCTCCCTTAGCCGAGGTCGGGGGCTTCCTGGGCGGCCTGGAGGGCTTGGGCCAGCAGGTGGGCTCGCACTTCCTGCTGCCTCCTGCCGGGGAGCGGCCGCCTCTGCTGGGCGAGCGCCGGGGCGCGGCGGAGCTGGGCGCCCGCGGCGGTCCCGGGGCTGCGGAGCTGGCGCACCTGCACGGCATCCTGCGCCGCAGGCAGCTCTACTGCCGCACCGGCTTCCACCTGCAGATCCTGCCCGACGGCAGCGTGCAGGGCACCAGGCAGGACCACAGCCTCTTCGGTACGTACCGGCACCCCGCCTCCCGCGCTCCTCTGTTCCCCCTCTTGCGTCTCCCTCCCCGTTCGCGGATGGAGTCGGGACTACGTGGGGCCGGGAGCCCCCGGAACCCTTCCAGTGTGAGGTGCTGGCCTGGGCTGCTGGGCGGCCAGCGAGGCACCGGAGGACTTTCCCCGCCCGCGGGCCGCCGCGGTTGCCGGCAGGCCTGCTGCTCCAGACGCTGAGGGCAGGAGGAGAAAGGTGGGTGCTCCGCCCGCACCTGGCTGCCCTGCCCTTCCTGCTGCCTGGGACACCGAGCCCTGGACTCGGAGCCACATCTTTCCCGCACTCCTTACCTCGCAGGCAGTTTTTTGTTTTTGTGTTCAAAATCCCTATTATTTTCTCCTACTTCCTCTCATATTTCCCCTTAACAAAAGTTAACAACCGGAAGCTTCTTTAAACCTGCCCTGCAGCTGTGCAGTTGATGAGTCTCCCATGGCTACTGCTCAAAGGATAGCTCTAACGTGGGAGGCGAGCTTTTACATGTCTACCTAGAGAACCATAAATGTTCACCTGGAAAGGTAACAGATTAACTTTCCGTGGGCACCATCGCTACTGTCAGGCTCACCTGCCTGCAGTTCTCAGCGCTCTTAAAGTTTGGTGAGGGAAAAAAAAAAAAAAGCTTATCCGGCTACTGAGCATGCCCAGTCCTTCAGCCAAGATCCTCTTTAGAAATTGTGAAATCTGAAAGCAAAGATCTTGGTATTGACCTTAGGTAAGAGGAAATGGGGAAGCGAAAGAAGATACGGGTGGGAACACAAAGGGACGTATTTCAGAATACCTCCAACAGTGCCTGGGAGCAGAAGGGGTTAAAAGAAAGAAACAAAAACAAAAAAACCCAAATGATTGTTAAGGCAGATTGTTAAGACGCTAGATTGGGAAACCATAAGGTCTCGATTGTTAATTACCCCCTAACTACCTGGGTGACTAGCACGTGCCCTCACCGGTCTAAGCCTTAGTTTTCTTGTCTGTACAATGAGGTTAAATCAGGTGATTCTCTCAAGATGCTCTCCTGTTCTAACAGCCCAGAATCTTTCCTCCACTGTGGAAGTTTTCATCATATTAGGGTTAACTGGCTAGCACTCTCAAAGGATTTTGATCATCAAACTTGGGACTTCATTAGAGAATCAGTGTATTTCATTTTAAAGATACCATTTACCTGTCAGCAGCAATGTAAAAGGGCCTAACATAGTGTCAGTTTTCCTTTTCTTTCCTAAGCACTGGAATTCTTTGAGAATCTCTTCTCTGAAGGGCCCTCTCTTATCCTCACCCCTGTTCTTATTTGGCTTTCTTTTTTTTGACTTGTAGTCCTCATTAAAACTTAGGGGAAGTGTAAATCTCAGTTTGAGGGGCATTTGTAACTCTAGATGTAGAAATGATCATGTGGTGGTCATTTGGTAGCACTTAAAGGCTTAGAAAATTAACTTTTTAAAACCCACATGTTTGCAGCTTCCACTGATCTCTTCCAAATTCCCATTGACTATGAGTCCGGAGTGTCATGACCTAGTGGCCCACCTTGGGGTCACTTTCAGAAAGTAGTTTCTAAATTGAGGAGGCTGAGATTCTGAGTCTAAAGAACTTTGTGACACCAGGTGGCTCAGTTCCCTTGCCTGTAAGAATTACTGCATTACAGAAAAACCCTCCAGCTACCAGAAAGATTTAGAAATGAATGCAAATGTGATAATGCCTATAAGTAGAGCAGGTACAAGTTAAGCTTAGGTAATATTCAGACATCTCCCCACCCCACCCCCCCGCACTGGGATACATAGTATAAGCTTGGAAATTCTATGTTTAAGACCCTTATAATTCAACCATAATCTCTCCAATGTCAAGAGTTGCTTCTTCCACTTTGTGTCTCTTTATAAGACTGACTCTACGGGAAGAGATTAGTAAATATTTATAGACTTGATAACATTCATTAAACTGGTATTTTATTTCATTCTTTAATAAATGTTGCATATCAGAATGACCATCGTAGTAGAATTTTTTTTTTTTTGGCTAAAATTTTGTATGCTTATTTAGTAATTGGAAAAATATGACTTGGACTGATGTTTGTGCTGGTTTAAGCCACTCTGTGGTGCAAGGGTACCTATCAGAACAAAATATTTACTGTTACACAAAGGAACGATAACCCAGATTAGCATTGTAGCTTAAAGGAGTAACAACATCTAGGCTGCATTAGAGTGCATCCTAGTGGCCTGTGATAGCTAAAACATCATAATTTATAATGAGAATGCAGGTGAGAAGAAAGTATACGTACAACATGTGTAATATTATAAGCTTCTCTATATATTTGCCTTCTCTTTTTAGTGCTTCAATTATTAACTATGAAATTATTTTTCTCTCTATAAATTCATTTCTGTGTCATCAAAGTAAGAATTTTGAAAATGCTTAAGATGTGCTATTTGAGATGTTAAAGTAACTAACATTTTTGATAATTTATACTAATTTGGCTACGATTCAATAAAAAATTCAGAATACTGTGTTTTAAAATTTCAAAACCACATCAATAGAATATAAACAAAAAGATCCCAGTAAGGTTTAAAAATTTTCCTATCTGAGTTAGCTCTGTATTTATAATAGAGTTTTCCTGCACAGTTGTACAGTAGGAAGATTTTACCTAATACATAAACCTGGAATCATTACTTAAAAAAAAAAAGTTTAGCCTGAGATCAAACATATTCCTTTAAAGACCTTTCTTTTATTCTCCCCTATTCTCCATAGATTTGTCTGATGTGGTTGCATTGTGGGTTGACTCACCTCTTTATTATGATTTTTAAAAAGGCTGGCTTTGAAAATGATACCAAAAAGACAAAGTACCTCCAAGTATTTTTATGGGACACTAGGCATTAGAAAATCTATCTAAAATCTGTGATTACCTCTTAAGGAAAGCTTTTCATGTCTACTCTTTGTTAAAGAATTAGCTTAGTTGCCACCTCATATTATAAATAAGAAAGACTTGTCAAATCTCATTTAAGAATCAAATGATTACAAATTACTGTGTGGTATACTATTTCCTTGTGGAGAAAAAACGATCAGAATTTAAAAGGGTGGCTGAAATCTTTAAGAGGAATATGAAAAGCACATAACTTTTTCCCCATCAGCCCCTGTGAGCCATTGCAAAATTATTTCAACCTTGTTATATGTATATGAGGCTTTGGATGTCGTTTAATGAAGTTGAAGCTATTGAATATAATTATTCTAAGAATATATATAATTTCTTGTCTTTCTACAATTACATATTTTTTGACAACATAACGGCATTATTTTAAGATGAGAATTAAAGTGTAAGTGGTTTGCAATTTAGTTTTGCAAGAAAAATGGATACTTTATAAGATCTGTTTTATAATTGATTTATATGGAAATGAATCTCGTATTGTACTTGAAAACTAGTTCTATTATACAGTCTAATCAGTTAATCAGTTCCTGTTCTTTGAAAGACAAGAGCATCTTAACGTAAATCAGATACTTAAAGAGAATTAAGTTACAAGTGAACTGCAGTACACTTCTCAGTTTGAATGTAACATTCATTACAACTTCAAGTAATTATACATTTGTAAGTATATCTGGATGAAATTCCATTAACGTATCTTCTTCTACCAATCATGTTTTGGGCCTATATTTTTGTTTCTAACAGGAATCACTCACTAATGAGCTTGGCAGTACATTTTATTTTCCTTTACTTCCCACCTCTGTATCAGTCATTATAATGGCTATCCTATGAGGTCTGTATCTTCCTACTATATCTTACCTCCTCTCTGCCTTAGACTCTCATACAGGGACAGTGACTCTTTCAAGCCACTTAACAGGCAATTTAGCAGTACGATATTGTTGCTGTAAGATCCTTGTTAGCTCTAGTGCTTTACATGACCTCCTAATAGTTTGCAAGAGCTCATTTGAGCTCTTCAGAATCTATGTTTAGAGCTTAAGCATCCATGTTTCTGCCAAAGAGTGAATTAGGATCTGGACAGAATTGAGACCTCCATATATGCAAAGAGCCAGATTTTGTACTTTCCTTTGGCCTTGGGAACGTCACGTGTCCAAACAAGAACTTGTATAATAAATCAAGAAATGACTTAGGATCAAGAGCCAGGCTAAATGGTACACATTTATACTGTTTGTAGCACTTAAGAGGGAGTGAAGGGGTGAAGGTAGAAAGCTATTGAGGAAGGCAGTTCCAAGCATAGAAAGTACGTCTATATACTTTTTCACCAAAGAGTCTAAAGAGAAGAACAAGACAAAGACATTAGTCCAAAGGTTAGTGTGTGCAGAGAAAAAGAATGATGCAGAGGGAAGCATTAAGGTTTTTTGTTGTTGTTGTTTTTGTTTAACTATGGTGTATTAAGAGTACTGAGTGGAGAGTTTTCGGTACTAATTTACCTATAGATAAATGAAAATAATTCTGGAAAGTTATTGAAAGCAAAATCTACTTGCATGCTAAATTCTTGGTATTTGTCTATTACATTTCATGAATTATAAAGTCCTTTTACATCTTTGAACCATAAAATTTATTTTTAAGGATCGTGGGACAGGAAATAGCATATTATATAATCTGTAAATTTCGAAACTACTGTCTTGTCCTCAAGAAGCACTGTTTTGAAGTACAAACATTGGATTAGGGCTCAGAAGATGTGAGTTCAAGTATCTGTCCTATTAATTACAAATATCATGTCTTTAAGCAAGCCTCAGTTTCTTTATATGTAAAATGGGATAGTAATATCTTCTATGCTTATCTTAGGAGGTTGTTTTTGAGGACCAGATAGAAAGTACTGATAAAAATAGAAGCCCTTTATAAACTACAAAATACTAATACACCCATATAAGGTATACTGGCTGCTGCTAGAAAAAAATTTACTTGATTCATAGTAAGCAAAAACAAAGCAAAACAATTAATAGAACATGGTTGTAGTTAATAGAATCAAGGAGGAGAATTATGAACACCTCTATTATGTACTAATTTTATGGTAATAATAGCTTCCATTTATTGGGTGCCTAAATGTGTTAGTCTCTACCACTCTCCTGTAAGGAAGCATTTCACCCATTTTGCGTATGAGGAAATTGAAGTTCAAAGAAGACAAATGACTTATGTAGACTAATCAGTAAGTTACTGAACTGGATTCAAACCCAGGTCAGTCTGGTTTAAGGTTTTACACCCTTAACATTTTATCATGATGAACAATTTTTGGTTTTTTAGTTTTATTCATCTGTAAAATAGGAAGCTCTTCATAATGACAACTGTACATCACTTTTCAGTTTACAAAGGACTTCCACATACATCATTATATTTAGCAATTTGATCTACTGCTCTTTGGAAGATTTTCATTAGTCGTATGTTCTCTAATAAATGCAAATCATTATTTTGTTTATAAATTCAGGTATCCTGGAATTCATCAGTGTGGCAGTGGGACTGGTCAGTATTAGAGGTGTGGACAGTGGTCTTTACCTTGGAATGAATGACAAAGGAGAACTCTATGGATCAGTACGTATTTTTTAAAAAATTATTGTAATTCATTAAATAATGACTATCCATTTTATAAGTAAAATAGCTACCGATTATGCATATCAGAAGAAATACATAAACAACATACTTAAGTAGAAATTAAAAATCTAGATCCTGATAAATTTCCATATGTCTAGGCAGTAGTATAGCAGCTCACTTTCATTTCTTTTTTTTTTTGGCTGCGTTGGGTCTTTGTTGCTGCGTGTGGGCTTTCTCTAGTTGCTGTAAGCAGGGGCTACTCTTCCTTGCAGTGCGTGGGCTCGTGGGCTCAATAGTTGTGGCTCGCTGGCTCTAGAGCGCAGGCTCAGTAGCTGTGGCACATGGGCTTAGTTGCTCCATGGCATGTGGGATCTTCCTGGACCAGGGATCGAACCAATGTCCCCTGCATTGGCAGGCGGATTCTTAACTACTGTGCCACCAGGGAAGTCCCCTCACTTTCATTTCTTAAACCCTAAAACTTTATTGCTTTTAGCTCACTAGTTTTTTTCTGCCCATTATCCTGGGACCAGAGACAGAAAAATGAGAGCATTTTCTTCTTGCCGTGTTAGATTCTTTTCATCTTTACATTCATTTAATATAAATTTTCTCTACCTATTATTACCTTCATAGATAAATATACATCACTGACTTGCTGACCTTTGCAATATAGGAAATGAATGTATGAAATCTTAGGATACCTTAAACAATAACAGAAAATGGCAACCACACTAGTTGGACCATATCTGCAGACTTGATAATTACAGTAGCCATGCTCTT
Source organism: Phocoena sinus (assembly GCF_008692025.1). Lineage (NCBI taxonomy): Eukaryota > Metazoa > Chordata > Mammalia > Artiodactyla > Phocoenidae > Phocoena > Phocoena sinus. The sequence continues at coordinate 18,256,638 of NC_045783.1, forward strand.
ACTCAGAGTTGCATTGGGCAAGTTTTAACTTATCACTGGGGATAAGTGCACACATCTGTAGGTCTACTATAAATGTTTTAAATATGGAACTTACAGTAAACTTTTCAAGTTAATACTTCATCAGTGTAAGGTTTTTTTAATTTTCTTTTCTTTTCTTTCCTTTTTTTTTTAACAACAAAGCAGCAAAAACAACACAAGAATTAGAGCAACAGGATAATATAAAACTCAACCTGCAGTACTATGTAGATCTTTCGCTTTCACTGTATCATTTTTTATTTGTTCGCAGTTGCTATATAATTGTAAGAAAATTGTTAAAGTGTAAATGTGGGCCATTCCCACCCATTCTCTCATGTGAAATCCCTTCTTAAAGTTGAAGTCTCTGTAGCTATTTCCGAAGAGAATTTACTTTTATGATTTAGCAGATGACACTATCTGGTACCTTCTTTTTTCTTAAACTCTCAATTGAGACCACAATATACAGTTAGAATCTCAATATACACTGAGGAAAATCGGTTATCATATTTCAGTAAATGGTACTCCACTTAATATCTGTCCTTCTAAGGGCAACACTTGCCCTTTCCGGGCTTTCTGTCAGCTCAGAAGAAAGAGAAATAATGCATTGTGTAATCTCCTAAGAGTAGAATTACAATTGAAAGAGAAAAACATGCACATAATCTTCCTTCTTCATGTATGTGTCAGATTAAAAAAGCAACTGTAGTCTACCCCTTGGGATAATATACAGTCCATCTTGAAAAGACAAGAAATCACTGGGCTTTTTACCTAATAGTAATATCCAGATATGTTAATTGTGGGGATTATGTCATCAAACAATAAATTCATAAAGGGAAGATATATGACTTGGAGTGATGATCTTGAGTTAGGAATTTGAACGTTAGCAAGGTCTTGAAACGTTTCAAGGTGGTAGTGGAGATTTGCTGTGTAGAACTTTGACATCTAATGATGGAACAAGATAAACTACAGGCCTATTTGGCAGTGATGGTGATGGAAGGGAGGTCAAATGGAGCATGGGCAAGTTTAGAATATTTACTGTTTGAAAATAAAATTGAGAATTGACATTTAACTTAGAGTTCTGTAAACTAAACTGCTGGTTGGAGTCACCTGGGAGAAAGAATTCCAGATAACATGAGAACTAAAACAGAACAAAGCAAAAACAATCTACCCTCTCTCCTTCTTTGACAAGGATATAGTTATAGGCAAAGAAATAGAGAGTTGAGTCTTTTCTAAGGAAATTCTCTTAAAGATATCTTTTTCAATGGCAGTTATCTTCTCTCTTTTAGGAGAAACTGACTTCTGAATGCATCTTTAGGGAGCAATTTGAAGAGAACTGGTATAATACCTATTCATCCAACATATATAAACATGGAGACACTGGCCGTAGGTATTTTGTGGCACTTAACAAAGATGGAACTCCAAGAGATGGTGCCAGATCTAAAAGACATCAGAAATTTACACATTTCCTGCCTAGACCAGTGGATCCAGAAAGAGTTCCTGAACTGTACAAGGATCTACTAATGTACAGTTGAAGGGTGATAGTGTCTTTACTGAAGAACCAAACTACAACTATTCTTTCTTATTACAGTTTGCATCATAAAATAATAACACAGGAAGACCTTCAGAATGTTATGGAGTCTATTTTCCACTGGGAGACTGAATTTGGAAAGAATACTGAGAACAAACAAACAAAAAATATCTTGACTTGAAGTAGATCAAGATGTCTCTTTACAAGTGGACTAAGTTCCCTCGGGTACACTGGCTCTGTCCTCACTTGTAGATTGAAGCTGAAAATCTGTTAAACTGTGGGTAATGGGAACCCCACCTAGTTTGCTGCTGGTGCCTCGCCTCTCTGGAGTTTGTTTACTTTAAAAGTTACATTAAAAATAGATACTTCATGTTGAAGAGATGTATTGACATAGTTGGCCAAGATCATTGCTACATAAATTTTGAGAACCTTGTAGGATTTTGCAGGTTATGGCATTTTATGTAAAAAATTTGGGTGAAACGTGGACTGTGAAACATGCCACACCAAGACGGAACATTTTTTTTAAAAAGGATGGACCTATTTATACATTTTCAGCCTGCAAATATTTATTATATATATTTATTTATTAAAGAGTTTATTTTTTACTAGTATATGAAGATAATACAATAGAAAAAAACAACAAAAATTTCTTTATCGTGCCATTACTTTGTTGTGATGTCTTGGGCTGTAAAGAAGACATCATTATTGCTACACATTAAACATAGAATAAGATCTTGAATTTCTTTTTAAAAATAAAGTATAGCATAGATTATATTTTTTTGCAGTCAATTGCCTTCTAAATGTAACATTGGTCTCTTTGGCCTAGAAAAATGCTGTATCAATTTGTATTGAATTCAACACACATTCAAAAAGGGAATTAAACATTTTAATTTTTGTGTTTTGGTTTCATTCCTTTTCAGGTGGAGTTATTCTACTTATAGGACATATTTTTAAAGTGACAAAATTCTGAGTTCCTAGAGAAAAGCTTGATATTTAGAGAACTTCTAATGGTGAAAATTATTGGACATTATAAGCCATTTATGCTTACTTATTTTCTTAGTCTGGCAAAGCCCATTTCTTTTCACCCACTATGATCACAGAAAGAATGTGTCTTTGTGGTACCACCATTAATAATAGTAAGGCTTCATCTACCTATCCGAGTGTGCTATCTTTTCCGTTATAGCCGCTATTTTGTCATTATTTCAATAAACAGTCATTAAGCCTACTATGCAGAAGATACTGTTAGGCACTAAGGAAAATACGGTGATCAAGCCAGAGGTGGGTCCTGCTTCGTGGAGCTTAACGTCTAGTAAGGGAAACTAACGAACACCGTAACTGTGAATTGTGACCTGCTCTATGAGAAAAACAAGGTTCAGACACAGAAAAAAGAGAGAATAAATTTAGATAGGGTGAGTCAGAGGCTTCTCTAAAGAGCTGACATTTCTTAAAGGATAAGGCTAAGAGGAGAATAAGAGCCTTAAAGGAAGAGGAAACAGTGAGTCTGGAGTCCCTAAGGTGAGAAAGAGCTTTGTGGCTGGAGCTAAGTGACCAATTGGGAGAGTGGCACATGTAAGTTTACAGAGCCACACAGATACAAATCCTGTAGGTTCTTAAAGACATTTCTGAGGTTTTATTTGCTCCTACCCAGCAGCTGTCAATGTCACCACCCTCACATGTAGCAGTCGTCGTTGGGAATGTGGTTACAATCATGAAAGCAGCTGTCACCAGTTAGAACCTGGAAGTCTTGGTGAAACACATTGCTGGGCTCCCGCCCCACAGTTTCTGATGTGTGGGTCTGGGGTGAGGCCTAAAAATTTACATTTTTAACAGGTTCCCAGGTAATATTGATGCCGTTGGTCTGGAGACCGTACTTTAAGAACCACTAGTCTAGAGCAGTGTTTCTCACATTTTAATATACATGCAAAATCACCTGGGGATCTTCTTAAAGGACAGATATGTTAAACTAGGTCTCAGTTAGGAGGTGAAGAGCTGAACTTTTGCATTTCTAACAATGTTCCAGGTGATGCTTGAGATGGCCAGACCATGCACCACACTTTGAATGAAAGACTAACTGTTGCTTTAATGTTCTCTGGAGTTATTCCTGTTAATTCATCCTCTCATTACTTGAATGAATTAATGGTAATGTGGAGGGTGAGGGTAGGGAGTTCAACAGATACCTTTAATAAAGCTACACGGGAATGTGTGTGTGGCTAGAGGGATAGTGTGTGTACTTGCCTGTATACAGGGTAAGAGGCAGAGAAATGGTTTAGCTCAAAACCTATTGGTTTAAATATAGAATAGATAGCTAGTGGGAAGCAGCCGCATAGCACAGGGAGATCAGCTCAGTGCTTTGTGACCACCTAGAGGGGTGGGATAGGGAGGGTGGGAGGGAGATGCAAGAAGGAAGAGATATGGGGACATATGAGTATGTATAACGGATTCACTTTGTTATAAGGCAGAAACTAACACACCATTGTACAGCAATTATACTCCAATGAAGATGTTAAAAAAAACAAAACCTATTCCTTTTATAAATATAAAAAAATAGTAAAAATGGTTTAGCAGTAATACTTTAATAATCTTCAGAATAAAATAATTCCCATTTATTTTTATTTGTCAATAAAAGTGAAAACCTAGTTTTGGTTCAGTGTTTGACACATATTTAAAGCATGTGTCCCAAAGCCAGCATTATGCAAGTATTTCAAATCTTTTGCAAAATGTTGCTGGTGTCTAGATTTATAACTGTGGAGGAAGTCATATAAATTTAAACAGATAATACACTGATCAGAGGTGGCCCACAGGGCTTCCCTGGTGGCGCAGTGGTTGGGAGTTCGCCTGCTGATGCAGGCAACACGGGTTCGGGCCCCGGTCCGGGAAGATCCCATATGCCGCGGAGTGGCTGGGTCCGTGAGCCATGGCCGCTGAGCCTGCGCGTCCGGAGCCTGTGCTCTGCAACGGGAGAGGCCACAACAGTGAGAGGCCTGCATAGAGCAAAAAAAAAAGATGGCCCACAATGAATATTGTTAATCAAAATTTCTTCTTTTTTTTTAGATATAATAAGAAAATAAATTTAACTTTTTAAAAAAAAATTGGGGTATAGTTGCTTTACAATGTTGTGTTAGTTTCTGCTGTACAATGAAGTGAATCAGCTATATGTGTACATATATGCCCTCCCTTCTGGACCTCCCTCCTCCGCCCCCATCCCACCAATCTAGGTCACCACAGAACACCGAGCTGAGCTCCCTGTGCTATACTGCAGGTTCCCACTAGCTATCTGTTCTATATATGGTAGTGTATATATGTCAATCTCAATCTCCCAGTTCATCCCACACCCCATTCCCCACCCCGTGTCCACATGTCCATTCCCTATGTCTGCGTCTCTATTCCTGCCCTGCAAATAGGTTCATCTGTACCATTTTTCTAGATTCCACATATATGCGTTAATATACATATTTGTTTTTCTCTTTCTGACTTACTTCACTCTGTATGACAGACTCTAGGTCCATCCACGTCTCTACAGATGACCCAATTTCATTTCTTTTTATGGCTGAGTAATATTCCATTTTATATATGTACCACATCTTCCTTATCCATTCATCTGTTGATGGCCATTTAGGTTACTTCCATGCAAAGAAAACCATAAATTAGACGAAAAGACAACCCTCAAAATGGGAGAAAATATTTGCAAATGAAGCAACTGACAAGGGATTAATCTCCAAAATATATAAACAGCTCATGTAGCTCAATATCAAAAAAACAAACAACCCAATCAAAAAATGGGCAGAAGATCTAAGTAGACATTTCTCCAAAGAAGACATACAGATGGCCAAGAGGCACATGAAAACATGCTCAATGTCACTAGTCATTAGAGAAATACAGATCAAAAGTACAATGAGTTATCATCCCCTGACACCGGTCAGAATGGCCATCATCAAAAATATCTACAAACAATAAATGCTGGAGAGGGTGTGGAGAAAAGGGAACCCTCTTGCACTGTTGGTGGGAATGTAAATTGATACAGCCACTATGGAGAACAGTATGGAGGTTCCTTAAAAGACTAAAATAGAACTACCATATGACCCAGAAATCCCACTACTGGGATTTACCCTGAGAAATCCCTACTGGGATTTACTGGGCCTATACCCTGAGAAAACCATAATTCAAAAAGTTTAACTTTTTTATGGTGATAGGTACCTGTAGAAATTTGAGATATGAAATATGATTGAAGTAGTGGCTTTACAAACTTTCAGAAAACTAGAAAGTCACTATATCTTGTATTCTAATTCTATTTATATATTGGCATGTCTTCCTATGTCAGAAAAACAATTTATATCTACTGAATTTATACTACTTGAAGAAATGATCTATTCCATATCTGAATAGATTTCACTTGATACTCCTAAATGGAAGTAGTGTGTGAACATATTAATTAATTCATACAGGGAAGGATAAGAATAATTTGGTTTATTATCAAATCAATATTTTGAAAATAATTAATTTTATCCTCAGGATGCTTGGGGAACATCTCACCCATTAGTCATCTTCTTTCTTCTTTATTTTAAATGTTCTATTAGAAATCATTTATTAACTTACGTTTTCCATTCTTTCTTGCTTGGAATGTTAGCTATCATTTGCAAAACTTCCCTACAGTTTCTGCAATGATAAGAGAATGTATATAAACTTTCACTAGCAACAATTAGATTTTCTACTTGCTAAAATAGAACAGATTGATCTCTTTCCTGGTTGAGTGTTCTCCACAGGCTCCAGCCATTGCCATGTATAACTGGATATAATTAATACTTTGAGACCAAGGTTCTTCTCTCTATAGAGACCACTCTGGCATGGGAGGCTGCAATGTGTCAAATGGCCCATGACAGTTGGTTAAATGGTTCCATAAATGCTGAAAATAGCCTTGCTTCTCATCAGACTAAGCAACCCCACATTCAGGCCCCAAAAGTGCAGTTGATTGGGACAAGCTTGTACAGTGAAGTTGTACCCTAGTCTTGCATAGGATACTATGTCCATCAACAGAAAAGAAGGATTAGAGAACTAGACTAGAAAAGAAAAAACTAATCAAAGGCCTCTTAGTTTTAAAAGATTTCTGGATTTCAAATTAAAGTTCCCCTGGCCCTGTTTGAAAAAATATTCAATGTTTCCTGTTTCCTCAGCCACTAAAGCTTCCTGTATGATTTGGCTTCTAGGTGGTTCACATGTATCTTGCCACCCATTGGGTCAAAGGGAGTTTGAATATTTATTTTAGCATTTCTGGCACCCAGAAATGAATATCTGTCCTCATTTCATCCACAAGTCCCCCCCACCATGGTTAAAATATAAGAAAATATAACGTCAGATACAAGTGTTTACTTATATATTTTTGACCAACCCATGTTTTTTCCCCAATGAACCGTATACTCTTTATCCCAATTCAGTAAATAAGTCAGCTCTACTTCTATTTTCTCTCTAGTTTTTTAATGAAGAAGCATTCGGGACCTGTCACTTGTATTGCTCCAGATCTCTTCATGGTGGCAGAATGGCCAGTCGTGTGTGTGGTATTTTTATTTATTTATTGGCCAGACTGTTACCTCACCCTTTGCCATGGGACTTGAGTTGTGTGGAGGGTGGGACTGTGAAGGGGGCATTATTGTGAAGGGAGAAATTATTGAGAAGATAAATTGTTAAGGTGAAGAAGACTCTACCTCCAATCACACTGAGATTTGGATGGCTACCACATCTTGTGGTATTTGAAAATAATCGTCTTGGAGGTATCAGAGTGAAGAGTGCAGTGGTCAAGCACAGTGTTTCTTAGAAGAAGAAGTGTACCTTGGGCATCAGTCAGGGTGCTCTTGCCAAGGGCTGGCTCATAGCCGTGCAGCATGCTTCTGTGTAGGGCAGTCCTCTATCCTGATTCTACTGCTTCCATTTAACAATGGAGCTCTCATCTGCCCGTCGTCCCTTGAGAGTACTTGTGTATCAAATATAATCAAATTTGTGGTGGTGGCAGAAGGACCTGATGTTCTGTCTTTGGGATGCTCTGTTTTAACGATGGACCAATAAATGGCTGGCAACTGATTTGTACTCAAAAATGAGTACACCATTTGACAACATTTTCATTTCCTTAGGGACATGCCAATGATTCCACGTCAAGGGATCACTGGAGGGTCCACTGGGGAAATCTTTCTGGGTTACATGGGCTGAGAGGTTAGAAAGTTGCCTGTGTAATCTTTAAGAAACCTGCCTGTCAGGAGGCCACGTGATCTAATGATGTTACTGCAGCAGAATCCCCCATTGTGTCAGTATCCGTACCCGGCACTTACTTTCTTTGCATCCTGTTTAGTGATGAGAGTTTCAAGGCCAAACATTTTGTTCCATTCAGTGCATAATTTATATGTTCAAAATAACAACACTCCCATAAAAGTCATTGTTTGGTGAAGGGCCCTTGAATTTAGTTTTTCTGTTAAATTGTTCTATCATTTTTAGTTGTCAAACTAATAAGGGAAGGCAGAACCTCAAGTAAAATTATTTCCAACTGCTACCCCAATGTGCCAGCTCTAAAATGAATACATCTTCTACTTGAATCAGATCAAGGGCACCTGTTTAAATGTTACCTTATTAGATTATAATGCAGTGCTAAAGAATTTATCCTATAGTAGGGCCATTCTGGCCAGACAAAGGCACACTATATTGATGACCAAAATTAACAGGTCATAATTAGCATCTAAAAGGATGCATTTGCTACATCAGTGACCACAGATGACCAAAAGGTTGATTCAAGGTCCATCTCTATTTTGGACCAGTCAAACCAGGGTTCAAGGGGTAAGTGGTGTGTGAGGTTAGTCCCAGTTTCTTCAACATCCCTGCTATGAAATTTATTATAGTCCTACTGCACCGTGGTACTATTCCACATTTGCAGCAGTGTGGTTCTAGAGCTTCCCTTTTGGCAGGTCCAGTTGTTGGGGGTTCTACTCTTCGACATTTGAAGGCTCTTTCCATCCCTAGAATTGCAATAAATCCCTTGCAATTACACACTCAGGGAAGGGAAATACCACCCCAGGAAAACTTCTTTGGTCCTCTGTGTCCGGCCACTATCCTAACCCAGGAACCTCAGCTACTTCTCCTCCATATCTTTCGATAGTCAAAAAAATTTCTCTCCTTATGTTCAAGTCTCCCAGAGTTAATGTTATCTTTGATCCTGTATCTAAAAGTTCCTGAGATTCTTGAAAATTATCCTTTGTTCAAAAAAAGTCTTGGGGTTTGAGTCTCTCCTGGCCAATCTAACGTTTTATTGGACCCGATGTTAAGGACTTTGGGGCAGATTGTCCTTCCCTTTGAGAGACTGGGTCTGATCTCCAGACTTTAGTGCCAGGGTTCTTAAATTAAGAAAGATCAGAAGAAATCAAAGGAAACGCTTTGGAAGTTGTCCTTTGTTTTCCACGCGCAGGGAGTTTATCCTTAGGATTTACGAAGCCCTTGTCTCAGTGTTCCCTGTCTTGGCTCAGCTCCCAGTGATTTTGAAGTGGCTTGTTGCTATCTGTGTGGAGGGTTTGCCAAGGTTGTTGCCATAGCTGCTGTACCTGCAAGTTTAGCTGATTCTTCTGTCCTATTGATCTCCTCTGAATCTTAGTAAGTTGTCAGCGTTTCTCTTGCGAATGGAGGATGTGATTCCAAATCTAATGACCCTTTGTCTTAGCCCATAGGGAAATTGTTGTGTAGACAGTGAGCCCAATCGAAATTCATATCTTTCCATTAGCCTATTCTCCAGCTATTTCCCATGAAATTCATGCTTCCATAGAAAGCTTTTGGGAGTTAGAAACATAACCCTTTGGGAGAGACTCAAGATGATCGTTTCTTTGCATGTCGGCATAAAGATAATCGTGTGAATTGTCAGGTTCACCTGTCCTGCTGGTCAGGATGGTCCCTATTTGAAGTTCTTTCTTTCTAGTCTCCTTGATCCCTTGCTTATCAGTCTTCCATGATGGGGTTGCTCATCTTGGTTTCCAAGATTTCCCTACCCACAGAATCAAAGCATTAATTTCAAAGGGGTGTCCACTTCTTCCTGTCACATATTCTATTCATTACCTCTCCTTTTTCTAAATTGTGGTAAAATATACATAAATTTACCTTTTTGAAACAATTAAAAACGGACGGTTCTATGGTATTAGGTACATTCATGTTATTGTGCAACCATCCCCACCATTCATCTCCAGAACGTTTTCTTCTTCCCCACCTGCAACTCTGATCCAGTGAACACTAACTTCTCATTCTCCTCTCCTCTCACCCTTTGGCAACTACCGTTCTACTTTCTGCTTCTGTGAATTCAACTGCTTTAAGAACCTCATATAAGTGGAATCACACATTATTTGTCCTTTTGTAACTGGCTTATTTCACTTAGCATAATGTTTTCAAGGCTTGTCTATGTTGTAGCACGTGTCAGATTTTTAAGGCTGAATAATGTTTAATTGTACGTATATACCATATTTAGTTTACACATTCTTCTGTTCATGGACACAAGGGTTGTTTCCACCCTTTGTCTATTTTGCAAAACTGCTATGAACATGGGTGTACAAATATTTATTCAAATCCCTACTTTCATTTCCTTTGGTCATACTTTAAACAGGTTTTAAAAATGTTCTTTAAACATTTTTATTGTGGTATAATTTACATAGAATAATTCAAAGATTTTAAGTGTAGCGTTTTATGGCTTTTGACAAATATTGATATATACACCTGTGTAACTCCCACTACACTCACGATATGGAATAAACCCATCAGGCCAGAATGTTTCTCCTTGCCCATTTGTGGTCATTACTTCCTTCACCCACAGCTCAAGGAAACCACTAATCTGCTTACTGTCTCTGTAGATTAGCTTTTATTTTCTAGAATTTAGCATCGATGGAAACATTCAGTATGAACTCAGCGTTTTTGAGATTTACCCATATTGCTTGTATCAGAGGTATCTTTCTCTTTATTGCTGAGTAGTAGTTCATTGTAAGGCTATAACCCAATTTGTTTATTCAACAGTTGATGGACATCTGGTTGTTTCCAGGGCTATTGTGAATAAAACTGCTATGAACATATATTTTTCATTCTCTGGGATAAATATCTAGAGTGGAATTGCTGAGTTGTATTTATAATACACAGCCAACTAGTGTCCCAAAGTGGTTGTACCATATTACTTTTAAAAGAGCATCATAAGGACTTTCCTGGTGGTGCGGTGGTTAAGAATCCGCCTGCCAATGCAGGGGACATGGGTGGGAAGATCCCACGTGCCGTGGAGCAACTAAGCCCATGTGCCGCAACTACTGAGCCTGCGCTCTAGAGCCTACGAGCCATAACTACTGAGCCTGCGAACCACAACTACTGAAGCCCCTGTGCCTAGAGCCTGTGCCCGGCAACAAGAGAAGCCACCGCAATGAGAAGCCCACGCATCGCAATGAAGAGTAGCCCCCGCTCGCTGCAGCTAGAGAAAGCCTGCGTGCAGCAACAAAGACACAACACAGCCAAAATAAATAAATAAATAAAATTAAAAGTAATAAAAATTAAAAAAAATAAAAGAGCATCATATAAGAGTTCCAGTTGTTTTACTTGCTCATCAACACTTGGTATGAATAGTCTTTCTAGTTTTAGAAATTCTAGTGATAGCTCATGTAGTTCTAGTTTGCATATAATTTACATCTAAATGCATCTATTTAATTAATTAAATTCCATAGTGACTAATGATGTGGAACATGTTTTCATGAGGTTATTTGTCATCTGTATATCTTCTTCAGTAAAGCATTAGTTCAGATTTTTGCCCATATTTCTTGGGTTATTTATCGTATTATTATTGAGTTGTAAGAGTTCTATATATATTCTAGGTATAAGTCCTTTTTGAATATATATTTTGCAAATATTTTCTCTCAGTCTGTGGTTTATCTTTTCTTTCATTAACAGGGTCTTTTGAAGAGCAAAGTTTTAAATTTTGATAAAGTCCAATTTATGAAATTGTTTTCGTTCATGCTGCTTGTTTTGTATCTAGAATTCTTTTGCCAAACCCAAAGTTGCTAAAGATTTCTCCTGTGTGTTCTTCTTGAAATTTTTATAGTTGTAACTCTTACATTTAGATCTATGATCCATTTTGAGATTATTTTTGCCTGTGAAATTTTTAGAATTTTATTTATTTACTTTTTGATGAAAGACTATTTAATTCTTCAAGAATCTGAAAATAGACCAAATGTGTTTCACTGTGAACACTTTGTAGAGGCGAACTGAGGCTGCAGTACTTTAGTGGTTTGTTTTTTTTTAATATTTATTTGGCTTTGCTGGGTCTTCGTTACATGCATGCGGGATCTTCAACGTCCCATGTGGGATCTTTAGCTGGGGCACACATGCGGGATCTAGTTCCCTGACCAGGGATCAAACCCGGGCCCCCTGCCTTGGGAGCGCTGAACCCTAGCCACCGCACCACCGGGGAAGTCCCAGCACTTTAGTTTTGATGCATTATTCCGCCAGGGTCGCGGGGACCTTCGCTCCATCCTTTTCTGCTTTGGCCTTAGCGGCTGAAACCTGTTTTCTAATGATTTCGGCGTATTCTTTGTCTTTTCCTGTACTGTCCCTCCCTTCCCTGAACATAACAGAAGCATCCACCTCGGCTGGGGAGGAGGTGTTGGGCTCATTAAGCAATGAGATTACACTTAATAGGATAGTCCTGAGATTTTGAGTAGGGTTCCGCCTTTCAGAGGGCGGTTCTCCACTCTGCCGGCCGTCCACAGGCGGAGGAAGAACGGAAACGCATACATCTCCACGCTCTTAAGTGTTGGGGAGCCACATTTGGGTCAAGAATCTCAAGGTAGGTGGTGAATCCGTGTAATCAATAGGGAATTTAATATGAGCCTTGAAGTAGCCGCCTTCGTAGAGGGTGTTAGGGGTCCGAAGAGGACAACCTCCCCGTTGTAGAGGTCGGATTCATCCACCAGTGTGATGCGGCGCCTTCCACCGCTTCCTCCTGCAGGGATTTCGGCGCGAGCAGCAGGGCCTTCTACGAACTGGTCATCTGCTACTGGGCCATCGCATTGGTGGCGGCGCGGGATGGGCCCCCAGTCCTCACAAGTGGTCGGGGTGGGGGGAGGAGGGACCAGGCCCTTCCCCGCCGCTTGCCCTGGGTGGGGCCGGGCCCCGGCGTCTTCACACACCCCGCGGCGGTACCAGGCCCCTGACGCCAGTGGGTCGGCCTGGTTCTTCTGCTCACGTTCACGCCGGGTCGGAGGAGGGCTGGAGAGAGTTAAAGAAATTCTGGGTTGTTCTCCGCCCCACCTTAACTGTGGGGGGGCGGGGCGGTGAGAGGAGGTGAAAGTGGAGGAAGGCGTCCGAGGGCCCGGGATAGTAAGGGGACAGTGCCTAGCTTCCTGGCCCTCTCCTAGAATTTTATTTTTTCTTTTCTTTTTAAAATTAATTTTTATTGGAGTATAGTTGATTTACAATCTGTGTTCATTTCTGCTGAACAGCAAAGTGAATCAGTTATACATATATCTACCCTTTTTTAGATTATTTTCCCATATAGGTCATTACAGAGTATTGAGTAGAGTTCCCTGTGCTATACAAAGGTTCTTATGAGCTATCTATTTTGTGTATAGTAGTGTGTCTATGTCAATCCCAATCTCCCAGTTTATCCCTCCCTCTCCCCCTTGGTAACCGTTAGTTTGTTTTCTACATCTGTGACTCTATTTCTGTTTTGTAAATAGGTTCATTTGTACCACTTCTTTTTAAAGATTCCATATATAAGTGATATCATATGATATTTGTCTATCTCTGTCTGACTTACTTCACTCAGTATGACAGTCTCTAGGTCCCATCCATGCAGGTGAAAATGGCACTATTTCGTCCTTTTTTTATGGCTAATATCCCATTGTATATATATATACCACATCTTCTTAATCCAGTCCTCTGTTGACGGGCATTTAGGTTGCTTCCATGTCTTGGCTAGTGTAAATAGTGCTGCAGTGAACGTTGGGGTGCATGTATCTTTTTGAATTATGGTTTTCGCCAGATACATGCCCAGGAGTGTGATCCATGGATCATATGGTAGCTATATTTTTAGCTTTATAAGGAACCTCCATACTGTCCTGCATAGTGGCTGTACCAATTTATATTCCCATCAACAGTGTAGGAGGATTTCCTAAAATAGATATGATGTACATTTTCTGTACATATTGGCTAAAGGTATTTGAGAATTTATTTGCATGCTACTTCAATTATCATAAGGCTGCAAGTATAAACCCAGGAGTAATTAAAAAATATATACTTATGAAAGTGCATTGTATAGATTCATAAAAATGTCCTGAGATATTAGTATGCTCTGGGGCCTCCCACGGCTCACTCTGTGCCCTGAGATTTGTTCAGAAAATGTAATTCAGGTGGGTTCTGTTAGACTCTGAGCTGGAGTTTAGAGAATAGAATATTTATTAGGCATTGCCCTTGGGATAAACAAATGTGGGAAGAAAGGCAAGGAAATAAGATTGGGCAGGAAACGTTGAGCTGTGATGCAGACGTCATGTCAGACGTAGCCATTTTGATTGAGCTAAAATGTTCCTAGCTCACTGGGGTGAGTTGGCTGAAACTTCTCACTCACAGATCAGCTGCTAGATGTGGGTCCCCACAGGTAGTGGGGCTCTGCAGCTGAGCCAATTTCCGAAAGGTCTGACAACACCTAGGCAGCTGGGACTATAAATCCTTCCTTGCAGAGGCATGTAGATGATGAATCTCCACATCCATCACAGTCTGCCTGTTGCTCAAATCCACGTTTTCATGGAGATGGTATGACTGGTGTACCTCCTTGTCACGGGCCTACTCTGATACCTGCTCTGCTGTGTGTGGGATCCTGGGCAGGTAGAACAAACCCTTGGGTAGTGATGCTGGCTGAGACTCTGTGTGCAGGAAAGGCAATCCATGCCAAAAAAGGTCTCTTCCTATCTGAATCAATCACAGGTCTTTTAAAGGTAGAAGGGACTCAGTGCAGACAAATTGCCATCAAATGGGCAGATTGTCTCCTTAAGGAATGGTGCCATGATATGGACTCAATATTGGTCTCTGTTGCTGGCAGGTTGGACATTTAGAGGCAGCAGTAGCTCGATTCATTATGGAAAGTGGGAGCCTATGCTGCTGGGTTGTTGCCTAACCTCTGTCTCTTTCACCAGCGCCACTTTTTAATATGTCCATTGTTCCACTGTTGGACTGGCCAGTGACAGCTTGCTGTCATCAGTTGGCTAAGTCATTCTACCTATTTGGTTGTTTAATGCCACTTCCATAGTGGGAACTCTTGGATTGATGTTAACTTTTCATACAAAGATTTTCACACTTTATATTCACTCCCATTTCTTTCTTTTTTTACCATCTTTATTGGAGTATAATTGCTTTACAATGGTGTGTTAGTTTCTGCTTTATAACAAAGTAAATCAGCTATACATATACATATGTCCCCATCTCTCTTCCCTATTGCGTCTCCCTCCCTCCCCCATTCCCACTTCCCATACACTATATTCCTTTCTGCCAGACCTCTTTGTCCCTGATCTTCCAGTCTTTTTTCTTCTATGACTTTGATCAGCTAGCCAGACTACCCATGAGCCCTTATATGTCCTAATCTCAGGCCACTTCTTTTATCACATGGAGTAGATGACCAGATGCACTGTCCCAGTCTGTGCCTGAATTAGGCTGCAGTGGCTTGCGTCCACACACTGAGCTGACTCATCTGTAAACCAAGCGTGGGCATTTTCATCCTCCATCAGCTAGTCCTCAGAGATCCCCCTGTGGGCCATGGGATTATGCTGAGGAAGAGGTGCTGGTGCAGTCATGGTGTATGACAGGAGTCTGGGCTTTCTGAGTTGATGGGTCAGGGAAGATTTGGCTCATGAGTTCATATGGTGTCCCATAGTCTGACTTTCAGTTTGTACCATGCCAAGAGTTGCATTTCAAAAAACATCTTCTCTCTTGCAAACGGTGTGACCTTGCTCCAGTACCCCAGGGGGCAGTGTTATGATTTTCCCACTGGGACTTCCCCTAAATCGCACGCGGTGTTTTTCCCACCACTGATGCCTCTAGTACAAGAGGGTCTGTTGGCTCAAGTGGCAGGGTGCAGCGTGGACCTAACCATAGGCATTCCTGGTTACTTGCTCAGGGGCATCTTTGATTTGCTTTTATTTTGACTCTTACTTTTTTAAATTCTATTTTATTTTTTGTTTTTGCTTTATAACAAAGTGAATCAGTTATACATATACATATGTTCCATATCTCTTCCCTCTTGCGTCTCCCTCTCTCCCACCCTCCCGATCCCACCCCTCCAGGCGGTCACAAAGCACCGAGCTGATCTCCCTGTGCTATGCGGCTACTTCCCACTAGCTATCTACCTTACGTTTGGTAGTGTGTATATGTCCATGCCTCTCTCTCGCTTTGTCACAGCTTACCCTTCCCCCTCCCCATATCCTCAAGTCCATTCTCTAGTAGGTCTGTGTCTTTATTCCTGTCTTACCCCTAGGTTCTTCATGACATTTTTTTTCTTAAATTCCATATATATGTGTTAGCATACGGTATTTGTTTTTCTCTTTCTGACTTACTTCACTCTGTATGACAGACTCTAGGTCCATCCACCTCATTACAAATAGCTCGATTTCATTTCTTTTTATGGCTGAGTAATATTCCATTGTATATATGTGCCACATCTTCTTTATCCATTCATCTGATGATGGACACTTAGGTTGCTTCCATCTCCTGGCTATTGTAAATAGAGCTGCAGTGAACATTTTGGTACATGACTCTTTTTGAATTATGGTTTTCTCAGGGTATACGCCCAGTAGTGGGATTGCTGGGTCATATGGTAGTTCTATCTGTAGTTTTTTAAGGAACCTCCATACTGTTCTCCACAGTGGCTGTACCAATTCACCTTACCACCAGCAGTGCAGGAGTGTTCCCTTTTCTCCACACCCTCTCCAGCATTTATTGTTTCCAGATTTTTTGATGATGGCCATTCTGACTGGTGTGAGATGATATCTCATTGTAGTTTTGATTTGTATTTCTCTAATGATTAATGATGTTGAGCATTCTTTCATGTGTTTGTTGGCAGTCTGTATATCTTCTTTGGAGAAATTTGACTCTTACTTTTTAACTGTATTTCGAAGGGCTATGAATAAGGGTCAGAATGAAACGCCTTCATAGTGCAGCATCTCTATCTGAGCCATCAGCGAGGACACCTGAACTGGATTCTAAACAGGGTTGTTTCTACTCTGTAATTCCTGAGGATGCTCTCTGTTGCCCTCAGCAGATTAGAATGGTTATATACATAATGGGCCTCCTGATGGGGTGTGTGTTAGTGTGTGTTTAGGACTGGAGCAGAGATGGGGGATATAAAAGGCAAGAGTGGAGGGGTGGCAGGAAGTCCCCCAAATTAGCTGTTTGTTCAAGCTAAGGAGTGATGATGTTACGCTTTTGTATTTTCACTTCTTAGAGACGTAAGTCTGAGTCCACATCTTCTGGTATATTAACCTCCTCGATACACATTAATAAATATAAAGTAAAACTATAGATGCCTTTCCTTGTAAGAAGAGGAAAATATGTACTATGTGTAGTATAGAGTACTTTATGTTCTATTTATTTAATCTAAGAGAAAAAACATTAGAATTTTTAGAGCTTGAAGATACCTTAGCTTTCATCTAGTTCAACCTCTCCATGTTATAAATGAGGAAAATCTTTTATCTTATTGACTCTTTTCAATGAAGTCATGAAACATTTTGTTGTTCATAAGTTGGTAAGTGTATCCATATACTTCTATAAGTTTCTCTTGTGATTTTGGCCAGCAATGATGAAATCAGTATGTTTTGATCTTTGTGCAAGTTGTTCAGAAGGAACTTAAAAGAAGTATTTAGGAAAATCTAAGTGCTGAAACATTTAAGATATGCTTTATGGTCTCAGTTTTGTGTGATTGTCAGCCAGGAAGTTTTCTGATTAAGACAGCTTGCCAATTTCCTGCCAAATACATTATTTATTACACTAATGGGGATTTCCTATTTGAGGTTTTAAAGACAAAATGTTATTGGTATTATTTCCCTTAAAATAATTGACATAGCTCAATTGATGCAGTCTAGTAAGTTAAAATCAAGAACAAGTCAGAGCTCAATGATAACATATAGGTATTTTACTAGTATATACTTATTGAAATAAACTAGATTTCATTAGATTAGAGATTTTTCATTCATTATTGATAGTGAACTTGAAGCTGGATGTTAATGAATTTGTATTTCCTTTTTTGATCTAATGCTTTGTAAGAATGAAATAACTTTTAGCAAGGACTAAATTCTGTTGGGTTAAAATGGCATTAGGATCCCATAGTTATGTGCACAAATTTTAGAATTTCATGCGTTTCTCCCAAAGCTATAAAGAAACTTCTGCCTACTTGCGTGTGTGTGTGTACGCATGTGTGTTCTTGTAGTAGTAGCTACAAAGGGAGATGGGTTCCAAGCATCTAAAGAATAAATATATGTAGGTAAATTAACAGACTAAAGTATACCTAATTTTAACCAGACAGCAAAAGCATGAAACAAATTTTGATAATGATACATTTTTAATTTGTTTGTAAAATTAAACTACATTTAAAAATTACAGATTGTAACAACCACTATAGAGGAAAAGAACAAGGTGCTCTAAGAAAGACCACGGGGCGTTTTCTTTAGCTGAGACAATCATAAAAAGCCTTTCTGAAGGACAAATAGTTAGGCAGACAAAGAGTCTGTGTGTGGGAGGAAGGATGTGTGTGGATAGCAATCCAGACCATCCATGAAAAAGGCCTTGCGGCTGCGAGTGTGAGATGTTCAAGAAAGAAGGCCAAGATGGTCAGAGTGCAGTGATGACAAGTTAGCATGAGATGAGACTAAGAGGATGGCATGACTGTGGGCCATGCTGACTTGTTTGAATCTTATTTTAGTGCAATAGTGTGGGGGGGAGTGTCATAAAAGGATTTTAAGTAGGAGAGTGACACCATTTCATCTGTATCTTTAAAAGACCCCATTGGTTGCAATACGGGTATTGCATTGGTTTTGGATTGGGGTAAGAGTGGAAGAAGACTGACATTTTTAGGAGACAGTTGCATTAGTCCAGGTGAGAGTTGGAATAGCTTGGACTGGGGTATTGGCAGTGCAAATGGGGAGTAATGGATGGATTCAGGGTGTTTTGAGGGTAGTAGAATCACTGAGGCTCAGTAATATATTGAATATGGAGGTAAGAGAGACATATGGCAAGATGTGCCCAGATTTGGGGCTTAAGCAAATGGGTGTGGGGAGGTGATAGTGTCATTTATTGAAATCACGTAAGTCTGGAGGATAACAATTTTGGGAGAAAATAAAAAACTCAAGTCTGGAATGTCAATTTTGTTATGCCATGGGGACGATCAGTTGACGGGGTCAAGTAAGCATTTAAATATGTAGGTCTCTAAGTGTAGGCTAGAGATGATTCGGGAGTTACTGGCATATAGATGGTAGGGAGAAAAAAATAAAAGCTCTGAGTCACATTAAGTCGAGTGGAAGAGGAAGAGTTATCTAAAGAGAGGGAGGGAGATGCTAGGTAAGAAAATCAGTAAAGTTTTGTATCACATAGACCAAGAAAAAAGCATTTCTAGAAGGAGGAAACAACTGACTGTGTTATGTGTTACTGAGCAGTCAAATAAGACCAGAGCGAAAAAATATTGATTAAATTTGAGGGCATGCGAGTCCATGACCTTCAGGAGGTGACTTCAAGAACAAGAGGGACAGATATCAGACTGGAGTGGATTGAAGAGTGAAAGATGAGGAAGTAGAGAAAAGATGTGAAGACAACTGTGGTAGACACCATCGGTTGACTACCCACCAGCTATTTCCCCAGTGCTAATAGAATCCCAGTTTTTCCAGTGATATCTGAGTGGTCAAATCCCTTGAGAGTGTGAACTGGTATTGTCCAAATTAATCATAGTGTCTCATTCACCTTGCCATGGGATTGCATATTCTATACATTCTGGCCAATATCTTCCTCCTAGTCTTTACTTAGGATAACACTAACATTGTAAATAAAATATTATCACAGGTAACAAAATAGCTTTGATTTGGGAGTATTTCAACACTCTAGTATTGATCATGAGCAATTATTCTATTTAACCTAAAAAAATTTACTGTCTAACATAACAGCAATATAATTATTACAATTTATTGCTAGCTTGCTATATGCCAGACATTGTTCAATGTGCTGTATGTATAATATTTCAGCTAAACCCCCAACAAACTTGTCAGGCATAATTACTTTTATTTTTCAGACAAGTTAATCAAGACTCAGAAATGAAGTAAAATACCCAAGGTCACAATCAGGTAAGTGGGAGAAGCAATCAGTGACTTGTTCAACCCATCAGAATTGTTCATTCCCTACAGAATACAGTACATTTTCTCCTGCATCTATTAAAGGGGTGTTTTACCCTTGTGCTCGTCTACACTTGCCTGTTTTCTTCCTTGCTCACACCTGCCTTTTTAATTCCATTGGCTTTCAGCCAACTATTACACATGAAGATTAAACATGTTGATTTTACTAAGCTGACCCTACTGGAATGATAAGCTTTCTCTGAAGATACTGGAAAAAGAGGTTGGGTTATTTAAAGGCTGACCATAATGAAAAACATTAATTAAAGATTTTCTTACCATACAACTTTACATTCAACCAAAGGAAAGGAATTCACTGTACATTTATAACATGGAATCAAAGAATAGTCATATGGAATTATAAAGCACTGACAGCCTGACTTTGGTACAGTATTTAAATTTTCATTTTCAAAATATGCAAATACATAGTGTTTTTGAAGATACAGAGTAGTTAATTAGGGCAAAGCATACTCTGCAAGGAGTCAGATAACACTTTTATTAAAGGCTCTAGTACTCTGACCTGAGCGGGGCTCCTAACTTTTATGAATCTGTTTCCTCATCAGTAAAATGGACATAAAGCTGCATTGTTTTCAACTGAAATTCAAATAAAAGAAAGTAAAACCAAGTTTTATGATCATGGTAAAGTATTCATTCAATAAGTGATAATTTAACATCTATTGTGTTTGAGGTACTGTGGTCACCTATAGTTACTACGGATGGTGGAACATGCTTAAATACATAACTGTTACATAAAAAGATGGTAAAAGCTGTAATAAAAATGTGCAAAATCCTATAGCAGTACAGGAAGGTGGATGTGGTGAGAAGTAAGTTTGGAAGCATAAGTTGGGTAGAAAATATAAAGGGCATTAAGGATATACTAAAGAGTTTAGCTGTTACTCATAGCAGTGTGGTTATTGAAAGTTTCCACGTATAGTATAAGAATGATATGATTATATGTGAATGTACTAAAGATGGTGGTTTTGGATAAATTGGAAGAAGAAATATAGGAGTTAGGGAGATTGGTTATCTTGCTACTTCCAAAATCCAGAAGAGACTTGATGAGCCTCAGGCAGGGCCATCAACACAGAGAGAAAGGGATGATGTTTCTGTTAACTATTGTTGCCTAAGGAGCCACCTCAAACTGAGTGGCTACAACAAAGAACGATGTATTATTTCTTATCAATATATGAGTTGGCTGGATCCTTCTACTGCTTATCTTGCTGGGGCACATTCCTGTGCTTGCAATCAGATTATGGCTGGAAATCCTGCATGGCTCAAGATGAACTCACACATATGTCTGGCTGTTGGTGCTCGTTAAAGGAATCGCTCCTGTCCTCCACGTGGCTCCTCTCTTCCTTCTCGAGGTGAGACTGACTTCTTAACATCATGATGGCCTCAGGACAGAGTTCCAAGAAGAGAAGCCAAAAGATACAAATGCTCGTGAAGCCTCTATTTGTGTCACATTTACTAATGTCCCATAGGCCAAATCAAATTACACGGCCAAATCCAGTGACGATGAGAGGAGTGGTAAATAATTTGTGTCCATTTTTAATCCATCACAAATGGTTTGAGGGATCTTGGAGGCAAAGTTGATGGTATTTGAGGGGAAATGAGATGCAGGAAATAGGAAGAGGGAAGATCAAGGATGATTCAGCTGAGGAGTAAATAGTGTTGCATTAATTGAGGCAATGAATAGTACAGGAAGATTTGCTGGAAAGTGATCAGGGAGATTGGATTTGAGTATTGTGGGGAGATCTTTAAATGGATGCCTGTGGGATATGCCAAGGGACTACATACTAAGAATGTGGAAATAAAGACTGGAACATAGAAGAACTTTCTAGGAAAGGGATAGAGATTTGGGAATAATTGGCTAATAGATCTGTAATACTGTAAGAAAGGGTTAGATTTCCTAGTTATAAAAGGTAAAATAAAGAGAAAAGTGAGCCAAGGATGGAATTTAGGGCAGTACTAATATCGAGGTAAGCGACAGAAAACAGCTAGCAAAAGAAGTGGAGGAATTGAGTTCAGAGAATAAGAAACATATTCAGTGAGAGAGAATCATGACAAAGGAATAGAAATATAAAGTAAATTATAAAAAATGCTGCATAATGTGTAATGCTTACCTATTAATAAAGGGATTTACAGTTACAACTAACTGTCCTCAAAATTTCCTTTGTATAAGGAATTTATATTAGCCTGAAGCTTTTTTTTAGTTCAAAGAAAAAACTTAAAGTGGTGGATAAATTTTCAGATATAAATTTATAACTGAGCATTTCATATAGAAATAGAAAGATAAAACTGGTTGGGACACCAGGAAAACTCATGTAAAAGCTAACAGTGACCAGCCTGAGAAGATACAGTGTGTGAATCACACTCTCTGAATTGCATAAAGCCACAGTATAGAACTGCTCCTGAATTTGATTGAACGATGTTAACAGAAAATTCAAAGAGACAGTGGATATCATTGAATAACTGTTGGGTAGCGAGTGAAAAGCTGCTTACATTTTTAAAAAATGCATTTGTTTCTAAATGCCTATCATTTAAATTTTCAATCTTCAAAATTTATCCTTTAAAAAGTATAGATGTTAATGATGTGAGTGAGGTAATGGAACCCACCATATGATGTCCAAGAGTACACTGTGGACTTAAACATGGAGACAACCTTGGCACAAAGGGCTCAAGGAGCTGATTCAGACCTGACTTGAGATAATTAGTTTATTGAGCCATATTATGTTGTCTACATGAGGGAGGGATTATGGGGTCTGAGGGTTGGTTTAAACCTCCAAGTACTATTATAGTTGAATTGTCTCTTTCTCCCTTCAATTTTGTTGGTTTTTGCTTCATGTATTTTGGGGCTGTGTTATTAGGTGCATGCATATATGTTTATAATTATTACGTCTTGATGAATTGATCATTTTTTCATTATGAAATGTCCTTTTTTGGTCTCTAATAATAATAATCGTCTTGAAATCTATTATGCCTGATATCGGTATAGCTACTGCAGCTCTCTTTTTTTTTTTGCGGTACACGGGCCTCTCACTGTCGTGGCCTCTCCCGTTGCGGAGCACAGGCTCCGGACGCACAAGCTCAGCAGACATGGCTCACGGGCCCAGCCGCTCCGCGGCATGTGGGATCTTCCCGGACCGGGGCACGAACCCGTGTCCCCTGCATCAGCAGGCAGACTCTCAACCACTGCGCCACCAGGGAAGCCCTGCAGCTCTCTTTTAGTTACTATTTGAATGGTACTCCTTTTTCCATCTTTTAATTTCAATCCATTTGTGTCGAAATCTAAGGTGTGTCTCTAATAGCATGTTGTTGGATAATTTTTAAAAATCGACTCAAGTCTCCAAGTATTATTCTGCCAATATATCCCCTTTGATTGGAGTGTTTTATTCATTTACATTTACTGTAATTACTGATAATATTCATGCCTGCCATTTTCTAGATATCTTAGGTTTTTTTCATTCCTCTATTCCTCCATTATTGCTTTCTTGTTCTAAGTATTTTCTAGTGTATCATGTTAATTCCCTGTTGCTTCTTTTATTATATTTTCTGAGTTATATATCACATTTTAAACTAACATTTAAAAAGTATGATACTACATGAGAATCACCTAAATTGCTTGGCATAAATGAAAAATTGGGGGCCTCATACTAGATGTACTGCATCAAAATCTTATGGGACAGGAAGACCTTCAAGATGGCGGAGGAGTGGGATGCGGAGATCACCGTCCTCCCCACAGATACATCAGAAATAAATCCACACGTGGAACAACTCCTACAGAACACCTACTGAACGCTGGCAGAAGACCTCAGACCTCCCAAAAGGTAAGAAAACCCCCACGTACCTGGGTAGGGAAAAAGAAAAAAATAAACAGAGACAAAAGGATAGGGACGGGACGTGCACCAGTGGGAGGGAGCCGTGAATGAGGAAAGCTTTCCACACACTAGGAAGCCCCTTCGTGGTCGGAGACTGCGGGTGGCGGCGGGGGAAAGCTTCGAAGCCGCGGAGAAGAGCACAGCAACGGGTGTGGGAGGCAAAGCGGAGAGATTCCCGCACGGAGGATCGGTGCCGACCGGCACTCACCAGCCCGAGAGGCTTGTCTGCTCACCCGCCGGGGCGGGCGGGGCTGCGAGCTGAGGCTTGGGCTTTGGTGCGAGTGCCAGGAGAGGGCTGGGGTTGGCGGCGTGAACACAGACTGAAGGGGTTAGTGCGCCACGGCTAGCCGGGAAGGAGTCTGGGAAAAGGTCTGGAGCTGCTGAAGAGGTAAGAGACTTTTTCTTCCCTCTTTGTTTCCTGGTGCACGAGGAGAGGGGATTAAGAGCGCTGCTTAAAGGAGCTCCAGAGACGGGGGCGAGCCGCGGCTAAAAGCGCGGACCTCAGAGACGGACATGGGACGCTAAGGCTGCTGCTGCTGCCACCAAGAAGCCTGTGTGCGAGCACAGGTCACTCTTGACACCTCCCCTCCCGGGAGCCTGTGCAGCCCGCCACTGCCAGGGTCCCGTGATCCAGGGACAATTCCCCCCGGAAGAACGCACGGCGCGCCTCAGGCTGGTGGAACCTCACGCTGGCCTCTGCCGCCGAAGGCTCGACCGACATACGTACCCCTCCCTCCCCCGCTGCCTGAGTGAGCCAGAACTGCCGAATCAGCTGCTCCTTTAACCCCGTCCTGTCTGAGCGAAAGCAGGCGCCCTCCAGCGACCTACACGCAGAGGTGGGTCCAAATCCAAAGCTGAACCCTGGGAGCTGTGCAAACAAAGAAGAGAAAGGGAAATGCCGCCCAGCAGCCTCAGGAGCAGCAAATTAAATCTCCACAATCAACTTGATGTACCCTGCATCTGGGGAATACATGAATAGACAACGAATCATCCCAAATTGAGGAGGTGGACTGTGGGACCAACGATACATATATATTTTTTCCTTTTTCTCTTTTTGTGAGTGTGTATGCTTCTGTGTGTGATTTTGTCTGTATAGCTTTGCTTTTACCATTTGCCCTAGGGTTCTGTCTGTCCGTTTTTTTTGGTTTGTGTTTTTAGTATAGTTTTAACGCTTGTTAAAATTGGTGGATTTGTTTTTTGGTTTGGTTGCTCTCTTCTTTCTTATTTTTTAATAATTATTTTTTATTTTAATAACTTTATTTTAATTTTTTCTTTCTTTCTTTCTTTTTTTTCTCCCTTTTCTCCTGAGCAGTGTGGCTGACAGGGTCTTGGTGTTCTGGCTGGGTGTCAGGCCTGTGCCTCTGAGGTGGGAGAGCCGAGTTCAGGACATTGGTCCACAAGAGACCTCCCAGCTCCATGTAATATTAAATGGAGAAAGCTCTCCCAGAGTTCTGCATCTCAATGCTAAGACCCAGCTCAACTAAACAACCAGCAGGCTACAGTGCAAGACACCCTATGCCAAACAACTAGCAAGACAGGAACACAATCCCACCCATTAGCAGAGAGGCTGCCTAAAATCATAATAAGGTCACAGATACCCCAAAATACACCACTGGACGTGGTCCTGCTCACCAGAAAGACAAGATCCAGCCTCATCCTCCAGAACACAGACACTAGTGCCCTCCACCAGGAAGTCTACACAACCCACTGAACCAACCTTAGCCACTGGGGGCAGACACCAAAAACAACAGGAACTATGAACCTACAGCCTGTGAAAAGGAAACCCCAAACACAGTAAGTTAAGCAAAATGAAAAGACAGAGAAACACACAGCAGATGAAGGAGCAAGGTAAAAACCCACCAGACCTAACAAATGAAGAGGAAATAGGCAGTCTACCTGAAAAAGAATTCAGAGTAATGGTAGTAAAGATGATCCAAAATCTTGGAAATAGAATGGAGAAAATACAAGAAACGTTTAACAAGGAACTAGAAGAACTAAAGAGCAAACAAACAATGATGAACAATGCAATAAATGAAATAAAAAATTCTCTAGAAGGAATCAATAGCAGAATAACTGAGGCAGAAGAACAGATAAGTGACCTGGAAGATAAAATAGTGAAAATAACTATTGGAGAGCAGAATAAAGAATGAAAAGAATTGAGGACAGTCTCAGAGGCCTCTGGGACAACATTAAATGCACCAACATTCAAATTATAGGGGTCCCAGAAGAAGAAGAGAAAAAGAAAGGGACTGAGAAAACATTTGAAGAGATTATAGTTGAAAACTTCCCTAATATGGGAAAGGAAATAGTTAATCAAGTCCAGGAAGCACAGACAGTCCCATACAGGATAAATCCAAGGAGAAATACACCAAGACACATATTAACCAAACTGTCAAAAATTAAAAACAAAGAAAAAAGAATTAAAAGCAGCAAGGGAAAAGCAACAAATACCATACAAGGAAATCCCCATAAGGTTAACAGCTGATCCTTCAGCAGACACTCTGCAAGCCAGAAGGGAGTGGCAGGACATATTTAAAGTGATGAAAGGGAAGAAACTACAACCAAGATTACTCAACCCAGCAAGGATCTCATTCAGATTCGATGGAGAAATTTAAACTTTTACAGACAAGCAAAAGGTAAGGGTATTCAGCACCACCAAACCAGCTTTACAACAAATGCTAAAGGAAATTCTCTAGGCAGGAAATACAAGAGAAGGAAAAGATCTACAATAACAAACCCCAAATAATTAAGAAAATGGTAATAGGAACATACATATTGATAATTACCTTAAATGTAAATGGATTAAATGCTCCAACCAAAAGCCACAGACTGGATGAATGGATACAAAAACAAGACCCATATATATTGCTGTCTACAAGAGATCCACTTCAGACCTAGAGACACATTCAGACTGAAAGGGGATGGAAAAAGATATTCCATGCAAATGGAAACCAAAAGAAAGCTGGAGTAGCAATTCTCATATCAGACAAAATAGACTTTAAAATAAAGGCTATTATAAGAGACAGAGAAGGACACTACATAATGATCAAGGGATCAATCCAAGAAGAAGATATAACAATTGTAAATATTTATACACCCAACATAGAAGCACCTCAATACATAAGGCAAATACTAACAGCCATAAAACGGGAAATTGACAGTAACACATTCATAGTAGGGGATTTTAACACCCCACATTCACCAATGGGCAGATCATCCAAAATGAAAATAAATAAAGAAACACAAGCTTTAAATGATACATTAAACAAGTTGGACTTAATTGATATTTATAGGACACTCCATACCAAAACAACAGAATACCCTTTGTTTTCAAGTGCTCATGGAACATTCTCCAAGATAGATCATATCTTGGGTCACAAATCAAGCCTTGGTAAATTTAAGAAAATTGAAATCACATCAAGTATCTTTCCCGACCACAATGCTATGAGACTAGATATCAATTACAGGGAAAAAGTCTGTAAAAAATGCAAATGCATGGAGGCTAAACAATACACTACTTAATAACCAAGAGATCATTGAAGAAATTAAAGAGGAAATCAAAAAATTCCTAGAAACAAATGACAATGAAAACACGACGACCCAAACCCTATGGGATGTAGCAAAAGCAGTTCTAAGAGGGAAGTTTCTAGCAATGCAATCCTACCTCAAGGAACAAAAAGAATCTCAAATAAACAACCTAACTTTACACCTAAAGCAATTAGAAAAAGAAGAACAAAAAAACCCCCACAGTTAGCAGAAGAAAAGAAATCATAAAGATCAGATCAGAAATAAATGAAAAAGAAATGAAGGAAACAATAGCAAAGATCCATAAAACTAAAAGCTGGTTCTTTGAGAAGATAAACAGAATTGATAAACCATTAGCCAGACTCATCAAGAAAAAAAGGGAGAAGACTCAAATCAGTAGAGTTAGAAATAAAAAGAAGTAACAACTGACACTGCAGAAATACAAAGGATCATGAGAGGTTACTACAAGCAACTATATGCCAAAAAAATGGACAACCTGGAAGAAATGGACACAATCTTGGAAAAGCACAACCGTCCGAGACTGAACCAGGAAGAATTAGAAAATATGAACAGACCAATCACAAGCACTGAAATTGAGACTGTGATTAAAAATCTTCCAACAGACAAAAGCCTAGGACCAGATGGCTTCATAGGCGAATTCTATCAAACATTTAGAGAAGAGCTAACACCTATCCTTCTCAAACTCTTCCAAAACATAGCAGAGGGAGGAACACTCCCAAACATATTCTGCGAGGCCACCATCACCCTGGTACCAAACCCAAAGATGTCACAAAGAAAGAAAACTACAGACCAATATCACTGATGAACATAGATGCAAAAATCCTCAACAAAATACTAGCGAACAGAATCCAACAGCACACTAAAAGGGTCATACACCATGATCAAGTGGAGTTTATCCCAGGAATGCAAGGATTTTTCAATATATGCAAATCAATCAATGTGATATACCATAGTAACAAATTGAAGGATAAAAACCATATGATCATCTCAATAGATGCAGAAAAACCTTTTGACAAAATTCAGAACCCATTTATGATAAAGATCCTCCAGAAAGTAGGCATAGAGGGAACTTACCTCAACATAGTAAAGGCCATATATGACAAACCCACAGCCAACATCGTCCTCAATGGTGAAAAACTGAAACCATTTCCACTAAGACCAGGAACAAGACAAGGTTGCCCACTCTCACCACTATTATTCAACATATTTTTGCAAGTTTTAGCCACAGCAATCAGAGAAGAAAAAGGAATCTAGGCTTCCCTGGTGGCCCAGTGGTTGAGAGTCCACCTGCCGATGCAGGGGACATGGGTTCGTGCCCCGGTCCAGGAAGATCCCACATGCCATGGAGCGGCTAGGCCCATGAGCCATGGCCACTGAGCCTGCGTGTCCGGAGCCTGTGCTCCACAATGGGAGAGGCCACAACAGTGAGAGGCCCGCATACTGCAAAAAAAAAAAAGAAAAGAAAAAGGAATCCATATCGGAAAAGAAGTAAAGCTGTCACTGTTTGCAGATGACATGATACTATACATAGAGAATCCTAAACATGCTACCAGAAAACTACCAGAGCTAATCAATGAATTTGGTAAAGTAGCAGGATACAAAATTAATGCACAGAAATCTCTTGCATTCCTATACACCAATGATGAAAAATCTGAAAGAGAAATTAAGGAAACACTCTCATTTACCATTGCCATGAAAAGAATAAAATACCTAGGAATAAACGTACCTAAGGAGACAAAAGACCTGTATGCAGAAAACTATAAGACACTGATGAAAGAAATTAAACATGATACAAACAGATGGAGAGATATACCCTGTTCCTGGATTGGAAGAGTCAACATTGTGAAAATGACTCTACTACCCAAAGCAATCTACAGATTCAGTGCAATCCCTATCAAACTGCCAACAGCATTTTTCACAGAACTAGAACAAAAAAATTCACAATTTGTATGGAAACACAAAAAACCCCGAATAGCCAAAGCAATCTTGAGAAAGAAAAATGGAGGTGGAGGAATCAGGTTCCCTGACTTCACACTATACTACAAAGCTACAGTAATCAAGACAGTATGGTACCGTCACAAAAACAGACATATAGATCAAGGGAACAGGATAGAAAGCCCAGAGATAAACCCATGCACATATGGTCACCTTATTTTTGATAAGGGAGGCAAGAATATACAATGGAGAAAAGACAGCCTCTTCAATAAGTGGTGCTGGGAAAACTGTACAGCTACATGTAAAAGAATGAAATTTGAACACTCCCTAACACCATACACAAAAATAAACTCAAAATGGATTAAAGACCTAAATGTAAGGCCAGACACTATAAAACTCTTAGAGTAAAACATAGGCAGAACGCTCTATGACATAAATCACAGCAAGATTGCTTTTGACCCTCCTCCTAGAGAAATGAAAATAAAAACAAAAATAAATGGGACCCAATGAAACTTCAAAGCCTTTGCACAGCAAAGGAAACCATAAACAAGATGAAAAGACAACCCTCAGAATAGGAGAAAATATCTGAAAATGAAGCAACTGACAAAGGACTAATTTCCAAAATTTACAAGCAGCTCATGCAGGCCAATATCAAAAAAACAAAAAACCCAATCCAAAAATGGGCAGAAGGCCTAAACAGACATTTATCCAAAGAAGATATGCACACAGCCAACAAACAAATGAAAGAATGCTCAACATCAGTAATCATTAGAGAAATGCAAATCAAAACTACAGTGAGGTATCACCTCACACCAGTCAGAAATGACATCATCAAAAAATCTACAAACAATAAATGCTGGAGAGGGTGTGGAGAGAAGGGAACCCTCCTGCCCTGTTGGTGGGAATGTAAATTGATACAGCCACTTTGGAGAACAGTATGGAGGTTCCTTAAAACCTAAAATAGAACTACCATATGACCCAGAAATCCCACTCCTGGGCATATACCCTGATAAAACCATAATTCAAGAAGAGACATGTACCACAATATTCACTGCAGCTCTATTTACAATAGCCCGAATCAACCTAAGTGTCCATCAACAGATGAATGGATAAAGAAGATGTGGCACATATATACAATGGAATATTACTCAGCCATTAAAAGAAACAAAATTGAATTATTTGTAGTGAGGTGGATGGACCTAGAGTCTGTCATACAGAGTGAAGTAAGTCAGAAAGAGAACAACAAATACTGTATGCTAGCCCATAAATATGGAATCTAAAAAAAAAAGGTTCTGAAGAACCTAGAGGCAGCGCAGGAATAATGACACAGATGTAGAGAATGGACTTGATGACATGGGGAGGTGGATGGGTAAACTGGGACGAAGTGAGAGAGTGGCATGGACATATATACACTACCAAATGTAAAATAGATAGCTAGTGGGAAACAGCCGCATAGCACAGGGAGATCAGCTCGGTGCTTTGTGTCCACCTAGAGGGGTGGCAAAGGGAGGGTGGGAGGGAGATGCAATAGGGAGGAGATATGGGGATATTATGTATAGCTGATTCATTTTGTTATAAAGCAGAAACGAACACACCATTGTAAAGCAATTATACTCAAATAAAGATATTTTAAAAAAAGTCTTATGGGACTTTGCTCAGAAGTTTGTCTTTTTCACAAACTCCTCATGATGTTTACAACCTTAATTTGAGGAAAAATATGTAAAAGGAAACTCTTCTCTTGTCTCAAATATTAGAGGAGAAAAAGAAGACTAAGGTTAATTAAAGTTTCAGTGTACCTGTGTCTCTGCCAGATATTAAAACACATTATTTTGTTTAATCCTCATAACAGCCCTATGGTGTCCATATTATTTTCCTCATCTCTGGTTAATTATCTTGCCCAAGGACATATAGATAATAAGTAGCAGAGTCAAAATTTAAATGCAAGGTTTTCTAGTGAACAAAGCGAAGCAAAATCCCAGACAATATAGGACTAACTTACCAAAAAAAAAAAAAAAAGTACTTAGAAGGATATTAAAGGAAAGGGAATACATGTGCTTTGTTTTCTCTTTTCTGGTAAGAGATTCTGATGATTGTTTTATGCAAAGAAAATTACATGTGTAGTTTGAGTTCTGGTACTAACCAGCATGAGAAAAATCAGAGTGAGCCTAAGCTTTAAAAATTGTCTGTGCTCTACAAGATTTAAAATATCTGTGGTTTTACTCACATTTCTTTTAAAAGTTGTCCATGAGATGTCTCAGTTTGATTGTGGACAATTAGGGATACAGTTGGGTAATCCAGAAGTCATTGCCTGGTCGTGCTCCAGCCATACAGGCATTCATAAACTCAAGGAGAATGATACGCACCGCATACAAAGGTAACTCCTGTCAGGACACACACCGTTCCTGCTAAAGAGGCCCTGTTAATGAATTCACTCACGGGACTGTTGTATTTGCCCACTCGAGCCAGGGGTCAGTTAGGTTTTCAGTGCGTTTGGGAAGTAAATCTCCTATCCTGAAATAAAAAGTTGTTCTAAATTCTTTTCAAAGATGGGTGCTGCTGGTGAGATCTTTTTGTGTTTGGGGACAGATCTGATATAGATAATCATAAGAACGTGGGGTGCAAATGAACTGTGATTTGCATAGGGATTTGTGTGTAACTGGGCAAGTACGGTTACAATGAGAGAAAGGTAAAAACAAGGCACTGGATGTTCTGGCTGTAAAAGTTGGACTCTGACTTCTAAGGGGGGTTGACTGTAGTTTATAGTGACATTGGGACTAGAAGAAAAATTTGTCATGGGATTTTTAATATCATAGACTGTTCAGAATTTTTGATGACAAGTCCAGCAGTCTAAGAGGCTACCCCCCCTTAGCAATGGCCTGGGAGATATGGATGATGGTGTTATCTTTCAAGGTCAATGCCAAGTTCAAGGAAAGAAAGAGAAGAAGAAAGGTTATGAAGTCGATTCAGTGTCTTGGGTAGAAGCAGTCTACCTCTATGTCAGCTGTTCCTCTTCCTTGTCAGTTTGATTTGGAGATCTCCAGAATTTGAGCCAAACCAGATGTCAGGTGGCGCTTTCTTCAGCTGTGAGATGTAACCAAGGTACAATGCCTTCTAGTTTTGCGGCAGTGTCAGGGGTCAGGAACACTTGATAAGATCTTTTGCAACAAGATTCAAGGGCTGTCTTCCTCTTGTGACGTTTCCAGAATACCCAGTCAGTAGGTGACCAGTAGGATCCTTTGAACTGGGATCTGGGAAAGCTTCTTTAACCTGTTGATGATAGGCTTTAGCAAGACATTAAAGACTTAAACAGCAGCTGGTCATATTAGTGTGAGATAATAAGGGATCAAAAGAAAGTTGTATACTGATAGACATAGGCTTACCAGTGACTATCTCATGTGGAGTGGGTTTATGTTTCCTGAAGTGGGTACTGTGAACCGTCAGCAAGACCAGAGGCAAAACCTTAAGCCAAGGGTGTCCAGTAATTTCAGCAAGTTGAGAGATCGTGAGTGTGAGGACCCCGTGAGTTCTTTCAGCCTTGCCTAATGAGTGAGGGTGATAGGGACAGTGATAATGCCAAGAAGTTTGTGAGGCTTTTATTAAAGCTTGTATGATTCGCCTAGTGAATTGGGTGCCCCAATCACTGGTGATTGTGGAAGGTATACCTCAAGTGGAAAACACGTTTCTAACAGTTTCTTTGCCACTGTGAAGGCCTCAGTCTTGCGGCAAGGGAAGGCTTCAACCCACCCAGAAAACATACATACAATAACAAGAACATATTGATAATCCGTGTAAGGTGGCAGCTGAATAAAGTCCCGTTGCAGGTGCTCAGAAGTTCCAGAGAAAGGAGGCTTGAGGTTTCTGGAAACAAAAGCTATTTTCCCGGGATTATGGACTTGAGAGGTCAGACATTAATGGTAAACTGTTTTCACAATGTTGTAGAGTCTCTACAGGTATTTATTCATAATGTGAGTTATCTTAACTGCACCATGGTGGGTAAAGGAATGCAAAAACTGAAAGAAGGGGTTTGCCAGGGAGCCAGGAAGACTCAAGCAGCTACCTTGGGTTTGCTGTAGCCCCTACTGTTCATTGAATTTACAGTCTTTGTTTGCCCATTGTGATTTCTCTCAGGAGCAGAATGGTGCCATGTCCCAAGGACATCAGGATGGCAAAAGTTTGGCAACAGGGGGGCTTCCCTGGTGGCGCAGTGGTTGAGAGTCCGCCTGCCGATGCAGGGGACACGGGTTCGTGCCCCGGTGTGGGAGGATCCCACATGCCGCGGAGCGGCTGGGCCCGTGAGCCATGGCCACTGAGCCTGCGCGTCCGGAGCCTGTTGCTCCGCAACGGGAGAGGCCACAACAGTGAGAGGCCCGCGTACCGCAAAAAAAAAAAAAAAAAAAAAAAAAAAAAAAAAGTTTGGCAACAGGGGGTCATTTTTTGCAGACGCAGACTGGACTTTATCTTCATATGTCACATCCTTTATAGATTCTGTTGCTGCAGCCTTTGCATGAAAGTCAGCCAGGGCATTTCCCTGAGGCTCAGGTTTAATGTGGCCTCTCCCGTTGCGGAGCAACAGGCTCCGGACGCGCAGGCTCAGCGGCCATGGCTCACGGGCCCAGCCGCTCCGCGGCACGTGGGACCCTCCCGGACCGGGGCACGAACCCGTGCCCCCTGCATCGGCAGGCGGACTCCCAACCACTGCGCCACCAGGGAAGCCCCTTGCTGTCCATTTTTGATTGGGGTTCCAGTGGACAAAAGACCCTTTGTTTCCATAACAACCCCAAATCATGGATGACCCCAAAGGCATACCAGCTGTCAGTACAAATATTAAAACTTTGTTGATAACTGGCTTGCTCTGGTAAGGGCATGGAGTTCTGCTCACTGGGCTGATTTAGCTTGTGGTAGGTTTCCCCTCTCAAGTACTTGACATTGGGTAGTAACAGCATAGCCAGATTGGAAATTCCCTTTTTCATTTTTACAGTATGACACACTAACAAACAAAATTAGATCAGGATTAGTCAAAGAGGTGTCTCATTAATAAGGATGCAATGTCAGAAAATGGGACGTTATTACCTTGCAGTCACGGGCTTCACCCTGGTCAGGCAGGGATAACAGTGTAGCGTCATTAAGAAGGTTGCAACGTTTAAGATGGAGATTAGATGATGAAAGCAAATGGATTTCAGAGGAGGTTAGTCAGCTTGCAGAGAAACGCTGAGCCGATTCAGAATTAAGACTTTGCACAGCGAGCTTGTGGAGTTTGTAAATAAATATTTCCTGGGGTTCAATCTGCTGAGGCCTCTACTAACTTTGCAGTTACAGCCATAGCCTTAAGGCAGTGGAATGGGCAAGAGCAACTGAATCAAGTGCGCTGTAATAGGCAGTGGGCTTCTGTGTATTGCTGTGTTCTCGTGTGAGCCTCCCCAGAGCTTGGTTATCTCTTTTGTGCACAAGTCAGGGTTTGAAAGGCTTTGAATAGTTGGGCAGCTGTAGGGCAGCAGGTGGTTCTTTTAGTCTAATAAAGACCTGCTCATGTTTATCTTCCCAAGGAAGGGGTTCAGGGACTGAAATTTTAGTAAGTTCATAGAGTAGGGAAGCCGATAGAGAAAGTTAGGAACACAAACTCTACAGTAACCAGCTGGGCCTAGGAATCCACAAAGCTGTTGCTTAGTTGTGGGCCTAGGGAATTCTTGGATTAGTTTAATTATTTTTGGAGATAGCTAGGTTCCTTCATCATTCAGATTATACTCTAGGTCGTGTCTAAAAATACTTGTAATTTTTCCTTAGAGACTTTATGTCCTTTTCCAGCTAACTGTTGCAACGTGGAGTAGATGGAATCCAATAGATGGAATCCTTTATGGATGCCTCTTTGGTAACTGAGGTCGTCTACCTACTGTAGAAGGGTCAGTTTCCTGGGGAACTGGAGGGTACTTACATCTTAGTGGAACACCTGGGCTGAATAAGAAGGGCCCTTGGTGAACCCTTGAGGCATGACTGTCCAGGGATATTGTTGATTGTTCCAAGTAAAGGCAAATAGATATTGGCTGTTGGTGGCTACAGGGATGCTGAAGAAGACTGAACAAAGGTCCACAGCTGTGAACTATTTTGAGTCTGATGGAACTTGTGACAAAAGGTGTTGGGTTTTGAATAACTGGGAGATGGTGAATAGCTACTGTAAGTGCCCTACACACGAACCTTCGAGTTGCAAACTTTCAAAGATGTGAATGAATTACAAACCTATTACAGTACAGTACTATATAGCCGATTGTGTAAGTTGGGTACATAGGCTAACTTTGTTGGACTTACGAACAAATTGGACTTACAAATGCGCTCTCTGAACAGAACTCATTCGTATGTAGGGGACTTACTGTATCTTCTTAATAGTTAAGTCCTGAACAGTTCCTCATTCCTGCCCATTAGATTTCTGGACTGGCAAGATCATTGTGTTGCAGGGGCTGGTACTGGGAATAATTAGACCCTGGGCAATAAGGTCTTATAATATTGGTGTGAGGCCTTCCATGGCCTCAGGCTTTAATGGATATTGAGGAAACTTGGGAAGAGTTATGTTATTTCGATAGTTAGGTCTATCAGAATTTTTATAGGTTCTGCATGCTTTACTCTTCCAGTGTCAGCATTAAAGGTAGCCCACAGATACTTGGGCACCTCAATTAAATTAATAAACTTTTGACAGAATTCTTCCTCTTCTATATCAAGGACAGATTGTAAGAAACATAAAAGATCAGGTTCGGGTTGCTTAGAAAATTCTCAGGTGAAATCTCTACTGAAGGCAAAACGTATTAGCCCTTTTAATTTAGAAAGGAGTTCTCTACCTAATAGATTGACTGCATCTGTATCACAAAGCAAAAAGGAATGTTTTTCAGTTTAGGTCCCAGAGTCATTTGCACTGGTTGAGGCAGAAACTGTCTGAATTTTATTAGATACCCCACTACAGAAACTTCATTTTTACTCTGAGGGATTTGTTGTCCTATGCGAGTGGAGATTAAAGTAGAGAGTGTAGCTCTGGTATCTACTAGAATTTGACAAGGTTTTCCATTAATTTTAATTTTAGTTCATCCTTGGCTGTTTAAGGGAATAACTGGTAACAGTTTACCAAAGAACCTCTTGGCGTCCCATCAACTCTGGGAGGGGCCCATATGGAGGGCCTCCCTTTGGGGTAGACATGGGATTATTCAAGTTGATGTGGAGGGATCTTTTCTCCAGTGTCCCAGTTGACTACAAATAAGACACTGATCGCTGGGCCAGCATTTTGATGATGAACCCTAGGAGGGTGCAGTGCGGGAGGCCCAGGTATAGCTTTACGTTTCTGGCCTTGGAGCTGTTTCAGCTCTTAGGCTGATAACGCGGTGGACTTTTGTTTATGGTCCTGTTCCAAGGTTCTTTAAAAATGCTCAGGTATGGTCATGAGTTCAGTCAGACTGGTGGCTTCCCATCCTATTTTCTGCCTCTTAATCAACCCACTAATCTCAGGAGACAATCCATTTATAAATAGGGCAGCTAGAGTAGGTTGGGTGACATTTATTGCATGGAAGCCAGAATGCCACAGGAACAGAGGTTCCAGATCAACTTTAAAGTCTGCCACAGATTCATATTTCTTTTGTTTGCAGGTTTGAATGATAAGACCAATCAGTGTGGGCAGGGAAGACTCTGGGGATGGCTTTTAAAATATCAGTTGCTATTTTGGGAGCTTTTTCTGGTCCCTGGGGAGACCATGTTGCAGACTAGCGTCTCAAGTACCATCTTAGACTTACACCATTCTACCTTCTGCATCCATTTTTGGGTCTCACCAGGTCTCACCGGCATGTGCACAAGCTGATGAAGACATGGCAGTCCAGGATCACAGGACTCTAAATTCTTCAGGAACCTTTTGATGATCCTCCTTGGGTTTAGAAAATTTCTTAACTATGGCCCTTAGTTTAGCCTTTGACCAGTGTATGAAAAATACCTGAAGAGGATCACCTGCAGCCTCAGGTGGTCATCCTTTAAAAGTTAGCTGTTTAATTGTCTCTTCAGAGTAGAAAGGCAATTCAGATAGAGAATTAGGAGAATGTTAGTGAGTACTCGGCTAAAGAGGATAGAGTGGAGCAGTAGAGGAGTCACGTCAGTCTTATTGTCTCTTGTTTCAGGTACATTTTGCGTCTAATTTTTCACTAGCCTTTTGCCACGAATCTTCCAATGATGCTGTTTTGGAATCGTGAAGCCTGTTGGAAGCTTCTGCAGGCCACGTGGAGCAGGTATCCCATTCTGTCTGTTTGATTTGGGAACCTTCCCCCCTCCCTTTTTTTAAAATACATTTATTTGTTTATTTAAAATAAAGTTATTTTATTTTATTTATTTTTGGCTGTGTTGGGTCTTCGTTGCTGTGCGTGGGTTTTTCTCTAGTTGTGGGGATCGGGGGCTACTCTTCGTTGCGGTGCACGGGCTTCTCATTGCGGTGGCTTCTCGTTGCAGAGCACGGACTCTAGGCGCGTGGGCTTCAGCTGCTGTGGCTCACCGGCTCTAGAGCGCAGGCTCAATAGTTGTGGCACGTGGGCTCAGTAGTTGTGGCTCACGGGCTCTAGAGCACAGGCTCAGTAGTTGTGGCGCATGGGCTTAGTTGCTCCGGGGCATGTGGGATCTTCCTGGACCAGGGCTTGAACCCATGTCCGCTGCATTGGCAGGCAGATTCTTAATCACTGCACCACCAGGGAAACGCAAGCCCTCCCTTTTATGTGCACTTTTAAGTGCACATCTTGTCTATTTGGAAATTCCCCATAATGGTCGTTGTAATTCTAGGTTGTCTTAGTAAGATTTTGGCATTTTTGTAGGTATCTGTAGCTTCCAGGACCACAGTTATTAGACATAATGTAAGCAGGCATGCTGGAAGGTGGTGCACTCAACTCTTTGGACCTTAAGAATCCCATTTCTTTAGCTAAGCCTTGGGTCTCTCAGAGGCAAATTAATACCTAAGAGAGATGTGCTGTTGTGTTGGAGATTGTGTAGTGTTTTACCGTGCACCTCATTGTATGGAAATTTTCTTGAGGTTGGTGGTGATCTAGTGTCAGTCTAACCTGTTCCATGACCAACTTATGCTAACACAGGAGTCTTAGAGTTAGGTGTCAAGAGCTCTAACAGCTTTTAAGTGCTCAACCGGTGCCCACCAGTTCTGTCTTTGGCTTCCAAGATTTCCATTAGCAATAGCCTTTACCTCATGTGCATACGAACTCCTGAGTGACTGGTTTAAGATTCCATTTCTAGGAGAACTGAAACTGTAATTAAATTAAGTGGTCAGTCTCAGTTTGGTGTTATGAGGTTTAGCATAAGTGACTCCATTTGGGGCTTGTCTTTTTGTTGTTGTTGTTGTTGTTGTTGTTTTTGCGGTATGTGGGCCTCTCACTGTTGTGGCCTCTCCCGTTGTGGAGCACAGGCTCCGGACACACAGGCTTAGCGGCCATGGCTCACGAGCCCAGCCGCTCCGCGGCATGTGGGATCTTCCCAGACCGGGGCACAAACCCGTGTCCCCTGCATCGGCAGGCGGACTCTCAACCACTGCGCCACCAGGGAAGCCCTGTTGTTTTGTTTTTAACAGGTGCTATCTGTCACTTTTTAGATGTTTGAGATTTATGCTTTAGAACCATCTCTAAAATAAGGATTAATTATAATGACCTCTTAAATAGTAAAAAGTCCAGAATTAATGATGCTCAAATCCACATACCCCTACAAATTTGCAAATAATAATTTCAGTCTTGGTACTGACAATATTCATTTCCAAGAGTAGTGATAAATTTTCTCAAAATTAAAAAATTCTATTCCATGCTTTAGTTTGTTCAAATGGGAATAAATTTGCTTGGTTCATTTATTGTGAAGATTAAGTTAAATAAGGCATGTACATGTATTTTGTACTGGGAGGAGCTATACAAATGCTGTTAACAGTTATCCTGATTTTCATTGCTGTGCATGGGCTTTCTCTAGTTGCGGTGAGCAGGGGCTACTCTTCGTTGTGAAGCATGGGCTCTAGGCGTGCGGGCTTCAGTAGTTGTAGCACAAGGGCTCAGTAGTTGTGGCATGCGGGCCCTAGAGTGCGTGGGCTTCAGTAGTTGTGGTGCACGGGCTTGGTTGCTCCGTGGCATGTGGGATCTTCCCAGATCAGGGGTCAGACACGTGTCCCCTGCGTTGGCAGGCGGATTCTTAACCACTGCACCACCAGGCAAGTCCCTCATCTTCTTTTTTATTTAATAAACTTAAGTTTTTAAAGAGCAGTCTTAGGTTCACAGCAAAATTGAGCAGAAGACACACAGATTCCCCATATGTTCTCATCCCCACATATGTACACCCTCCCCTGCTATTGACATCCTGCACCACAGCGGTACATTTGTTATGGTCTATGAACCTGCACAGAACATTGTTAGCACCCAAAGTCTGTAGTTCACATCAGGGTCTACTCTTGGTGTTGTGCATTCTATGGATTCTGACAAATGTACAGTGACATGTATCCACCATTGTACATTGTACTATCAGCCAAAATAGTTTCACTGCCCTAAAAAATTCCTCTGTGATCTGCCTGTTTCTCCTTACCCTCTGGAAATCACTGTCTTCATAGTTTTCCTTTTCCAGGATGTCACACAGTTGAAATCATACAGTACATAGCCTTTTCAGATTGCCTTCTTTCACTTAGTAATATGCATTTAAGTTTCCACCATGTCTTTTCATTTCTTTTTAGTGCTGAATAATAGTCCATTGTCTGAATGTATCAGTCTATTTATCCATTCACCTACTGAAGGACATCTTGGTTGTTTCAAGTTTTGGTAATTATGAATAAAGCTGCTATAAATACTCATTTCAGGTTTTTGTGTGAATTTAAGTGTTCATCTCCTCTGGGAAAATACCAATAAGTGCAATTGTTGGATGATATGATCAGATTATGTTTACTTTTGTAGGAAGCCAGCATACTGTCTTCCACAGTGGCTGTGCCACTTTGCATTCCCCCCAGCAGTGAGTGAGAGTTCCTGGTGCCGCATGTACTCACCAGTGTTGAGCGTTGTCAGTGTTCTGGGTTTTGGCCATTCTAATAGGTGTGTAGTGGTATCTCATTGTTTTAGTTTGCAATTCCCTAGTGACATATGCTGTGGAGCATCTTTTCATATGTTTATCTGCCATCTTTATATTCTTTGGTGAGGAATTGAAGGAATGCCAAGGATTGATGGTCACCAGCAGAGGCTTGGAAGAGGCAAGGAAGGACAATCCATTACAGGTTTCAGAGGGAGTTGGGCCCTGCTGACCCCTTGTGTTTGGACTTCTAGCCTTCAGATCTGTAAGAAAATTAACTTCTGTTGTTCTAAGCCACCTAGTTTGGGGTATTTTGTTATGGAGGCCCTTGGAAACTAGTACGTCATCTCATGCATTGTTTTGAGGATTAAATGATCTCATGTCTGTAAATTATCTAGCCCAGAGTCTGGTACATGGTAAGCCTTTAATATAGTGATTGCAATTATTTTAATTGTCATTATACTGAATTATGATTGTCTTTTTACTTCTTTGTCTACTGTGAAAGACTCTAAGTTGTCTATTAATATTTATTCTCCTCTTCTCCCTTATTAAAAGATCCTAAATTTTAGCCAAGAATATTACTCTACTTCCAAGTGAACAGCACTGATTAGTTAGAACTAAACAACAATATTATCCTCTTATCCTTCATTTTGTTTTACTCTGTTTTCCATATTTCCCTTAAGGGATAGGATTATTATAATTGCTTAAATGTTAAATAACAAAAGTAAAGAAAAATTCAAAGCTTCTGCAATAAAATAAATCTTCGAAGAGCTGATAGACAGCAAATGTTTAGTTGTATTTTTAGACATATATCTAAATTGATATTACCACTAAAATACGCTATTCCATTCTCAAAACACATCAGTGATATTCTTCGTACATTCTGGTTCTTGAATCTAAAATTAATGTGGGCTGACATAAAAATTTCATTGTTCTTCATATGACAAAAGTTTTTGAAGAGTCATTTTATACATAAGATTCCAACTTCTTCATATACTTTTCATCAAAAACTCAGGAAACCAAGGAATTCATCCTTGAGAAACGTTGAAACTCAGAACAAGAACATTTTATGTGCGTAGTGCCAGACCCCACAAGCTGTTTTGCTATTTAAGATACCCACTGGAAAAAGAAATTCACCTGAGCACTGCTTTCAAGGAATGTTTTTGAGTAGCGATGAAATCGGGTGATTACAGGTTGAATTATTGCCTGGTCAATTAGGAGACCATTGAAGCACAGAACTGTATTGACCAGCATGTTCCATCACAACATTCTAACAGAGCTCTAAGTCACACTAACAACTTTTGGGTAGATCACCTTCATTGTGTTCAAACGCGCACTTCTCACAGAGTAACTTCTTGCAGGGAGGCTGAGAGAGCACACAGAGAAAACAAAACTGAAAGATGAGAAATTGAAACTAGGGCAGGGGAAGGTAATAAAAGAGAGATGTGTTAACCTTCTAAAGAACCACTATTGTTCTAACCCTAGAAAGTCATAAATTCAGAGACTCAGCCTGTCGTAGATCCAAAGGGTCATGGAAATCCAAGTCTTCTTTGGGATACCAGATCCTGTGAGGCAACCTAAAATCACCAAGTAACACATAAGTAACTGAAATATTCAGCCAGCCATCCTTCAGCGTTAATAGGATACTTAACGTATCTTGTTGCAGCAATGCAATTGAAAATAGTGGTTCACTCCCTGGAAGAAACATGAAGTTGGTGAGGGGAGGAATCAGCTGGGTACAAACAGCTTCATTCCCATCAAAGGCAAGTTCTCATTCTCATGTGTGTTCCAAGTAATTCACAGCACGATCCATCTTATACTAAAACATGGCTGAAAACTTTAACAAATAATTCACATCCATGGGATTATTTACTTTCAAAAAAGTAAACTTTTGAAGTTTTAAAATATATCAATCATAAGAAATTATGCACTGAATATTAATGACCTCATGCTATTAACCAGGGGAAATACTTAAGTAAAAACCTCTGAGATCTCTAAAAAGGGACTAATGTTATATAAGAAAAATAGGAATGAAGGAACAAAAATTCTGCTTTTTAGGTCTGTGTTTTAACAGAAAGGCTATGGATCACCAGTGAAGATACATGTAAAATAACAGGCCTAAATATGGTTTAGATATAACTCAAGGAGGGAAAGTTTTATTAAAAAATCAAGTAGGCCTTTGATTAGTAGGAAGACAGTTTGGTCTATAGGAGATGCCGCATTTATCGTTATATAAGTTTGCAAACATTATAATATCATTTATCTATGAGGCTGCTATTTAAAATGATTGCTAATGATAAAGGGTACAAATGTAGCAAATTGCTTCTTCAGTATTTCCTCTTTCAACATAAGGACTCTTTCCATGCAGTATCAAGGTACTTAACTGTCATGAAAGCTTTGACTGATTGTAAACAATAGTGCATCCTAGTAGTCATGGCTATGGATGTTTTCCCTCAAGGTCACTGTTGGCTTTTGTCTCGTAACAGGACCTTCCACTTCTTACATGTAACAATTCACTGGTCTTCCTATCTTCAATCTCCATTTATTTTCCAGATCATTTCTAGATTGACATTTCTAAGAACAGGTGTGATTATGGCATCATCCAGATGATGCTGATTTGTTGACATAGAATTATCAAACCCTGCCTCAGTCACTCATTCCCTCAGCAACCTGTCTTGATAGCTGTGATTTCTCTATCATCTTAATTCCATGCATCCCATGTGGTGAGCACAATTCCCTTTCTCTCCAGTCCTGTATCCTGTCCCCAGTGGTCTTTTAACCCCACTGGTACCTCCAATCCATTCATCCTACCATCCTTTTAATATCCCTCACATTCCTTATGTCCTCACTCCTCTTTCTACTACACTTAAGTTTCATGGTCAATGATCATGATGACTTCCTTGCCTCCCTCTGGCTTTGTAGATCTTGTACTTACTAGCCAAAATCACAATCTTGGTTAAATCCAGCCCTGCCTATTCTCCACCTACACCTGTGAAGCTAGAGGAAGACACATTATCACTCTGTCTTTCATTTAATTTATTTTATTTTTTTAAATTCAAGTATAGTTGATTTACAATATTATATTAGTTTCAGGTGTACAACATAGTGACTCAATATTTTTATAGATTATATTCCATTTACAGTTATCGTAAAATACTGGGTATATTCCCTGTGCTGTACAATATATCCTTGCAGCTTATTTATTTCATACATAGTAGTTTGTACCTCTTATTTCCTACCCCTGACTTGCCCTTCCTCCTTACCCCTCCCCACTGGTAACCACTAGTTTGTCCTCTGTATCTATGAGTCTGTTTCTGTTTTTTTTTTTTTTTTTTTTTGCGGTACACGGGCCTCTTACTGCCGTGGCCTCTCCCGCTGCGGAGCACAGGCTCCGGACTTGCAGGCTCAGCGGCCATGGCTCACAGGCCCAGCTGCTCCGCGGCATGTGGGATCTTCCCGGACCGGGACACGAACCCGTGTCCCCTGCATCGGCAGGCGGGCTCTCAACCACTGCGCCACCAGGGAAGCCCTGTTTCTGTTTTGTTCTATTCATTCGTTTTATTTTTTGGATTCCACATATAAGTGATAACGTTTAGTATTTATCTGACATTTCACTAAGCATAATACCCTCCAGGTCCATCCTTGTTGTTGCAAGTGGCAAAATTTCCTTCTTTTTTACGGCTGAGTAGTATTCCATTGTATGTATGTACCACATCTTCTTCATCCATTCATGTGACAGTCTC
Source organism: Phocoena sinus (assembly GCF_008692025.1). NCBI lineage: Eukaryota > Metazoa > Chordata > Mammalia > Artiodactyla > Phocoenidae > Phocoena > Phocoena sinus. Next base: position 18,300,712 of record NC_045783.1, read on the forward strand.
ACTGTTAGAAGCATGTAAGTGCTTAAGTGATTCTTAATCCAGCAGCCAGAGCAATGCTTTGAAATTCTAATTCAGGGTGGGTCACTTCTCTGTTCAAAACCTTGCAACTCATCCCCATTTTACTCAGTAAAAGCCAAGGTTTTTACAGGCCCTGTGTTATCTGCTCCCTCTTTCTACATGTTCACTTCTCCGATTTAAATTCTTATTCATCTACTCGTTTTTGCTCTGTTTCAGCAACATCCTAGCCCTTCGTGTCAGCTGTTTCCTCCGCTTGGAACCGTCTTCTTCCAATTGTCAGCATGACAAATCCCCTCCCCTGGCCCTAGTCTTTCCTGAATGTCATTTTCTCAAGGAGACCTACCCTGAAATCCTATTTAACATTACGTTCTCTCCTGCTACTCCAACGCTATGGATTCCCTCCTTACCCTACTCTACGTTATTTTTTGTATAGGCATTCGTTATTTTTTAACACACTAGATAACTTACTAACGTACCATTTCCATTAAATATCTCCCTTTCTCTTTTGGGATGTAAGCTCCAGGCAGACACAGATCTTTGTTATGTTCACACGTGTAACTGAAGTATCTAGGCCAGTCCCTGTCATTTAGTTGGTGATCAATGCAATTTTTTTTTTTTTTTTGCGGTACACGGGCCTCTCACTGCTGTGGCCTCTCCTGTTGCAGAGCACAGGCTCCGGACGCACAGGCTCAGCGGCCATGGCTCACGGGCCCAGCCGCTCCGCGGCATGTGGGATCCTCCCGGACCGGGGCACAAACCCGTATCCCCCGCATCGGCAGGCAGACTCTCAACCACTGCGCCACCAGGCAAGCCCATCAATACATTTGTTTTTGAATGAACAAATATGAGTGTAATTTTGTATGATGTGAAGTCTGTTTTCAAAAATTATATTTGACTTTAGATGGATGCATTCAAGATATGCTAGAGAAAGTTCATGCAAATACTTATTTTCAGCACATTTAATTCCCTTCTACAACTTGTAAGCGATATCCTACTCAGCAAAATATTAGACTTTGGTTTGGGGTGTTGTGCTGCCATCTAATGAGGCAAATATAAATTACATAAATTTCCTTTTATTCTGCTGTTGCAGTGCCTTTTTCTTCAGGAACGCCCCTTACCTTCCTAGAGTTGCAAAGACTTGAGGGGAATATTAACTAGTAGATTTTGATCCATATCCTTGTATGCACGCAAGTGGAAGCATGCAAGCAGCTCTCTTGAAGTCTGAAAGTGCTGATGTACAAAGCTGATGCACAGTAAAAGATTATATCAATTACAAAGGTATTATCTTTACTTCAGATAACATTTGCCCTGGAAAATGAAACAATTTTATGGGTCACACTTTTATTTACAAAATAAACCTCCTGTTTGACCTTGTACTGACCTGGAACATGGGGAATTTCTTTACCATAAAATGGAGCCCAGAGGGAAAATTTGCAAGAGACTTAGGAAAGTGAAAGAGAAGGACTGCATTTTTTTCTCTATGCCTGAGGCTCAAAAACAGCTTACTGGGGCTGGAATTTTAGAGGTAGTGGACCACAACAGATTTGATTCAGAAGCCAACTTTGCAGGAAATATCTCACAGGACTATAGACATGGTTCAGCTTTAAGTACCTTGTAACAAAGGGAAATACTGAGGCACAGAAGCCTATCTGATGATTGATTATGGAGCAACATTCTGAGAGGACTAAATGAAGACCCCTCACAACTTAAAATATCATAGAAAATTTATTGCAGTGGCTCCAAAGTCTATCATTTTATGCATGCTGTGCATGTGTTTCCCAAGGACTAGAAAATTATCCACAGTATATTGGCAATCTAATCCACAGTCTACCTTCATCTCATATATTTTTCCTCTCCCAGGAAGTTGTTTCTCTACCCTGTTCTTTTTTTTTTTTTTTTTTTGCGGTACGCGGGCCTCTCACTGTTGTGGCCTCTCCCGCTACGGAGCACAGGCTCCGGACGCGCAGGCCCAGTGGCCGTGGCTCACGGGCCCAGCCGCTCCGCGGCATGTGGGATCCTTCCAGACCGGGGCACGAACCTGCGTCCCCTGAATCGGGAGGCGGACTCCCAACCACTGCGCCACCAGGGAAGCCCCCTACCCTGTTCTTTTTTGGTCAATATTTAGTTTTGAAGTATAGTTGATTTATAGTATGTTAGTTTCAGGTGTACAGCACAGTGATTCAGTAGTTTTGCAGATTATACTCCATTATAGGTTATTACAAAATAATGGCTATAATTCCCTGTCCTATACAGTATATCCTTGTTGGTCATCTATTTTATACACAGTAGTTTCTATTTGTTAATCCCATACCTGTAATTTGTCCCTCCTCCCTTCCCTCTCACCTTTGGTAACCACAAGTTGTTTTCTATATCTGTGACTCTGTTTCTGTTTTGTGCATACATTTGTTTGTATTATATTTTAGATTCTACATATAAGTGATATAATACAGTATTTGTCTTTCTCTGTCTGACTTACTTCACTAGGCATGATATTCATCCACATTGCTGCACGTGGCAGTACTTCGTTCTTTTTAATGAATAATATCCCATCGTATATATATACCACAGCTTCTTAATCCAGTCCTCTCTTGATGGACATTTAGGCTGCTTCCATGTCTTGGCTATTGTAAATAATGCTGCTATGAACATTGGGATGTGTGAATCTTTTCAAATTAGTGTTTTTGTTTTTCCAGATATATACCCAAGAGTGGGATTGCTGGATCATATGGCAGTTCTATTTTTAGCCTTTTGAGGAACCTCCACACTGTTTTCCATAGCAGCTGCAACAATTTACATTCCTACAAACTACGAAGGGTTCCCTTTTCTCCACATCCTCTCCAGCACTTGTTATTTGTAGACTTTATTTTTTATTTTATATATATTTTTATACCTCCAGTTTTTTTGAAAGACATTGAAGAACTTAAAAAAAGTAAAGACTCTTAGGAAAAGATGTATAAAAGATCACATGAAAGAGGGAGCTCTCTCAACTCTAAGTAGATAGTGAATAACAATAGAAATAGGTACGCTACAATAACTTTTTCTTTCTTTTTTTAATACATCTTTATTGGAGTATAATTGCTTTACAATGGTGTGTTAGTTTCTGCTTTATAACAACGTCAATCAGTTATACATATACATATGTTCCCATATCTCTTCCCTCTTGCGTCTCCCTCCCACCCTCCCTATCCCACCCCTCCAGGCCGTCACAAAGCACCAGCTGATCTCCCTGTGCTATGCGGCTGCTTTGTAGACTTTAAATGATAGCCATTCTGACAAATGTGAGGTGATATCTCCCTGTTGCTTTGATTTGCATTTCTCTAACAATTAGTGATGTTGAGCATCTTTTCATATGCCTGCTAGCCATCTGTATGTCTTTCTACCTTGTTCTTTATGATTGCTAAGAGTTTCTTCTATTTAGTTTTTTATTTTTATTTTTTACTTTTTTTTACTTGAACTGTGTATGTGTGGAACATGCATCTTGAATTTTCCCCTTTTTAAGACTCGAGGTCTTAAAAAGTCATCTTTATTTTATAGACCACAAGGCCATGTTATTATTTTTTATTATGATAATCTGCAATGTTAATGCAGTCTCTTGGCTTGTTTATTCTTAAAAATTAATTTAATATCTCTAATCTCAAGTGCTTGACAGTTTGAATGGCATCAGATCAAAGTAGAAAATTGACATCCTGGCTAAAATTCTATGCAAAATTTATACTAGAATGAGGCCTTAAATGAATTTCAATAAATCCATTCTCTTCCAAATATTTTTTATCAAGTATCTACAAATGAATTTACTAAGAAAAAATCTGTATATGATTCCAAATATTTTGAGATTTTGATTGGTTGACTTTCATAGTAGGACAAACCCTTAAGGAGTCTCTGTATCACTATTTCACCTACAGAACCATGAGGCTAAATTTGTGCTCTGTGTTCCTTCTTCCTCTAGGATTCATTTTGTTTACTTAAATGCTTGAAGCTTGATTCTATTCTCACCCTCTATCACTCAAGAATTATAACTTGCGGTATCGAATGAGTAGGAGGAATATTGCTGAAAATAATTTAAAAGTCTTGACTATGCTTGTAGAAATTGAGTCTCATACTATTATTAATCCTGACTTTTTTTTTTTTTTTTTTGCGATACGCGGGCCTCTCACTGCTGTGGCCTCTCCCGTTGCGGAGCACAGGCTCTGGACGCGCAGGCTCAGTGGCCACGGCTCACGGGCCCAGCCGCTCCGTGGCATCAGGGATCCTCCCGGGCTGGGGCACGAACGCGTGTCCCCTGCATCGGCAGGTGGACTCCCAGCCACTGCGCCACCAGGGAAGCCCCGGCCTTTGTATTTTAAATGAAGTACTAATTTATTTAAACCATTTTATATAAAAAAAATTCCAGACCACTTAAATTTTCTCTTCTCAGAAGCAATAACAATCTACTGGTAGCTTTTTGGAAGCTCACGGGTTGTTTTTTGTGGTTGGAAAGGTATGAGTCATGTACTAAATTGTTTCCTTAATGTAATTAATGTGCAAGGCAAAGTGGAAACTGATAAGTTATAAATGATTATTATCTTTCATGAACTTTTGCTTTTAGAAACTCCTGTTTTTTTCAAATTATGTGAAATTCACAGTCTATTTTCCGTTTATGTTTCCTCACCAGCATAGTTTTAAAGCATAAGATAGCTCTAAACAAGTAGAAGCCAACACTAGAGGTTGTCAAGTATCCCTTCCCTGTTCAACCCTTCTGTTCATTTCTCCCCAGACTGTTCATTTGTTCAGTGTCTAACCTTCCGGATAGTGAGAACCATCTCTGGTCAAGGGTATGAGTGAATGCAAGCTCCCGCCAGCAGCTAGAAAGCAAGGGCTAGGCAGAAAGATCACTGGACCTTTCTCTCATTTCAACAAATAAGTAAAGAGGGTTGAGTATGTGAACCATTTCTCAAACAGAGCATGAAAGAGGAAAAGCTGCGTCAGTGAAGAATTTGCTCATCCTTGTGGACCTCAGGGTTGGTTTAATCCTCATCTATGGAATGTGATTTAAAAGGCTAGATGTCAGAGGGAAAATCTAAAGTGAATGAATAACCCATATGTTTAGCAAGGAAGTAGAGCAGTATATAATTGGTCACCAATAACTAGAGTTAGCTTTATGCAGTGCATATTCACAGTGTAGAGTAATGGCATTGACTAGTAACCAAGGGGTAGGGAACACTTTATGCCAAATAAAAGACTTCCTTCTTAGTATAGTTCTATAAATGCACAAGTCTTGTAGAAAAATGTCTATTTCCCTTTAGTGCTTGACTTAAAATGTAACTTCCTTCCTAAACCTAATCCCCAGCTCTGTGCATTTCTTTCACAGTATTTAGCATAGTATGGATTTTTTGCATGTGATTATTTGTGTGTGTGTGTCTCCTCCACTAGACTGTAAGTGCCACAGGGCTGGAACAAGGTCTCTTTTGCTCATCATTGCATCTTCATTGCCTATCACAGCACCTGGCACATAGTAGGTATTCAGTAAATAATTGTTGGATGAGTGAAATTGACAATGTATATGTATATCTGTGCCAGATGATGTTTTCATGTAACTAGCCATGTCTGAATTCTAGTGATGAACACAGCTTGGGTTCAAATCTGATCTCTCTCAGTCTGTACGCCCATGTCAGAAGATAATACAGATGTGAAGTAATAAGGGCTTGAACACATTTGAAGTGAACTAATGGGATGCTTCTTTTCTTATAACAATTTAGAACAATAGAGAGAATCCTTCCCATAAGAATATCGCTAATCTGGTCATTACCAGCAGAACTAGCAAGGTTCTGAACTGGCCAGTAGGTGAAGACTAAAGTTGCATCTATGCTATTTAATGGATATAATGACCGACAACAAGTAACTGAGCTTCCACGGGCTTCACTTCCTTCTTATGAAAGCTGAGGGGGTTGGACTAGATGGTGTTCAGGTTCTTCCTTTGTGTGCCACGTACCTTTCCATGACCATGGACGCAGAGATTTGAAGTTTCTTTAGCAGGAATGGAAGACAACTAGAGATAATGGCTATCCTACAGACCTTGACACTCAGTAAAAGTTTTAAAGTTAAGAAACATGAGATCTTAGGAAACTCATGAAAAGAGAATAGATAGAATGAACAGTCTAGACTCCCACTGCCATGAGGATAATCCACTTTGGATACTTCAGCTAGCAATACTGTCAGTGCGTTGCTGAACTTCCCATGCTGTGAACAATGACTAACTTTCCATTTTTAAAATCACTGTTTAAGATGCAAAGTCTGAGGAATAACCAGTCAACCAGGGTCATGTCCCTTGCTCATGCCCTGGCTACCTGGACCATCTGTCTTCCCTTCTCTTTCCATAGAGAGAACCAAGGCCTTGCTTCCTTTCTAGTCTAGCTGATCAGTTTCTGGGGAGGCAAGAATAACAAACCTCTGCTATATTGGACTTGTGACAAAATAACAATCTAGTGAATTCTTTAATCTTATAATTCTGAGGCTGAATGAAATAGCTTCATGGCATGGATCCAGATTTAGAAAATGTCTTAGACAGAACTAGGGGATGAATGGTTTATGTGCCAACCTTTGTTCCTGTGCCTCACAGGACACCCACTGCTTTGAAAGCTGCTCCAGGTTTTCCGGAGGGTCAGAGGAGGCTGTCCTTTTCCAACACCGCCAGCAGCCACCTAGAGACCACAGCCACTGGGGACAGTTATTTGTCTTCTATGCCTGTGCTTCTTCCACTGTCTTACTGCCCTGGAGCTATGAAATTTGACTATTTCTCTGATGATAAAAATGCATCCCATTGAAAGTGTGCCGTGGCTGCTCTTGTTTTAACAAATAGTTTCAAGGAATTCTTCATTAATAAGGGGGATATATAAAGGTTCCATATCAACTTGATCTTACTTAAGGAAATAACCTGACATGATTTCAAGCATCCTTTTCTATGTGATTAACCCCACTCTAATCTGCTAATCTTCTCGGTCCTGATCCCCAGGTTTTCAGTTATATCTTCTACTGTTTTATTTAAACTTTGTAATTTCATGTATGTTAATATGAAGTTATTATGAATCCTTTATGGACAATATCTATATAGTAATCTACTCATTCAAAAAAGAACTAAGGACATTCACTGTTTTAAGTGCTGAGTATACAATCGATGAACAAGAGTCAGTTCCTATTCTCAAGTATCATACAACCTTGTGAAGCAAAGGTATATGTAAAAAATTATAGTACAGTATTATGAGGCATGGTGTATATGTCTCCACAGAGTGTCCTGGTGGCAGAGTGGATGGCACCCAACCTCTCAGTGGGCAAGGGTAGAAAGGGTTGTCATGGAAAGTTTTTCAGACAAGTTGACAATTGACCTGAAATCAAGAGGAAAGAAAATATTTTTTACATAGGAGAAGCATGATAATGGCATTTTGGAATGTGGAAACAATCTTTGCAAAGTGAGCCTGGCATAATTGGGGAGTGGAAGGTAGTTTGGTTATGACTGGTGTATGTTTAGATTTATCATTGGTGGGGTAGAATTTTTGGTGTGGAAGGGCAATGATCACATTTGAGCTTGACGCAGATCACTTTGGTGGCAATCACTGTGGAAGATGATGGAGAGGAAGCGGCACTCAGGCATATGTATGTGCATAGGTGTGTGCGTGCGTGTGTGTATGTGTGTGTCACTGTTTGTGTGTGTCTGCGTGTATGTCCTCAGAGGGGAACGGGGAAGCCAATGACAATGGCAGGGTGGCATAGTACCTTTCCCTTTCTGGCTTTTAAATTCCAGTGCAGGGCTTCCCTGGTGGCGCAGTGGTTGAGAGTCCGCCTGCCGATGCAGGGGACACGGGTTCGTGCCCCGGTCCGGGAGGATCCCACATGCCGCGGAGCGGCTGGGCCCGTGAGCCACACCTACTGAGCCTGCGCGTCTGGAGCCTGTGCTCCGCAGCAAGAAAGGCCGCGATAGTGAGAGGCCTGCGCACCGTGATGAAGAGTGGCCCCCCGCTTGCCACGACTAAAGAAAGCCCTCGCACAGAAACGAAGACCCAACCCAGCAAAAATAAATTAATTAATAAACTCCTACCCCCAACATCTAAAAAAAAAAAAAAAAAAAAAAAATCTATTAAATTCCAGTGCAGAGGTGTGTGTGTGTATGTGTGTGTGTGTATGTGTGTGTGTGTGTGCACGCACATGTGTACATGTAAAGGGAGACACCTAGGAAAAATTTATACCCCAAAGGGAAACTGAATAAGACTGGCTAAATGAGAAAAGGGAATAAATCTGTAAGTGGGCAGTTATACATGAATACTAATTTTGAATTGAATAAAAGACTTATGTGTTTATATAAATTCACATGGCACATACATTTCCTCAGTTGGGGTTCTGTTTGCAAGCTTGAAACATCTAGCATTGGTAATACGTGTATGCATATGCCACTAGGTAGCACATTAGTTGGTTCACACACAAAAATACGGCATGGATCTCAGAGCCATCTGTCATACGCTCGGCTAGATGATGTTAGAAAATGAGCAGATCTTTGAGGCTGTTGATTTGTGAGATACTGAAATAATATAGAATCATATTCTCAAGATTAGGAAGGACTTAGAACTGTTTGGTTCTTCCAGTTAGTGGCCACTATTTATTTTTAAACCTTACTCATTGCTGAGTATGTGATCAAAGACACAATGTAAGGAGAGCAGGCAAATATTCCTTCTGGTTTCCTTTCCTGCTTGTCTCTCCCTTTCTGGCACGTGTTTGCTGTCTGCCAGGCTCTGTGCTCCATGCTGGGGCATCAGGAAGACTCAGACACGGATCCTGACCTCGTGGAACTCAATTTCTCTAAGAGGATGCAGACAGGACAAGAACTAATTATAATGCAATTTAATAAGTACTCTAATAATAGAATGAGACAAGATTTGGGAGAATGGAGAAAAGAACAATTAATTATTGTTGCCCAGCAGAATTGTAGAAGTCTTCACAGAGGAGGTGACACCTGACCTGGCTGTTGAAGGATGGACAAGATTTTGCCTTGTTAGGAGATACGTCAACTGGGAATTGCAGACTTCATACAGAACGCATTTCCTTACCATTCAAAAAGAGCCTCCTGAGCCTGTGTTCAGTGACTCAAGAACTTGAGGACATATGTTAATGTTGAAAAAGCAGACTAATTAAATTCTAAAATTGGATTAAAAACTTGGACCAGAGTCTGGGCGTGACGGTGACATGCGGAAGGAAAAGAGAAACAATATTTGCTGTTTGCTACAATTGATCAAGGGCTTAACATAGTTGATCTCAATCCCCAAATCAGCAAAGTAGGTATTAGTACTTTCTCATTTTTAAAAGTAAGAAAAATGCTCAAGGTCACTCAACAGTAATAGCCAATATTTGGACTTGGATACTTCTGACTGCAAAAGTCAATTTTCACAGCACGCTCTTGCCTTTATGCACCTGTGTTGAGTATACTATGTACATATACACACGAATACAGAGCATTGTAAACAAACAAAACTACATACATACAAATAAATAAATAAATCTTACACACACACATATATATCTCACTTGTGCTCTTTTCCATGGTATGCATCTGTGTTGTAGGAAAATTTTTGCCCACTAACATAAGTGATTTGGAAATAAAGTATATTATGCTCTTCAAGATAAACGCTTTATTAGGGAATAACTTTGGAAATTTATGTAAATGGACACTAGCAGGCCTAATCCTGGCTGGAGCTGTGCTCTTTTGTTTTATTTTGGTACGAAATATCAGCGGGACAGCCTGTACCTGTGGCCAGATTCAGCCCATTGCTGAATCTTTTTACTGAGAAGCTTTCAACACAGCTTAGTTACTGTTTACTAACACTTACAAGTGTTAAAATCTTTCATGTCAACAGGTTGGGGATCTGGCTGTTGAGTCAATGGGGGCATTTTGTTGACTTCATAGGGTTCTTACAAAGGAGATCAAAGGGATGCATTATGTTTCAATACATAACTTTATAGGACAGATGGAATCCACCTTGAAAGACCCATGACACTTAAAGCCAGATTATCAAAAGTTTCAGACGCTAAAACCTATTAGCTTGCTCCAACCTTTTCCTCACACGGTCAGCACTTTTTAGCTTCATTTATAGGTAGTGGACAGTCCAATTTGAATTTTAACTACTGCCAAAGTTCAAGCATGGGTTAGAAGGATGGCCACTGAAATATGGGTTCTTCTAATGATACTGTGGTCTGGTATGTGAACTTGCTGCCTTGAATGGTGATATCACACAAATGGCTAAATCACTCTATTTGAATGAAGAAATTACCCACTCATAAATTTTGGGGAGAATTCTGGAGCTTGGTGTTTGGCTGCGTGGCAGCTTCGCAAGTCTGTCATATCTCTGAAGAGAAAAGGGCATGAAAGTTGTTTGTTCTTTCATCTTCCGGAAACTCCAAAGGGATTCTGCTCTTGCCCACATTTAACGCTGGAAATACACACAACCTTTGAGTTTCCCCCGTCAAGCCTGAAACAAACTGCAGTGTTACAAATGAGGGTAGTGCGCTCGAGTATCCCTATATTTTTAATCTGTGAAAAGACATGATTTCTGTACATCCAGACCATTAACGATTAAAGCTCATCAAAAATCTTATTTTGTAAAAACAATATATAGTAATTTAAAATTATTTTATAAATTAAGATGATTAAGAGACATCTTGCTATTTGATGAAATAGGCACTTAACTGTGTTTGAAAATATTTTTAAATGTAACTACGTCCCAATTACTTTAACATATACAACATTCCAGTACTTTACTGTCTTTCACATATACTGCTATTTTAAGTGGTGCTGCAAAATGAAATCTTATGGATTTTCTATAAACTTTCCAAGTTTCACAATTTAAAAAATTCTTATTTTTCTATTACTTTAAGCAGTTGGTTTAATTAAACATTTTCCCAGACAGATGCTTTATTTGTTCATTTCTTAGTGACTCATCTATTTATCAACTTAAGATTTCAAAAAAGTAGATGAAAACAAATGTTTACTATTTTAAAAATAATATGACTATGTATGGCACTAATTTGATTAAGCTTGCAAATGTTTAAAGTCTACAAATTACATGTCTAGTATTTGCGAGATAACTGTCTTTCAAAAAATTTTTTTCAGAAATTCATATATACTATATTTAGACTTGATAAATTTTCTAGTAATAAAATAAAAACTGGCTACCATACATACTATGCAATGTCATAAGTTTACTTTGCTTTAAATAATAATTTATTTTCTTTTGGTGTTTTTAGAAATCTCCCCTCACCCCCCATTTCTGTTAAGAGCAACGAGTAATATTTTTTCTATTCATGTAGTTTCCTTCCAAGCATGTTGCCAGATATATTCTATAATTAAGCATTAAACCTTGTCATATAGAGCACTTTTGTTTGCCCGCTCTTCTGAGCATCACCCTTTGATGAGTGTGCTTTCCCACTCCTGTCTTGCGGGGACCCATCAAGAGCAGCAGAGGTTAAAGGCATCCACCCACCCAGCAGGTGTGGAAGTAGGAGAAGTCTCCGTCTTCCTTTGTTGGCAGCTCTGAAAGCGCAGGTGTTGTACGTCAGCATCATCATTCTGTTTGATAGTCGGGCTTTTGTGTGTGTCAGGTGGGACATTTACACTAAATCTGAAGGAAAAAAAACCTCCCATAACTTTGTTGTGTGAGAAGCATAAAACAGATTTTTTTTTTTTTTTTTTTTTACTGGTTTTAAAGCTGCAAAGATTGGAGTGGCTTTACCTGTCAAGACTTCAGGTACGAGTCTTGTTTTAACTTGACCATAAAAACAGATACAGTTTATTCCTTATTAAAAAAAAATAAACATGAAATGGTTCTAAGTAGAGCACTAGATATTTCTAGCATTTAACTGAGAGTTCTTGGGCAAAGTGAATGTTTTGCCCTTATTGGAAGATACCCCACCTTTAAGATACTTCTATTTATTTGGATCCTTTAGGTTTAAATGATAATTGTCCTTTGTTTTCTATCACACTATCTGTCGACTTAAATTAAGATGTATGTAGCACCAGGTCAGAGGCACTGAAGAAAATCTCCCTTTAAAACACAGAAATTATCTCTGGTATCTCTTGGTTGCCCCAGCTCCAATTCAGCTGTCACTTCTGCTCCATGATTCATTCTGATAATGGTAACCAGCTGTTGATTTAAAAAAAAATCTGTCATTGCTAAAGTTCAGTGCAGTCTTATTGGTTCTTTCTGAAATTGCCAAAACAATATAATAATGATTTTTATGTTCTTTATACCCAAATATGTTATTGTCTTTCTGCAATCCAGGTGGAAAAGTACATCTGTCATGCTTTGAATTCCCTTCGCATATGAGCATGACTCAAATGGAAAAATAATTCTTACATTTGCATCACATGGAAAAGTATCAGAAAGGTTGTCAGGGCTCCATAGTATCAACATGTGACAACACTGATTTTCCTAAATATCTTAGTATCGTGTGTTCACTTTTAAAATAATTATTTAACATTTTTATCACCCAAGAGAAGAGGCTATGTGGCTCAAGAAGTGTCAATAATTCGATAAACTAAAAAGCATTTGTCTCTCCAATTAATTATTATCTTTTAAGTCACAGAAATTGGTAGGAAGGTGAAGCCATTTTATTACAGAATTTTAAAATAGCCTTTACATGTTTTTAATGTTAAGACTTGCTTATGATACAAATTAAATATTGAATATTCTAATAAAAATTTTCGTGCAAAGATTGAATAACCACATACATTCTCATGATGATAAGAGCTACTATTTATTTTGGGCCTACTTTATGTCAAGTAGCCTCTTTAATCTTTTATACCAAGTATTATTCAAAGTGTGAGAAAACTGAGACTAGGAAAAGTTTAAGTAACTTGCAGTCACCCAGCTAATAAGTGACAGCTGAAATTCAAACTCACCCCCAGCTGGTTCCCAAATAGCTTCTTTTTTCCAGCCCTTGCTTCTTAGTAAAAAATATATATATATGTACACATGTATATATGAAGAAAGAATTGCATAATATGATGTTAGAATTAATTGCATTTTTAGGTTACAGTACATTCATTAACAAAATCTTCCTTGGGTTTACTGTATTACAAAACAAATTCTAACACACACACACACACACACACACACACACACTTGCTTTAAGAGAGTTTAAATAGGAAAACTGAATTGATATTACATAAGCATGTTTCCTGTGTGCTTGACATGAATCATCTCATTTATTTGTCACACCCCTATGGACTAGATACTGTTATTTTGATTCCCATTTTACACAGATAAATACACTGAAGCCTAAAAATTTAACAAGCAAACAGAAAAGCTAGGTTTTGAACTTATGCCTCTCTAATTCTAGGAGCTAGGCTATATTTCATGCTAGCCTTACTCTGTCGATCAGTTTTTACTGAACAAATTTGAATGTAAAGAATCCACAGGATTTGAGGTTAAACTTATACTGTGCCCAGTCTGTATTGTAAAAGTTGTGTGCATTTGTTTAATTAAATCTAATATGAAATTCTTTTCCTTGTGATTTTCCACTGTCTCCCAAAATTGTACAAAAAAGAAAAGAGCAGTTAATGAAGAATTCTAGTGTAGTTATTGAAGTTTTACTGTATCTTGAGTCTCACTACTAAAAAAAGATTATATTGGAAAAACAAAAGAGGCAGGAAGGTACCTAGGCCACCTGAGCACAGCCCTTGCTCTGGAGTCAGTTGGCTTTGGTGAGAACTCTGTGAACAAATTTGGTCAGAATTTGGTTGGATGAGAAACTGTTGTCCTTTATTCCCTCTGTGGAAATGTTAATGTGTGTTGAACTTTCTTGTGAATTTTGTGGTTATTTTATTTTCACCATTCTTCTAAGTATTTTTACCCTGCCTTCTTAGTGTATCAGAAGAACACAGAGAAAACAAACCTAATTCACAGGTGTACTGAGGAGCTCAAATGAATTAACACAAGTAATTTGGAACTTACCTTATACCCTGAAAGGTTTTCCGTGTTGTTTTTGTATCCTTTACAGTATGGTTATCAACTCTATTATAATAGACCAATGGATTAACATAAATATTACAAAAACAGTAATTCAGTCAAGATTCAGTCAAGAAGTTTGACTTCTAAGTCCAGGTCACCCTGTAAGCATTTCTTTCTCATCCTAAAAATTGCCTTTTGTGGATCCAGCTTATTATAGTTATTTAGCCAGGTTTTAGTCTTTATTATAGAGTTCATATGCAAACTCATATTAATGAATTTAAGTATATCAGTAAAATAATAGTGCTAAGCCTCTAGTGAATTCTATCACTGTAATTGCTAAATTAAGCCTAACGTGTGAGTGTTTATAAGCATGTATGCATGTTGCTCCACTTGAATCTGTAATATTTTACATGATTAGAAATAAATTATAGTTTTTCACATGCGGGTAAACCTTAAAATTATGTGCTCTTAAGTTTTTGGAAGTTAGTTGAATTTTGAGTTTTTGAGATAATTTCTTTTTCTCTCTTAGACTGTTCTTCAGTATTCCTTCTGGAAAGATCATTATTTGTTCTATTCTCAGTTGCTCTAGGACACTTAAAGTAAAGGCAACATTTTAACCCAAAGTATATTGTTTTATATTAAATAAGTTATTTAAGTATAAGGTTATATATAAAACAGAAATACCTTCAGATACTATGCAGCCACTGTTAAAGAGTAAGCTAGATGTACCAAACAGATTATGTATTTTTATATTTATAATTTCTTTATTTGACTTAAGATCCAAATAAATTTAAAACAGTGTGATTAATTGCTATAGCTCTTGTCTCTTTAATCTCCGATTCCTCTTCCATCCTCTTCCATCCATTTATTTCTTTTCAGCATTTTTAAGATATAATTGACATATAACCTTGTGGAGTTTAAGGTGTACAATGTGTTGATTTGATGCCCTTCTATATTGCAAAATGATTACTATCATAACATTAGCTAACACCTCCATCACATCACTTAATTACCATTTCTTTCTTTGTGGTGAGAACAAGATCTACTCTCTTAGCAACCTTCAAGTATATAATTCAGTATTATTAACTGAATTATCATCACCATTCTGTACATTAGGTCCCCAGAACTCATTCATCCTATATCTGGAAGTTTGTAGCTGTTGACTAACATCTCCCTATTTCCAGATCATATTAACTGAGCATATTTAAATATGTAGGCATCTTCTTTACTTCTACCAAGAAATCAAGTCTCTCTAAATTTTTTTGATAATGTTTTCATCCAACAGTCACCTTCCCACATTTGAAAAGGAGGTTTAGGTATGAGACAGCATATGTTTTGTTCTTCTAAATCTGTAACATGGGAAAGATAGCGCAAGCACAATGAATGATAAATGGCAATGGACACAGTTTCACAATAGCAAGTTCTGAGTGTGGGACTTTATCACACTAGAGAGTGTCTGACCTTGAACATGCAGCGTTAGCTGACTTTCCATCTAAGCATATTTCTGACTGTTATAGGAGAAGCCAGAAATTTGCATTTTTATATGAAAACTTCCAATTTTCAAAGATTGGCAATGAATTAAAAAAAAATTTGAACACATGATACTTGCTAGAATGAATTAAAGCTCAAGGTCCACAGGCCTCCAGTTTATGGCAACTGGCCCTGTTTTTCTCTTCACATAGTTCACCCAGAGAAATAGATTTCCCATCAACCCAAAATGTAATATTTCCCTCCTCTCCAAATGTTTCCATTTCTCAGCATTATTAGTGACATTTTTGCCATTCTTCTTTTAATAGAAATATTAGTGTGCAAGCATCCAGGTTTAGATATTTTGAAGCTTTGCTGGGTCAAAAATTTTAGAAACAATTTAGTCCACTTTCCTCATTTTATTTTATTTATTTTTACATTTTTGGCCACAGCCCACAGCATGTGGGATCTTAGTTCCCCAGCCAGGGATCAAACCCATGCCCCCTGCGTTGGAAGGCAGAGTCTTAACCACTGGACCACCAGGGAAGTCCCTCCTCATTTTGTAAATGAGACATAGGAGCACTTGTCCTTTCCTGCACTTTAATTTTATGATTTGTCCAGTAACATTCTTTCCGGAGGATTTTGTACAAAGTAACTTGCAGGTTAGTTCACTAGACTTGTATTGCAGTATTCTCAGAATATAGTTTCTTAAAAAAATTACCTGGTTTATTTACTGAGGGTTCCTGTTGTAGATACTGTCCACTTTATCCTTTAATATCCCAATTGTGGGAATCCTCAGAGGAGAAAAATTCCATTGGATCTCGATGTAAGGAAAAGTGTTGCTTCTCTGAGGACACCAGGATATCCAGTCTTATGATCAGTTTGGATTCTGAGTCTGACTGTGTTTCCTCAGTGTGTTGGCCACCAGGAAAGTCAGGGCCAAATTAGCAATTGACATTTAGGAACTGACTTGAAGGACCTTAAGGCCTGCCTTTCTTTGCTTAATATTTCTCTTGGTCTTTTTTATCTGTAGAGCTGCTCTCTCTGATTATAGTTATCTGTTTTATTATTTTCCAGTATATAATACGTATTTCTGTAAGCCACACAAAATATTTTGCAAAAATTCCAGGAATATAAATAAATACATATGTGTATATGTATACTTACCTTTATAAATCTGCATATATTTATACATATACACACATATATACATTTATATAAAAACAACTCTTCAGAGTAGGTTGTGTCTTTCACAGTTACCTACTAATTTCAGCAATTATCATTTTAAAATTAATAATCTAAAATAAGCACTTAATCTATCTTTTAATGGATGTGTTTCTCTAACATGTTTATTGAGCAAAGGGGGAATGATTGACCAAGCAAGTTCTCATTATTTAAGGCCAGGATACTATTTTTTTGGGACAGCACATAAAACTCCTGTAGAATGGATATCCACATTGTATCCATGTTCTTTAAAGTTGATCTGCTTTGCCAACCTTGGATTATAGAGTTCCTAAGGCACGGACGATTCTGCTTTAATATGCTTTACACATTATGTAACACTTTCTTACAGATGCTTAATAAAAGCCTTTAGTGATGGGAGTAGTTGGATTATTTTCATTTTATATAGGAGGGTGTTGTTCCTATTTTCTAGAAATGGAAGTAAACAAAAATATTGCTGAGAATCTGGAATGTTCCAGGTACTCTGTCCATGTATTTTCTCACTAAATGTTCAATATTCTCACACAATATGTCGTTATCCTTATTCTGTTTGGTTAGAAAACCAAGCCTTTGACTTTCCTGAGTCATGTATCACCAGTGATGCTCAAGCTGTGATCAAATTCTATCCATCCATGTACCCCCCCCCCATTTTTATTGCACTGCTTTTCAGGAAGACTAATTTGGGGGATTCATCTGAATTAGTTTTATGCTCACCTTCCACTAACCTACCCCTGCAAAATAGTATTTTAATCTTCAGATAAAGAAAATATTTGGTAGGTTTGTGGAAGTCAATGTTCATTTAGGTCCAATGGGAGTGTGATTAAATGCCTTTATACACATTTATCTCAGCTGAACCCACGTAACAAAATTATTTAATTTAGAATAAGAGTAATTAGAATAATGCTACCTTCTTTTTATAAAGCTAAGACCCCAGGTTTAGTTAATAGTTTTTAATAGGCAACACTTAAATTCCTTGTTAGTTAAATAAAAGTCAGAAGGGTTGTCTTCACCTTAGTTATGCCCCAACTTATGCTCCTGTCCTTTCTCCCAGGACTTGTGACTTATTAATAGTATTAAGCATTTAATAACCACTCTATATTTTGATTTCTTGGTATACTTATGACAGATGATTCTATTGAAATTGTTATTTATTATTGTTGCTAAATAGTCACTCTTATCTAATTAGCTTAACAACATAAATAATGCGAATATAATTTTAGGACAATTAGATTGATTTTTTAATGGTTTACTCAGTGACAAGTGGCTGACCTTATGGCATGGGCATAACTTTGCATTGTAAATTCCAGAAAGATAGAAAATTTACTGGCTACTCATTTTTCCATTGTGATGAATGCCATGGCAAATAATTTCAGTTTTGACTAAATAATTTAATTAACTAAAAAAATTACTGTAGAAAAACAATTTTAGTTGACATTTACTTTCTTTTTTTATGGTGAATATTTGTTTTTCAATAAGCATGTGTTATTTATGTTAGCAGGAAAAACAATGGAGCTATTAGCATTTTAAACAACTAAAAATGAACCAGTGAATCTGTAGGCTATGTTTTTGTGGATCAAGCTGTTGATGAGATGATTCCTGGGAACAAAGCCATTTTTTGTTTGTTTTCATTTATTTTTTTCTTTTGTCAGATTGAAAAGCATTTACAAAAAAAAGCAGCTTGAATAAATAACATTTGGCACACTAAGAGCTGGGCTTGTACTAAGATTCAGGTTTTCCTACTTTGCCTTTATAGGCAAACAACAGACTCCAATTCTGTTGATGATATCATTTATGTCGAATGGAGTGAAAAGATTCTTGTGACTTTTGATGATCACCTCTTGAGATTCTATAAATTTAGTTGAGACATAAAGTGCAAGAATATCTTAGATGGCTGTGGAGCAAAGCCTGGACCTAACGCTAATAGATGTGTCTTTAACCTGAGGACTCAATATGAAGTGATTGTATCAGATTGGAATGAGAAAAATTCAGGCTCATAACCACTGGGCTTTACCTAAAAAACAAACAAAAAAACCCAACCCAGTCTTTATTATCAATAGGTTTTAAAAGTATATCTTGATATTTATTAGTTCACCTTTAAAATAGACACAGATGAATCTGTAGAAGAGAAACTCCGTTAAAACAAGTAGGGGCACACAGGGGTTTAAGATGATATCTCTAATGAAATACAGAGCTTCAGCACTGTGAGAAAATTAAGACTTGGGCCAAGAATCAAAGAGGAGCTCAATAGCCTTTCAGAAGGCGTTTTTATAGTCTGGGATCAAGGAGGTTTCACGTCCTGAAGTGTCGAGGACTAGTAATGATCTGTTAATCTATGAGGTGCTTTTATATTGTTTTCTTTGCAATTTCTGAGACTGTTAAAGCTTAAGAGGAAGAGGCCGGCAGGCTGGAAATCAGATGTGCTCTAGATGCGAGGTGTCCCACCTTATGTCAGTGCCATGTAATGTTCAGGAGGGCGTGGGATGCTTTTAGGATTCCCTTAAAGGTCAAAGATGTTAAACACTCTCAGTCACTTCAGTCACGTTCTAGGGACAAAAAAATTGGAGAATGAAAGAGGAAGGCATAGTCAGCTCTTCAGAATTGAGAAGTTTCTGAATTGAGAGTAACAATTGCATGTAATTGTGTGGGTACATGACATTGGATTCTTCCATACTAAATTAACCTAGTGGCCAGTAAAAATTGGGCATATACTACTTGCAAATCATTTGAATATTTATGGAGAAACCTAGGCTTTTCATAATACATATTGATGTTTTAAAACTGGCTTTTGATCTTCTTAATAAGAAAATGGTGAATACAATTTGCTTGTTTCCATTTTGAATGCAGTGGTGCCACATCTTACTGGGGCTGATCTCCCAAGTTAGAACACACAAAAATGAAATGGAGTCAAAATTATGCTTGAAAACTCCTTACGTCCTCCACAAAGCACAGCATACCTGGTTGTATGTAAACAGCTTCTACAAGAATCATGTGCACATTAAAATATAATGTAGATTATGCAAAGTACAATTTTATAGTATATAAAATTTTTAAATTGCATCTTTATCATTTTTTTTTTGCCAAGCACATTATGCAAGTTAAATATGCATCTGAAGAAACTTTACTCTGAAGAAAAATCAATTAAATATATGATAAAGTGAAAGAAGAAGGTCTTTGATTTTTAAATGTCAGTGTAACAGGAATACCCAGAAGATAAATGTTGCCTTGGCATACTTAATAGGCAGTAAGATTCTGCTGATGAATTAAATCATCGCCATTGGTCCCAACAGAGCAATTCTCAGGGAAGTGCCGAGTGCTTGGGAAAACCATCCCAAATGGCTTTGAAAAGATGATTTCAGCAATTAGACTCATGAAGTGATCTAATGGACCATCCTCAATACTATCATCTCCTTTCTGTTAAAAATTTAGAAAATAGAGCTTCCCTGGTTGCGCAATAGTTGAGAGTCCGCCTGCCGATGCAGGGGACGCGCCTTCGTGCCCTGGTCCGGGAAGATCCCACGTGCCACAGCGCGGCTGTGCCCGTGAGCCGTGGCCGCTGGGCCTGCGTGCGCGTCCGGAGCCTGTGCTCCACAACGGGAGAGGCCACAGCAGTGAGAGGCCCGCGTACAGCAAAAAACAAAAAAAAATTTAGAAAATAGCAAGTAAAATCTGACAATAAATGATCTTCTAAGAATATTTAAAATTCTAGTGAAAAGGAAAGCTTGAAAACTTGCTATACTTTTCCTTTTCCCATCATTGAGTTTTCTATAAAAAAAAAAAACCTTCTACTTTAAAAATGATCATCACTACTGAGTCATGAGTTTTATTAGCTAAATAGAAAAAAAAATGTTTCCCCCCCATTTTACCTCTAGAATACTTGAGAGTAGGAGGATAGGTAGGCTAAATTAAGAAAAATACTTAGAAAATTAAGAAAAAATTTTTCATATTTTAGATAGACCCGAGTATGTATTACATACTACTGAGGTAACCCTCTTTCCTCCATGGTTGTTTTTTAGAAATGTAAACGATTTTAACGATTAGTTAAGGAAACGATGTTTAGATTTGACAAGTTATCTCTTTTAAATTAGGCCCAATTAAATTAGGCAGCTGTAGGCTAGGCTCCATACTACGTAAACTGTGCACAACTCTCTGAGAAGTGATTGTAAGGATTAAATGAAAATCTGTGAAATGTTTTGTATGCCTTAAAGCACTTTAAATTCATGGTTTAGAGGTAGCATTGCATAGTGCAGAATAAAAGCTTTATTGTCCAACAGTTTAACCTTAAAACCCCCAACTCTTCAACAAACTCTCTGGGTTATCTTTCCCAATTCACCCAACCTCCTTAAACCCTAGATTAACAATCAGTAAAATGAACATGAAAATAGTATCTACCAAATAAAAGTGTGCACATTAAGTGAAATAATGCATGTAAACCTTATGACCCAGTGCTTAGCAAGTGTTTTTTCTTTTTTCTTATCCTTAAAGATTTAATGGTTTCCTTTTTTCTTTTTTAATCTTTACTGGAGTATAATTGGTTCACAATACTGTGTTAGTTTCTGCTGTATAACAAAGTGAATCAGCCATATGCACACACATGTCCCCATATCCCCTCCCTCTTGCGTCTCCCTCCCACCCTCCCTATCCCACCCCTCTAGGTCATCGCAAAGCACCGAGCTGGTCTCCCTATGCTATGTGGCTGCTTCCCACTAGCTATCTATTTTACATTCAGTAGTGTATATATGTCGATGCTCCTCTCACTTCGCCCCAGCTTCCCCCTCCCACCCCATGTCCTCAAGTCCATTCTCTATGTCTACCTCTTTATTCCTGCCCTGACACTAGGTTCATCAGTACCATTTTATTTTTTAGATTCCATATATATGCGTTAATACACAATATTTGTTTTTCTCTTTCTGACTTACTTCACTCAGTATGACAGGCTCTAGGTCCATCCACCTCACTACAAATAACTCAATTTCGTTTCTTTTTATGGCAGAGTAATATTCCACTGTATATATGAGCCACATCTTCTTTATCCATTCATCTGTCTATGGACATTTAGGTTGGTTCCACGTCCTGGCTATTATAAATAGTGCTGCAGTGGACATTGTGGTACATTTCTCTTTCTGAATTACGGTTTTCTCAGGGTATATGCCCAGTAGTGGGATTGCTGGGTCATATGGTAGTTCTATTTTTAATTTTTTAAGGAACCTCCACAGTGTTTTCCATAGTGGTTTATCAATGTACATTCCTACCAAGAGTGCAGGAGGGTTCCCTTTTCACCACACCCTTCCCATAATTTATTCTTTTCAGATTTTTTGATAATGGCTATTCTGACTGGAGTGAGGTGATACCTCACTGTAGTTTTGATTTGCATTTCTCTAATGATTAGTGGTGTTGAGCATCTTTTCATGTGCCTCTTGGCCATCTGTACGTCTTCCTTAGTGAAATGTCTGTTTAGGTCTTCCACCCATTTTTTAATTGGATTGTTTGTTTTTTGATATTGAGCTCCATGAGCTGTTTGTATGTTTTGGAGATTAATCCTTTGTCTGTTGTTTCATTTGCAAATATTTTCTCCCATTCTGAGGGTTGTCTTTTGGTCTTGTTTATGGTTTCCTTTGCTGTGCAAAAAGCTTTTAAGTTTAATTAAGTCCCATTTGTTTATTTTTGTTTTTATTTCCATTACTCTAGGAGGTAGATCTAAAAAGATCTTGCTGTGATTTATGTCAAAGAGTGTTTTTCCTATGTTTTCCTCTAAGAGTTTTATAGTGTCTGGTCTTACATCTAGGTCCTTAATCCATTTGGAGTTTATTTTTGTGTATGGTGTTAGGAAGTGTTCTAATTTCATTCTTTTACATGTAGCTGTCTAGTTTTCCCAGCACCACGTATTGAAGAGTCTGTCTTTTCTCCATTGTATGTTCTTGCCTCCTTTGTCGTAAATTAGGTGACCATATGTGCATGGATTTATCTCTGGGTATTCTATCCTGTACTGTTGATCTATAAATGCAATGAATGTATGTTTTTAAAATTATAATTCTTTAGGATTCTCAGGGACTAAAAAAGTTTCATAGAAAATGCACACATAAACAAAAACATTTTCTTACATAAATCTATAAATTATAACAGTGTTGAATAGTTTTACAAATAGAATATAACACAATTAAAAAGCAATAACCAAATGATATATTGTTCATTAATTATACTCTGTCTTCTTGAATTTTCTACGGCCTTGAGGTTTATTGGTCTCTGAAAGACTCAGCACCTGGCTGAAGGGATCTTTTAGAGTCATCTAATCTCAGCCTCAATCCATTAAGCCAAGAGGATCCTTTTCTGAGAGGAACCAGGAAGGACTTCCTTACTTTGTTAACTTTGTGTGTGTGTGTTTGTGTGTGTGTATAGTAGTAGTAGTAATAGTAGTAGAGAGCTGTGGAAAATAACTAACCAATCGTTCAAATTGTATTGAGGCCAATTGCCAGGAGATTTCTAGCCATGGCTAGCATACTTTTGAAGATAGAGTACAGTCTCCTACAATTAATCAACAAATTCACAAATTGCATTCTATTTGCATGTCTCCTGTGAAAATGATAGTTATAAAATATGAATTCCTATTAAGACATTAAAGCTGTATGAAATCTAAACATACTAATACGATTCAAATATACTGTCATTTGTTAATAAGCCCAATGATTTAATGTGGGTTAAAGAGTTTGGTTCAAATAAACCAATATTTAGATCGAAAATAAAAGGGTAAAGAGGAATATTTCACTGACCACTTTGTGAACTTTAACAGTTAATCTTTGCTTAATATATACACAGTACACATTTTAATATTCAAGAAAGTTTTGTTATATACTGTAATTCATTTACTTATAAGCATGTACGACTTCCAACGGTTCTATATGCTAATAAATTTTAATTTTGGATCCTTCTTGGGTTTCTAGAATATATGTACTTGGCCTTACATATGGTACTATATCTCCTATTAAAAATTTGTTTATTGCATCCTATCACCTAATGGGCAACTTTCATGGGGAAAAGTATTAAGTGGATTTTGTTGATACCTTAAGTACTTGGTTAATTTTGTTCATTATTTTTGTTTCCTAAATGGCAACTAGGAAAAATAGAGGTCAAGTGTAACTTTTTGAGTTCTTGCTTTTACTTTATTTCATGTTTATTTTATTTTTGTGGTTAGATCTAGGAGTGACATTCAATACATTTAACAGTTAGTATGATGATATAAATTAATATATAGATCAAAACTTTAAAATGCATTACTATTTACTCTAAATAATCAAAATATAACACTACTTACCAAGTGATATAAGTTGAGGTGCAACTCATCAAAGCATTCCAGTAAGTTCTGAATCATTTGAATCCAATTTATTGAAACTATTGAGTCATTTTAGAAACTATTAGCATAATCTTTTCATTTTATGTGGCTGTTACTAGCTATATGGTACCCTTGTCTGGGTCATGATTTGTCGTGGAAACTGCCATGACACAAGGGCAAATAGCCAAGCAGTGTACACCCCCTACCTTGCCTCAAGCACTGGGCTAAATTGGTTTTCCTGGGGCCTTGCATCAGGTCAGTTCCTTTCCTGGGAGGCTGGCCTACAAGAGAACCATCACCATCAGTAACCACATCGCAATCTACAGACTCTTCCCAATTAAATTGATACTCAGTTGACTTATACCTTCCATAAGTAGCAAATTTCATTTAACATCAATGATGTTGTTAAGGGTGCTGATTTGTTTTTCAGCTTCTGCTGAATTTAGTGCAATTGAATTAAAATTATTTTCTAGTTCTTTTAATTCTTTCTGCCACATTTAAATATTAAATATCTCTATCATGTACTAAACAAAAATGATATATTGGAAGGTCATATTTGATTAAGTCAAACCTAATCCTTCAGGTTGGAAATGTTGTATAATTGTGCAATAGTTGAACATTGCCATTGGGCTGCCTGAGGGTTTATATTACATAACCTCTGCCTCTATTTCCTCACCTGTGACCATCAATTGATGATAATCATAATTATTGGATGTGTTAATACATGTTTAGAAAGATACTTTATGAAGGTAGTTTAATTTTTATTAATAGAATCAAAGCTGTTATGCACACAGGGATGGACATTTAGTGAGGTTTTTGGTGGTAAAAAGTTTAAACTTTATTATAGTGGCAATGGAAAGCAATTGGAGGGTTTTAAAAATAATTTTTCATTGACTTTATTTTTTAGAGCAGTTTTAAGTTCACAGCAAAATTGAGCAGAAGGCACAGAAATTTCCCATATAACCTCTCGCACATTTTTCCAGGCATAGCCTCTCCCACTATCAACATCACCCGTCAGAGTGTTATATTTGTTACAATTGATGAACCTATGTTGACATATTATTATCACCTAAACTCCATCATTTATGTTAGGGTTCACCTTTGGTGGTGTACATTCTGTGGGTTTGGAAAAAAATAAATGACATGTATCCACCACTATACTATGCAGAGTAGTTTCACTGCTTTAAAAATCCTCTGTGTCTCACTCATTCATCCCTTTTTTCTCCATCCCTGGCACCATGATCTTTTTTTACTGTCTCCATAATTTTGCCTTTTCCAGAATGTCAGGTAGTTGGAATCATACAGTCTGTAGCCTTTTCAGGCTATTTCTTTCACTTAGTGATACGCATTTAAGTTTCCTCCATATCCGTTCATGGCTTGATAGCTTACTTCTTTTTAGTGCTGAATAATATTCCACTGTCTGGATGGACCACACAGTTTCCTTTCTCCTACTGAAGGACATCTGGATTGCTTCCAAGTTTTGGCTATTATGAATAAATGTATTATGAATATTGGTGTGCAGGTTTTTGTGTGGACATATGTTTTCAATTACTTTCGGTAAATACTAAGGAGCGTGATTGTTGGATCATATAGTAAAAGTATGGTTAGTTTTGTAAGAAACCACAAAACTGTTTTCCAAATTGGCTGTACCATTTTGCATTCCCACCAGCAATGAATGAGAGTTCCTCTTGCTCCACATTCTTGTCAGCATTTGATGTTGTCAGTTTTCTGGATTTTGGTCATTCTAATAGTTATGTAATAGTATCTCATTATTGCCTTAATTTCAATTTTTCCTAATGATATATATTGTTAAACATATTTTCACATGTTTTCTTGACATCCATATATCTCCTTTGGTGAAGTGTCTGTTACAGTCTTTTGCCCATTTTTTAGTCAGGTGGTTTTTAAAAATTTTTTCTAACCATTGCATTTAAAAAATTCTTCGTATATTTTGGATAACAGTTCCTTATCTGATGTCTTTTGCAAATATTCTCTCTTTGCCAATAAGTACACATCTAAACTTCTTAAACTGTGTTCAATACCCTTTAAGGTCTGCCCCCCATCTAAATTTATGGTATATATCTCCATATAACTATATAGATATATAACTTTATGGTTATATTTCCACCTTCCTGTGCCAACTTTCAAAATGCTGAAACCATACCATAAAACTTTCCTATCTCAGAAAGTACCATGGATATGCCACTATCTGAGCTTTTGCACATGCTGATGTCTTTGCTTGGAATCCTCTTTCCCCTGTTGCCTATACTAATTCCTGGTAATCCTTTCGTCAAGGCTCATGTCAAACGATACCTCTCTGTAAAGCCTTCTCTGCAACTGTCTGGAACAATGAGAGGATCTTTCCTACTCTAGTTATCTGTCCTCCCCAGTGGTCTATGAAATCCTCTACAACCAGGAACGTGTCTTTGCATACCAGTATCTTCCCTTTTCCTCTATCAACCACAATCATTATGCTGTCTGCTGCATAGAAGTAATCCATTAAATATTTACTGAATGAATAAATGATCAAATATCCCCCCATAATAGAAATGAAATAGATAAATAGATTTGCTTGGATAAAGTGAATTTGGATCCAGATCTCTAGGTGAAAAAATGGTGAAAAAATGATGTTTGAAAAATATACTGTGTGTATGTTTTTCTATTCTTTCTGAAAAGATTAAACCCTTTAGAATAATATTATTTAATGTTATAATTTTTATATAATGTTTGTTTACCCTTGGAAATTTTCCTTTTTACCAAAGTAATGCACTTTTCTATTCTTCAGTGTATACCTATGGCAAGAGAATAATCCTAACCCAGTAAAACGTCTGCTCACTAAGAGATGTTGCTGCATGTTCACTTCAAAAAGAAATAGTGCCTCTTTAAGAGAGCTCCAATTCTGAACCTCTGCCCAGTCATTAAAACTCAAAGAGAATTCTCCCTTAATCTTAGATTTTAGTCCTTTTTTTTTTTGAGCTTTAAATTCAACTGTAATCTCTTGTCTGGAGTACTAATCTTTACCACTTGAAGGGACACTTAGCATTTTTATTATTAGGCTGTAGAGGTTAGTCCTTAAAGGTAGGTTTGTGGTTGGGGGCCTCCTTAGAAAAGCTACATTTTGGCAGGAACTTTAACCACAAATATTTAGGGGTTTTTCTTCTCAGTTCAATGACCATGTATGACCCAAACAGAGTAGATGATATTAAGTACTTGTTTTTTCTTTAGAAGGCAGACTCTTAGAGGGCAGGGCTCTGGATTCCTCAAGGCATTCTGAAATATGTTATGATAATGAATGGATTGGAATGATAATAATTTAAAATTTCATGTTTTGAAAAGTTTTACATTATAAAAACTGGTATCAATGGAAACCCCTTTCATTTCACCTTTGAGCCTGTAAATAAAAAAAACATGTTGGGGGATCGGGAAGATGGCAGAAGAGTAGGACATGGATATCACCTTCCTTCCCACAGATACATCAGAAATACATATACACGTGGAACAACTCCTACAGAACACCTACTGAACGCTGGCAGAAGACCTCAGACCTCCCAAAAGGCAAGAAAGTCCCCACGTACCTGGGTAGGGCAAAAGAAAAAAGAACAGAGACAAAAGAACAGGGACGGGACCTGCACCTCTGGGAGGGGGCTGTGGAGGAGGAAAGGTTTCCACACACTAGAAGCCCCTTCGCGAGCGGAGACTGTGGGTGGCGGAGGGGGAAGCTTCCTAGCCGCGGAGGAGAGCACAGCCACAGGGGTGCGGAGGGCAAAGCGGAGGGATTCCCGCACAGAGGATCGGTGCCGACCTGCACTGAGCAGCCCGAGAGGCTTGTCTGCTCACCGCCGGGGAGGGCGGGGCTGGGAGCTGAGGCTCGGGCTTCGGTCGGATCGCAGGGAGAGGACTGGGGTTGGCGGCGTGAACACAGCCTGCAGTTAGTGCACCATGGCTAGCCGGGAGGGAGTCCGGGGAAAAATCTGGACCTGCCGAAGAGGCAAGAGACTTTCTCTTCCCTCTTTGTTTCCTGGTGCGCGAGGAGAGGGGATTAAGAGTGCTGCTTAAAGGAGCTCCAGAGACGGGCGTGAGCCGCGGCTATCAGCGCAGACCCCAGAGACGGGCATGAGACGCTAAGGCTTCTGCTGCTGCCACCAAGAAGCCTGTGTGCGAGCACAGGTCACTCTCCACACCTCCCCTCCCGGGAGCCAGTGTAGCCCGCCACTGCCAGGGTCCCGTGATCCAGGAACAACTTCCCCAGGAGAACTCACGGCGCGCCTCAGGCTGGTGCAACATCACGCCAGCCTCTGCCGCTGCAGGCTCGCCCCGCACTCCGTGCCCCTCCCTCCCCCCGGGCTGAGTGAGCCAGAGTCCCCGAATCAGCAGCTCCTTTAACCCCGTCCTGTCTGAGCGAAGAACAGTCGCCCGCAGAGGCGGGTCCAAATCCAAAGCTGAGCCCCGGGAGCTGTGCGAACAAAGAAGAGAAAGGGAAATGTCTCCCAGCAGTCTCAGAAGCAGCGGATTAAATCTCCACAATCAACTTGATGTACCCTGCATCTGTGGAATACATGAATAGACAATGAATCATCCCAAATTGAGGAGGTGGACTTTGAGAACAAGATTTATGATTTTTTCCACTTTTCCTCTTTTTGTGAGTGTGTATGGTTCTGTGTGAGATTTTGTCTGTATAGCTTTGTTTCCACCATTTGTCCTAGGGTTCTATCCGTCCGTTTCTTTTTTCTTTAAAATAATTTGTTTTTCTTAATAATTATTTTTTATTTTAATAACTATTTTATTTTATCTTACTTTATTTTATTTTATATTCTTTCGTTATTTCCTTCCTTCCCTCCCTTCCTCCCTCCCTCTTTCTTCCTTCTTTCCTTCCCCCCTCCCTCCCTTTCTTTCTTTCGTTCTTTATTTATTTATTTCTACTTTTTCTTCCTTTTATTCTGAGCCGTATGGATGAAAGGCTTTTGTTGCTGCAGCCAGGAGTCAGTGCTGTGCCTCTGAGGTGAGAGAGCCAACTTCAGGACACTGGTCCACAAGAGACCTCCCAGCTCCACATAATATCAAATGGTGAAACTCTCCCAGAGATCTCCATCTCAACACCAGCACCCAGCTTCACTCAACGACCAGCAAGCTACAGTGCTGGACACTCGATGCCAAACAACTAACAAGACAGGAACACAACCCCACCCATTAGCAGAGGGGCTGCCTAAAATCATAATAAGGCCACAGACACCCCAAAACACGCCACCAGACGTGGACCTGCCCACCAGAAAGACAAGATCCAGCCTCACCCACCAGAACACAGGCACTAGTCCCCTCCACCAGGAAGCCTACACAACACACTGAACCAACTTTAGCCACTGGGGACAGACAACAAATACAACGAGAAATGCGAACCTGCAGCCTGTGAAAAGGAGATGCCAAACACAGTAAGATAAGCAAAATGAGAAGCAGAAAAGCACACAGCAGATGAAGGAGCAAGATAAAGACCCACTAGACCTAATAAATGAAGAGGAAATAGGCAGTCTACCTGAAAAAGAATTCAGAATAATGATAGTAAAGATGATCCAAAATCTTGGAAATAGAGAAAATGCAAGAAACATTTAACAAGGACGTAGAAGAATTAAAGATGAAACAAGCAATGATGAACAACACAATAAATGAAATTTAAAATACTCTAGATGGGATCAATAGCAGAAAAAGTGAAGGAGAAGAAAGGATGAGTGACCGGGAAGATAAAATAGTGGAAATAAGTACTGCAGAGCAGAATAAAGAAAAAAGAATGAAAAGAACTGAGTACAGTCTCAGAGGCCTCTGGGACAACATTAAACACACATTCGAATCATAGGGGTTCCAGAAGAAGAAGAGAAAAAGAAAGGGACTGAGAAAATATTTGAAGAGATTATAGTTGAAAACTTCCCTAATATGGGAAAGGAAATAGGTAATCAAGTCCAGGAAGCACAGAGAGTCTGATACAGGATAAATCCAAGGAGAAATATGCCAAGACACATATTAATCAAACTGTCAAAAATTAAATACAAAGAAAACATATAAAAAGGAGCAAGAGAAAAACAACAAATAACACACAAGGGAATCCCCATAAGGTTAACAGCTGATCTTTCAGCAGAAACTCTGCAAGCCAGAAGGGAGTGGCAGGACATATTTAGAAATCTTTTTTTTTTTTTTTTAACGGTACGCGGGCTTCTCACTGTTGTGGCCTCTCCCGTTGCGGAGCACAGGCTCCGGACGCGCAGGCTCAGAGGCCATGGCTCACGGGCCCAGCCGCTGCGCGGCACGTGGGATCTTCCCGGGCCGGGGCACGAACCCGCGCCCCCTGCATTGGCAGGCAGACTCCCAACCACTGCGCCACCAGGGAAGCCCTGGCAGGACATATTTAAAGTGATGAAGGAGAAAAGCCTACAACCAAGATTACTCTACCCAGCAAGGATCTCATTCAGATTTGATGGAGAAATTAAAACCTTTACAGACAAGCATAAGCTGAGAGAGTTCAGCACCACCAAACCAGCTTTACAACAAATGCTAAAGGATCTTCTCTAGGCAAGAAACACAAGAGAAGGAAAAGACCTACAATAACAAACCCAAAACAATTAAGAAAATGGGAATAGGAACATATATATCAATAATTACCTTAAATGTAAATGGACTAAATGCTCCCACCAAAAGACCCAGACTGGCTGAATGGATACAAAAACAAGACCCATATATATGCTGTCTACAAGAGACCCACTTCAGACCTAGGGACACATACAGACTGAAAGTGAGGGGATGGAAAAAGATATTCCATGCAAATGAAAACCAAAAGAAGTCTGGAGTAGCAATTCTCATATCAGACAAAATAGACTTTAAAATAAAGAGTATTAGAAGAGACAAAGAAGGACACTACATAATGATCAAGGGATCGATCCAAGAAGAAGATATAACAATTGTAAATATTCATGCACCCAACATAGGAGCACCTCAATACATAAGGCAAATACTAACAGCCATAAAAGGGGAAATTGACAGTAACACATTCATAGTAGGGGACTTTAACACCCCACTTTCAGCATTGGACAGATCATCCAAAATGAAAATAAATAAGGAAACACAAGCTTTAAATGATACATTAAACAAGATGGACTTAATTGATATTTATAGGACATTCCATCTAAAAACAATAGAATACACATTCTTCTCAAGTGCTCATGGAACATTCTGCAGGATCATATCTTGGGTCACAAATCAAGCCCTGGTAAATTTAAGAAAATTGAAATTGTATCAAGTATCTTTTCCGACCACAATGCCGTGAGACTAGATATCAATTACAGGAAAAGATCTATAAAAAATACAAACACATGGAGACTAAACTATACACTACTTAATAACGAAGTGGTCACTGAAGAAATCAAAGAGGAAATCAGAAAATACCTAGAAACAAATGACAATGGGGACACGATTACCCAAAACCTATGGGATGCAGAAAAAGCAGTTCTAAGAGGGAAGTTTATAGCAATCAAGTCCACCTTAAGAAACAGGAAACGTCTCGACTAAACAACCTAACCTTGCACCAAAAGCAATTAGAGAAAGAAGAACAAAATACCCCAGAGTTAGCAGAAGGAAAGAAATCATAAAAATCAGATCAGAAAGAAATGAAAAAGAAATGAAGGAAACAATAGCAAAGATCAATAAAACTAAAAGCTGGTTCTTTGAGAAGATAAACAAAATAGATAAACCATTAGCCAGACTCATCAAGATAAAAAGGGAGAAGACTCAAATCAATAGAATTAGAAATGAAAAATCAAAAAAGAAATGAAAAAGGAGAGTAACAACTGACACTGCAGAAATACAAAAGATCATGAGAGATTACTACAAGCAACTCTATGCCAATAAAATGGACAACCTGGAAGAAATGGACAAATTCTTAGAAAAGCACAACCTTCTGAGAATGAACCAGGAAGAAATAGAAAATATAAACAGACCAATCACAAGCACTGAAATTAAAACTGTGATTAAAAATCTTCCAACAAACAAAAGCCCAGGACCAGATGGCTTCACAGGCGAATTCTATCAAACATTTAGAGAATAGCTAACACCTATCCTTCTCAAACTCTTCCAAAATATAGCAGAGGGAGGAACACTCCCAAATTCATTCTATGAGGCCACCATCACCTTGATACCGAAACCAGACAAGGATGTCACAAAGAAAGAAAACTACAGGCCAATATCACTGATGAACATAGATGCAAAAATCCTCAACAAAATACTAGCAAACAGAATCCAACAGCACATTAAAAGGATCATACACCATGATCAAGTGGGGTTTATTCCAGGAATGCAAGGACTCTTCAATACACGCAAATCAATCAATGTGATAAGCCATATTAACAAATTGAAGGAGAAAAACCATATGATCATCTCAATAGATGCAGAGGAAGCTTTTGACAAAATTCAACACCCATTTATGATAAAAACCCTGCAGAAAGTAGGCATAGAGGGAACTTTCCTCAACATAATAAAGGCCATATATGACAAACCCACAGCCCACATCATCCTCAATGGTGAAAAACTGAAAGCATTTCCGCTAAGGTCAGGAACAAGACAAGGTTGCCCACTCTCACCACTGTTATTCAACATAGTTTTGGAAGTTTTAGCCACAGCAATCAGAGAAGAAAAGGAAATAAATGGAATCCAAATCAGAAAAGAAGAAGTAAAGCTGTCACTGTTTGCAGATGACATGATACTATACATAGAGAATCCTAAAGATGCTACCAGAAAACTACTAGAGCTAATCAATGAATTTGGTAAAGTAGCAGGATACAAAATTAATGCACAGAAGCCTCTGGCATTCCTATACACTAATGATGAAAAATCTGAAAGTGAAATCAAGAAAACACTCCCATTTACCATTGCAACAAAAAGAATAAAATATCTAGGAATAAACCTACCTAAGGAGACAAAAGACCTGTATGCAGAAAATTATAAGACACTGATGAAAGAAATTAAAGATGATACAAATAGATGGAGAGATATACCATGTTCTTGGATTGGAAGAATCAACATTGTGAAAATGACTCTATGACCCAAAGCAATCTACAGATTCAATGCAATCCCTATCAAACTACCACTGGCATTTTTCACAGAACTAGAACAAAAAATTTCACTATTTGTATGGAACCAAAAAAGACCCCGAATAGCCAAAGCAATCTTGAGAACGAAAAATGGAGCTGGAGGAATCAGGCTCCCTGACTTCAGACCATACTACAAAGCTACAGTAATCAAGATAGTATGGTACTGGCACAAAACCAGAAAGATAGATCAATGGAACAGGATAGAAAGCCCAGAGATAAACCCACGCACATATGGTCACCTTATCTTTGATAAAGGAGGCAGGAATGTACAGTGGAGAAAGGACAGCCTCTTCAATAAGTGGTTCTGGGAAAACTGGACAGGTACATGTAAAAGTATGAGATTAGATCACTCCCTAACACCATACACAAAAATAAACTTAGCATGGATTAAAGACCTAAATGTAAGCCCAGAAACTATAAAGCTCTTAGAGGAAAACATAGGCAGAACACTCTATGACATAAAGCACAGCAGGATCCTTTTTGACCCGCCTCCTAGAGAAATGGAAATAAAAACAAAAATAAAGAAATGGGACCTAATGAAACTTCAAAGCTTTTGCACAGCAAAGGAAACCATAAGCAAGACCAAAAGACAACCCTCAGAATCGGAGAAAATATTTGCAAATGAAGCAACTGACAAAGGATTAATTTCCAAAATTTACAAGCAGCTCATGCAGCTCAATAACAATAAAGCAAACAACCCAATCCAAAAGTGGGCAGAAGACCTAAATAGACATTTCTCCAAAGAAGATATACAGACTGCCAACAAACACATGAAAGAATGCTCAACATCATTAATCATTAGAGAAATGCCAATCAAAACTACAATGAGATATCATCTCACACCAGTCAGAATGGCCATCATCAAAAAATCTAGGAACAATAAATGCTGGAGAGGGTGTGGGGAAAAGGGAACACTCCTGCCCTGCTGGTGGGAATGTGAATTGGTTCAGCCACTATGGAGAACAGTATGGAGGTTCCTTAAAAAACTACAGATAGAACTACCATATGACCCAGCAATTCCACTACTGGGCATATACCCTGAGAAAACCATAATTCAAAAAGAGTCATGTACCAGAATGTTCATTGCAGCTCTATTTACAATATCCCGGAGATGGAAACAACCTAAGTGCCCATCATTGGATGAATGGATAAAGAAGATGTGTCACATATATACAATGGAATATTACTCAGCCATAAAAAGAAATGAAATTGAGCTATTTGTAATGAGGTGGATAGACCTAGAGTCTGTCATACAGAGTGAAGTAAGTCAGAAAGAGAAAGACAAATACCGTATGCTAACACATATATATGGAATTTAAGAAAAAAAATGTCATGAAGAACGTAGGGGTAAGACAGGAATAAAGACACAGACCTCCTGGAGAATGGACTTGAGGATATGGGGAGGGGGAAGGGTGAGCTGTGACAAAGCGAGAGAGAGGCATGGACATATATAAACTACCAAACATAAGGTAGATACCTAGTGGGAAGCAGCCGCATAGCACAGGCATATCAGCTCGGTGCTTTGTGACTGCCTGGAGGGGTGGGATAGGGAGGGTGGGAGGGAGGGAGACAAAGAGGGAAGAGATATGGGAACATATGTATATGTATAACTGGTTCACTTTGTTATAAAGCAGAAACTAACACACAATTGTAAAGCAATTATACCCCAATAAAGATGTTAAAAAAATTATGTTTTTTAAAAACCTACCAAGAAAAACCAAAGTTTTCTGGTTTTCTTTTTGTTTTGTTTTTTTTTGTTTTGGTTTTATTGGGTTGTCTTCGCTATGTACTATACTATTCCTTACCTGTGGGACTATTTCTCCCCATAGGTCCAATGCTGATGTTTCTTGGCAGTTGACCCCCGTATCTCATTATTTGCAAGGATGTTACTAAACGACCTCCTCAGACCTACAGCTCTGTGATACTTTCCCATGAATTGTTCCTAGCCCAGTGCCCAGTGTTAGCAGGTTTTTACTTTGTTCAATTTTGTTGGACTGAGAAAGAATCTTCTCTTTCTGACACCCTGAACATTGTATATGAAAACATACTCCCGTAAGTATGTGCTGTGGCCAGGCCTCTCCCTGACGGTTCCTTCACCTGGAGATTTAACTGTGGATCTATTGCTGTGAGGATGCAGGGTGCCACCCCACCCCGACCCTCGCTGTGCCCCGCTGACCATCTCCCTAGTTGATACATAGACCTGGTATTTTTTGATCTGCAGCATAAGTAGTTGTGGTGGGAGACTTTTGGCTCTTTTCCAGTTAATAGATTTCCCTCTTTCTAATGGTATAATGTGCAGAGCCAGTGTTTGAAATTTTGGTCCAGTTTCATCAGTCTGAAGTTAGTGTAAATCTTCTAAGTTTTGGTAATGCCTTGACTTTCATTTCTTGTTTTCAGTATTGTTCTGAAGTTTTGTTTATTCTGTTTCTTCAGAGGTACTTTATTAAGAAGTAAGGAAAAGCTATATCACCGGCTGGTTTAGTTATGTTTTAAACTAGAAGCATTTATTATCTATGATTTTATAATAGGAAAACTCTCTAAATTACTTTTTATTTAATATTATATAGGTGTCAAAAATAATCTGTAAGTATTACCTATGAGGAGTAGACATAAAAAGTTGGCATGAAAAAAAAAGTGTTCATGAGCAGAAAAGTTCCATAAAATGCTTATCACGTTGGTTTAAAAACAAGTGTGGATTAATCTGTCATAAATGCGGTAGAATGCTAGTGGAGAATAAAGTAATACATTGACCAAATCGGGCTGAATTTGAAACAGGAATGCTCCAAATAGGAATTAAAATCTGTGAGTTATTCATATGCTCTCCCTTAAGCTTGAGTTGGAAATAGATTGTCAAGTAACGTGAAAAGTCATGCAACATGTTGTGCCTGATGCATAAGAGTTATCAACAAATGTTATTTTCTCTCCCTTTGTTCCTTCTTCCCATTGGCCTTCTTTTATTCATCCCTTCTTTTCTATTTAAATTGGGACTTATATTGAAGACACAAGCATAGAACCTAACAGCATGTATCCGTGTCTTTGCTAGTGAGAGAGAGCCATGGTGTCATTTCCACTCGAGTGTTTAGTGTCACAGATGAATAATCCTAACTTGTTAAGATCTATCTATCTATGTATCTATCCATCTATCTATCTATCTATCTATCTATCCATCTATCCATCCATCCATCCATCCATCTCTTCTGAGGAGTAAGTCTTTGGTTATTAATTTTTTAAAAAAGTAATAGTGGGAGAGACTTCTTTGCAAATAGCCTCCTATTTCCTAACCATGGCAATTCAGTAGAAGGAAAATGTTAGAAACCATGCCACTAATTTCAAAAGAGTAGAAGAATATAAATTGTAGATGATGTTTCTTTATTAATACGAGTGATGAGTGGAGAAGTATTTTTGCTCTTCCTTTTCCATCTGTATCATTTTTCTTTGTACCTGAACTTTAAACATATAATTATTAAATTCAGCTTTGATATTTGAAAAAGGACTTTGAAAGAAGGTACTTAAAGCTATCTAGTTTGACTACTGGTCTTTTATACACCCTGGGTGGCTAAAGCTTTAAACACCTCAGGTGTCTTGAAGAACAATCAATGGACCATTAAACAGCTCTATCATGCCATAAAGCTATATTCCTAGCAGCAGTTGACCCCTATCATCATGTTCTTCCTTGCCCGTCTTTTAAAATAACAGTCCGACAGCTTTATGTACCCGTGTGTAGCCTGGTAATGGGATCTCAGGCAGGGTGTCAGGATCATGTTCAGCTCAGATATGTTGACCTGTGGTCAAACAATGGATAGTATGTCAGTCACAGGACTCATTTCCAATATGAGACTTTGTTCTAAACTATGACACACTTTGGTATATGTCACTTTTGTGTAAATCTTCAGCTGAGTTCATAATTTTGAGGAAAAGACAAGGGTAAATGTATTTTTGGGTCCTTTCTGTTTTTCTTTTCTTAATGTGTGTGCCCCAGTCAACTGCCAGTCAAATTCATGGAATTCACTTCATGCATATCTTTGGGAATGCTTTGTGGTCATTAGAGTCAAATGGAAAAGATGGCAAACAAAGCACAGGGTAATGACAACTAAGGACAGCGTGGCAGGTGAATGGGGTGATGCACAATTTATTTCTTTGAAAGATGGGTAAGATACAGATAGGTCAGATAGACAGGTTAGGTTATGGTGGGCAAAAGAGTCTAGGCTTGATGTGGAAGAAAAGATTCTCAAGAAGAGTAGACATTTCACACAAAGTAGTATTTTAGGAAGGTGGAGAAAGCAATGGGCCACTGAGAGCCTGAAATAGGGTTATGATTAGAGATGAGAGACTATAACTGTATTTATCTACAGGTTATGACATGAGAGCCATAGAGTACAGAAGGAAGGTGGCACCCCAAAGCAAAAGAGGCAGATTCAAGAAAAATTATATGTGAAGAATCATTAAAATTTAGATTGGATGCATAATTGGCTAAATGAAGGGATGGTAGGAGGAATCTAAAAATTATTTGTACCGGAAGGCATATCCCTAAAGTTTTCTCCTTAAGTTATATTTTCATAAAATAGTCAATGATCTTAACTCATATGTTTCCAAATACAGGGCACTAACATCTAGAAGGTTACAGCAAATATGTTAATAATGGAGAGGAAAAAAGAAGTAATTGAGATTGGAAATGGTGAAAAGAGAATGATGGGAAAGCAGGAATAAGATATTTCCCTCCCAAATAGCCTTTAGATATAAAAAGAAAGTGCCAAGTACACTGAGGCTCTGATATTATATCCCTATGTCCAAAGGTTTAAAGAGCCAGGCCAGGCTCAGAAGGGGCCAGGTCAGAAGTTTCTGGTAAGTTCTTACCTGGCTTAGAATCATCACCTCAGCCCTGAAGCTCTGTAACCCTGCATTCCTAGAGAGGAGATTGGAGAAATACCATGGCAACGTCTTGCTTTAATAGCACACATTTCTTGTTTCCTCTGTGCCAGGCACTCTTCTAAGACCTTTACGTGTTTTCATTTGGTCATCACAATACTTCTTATGAGGTCAGTATTCTTATTATCCCCCGTTTTGTAGGTGAGGAATCTGAGACCAAGTGAACTTGATTTGTGTTACAAAGCTGATGAATGTTAGATCAGAATTAAAACTCTGACAATTATTCTGAGTTAAATAAGTCAGTGCCGCTCACCCAGAACTTTTTGTACTACATGTATCAAAAATACACTGAATTTCT
Source organism: Phocoena sinus (assembly GCF_008692025.1). Lineage (NCBI taxonomy): Eukaryota > Metazoa > Chordata > Mammalia > Artiodactyla > Phocoenidae > Phocoena > Phocoena sinus. Next base: position 18,339,058 of record NC_045783.1, read on the forward strand.
GGGGCCCCATTAAAATCAGAATGTGGGAGTCGATGTATAATTGTTCGATTTCACATTTGTATTGGATAATATTGGCACTTACACTTGTGTTTACCTCTCAAATCTGTTTTACTTACTTCCCCTGGATCACCTACTTCCATCTATGGACCTTGGGCTCTCTGTGCCCTGGGATTGATTGCCATGTTGGCAAGAAGCAGGGATACAAAACATCCTGGCTGAGGCCTAAGGCATCATTAGCTTACTGTGACTGGAGTTTTTATCTCACAACCTCTGGACTGACTTCCTAATGTTCTGATATCCCCATTTCTGGGTAGACTAAATTCCTGATCCTCAAAGTGTGGAATGTGGACTAGCAGCATTGGCATTACCTGGACACTTGTGAGAAATGCAGAATTTCAGATCCCACCCCAGGACTATTGAATCAGAATCTACATTTTAATAAGGTTCTCAGGCCATAGGTATGCACATTCAAGTTTGAGAGGCACTGATTTAAGTGGTTTTTACTTTCATTGCTAACAACTCAGTGTGGTATCTGATTTCAAATGTGATTTCTGATCTACTGTGTAGACTGTTTCTGGTACCTGGGATCTATTGGTTTATAGATATCTATCTAGTTTCTCAAATACATTCCTGTCCAGACTTCTAAAGTCTGCATATTTTTCAAATTTTCCATTCCTAGTTTCTTGTTCTGTCTCCCCTATGATCTGCTCCTACTCATATCCTTAGAACTAAAGGAATGATAATCATTATACTACTTAATTATTTCCTTATCAAAAATATAGCAAAATGAAGATATGTAACCAAAGGAATAAGTAACCTATGGAGAAATCCATATTAATTATTCAGACCTAATATTTTAGCTGTTTTTGATCATGGTGATGCAGTAAATCAACAGGGCATCTCCCCACCTCCATTCTTGCCAAATCTATGATTTGTGGCATTATACACAAAAAGGAACTTAATAGTAGTTCTTGTTTTCTCATTAGGTTAAGCAAAAAAGACAAATAATCATTCATCACTGTTCAGTGGGTAATGATTAATGAGTGCCTTTGGTTCCCTTTCTCAGAAGTGTGGAAAAGGTCAATTGGCTGTTTTCCTCCATTGTTGCTTCTGGGATTCCCATGGTGTGTGGGATATTTATTCAATTTAAATATTAGTCATCTGTGGGATATTCTGTGTAGTAACTTTTACAAGTATAATTTTAAAGAAGAGCACAGAGATGTGTTTATAGACATTTACCTACACCCCTTTCCCTGCAGAGTGTGTTTTGCAAGTGTGCTTTGCAAGTGCTACCCATGTGCCTTCTTTGAAGATCCAACATCAGGCCAGGTCTAAAAAAAGAAAATTTTTTTCTTGGTAGAGTTACAAAAAAGTTTTACCTACTAAGTTTAGAAAACTGCATGAGGCTAGATAGAAAGTCAAAATGCACAGTGATTTTAAAATTATGATTGAACAATAAGATAGGAGCATGAGAAACAAGGAATTATTCATTTACGCTGTATGACATTTGTGTTATTGTTACTATTTTATTCCCTTGGTTATTTGTCATAGGCGTGCATAGATTATGTAATCCGTGGCCCAGTTGTGACCAAGATCTTTGTGTTGCTGTTAATGCTCTTTACAGCCTTTAATGCTGAATTACTTGGCACTTAGATGAATACTACTTTGCATTATTTGCCAATTTTAAAATGTGCTTTTATCTTCTCTTCCAAACTAGAAGCTCCTTGAAGGTGGGAATATGGTCTCCCATGATATCTGCACCAAGATCAGCACACTAGTTACCACATAGCACAATTAATAGTATCTGCAATAAAGTGAAGTCCTGTATATTATTTAGCAATTGCCACAACAAGGCTGTGTAACCACAAAACTTGGCTGTGTAACCACAAAACCAAAACTTGGTGGTTTATGACAACAATTATTTATTATTACTTCCTCATATGTGGGTTGGTTGCAGATTGGCTGATTTAGATTGGGCTTGGCTGGCTCTGCTGCAAGCTGTGGGTCCAGTTGGCCTTGGTGTCTGTCCATAGGGCTCAGGTCTACTCCAGGTGTAATAATACTATGGTCCAGGCTGAATAGGAACCACACAAGGGAAGCTCATCATGTGTGATGGCTGAGGTGCAAGAGGGCGAGTTCTGTGGCTCTTATACATTTCTAACCACATTTTGCATCACTTCTGCTAAGATCCCAGTAGCCAAAGCAAGCCATACACCTAAGGCCAAAGTGAAAAGTTCTTTTGATCCACCGTGAGGTTAAGCAAGTCCCATGAGTGGGGGAAATAATGGAATAACTACATGCTGAATAACAGTCTCCCACAATCACGATCTTAGACGTTGAGGGCATTCTTGCTGTTGCTAAGACTCTCTCCACCCTGAACAGATTCTTAAGAAAGAATAGAGTTGAAACATCACACTCTTCCTTGGTGAGCTCTCATGTACTCCTGCTGTCTTGAATTGCTGTCCTAAGTGGTTTAGACAATGTCTCCTTTCCTTGTTTATATTGATTTCCTGAAGTCTTGAAGTCAAAGGTCTTTTGGTTGCAAGTAATCAAAATCCATATGGAACTAACAACACCAGAAAGAGATTTACTAGTAGAGTGACTGAATTAGTTTGATAGGACTGCTGTAAGAAAGTACCACAAACTGGGTGGTTCAAACAACATAAATTTATTCTCTCACACTTCTGGAGGCTAGAAGTCCAAAATCAAGGTATTGGCAGCCTTCTGAGGGATGTGAGGAAGAGACTGTTCTAGTTCTTCCTCCTTGTCTTATCAATGGCTCTCTTCATGTTTACATGGTGCTCTCCCTGTATGTGTGTCTGTTTCCAAATTTGCCCTTTTATAAGGACACCAGTCATATTGGATTAGGGCCCACCCTAATGACCTCATTTTAACTTGATTGCCTCTGTGAAGACTGTATCTTCAAATAAGGTTATGTTCTGAGATACTGTGTTAGAACTTTAACACATGAATTTGGGGGTGGGTGTGGGTGGGTGGGTGCAGGACATAATTCAGCTCATAACAGCAGCCATAGGTTGATTTGCCCAGGACTGTCCCAGTTGATACTTATTTCCCTGAAGTCATTACTAAAGTGCCCCTTTCTCAATAATGTACCACTTTGAGTGATAAACTACATGATCCCTTTAACTAGGAGAATATAGGGGACCTCATTAAATGCAGAGGCCTCAGGGGGTGATTTTGACCAGAACCTGGAAACAATCTGGTAATACAGTGTTTACTTTCTGCTCTATAGTCATGTTAACTTATCCATATAAAAATACTTTTAACTAGGGACTTCCCTGGTGGCACAGTGGTTAAGAATCCAATTGCCAATGCAGGGGACACAGGTTGGGACCCTGGTCTGGGAAGATCCCACATGCCATGGAGCAGCTAAGCCCATGTGCCACAACTACTGTGCCTGTGCTCTAGAGCCTGCAAGCCACAACTACTGAAGCCCGTGAGCCTAGAGCCCATGCTCCACAACAAAGAGAAGCCACCTCAATGAGACACCTGTGCACTGCAATGAAGAGTAGCCCCCCACTCAATGCAACCAGAGAAAGCCCACACACGGCAATGAAGATCCAATGCAGCCAAAAATAAATAAATAAATTAAAACAACTTTTAACTAGACTGCACATTTTTATAAGAATTGGTGATTTCTACCCATATACATAAGTGGGTACTTCATAGTTTTGAGTTTAAGAGCAATAGGTTCTCAAATTTAAAAAAAAGGGATATATGCATATACAATACATATATTACACAGACACTTATATGTAATATATATACATTAGTAAATATATTACAGTAAGCCCCCTACATACGAATGAGTTCCATTCTGAGAATGTGTTCATAAGTCCAATTTGTTCATAAATCCAACAAAGTTAGCCCAGGTACCCAGCTAACAAAATTGACTAAATTGCTCTACTGTAATAGGTTTGTAATACTTTTCACACAAATAATACATAAAAAACAAACACAAAAAGAAAACATTTTTAATCTTACAGTACAGTACCTTGAAAAGTACAGTAGTACAGCACAGCAGCTGGCATACAGGCGCTGGCATCAAGTGAACAGGCAAGAAGAGTTACCGACAGGGGGAGGGAGAGGAGGAGGGAGATGGTAGAGCTGAAGGATTGTCAGCGATAGGAGATGGAGGACAAGCTGCAGTTTCACTCATGCCTGATATTGATGGCACAGGTTCTGGTTCCTTGCTCGATTCAATTCTTTCTACCCTCTTGAAAGAATGATCCAGTGATGTTTGGTTAGTAGCTCTTTTTTTCTCATCACAGGTGACATGGTAGCACTGGATTGCATTCTGAATGGCCACTGCAACCTTCGTGTACTGTTATACGTTCAGGTCCTGTGCCTCAAAGACTAACAGTACCTCCTCAAATAAAGAAAATCCCCTTGTCATTTCCTGCATCATGAATCTCTTCAGTTTTTCACTTACTTCTTCTTCCTCTTGTCTCTCTTTGTCCTTTCTCTGGACACATTTGCATTTTTGAAAGTTCGCACCTTGAAAGTTCATATGTAGGGGACTTACTATACAGTATTTCCCTTTAAGGAGTTACTCTTTTGTGTCCATCAATTCCCATAACATCTCTCAGCAGTAATGGAAGTGAAATTCATAAGCACTGTGGTAATTTTTGACAGATGATTAGGACAAGATGACATGGCTGTGCTCTTTATGTGATCGAAGGAGAGGATACAAATGCCTTCTGTTTTAACCACATGTTCTTAGTTATACAGATTTGTAGGAACAAGTAAGTCAGCTCTTTGAGCAAACCTAGATCCTCTTAGTCCTCACTCTGTCCAAAGGAAATTATGGGAGTTTCAACAAACAAAGAAATAAAAAGCAGATAAGGGGATTTTGGTTAATTTAAAAAACAAATGAAGTGATGAGGCTTTTAGGAGAGATAACCTGCCACTGTCAGGGGAGGTGACCTAGTGAACAATAAAAGAGAGTGTGATGGGACCCTGTGGCCTTGATGCACAGAGGAAGTGCCTCCCTGAAAACAAGTGCTGAAGATGAGAAAATGCATGTCATTTCAGGCAGAAGACAGCAAGAGAGTCTTTAAATTTAAGCTCTTTCCTGGCTTCTGTTCTTAGAGGTGAGAAATGTTGAGTTTGCGAAGGCAGACAACAGAAGCAAGAAGAACTACAGTTCTGCAGCCTGTGGAAGGAAAACCACATTCATAGAAAGATAGACAAAATGAAAAGGCAGAGGACTTTGTACCAGATGAAGGAACAAGATAAAACCCAGGCAACCATCCAGAAAAAGAATTCAGAGAAGATGCAAGAAATGTTTAACAAAGACCTAGAAAAATTAAAGAACAAATGCCTAGAAGAAGTAAAGAACAGATGAACAGAGATGAACAATACAATAACTGAGATGAAAAATACACTAGAAGGAATCAGTAGTGGAATAACTGAGGCAGAAGAACGGATAAGTGACCTGGAAGACAGAATGGTGGAATTCACTGCTGTGGAACAGAATAAAGAAAAAAGAATGAAAAGAAATGAAGACAGCCTAAGATACCTCTGGGACAACATTAAACACAACAACATTCACATTATGGGGGTCCCAGAAGGAGAAGAGAGAGAGAAAGGACCTGAGAAAATATTTGAAGAGATTATAGTCGAAAACTTTCCTAAAATGGGAAAGGAAATAGCCACCCAAGTTCGGGAAGCTCAGAGAGTCCCAGGCAGGATAAACCTGAGGAGAAACATGCCGAGACACAAAGTATAGGAAAAATCACACTTCAGTGTTGACATATTCAATGTTCACTAACTGGATTCAATGTTCAATAAAAATTGACCACTATAGAAGACTTCCCTGGTGGCACAGTGGTTAAGAATCTTCCTGCCAATGCAGGGGACACAGGTTGGTCCGGGAAGATCCCACATGCCGCAGAGCAGCTAAGCCCATGCACCACAACTACTGAGCCTGCACTATAGAGCCCATGTGCCACAACTACTGGAGCCTGCACGCCTAGAGCCTGTGCTCTGCAACAAGAGAAGCCACCGCAATGAGAAGCCCGTGAACCACAATGAAGAATAGCCCCTGCTCGCCGCAACTAGAGGAAGCCCACAGGCAGCAATGAAGACCCAACACAACCAAAAAAAAAAAAAAAAAAAAAAAAAAATTGACCACTAGAAAGTAAAGCTCTCATGGCATTGCAATTTATCAAGACTATTTTCTTAGTACTGCTGAAAATATATTCATTTGATGAAGTGTAAGACTGTATTTTCTGGACTGCAATTTTGGTGGCATCTTTAGGGTTACTTCTGGCTTTTAAGGTCAGAACTAGCAAAACTCAATATTACTAGAAGATCCCTCATTAATTTCTCTTATAAATGCTTTAACTTGCAATATAACATCCACAGTTTCATGGTAAGCCAGAAATACCAATTACATTTGACTTAAAAAATTTATGAAAGACCTTTTAAAAGATGCCGAGTTCATATTATGGCGATTAAATGGAAAATGCAAAAATCTATAATGCCTCCATGATCAATATCCCATAGATTAAGGATTTAGTTATTCCTGGATAACTCAAAGCAATATAAGTATAATTTTGTGTCTGTTTCTAAGACCATGGTAGGCTGCTGAGCTGGTGGGTATCAACATTATTATTTTAAGTTCATTCTTAGATGCCTGGTTCTTTAGCTAGTCTATTCTCTGCCCTTCAAAACATAATAAACTTTCTCTTTTTAGCTGTTCTAGTAATAGCTATCATTTCAACTCTGCAGAGGTGACTTAATTTCAGTAAAATCCGATGATCCTGTAATCCATGGGTTTAATGCCCACCTGAGAACTATCTGTAAGTATCACCTGCTGATAGTGGTACTGGCAGCTACTTTATGTCTGATTGCATAGATAGTGTGAATTGCTAACAAAATTCTCATATTTCTGGGTTTTAGGGCATTAATTCCTGATAAGAAAATTTTATTCAATGCAGGATTTTCCTTAAGCCTCATGCTCCCTTTTAGCACTTGGTTTATGATAATGACAGAATTGTCAAGGACATTTCCACAAAGTTCAGGAACCCCATGAGTTAAGGAGGAAATGAATTGCATTATTACTTCATCCCATTTGCATTTTCCTGCTCATTCCCTAGTGTACTGTCATGACTGTTGTAACAGTTAAGACCTTGGATTTCAGGGCCTGAAGGCATTTTTACCTATGAGATCAACATTAGCTTTTGGCTTATTTTCATTACATACAACATGGAGATTGAGAGTGTTTTCTGGCCCAAGGCTTGTGGTTTCCTTTTAATTCCAAGTGTTTCTTCCCATTTGGCAAAAGAGCTTCTGAATTTTATCAACAAGTATACATAGAACGATAGAGTGATTCATGTTTTTGTGTGTGAGTAAAGGCTTTTAAAAATACATACACTGGGATGAAATAAATGCCAGGCCCTTCAATAACAAGCAAAACAACAAAAAAAAGCACAATCTGGATAATTGCAAAAATGACTCAGGAGAATAAATCGACACTGATACCAGCCTTGCTTTGTCATGCTGTGAAATGAGATGACTATTATCTTTCAAAGAACAAAGGTAGGGCTACCTAGTAACTTCTAGAGGACCTTGTCACAACCATTAAAAAGGGATGTTCTAAATCGGAGAGGGAAATTAATTCATAAAGTGTCACAGATGAACTGCAAGCTGAATCTCAGATATTAGGCTCTGATATTAATAACTAAACCCACTGACTTTTCTCGATGGTCTCTTCCTTGCCTTCCTTCCTTCTTCTTGCCTTCCTTCCCACCTTCTTTTCTTAAAAAATTTCTCCTCTTATAGGCCTTTTGGTCTGTTTCTTCTATCCCTGTTGAAATATATATTTTATGGTTGCTGGGTTTAGAGTTGTGTGCTCTTTTTTAGTTTGAAAAGTGAATGAAACCATTAATATTTCTCTTTCTGAAAGAAAAAGAACCTTCACATTGAATTTAATTTTTTTTTCAGTAGAAAGAATACATGAAGGGATCGACAATGTTTAAAATATAAAGGGACAAAGGGAAATGAAAAAAGAAGGAACAATACAGAGGAAAATGAAGGAGGCTGGATGAAAGAACAGAAATGAAAAGGGTATGAAACAGGCAGGAGCAGAAGGATGGGAGAGAAAGTTTAGGTGGTGATGGGATGATGTGAAAAGATGGATTAATAAGATTAGAGGAGGTTCAGGTTCAAATTTGGTATATTTAGCTTAATAGTGATGCCGAAAGCTTGGCCTCTGTACCCTGGTGCTGAATCGAATCTCGCAGACAGAATTTTGGGTGAAGTAGAAAAGAAGAGCTTTATTGCTTTGTCAGGCAAAGGGGGACACAGCAGGCTCATACCCCTCAAAGCTGTGTGTCCCAACCTAGGAGGATTTGGTGTTGAGTTTTATAGCAATGGTTCAAGGGCAAGGTTGCTGATAAGGATTAGGGTGTGTGCAGGGCCTGTACTCCTTTAATCTGGTCTCAGGTAGTCTCTTGATGAGCTTCTCTAGTTCCTTTAATCTGGCCTCAGGTGGTCTTCTCCAGAATGAAGAATGCTAACATCTTCCACTTGTTGGGGATTTTAGTTCTGTAAAGAGCTCAAAGATATTGTTATGTGTATCCCTTGAGGCAGAACCAGGACCCTGCCCCAAGGCTGCACCATTGTTTCTTGGCTGCTCCTCCCTTGACTCTGTGTCCCCTCCCTTCCCTGATTAGCAATTGTCTGAAAGGCTTCCATGCTCAGGAGCCCCACATGATCCTTTTTGGTTTCAATAATGTAAGTCCAATTTTTAATTCTTTCTAATTTAACACTTTTTACATTATCTCAAATTATTTAAAATGAGTGTTAGATAAAAAGAAGCACCTTGAAACCAAGTCTCTTAATTACTGACACCTTTGGTGATTTAAACCATTAATATTGAGAAGTGTTAGGATGTAAAGTAAAATTTTTCTCCCAGTATAATTAATGCATGCTTAAGTCATTGTACAGAAAATAGAGCTCTGGGGCTTAATAGCCAAATGAAGTTTCTATGGTACAAGTGTTATTTTTATTACCTTCTTTTTTTTAAAACCCTCTTCTTTTAATAAGAAGTAGCAACATTTTTAATAGTATGCCTACTTTTCGCAAAATCTCTATTTTTAAACAACTTTAGTGAAGTGTAATCGGCCTATAAAAGCACATATATTTAAAGTATATAATGTAACGTTTGATATAAAAATGCCCATACAATCCTCACTCACATTCAAGTTAATGAACATATCCATCACTGGCAACAGTTTCCTTGACCCCTTGGTAATCCCTCCCTCTCACTTTTTTCCTGCTCTTTTATGCCCCTACATTAATTTGCCTTTCCTAGAAGTTCATATACACAGAAGCAAACAATATGTGCTCTTTTAAAATCTGACTTCTTTCACTCAGCTTTATTATTTTGAGAGACATCCATGTGGTAGAGTGTTTCAATAGCTCATCCCTTTTTATGGCTAAGTAGTATTCCATTGTAAGGACATATATCATAATTTTTTAATCTATTTACCTGTTGATGGGCATTTGGATTGTTTCTAGTTTTGGCTATTGCAAATGGAACTTCTATGAACACTTGTGTAGAAGTTTTTGTATGAATATATGTTTTTATTTCTCTTGGGTAAATATTTAGGAATAAAATGCCTGGACCACATGGGAGATTTCTTTTTAAAGAAACTTTCAACAGTTTTGCAAACTGGTCAGTCATTTATGTTCTCAACAGCAGTGTACTGGAAGTCTTTCATTTGCTTTGATATTTTGATCTCCTATTTCAAGCCATAGTAATTCTAGGAACTTTTGGTCCAGCAAAGCCTGAAACCATTTTGCAATATTCAGTCAGATTTGTTCAAGTAACTATTGCTCATTTTCTCAAGTCTCTATAATTCGGGAAGCCTGAAAAAATTTATACCAAGCTAGAAGGCCATTACAATTTCAGAAAGTAAATTATACACTTAGAAAATATTAAGGAACCTTTGTTTAAAGAAAGACCAGGGAATACTTGTCAATATCTGATGAATAGGAAACATGATACTGTTTAGGTTTGGACCACACATTTTATCAGTTATGGCAAAAGCCAACAGTTGTGCTATTTAGGGACCAGGATTGTAGTCCTTCTGTTCATTTATATTTTGTGTTATTTGGCCTAAATGTATCAGTTTTTGTTTGGTCAGATAATAATACTTAGGAATGGCTATTTCCAAAGGAATCTCTCCTCTCCTCTACTTCTGACCACTTGAGTTATCCCAAATTAAAAATACTGTCTTTCTCTAGTTCAGCCATAAGATATATGAGTCATACAGGCTCCATGATAATCTTAAATATATTGGGGAGAATGTATTAGATTAGAATTGGATTTAGAGAGGACATACCCAATATTCTTAGCAGTAGGATCAGCATCGTTTCATTTAATTAATCACGAAACCCATTCGTATTTGATGAAACTTTTGTTTTCCTCTCTTTCCTCCTCTCCTATTCAATGATTAGTATTGATACTAAGTCAGGGTTTGCATTAATTCCATCCCTGGCCTATATCAGTTCTGTTTTACTAAGGATTTTTGGATATTCCTTGAGTCATTTTCCTCTTCAATAGTTAGGTTTTTAGGCAGAAAGTCCCTTCTAAGGAAAACAATATATCTAGCACTTTTGGATGTGAGGGCATTAAAGTGACGGACAATAATACAGAATGATTGTTCTAGAGGAATTCTAAAAGGACAGTCTTATTTAGAGTGTGAGCCATTTAGTTGATCCAGCTCTTCTTAAAAACAGAAGTTTCTATATTTCCACCTTGGTAGTTCTTTTTGTTTTTTTGTGGGGTTTTTTTTTGGAGTATGGAAATACCTAGACTAAATAGTGTAGAGCTTATGGAAGTGTGAAGACTTGGCATTTACTGAAGATTAAAATAGTCTCCTCATTTAATTTATTGCTTGGACGTGAGTAGGTCCAAAGACAGGCTTTGGGATATTTAAATAGTGCTTCTAGTTAGCTTTCCCTTCTTCATTTAAAACTTCGGCACCTGTATCACAGGCTTTCTTTCCATCTCAGTCTTTGCCGTCATCCTGCCTGGCTTTAGTAGACACATGGAAGGAGCAGCTAAGAGTGTGGCTTCTCGGTTTAGGGCCCTCTTCATCTCCATTCACCATCTCTTCCTTTGTACCTGAGCCACTGGCTCCCATGAATAGGAGAATAAAGAACTTGACCTATAGGCTCATCAATGTAAATGTACTACTCTGTCTCACAATCTCTTCTTTCCCTAGTGAAGTTATTCGCTACCTCTGATCATTCTTTGACCTCATCTGCATCTTCAGTCCATGGATTGTCTATTTTTTTTTTCCAATCCACCAGTCTTTGCATTTCCTCTTTAATCCGTAAGCCCTTGTCTTTTTTCTCTCTGCCACATTCCATACATTAAATTTCCCTCCGCATCTAACATTTTGTTTCAACTGTCTGGCAAAACCCAACCAAAGATGAACCTTGGACCCATGTCTTCTGCATCTATATCTGAACAGTACAGCTCTCTGGGAGAATGTCATACAACAGGCTTGTTGGTTCCCCAATCTACTTTTGACAATGACTTCAAATGGACTCTCAACATTGCAGCCGTATTTCTCAGGTCAACAGGCTCTCCCAGGACACTGGTGGAGGGATTGATCTTTAGAAGAAGAAACAGCTTCCTTGTTATAACAGGAAGCATAGTGCTAGGATGGGTGAAGCTATAAATGTGTTTGTAAATTGACAGAGTGAAGATGAAATAAAAATGATATCTTATTTTTCTAGGAGGATAACCATCCTATGTATAAGGGATAAACATTGGCAAAAAATGATTATTTTTATGTCAGATTTGTCTTTCCTGTGAAGAAAGATTGTTAACATTATTTTCCATCTTTCTGTTATAAACTGTTCTCCATAATGGGTGAATTGAGAAATTTTTGTTCAAGTTTCTAGCAAAAAAAATTTGCTGCAGCACGGCTTCAATTCACAAAGCGGTATTTTGACAAATGGGAAATAGCACCAGCAGGTAAACTCAGCTGGAAAGTTAAGTCTTGGGCTCCAGACAATTTTCTTTCCACTTCATCTTTCAACAGATTATCCTAAAACATCATTTTGATCATTGCACTTCTCTTCTGTAAACCTACCATGGGTCCCATTTCCTGCTCTATCATGTCTCAAAACAACAAAACATGGTTTTCAAAGCCATCCATAATTTGATCTCACTCAGTGTATTCAACATTATATATTACCACATGTAGCCTTATTTTGAATCCTTCTCATCCAGTCCATTTCCTGTCTCCTACTTCTGTCTCCCCATGTCTTTGTTTATGAATCTATGCCAGCCAGTTTGACTTGGGCACTGAGCAATGACAAACTGGTAGGTAGAAAGGGAATTTTCCCATTCAGAACCAGCTAACCCACAGTCATGAGGCAGAATCAGACCCTGACCTTAGATATGAAATCTGGAGAGAGGAGTGTGGATCAGGTAAAGGAGAGAAGATGGGTATGTGAAGAAGGAGTTTCCAGAGCTGAATTCCAAGGAGGTCATCAAGATTGGGCACAAAAATAATTCAAGTTGTTAATCATCATAAATTTTCCTATATTTCCTTTGTAACAGTCATTTTCCACTGATTAAATTGTCATGACTAACTTGGATTAGCAGTAAGATACACACACACACACACACACACACACACACACACACACGCGCACCACACTTTTACATATTGACAATCATAACAATTGTAATTGGTTTATATTATCCAGACCAAGTTGTGGATCTCCTTATCTGGAAAAATAACTTAAGAATTTGGGACATAGTTGAAACTTGAAATAATAGGAAAATGATCTGATAAAATCCTTCTCAACTCCTTTAGGTTTCTCATGAGGTGGGATGAGGTTGAAAAGAAATAGCCGATTTGTTGCTTTGCCACAGAAATACCTTTGTTTACTCTGTTGTTTTTTTTGTTTGTTTACTTCTTAGACTTTTTCTTCTATTATACCTACTACAGGGAAGGGAAACCACAGAAGAAATATAGAGAGGAAGAAGATTTGAGCTTTCAAGGGCAAGGTCCTTGCAACAGCGATAAGACTGAAAGAGTATTATAATAGCCTGGAGGTAAAACTCTGGGCAGAGCAAACCAGAGAAAACTCAGAGAGGGACAAGGTTGTTGTCTCTGAATTGAGGCCCTGTGCTCTATTTTTGCAGGGCTGAAACCTTGGTGGAGAAAGGGATAGAACCCAGCTGGGCATGGGGCTTCTAGGGTAGAGGAGACTTGGGTCTTGTTTCCCAGGCAGAAACCATGAAAGTGATAAGGTCCCAGAGTTATTTCCTACCCTGTTGAGGTACAGTGACAGTAGAGGAGAAATGACAGACAGGCTTGTCTAGGTAGAGTGAGGCTGAATAGGCAGCAAGTTTCCTGTGGTCCCAGAGTGGCATGGAGCTTTTCCCCGTACTTTTGCAAAAGGTGTGTGTGTTAGATGATGGAGAGAGAGTTGTGGCATTGAAAGGGGCTTATTATATAAAATGATGGTAACAGAAGACGACAGCCAGAAGTGAATGGGCTGAATGACTGACACCACAGAGGTATAGTGGCATCTCAATGGAGGCCAGGATAGAAGAGTGAAAACTGTTAGGGTGATCCCAACTGCTTGATGGCCAAATATCTCCTCCAATTTTGGGTTAAGCCCCTAAGTAGTGATCATAAAAATATATACTATATCAGGGCGAAAGACTGGGCAGGAAAATTTCTGAACTATGTTTAACAAGAGATGGCTGAATTTAGCCAGAACTGGCTAAGTCTGTTTTCTACCACACAGAAAAATGAGCACATGAAAGTCAAATTGTGAGACTGAAAAAAAAACATTGCTTTTGTAAAAATGAATATGTGACTTCAAAAATGTGAATAGAATATATATTGTAAGCAACCGGTGAAGAGCAATGTAAAAATAACTTACCTTTGGGAACAGTCCAGAAGCATAATGTGCATTGAACTCAGTCGATCCACAGCTAGGGTTTGATTTGTGAAAAACACACTTATTCAGAAGATCAAAAGATGTCTTTATTTTGAAAACCTAAAAATTCTTAGAGTACTTGAATGGTCCATTAGATCTTGAAAGGGCAGAAAGGGTTTCTGTTGAATTCCAGCCTTTCTGCCATTGGTGGTGGAGCATAGTTGGCACGTGACATGGTTATGATGGAACAGAAAGAAATCCTGGCTGGAGGTGGAAGGAAATTAAAGGGGCTTGGAGTCGACTTTAGGTTCAGGATTCACGTACTAGACCTAGCTTCACCAGTAACGTATAACTGTAGGGAAGTTCCTGTTTCCTCACCTATAAGATTAAAGGAGTTGCTCCATGATGTTTCTGTGATTTTAGGTGTTTAGGAGTGATAGGAGGCAATGTGTGTGGCAGCAGACCACGAAAGTATAACCTTTACTTTTCAATAAATAAAAATCATGAATGGGACTGGTCTTATTTCCTGTTTTCCCTTTGGGGCTCCAAGCAGACAAAAATAGAAAAAGTCTGACATCTGGCATGCCTTTCTCCCTGACCTCTGGTCCAACAAACACCTAAAATTTAGAATAATTAGAAACCCCCCTCAAATTGGAACGAATCCTTAGTTTATTTCAGTGCCTACTCCATGTGATTTCTCTAGGATGAGGAAACAGTGGTAGCATAGTGCTGACTGTTGGTTTCTAGTTTCAGACAATCTGGAGGAAGGAAGTTTAGCACACAGTGTTCATTAAACAGGTCATTCCTTCATTATGTGGAAAACTTTTCCCCTCTTATCTGGATCCTCAATACTCTGTACCTTTCTAACTTCCTCACATAAGTGATATGATAATGGGCTTAGTTCTACATGGAAGTTTTCTAACAATGTAGATGGTAAACTATACAGAGTAAACTCAGGGGCCTATTGACTTTGATAGCAGAGTTCAAAAAAGGAGACCCTTCCTGGTGCTTTACAGGCACCTACCTGTGTAAACAGACCCACTCAGGTGAAGAGCACACCCAACAGAGGCCACAAAATGGGCTAAACAACCTATTGACTGGAGAAAAGAGGAACAAACGAACTCAAAGGTGAAGAAAATCTTGGAAATAAAAGACTGAAGGCAGCCAGGATGATAATGTTGTATATAATTTCACCATGGGGAGAATGTCACTTCTGTGGGAATGATTTTTCTACCAACCTGTTTTGAATACCAATGTATAGGGGGTTAGAAGAACATTTTGAAATTCATCCTGCTGTCATCATTTACAAAATCATTCATTATTGTGATACATTATAAAAAGAGAGGGCATATAATGCCAAATGTTGCAAATGTATCTAGTCTGTAGGAATACTGGATATGCTCTTCCTTCCCTCCCCACAGCCCCCAGGTTAGGTGATCATAAGTACTTATAATAAGCAAATGTTGCAACTTAAAAATTCTTCAAATAATTCAACTGAGATTTATACTGGATTATTTTAAAGGTCAGTAGATACAGATGGTTCACAAATTTAAAATATGAAATCTTGTGCTATTTTCTTCTGAGAGTTTTTAACAATTTGAAATTGAGTGGAAATAGGAAAAATCACAAGGTCTTGGCAAAAGTCAAAACAAGAGGATCTCAAACTCAGTTTTCAGCCATCAAGAAACAGTGCGTTGGAACTTTTCATTAGTGCTGAGAAAGTCTCCATTGGTTTGGAGAAGATTCATCCTTGGAAACCTTTCAGCTCCTCCTATAGGCAGAAGCTCCCCTCTGCTCACTCCCGTGGGATTTGCTCTTCAGGGTTTGCTCAGGGGGCATCTTCCCTTTGGAATTCTTCTTTAGTGGTTAGAAGCTCTTTCCTTGAATGGCCTGATCTACACTGGAAGAGGCAGAGTATCCAGGCTGCTCTTATTTACCTCTACGGTGGTCCAGATAGAATCTCGTTTGCTTGTCACATTGCTTCACAATGAAATCCAGTACAATGTGACATCCATCTCCCAACAGTGGCTAATGGGGGTCTTGTTAGTTGTTCAGAAAAACTGTCAGAAATTATGTGGCTTTTCCCGGTGTGCCCTTGTTGAACAGCCTGGCTCACCTTTTTCTGAGGTTAAAAGCATGATGAAATGCCGTGTCCGTATTACTGTCGTTTCATGATTCTGTTTCCTACATGCTGGTTTCAATAAAAAAGAAAATAAGTTTTTTTCCATCTGTCACTAGAATGGAAAGAGGTGACAATGGTGGCACCAAGTTTTAGGGCATATTTCTCCCCCCAAATGTGAAAATTTCTCATTGCAATTTTAATGTAGGGCGTGTTAGAGATCTTTTATAGGCTAACATATTGGCCCACATTTTTGCTGCAGCTGTTGCTACAGCAACCAGCAGTGTGCACCTGTAGCTTGAGGGCTCCTGGCTTCAGCAGCATTGCTTATCTTTTGCTTTCTGCTCCTGTTTGCTTCCCCAATCCACCCCTACAAACTTTAACGGATGGAGATGGGAGCCATGTGCTAAATATTCTTCTCTGTAACATCTTTGGGCTGATTATCTGAGATACGTTATACATAGTTCCTCAGGCAGTTCCCAGCTATGGTTGCCAGACAAAATATAGGATTCCCAGTTAAATCTGAATATCAGAATGAACAACAGATACTTTTTTCAAGTAGAAATATGTCCCAGATATTGCACTGGATTTGGTTCGCTAGTATTTTTTGAAGAATTTCTGCATTTATATTCATCAGGCGTACTAACCTGCAGTTTTCTTTTCTTGTAGTGTCCTTATCATGCTTTGATATCAGGATAATGCTGGCCTCGTAAAATGAGCTTGAAGTGTTCTTTCCTCTTAAGTTTTTTTTTATAAGATTTTGTAAAGGATTTGTGGGTTGTATGCTTCTAGAAATTCATCCACTTCTTTTAGGTTATCCAATTTGTTGGTATATAATTGTTCATAGTAATCTCTTGTGATTCTTTGTATCTCTGTGCTATCAGTTGTAATGTCTCCTCTTTCATTTATAATTTTATTTATTTGAGCTCTCTCTCTTTTTCTTGGTTAGCCTAGCTAAAGGTTTACATATTTTTTTTATCTTTTAAAAAACTCAACTCTTAGTTCCACTGATCTATACTATTGTCTTCTAGTTTCTATTTTAGTTATTTATACTCTAATCCTTATTATTTTCTTATGCTAATTTAGGGCTTAGATTTTTCCTTTTCTTTCTAGTTCTTTCAGGTGTAAAGTTAGGTTATTTTTTTGAGATTTTTTTTTAACATCTTTATTGGAGTATAATTGCTTTACAGTGTTGTGTTAGTTTCTGCTTTATAACAAAGTGAATCACTTATACATATACATATGTTCCCATATCTCTTCCCTCTTGTGTCTCCCTCCCTCCCACCCTCCCTATCCTACCCCTTTAGGTGGTCACAAAGCACCGAGCTGATCTCCCTGTGCTTTGCAGCTGCTTCCCACTAGCTATCTGTTTTACTTTTGGTAGTGTATATATGTCCATGCCACTCTTTCACTTTGTCACAGCTTACCCTTCCCCCTCCCCATATCCTCAAGTCCATTCTCTAGTAGCTCTGTGACTTTATTCCCCTCTTGCCCTTAGGTTCTTCATGACTTTTTTTTTCCCCTTAGATTCCATATATATGTGTTAGCATACGGTATTTCTTTTTCTCTTTCTGACTTACTTCACTCTGTATGACAGACTCTAGGTCCATCCACCTCACTACAAATAACTCAATTTCGTTTCTTTACATGGCTGAGTAGTATTCCATTGTATATATATGCCACAACTTCTTTATCCATTCATCTGTTGATGGACACTTAGGTTGCTTCCATGTCCTGGCTATTGTAAATAGAGCTGCAATGAACATTTTGGTACATGACTCTTTTTGAATTATGGTTTTCTCAGGGTATATGCCCAGTAGTGGGATTGCTGGGTCGTATGGTAGTTCTATTTTTAGTTTTTAAAGGAACCACCATACTGTTCTCCATAGTGGCTGTATCAATTTACATTCCCACCAACAGTGCAAGAGGGTTTCCTTTTCTCCACACCCTCTCCAGCATTTATTGTTCCTAGATTTTTTGATGATGGCCATTCTGACCAGTGTGAGATGATATCTCATTGTAGTTTTGATTGGCATTTCTCTAATGATTAATGATGTTGTGCATTCTTTTTTTTTTTTTTTTTTTTTTTTTTATGCGTTACGCGGGCCTCTCACTGTTGTGGCCTCTCCCGTTGCGGAGGACAGGCTCCGGACGCGCAGGCTCAGCGGCCATGGCTCACGGGCCCAGCCGCTCCGCGGCATGTGGGATCTTCCCAGACCGGGGCACGAACCCGTGTCCCCTGCATCGGCAGGCGGACTCTCAACCACTGCGCCACCAGGGAAGCCCCTGTGCATTCTTTCATGTGTTTGTTGGCAGTCTGTATATCTTCTTTGGAGAAATGTCTATTTAGGTCTTCTGCCCATTTTTGGATTGGGTTGTTTGTTTTTTTGATATTGAGCTGCACGAGCTGCTTGGAAATTTTGAGGATTAATCCTTTGTCAGTTGCTTCATTGGCAAATATTTTCTCCAATTCTGAGGGTTGTTGTTTATGGTTTCCTTTGCTGTACAAAAGCTTTGAAGTTTCATTAGGTCCCATTTGTTTATTTTTGTTTTTATTTCCATTTCTCTACGAGGTGGGTCAAAAAGGATCTTGCTCTGATTTATGTCATAGAGTGCTCTGCCTATGTTTTCCTTTAAGAGTTTAATAGTGTCTGGCCTTACATTTAGGTCTTTAATCCATGCTAAGTTTATTTTTGTGTATGGTGTTAGGGAGTGATCTAATCTCATACTTTTACATGTACCTGTCCAGTTTTCCCAGCACCACTTATTGAAGGTGCTGTCTTTTCTACAATGTATATTCTTGCCTCCTTTATCAAAAATAAGGTGACCATATGTGTGTGGGTTTGTCTCTGGGCTTTCTATCCTGTTCCATTGATATATCTTTCTGTTTTTGTGCCAGTACCATACTGTCTTGATTACTCTAGGTTTGTAGTATAGTCTAAAGTCAGGGAGCCTGATTCCTCCAGCTCAATTTTTCGTTCTCAAGATTGCTTTGGCTCTTCGGGGTCTTTTGTGTTTCCATACAAATTGTGAAATTTTTTGTTCTAGTTCTGTGAAAAATACCAGTGGTAGTTTGATAGGGATTGCATTGAATCAGTAGATTGTTTTGGGGAGTAGAGTAATTTTCACAATGTTGATTCTTCCAATCCAAGAACATGGTATATCTCTCCATCTATTTGTATCATCTTTAATTTCTTTCATCAGTGTCTTATAATTTTCTGCATACAGGCCTTTTGTCTCCTTCAGTAGGTTTATTCCTAGATATTTTATTTTTTTGTTGCAGTGGTAAATAGGAGGGTTTTCTTAATTTCACTTTCAGATTTTTCATCATTAGTGTATAGGAATGCCAGAAGTTTCTGTGCATTAATTTTGTATCCTGCTACTTTACCAAATTCATTGCTTAGCTCTAGTAGTTTTCTGGTAGCATCTTTAGGATTCTCTATGTATAGTATCATGCCATCTTCAAACAGTGACAGGTTTACTTCTTCTTTTCCAATTTGGATTCCTTTTATTTCTTTTTCCTCTCTCACTGCTGTGGCTAAAACTTCCAAAACTATGTTGAATAATAGTGGTGAGAGTGGGCAGCCTTGTCTTGTTCCTGATCTTAGTGGAAATGGTTTCAATTTTTCACCATTGAGGATGATGTGGGCTGTGGGTGTGTCATATATGGCCTTTATTATGTTGAGGAAAGTTTCCTCTATGCCTACTTTCTGCAGGGTTTTTATCATAAATGGGTGTTGAATTTTGTCAAAAGCTTTCTCTGCATTGATTGAGATGATTATGTGGTTTTTCTCCTTCAATTTGTTAATATGGTTTATCACATTGATTGATTTGCGTATATTGAAGAATCCTTGCATTCCTGGAATAAACCCCACTTGATCATGGTGTATGATCCTTTTAATGTGCTGTTGGATTCTGTTTGCTAGTATTTTGTTGAGGATTTTTGCATCTATGTTCATCAGTGATATTGGCCTGTAGTTTTCTTTCTTTGTGACATCCTTGCCTGGTTTTGTATCAAGGTGATGGTGGCCTCGCAGAATGAGTTTGGAAGTGTTCCTCCCTCTGCTATATTTTGGAAGAGTTCGAGAAGGATAGGTGTTAGCTATTCTCTAAATGTTTGATAGAATTCACCTGTGAAGCCATCTGGTCCTGGGCTTTTGTTTGTTGGAAGATTTTTAATCACAGTTTCAATTTCAGTGCTTGTGATTGGTCTGTTCATGTTTTCTATTTCTTCCTGATTCAGTCTTGGCAGGTTGTGCATTTCTAAGAATTTGTCCATTTCTTCCAGATTGTCCATTTTATTGGCATAGAGTTGCTTGTAGTGATCTCTCATGATCTTTTGTATTTCTGCAGTGTCAGTTGTTACTTCTCCTTTTTCATTTCTAATTCTATTGATTTGAGTCTTCTCCCTTTTTTTCTTGATGAGCCTGGCTAATGGTTTATCAATTTTGTTTATCTTCTCAAAGAACCAGCTTTTAGTTTTATTCATCTTTGCTATCGTTTCCTTCATTTCTTTTTCATTTCTTTCTGATCTGATTTTTATGATTTCTTTCCTTCTGCTAACTTTGGAGTTTTTTTGTTCTTCTTTCTCTAATTGCTTTATGTGCAAGGTTAGGTTGTTTATTTGAATAGTTTCCTGTTTCTTAAGGTAGGATTGTAGTGCTATAAACTTCCCTGTTAGTACTGCTTTTGCTGCATCCCATAAGTTTTGGGTCGTCGTGTCTCCATTGTCATTTGTTTCTAGGTATTTTTTGATTTCCTCTTTGATTTCTTCAGTGATCACTTGGTTAGTAATTAGTGTATTGTTTAGCCTCCATGTGTTTGTATTTTTTATCCTGTAATTGATATCTAGTCTCATAGCATTGTGGTCAGAAAAGATACTTGATACAATTTCAATTTTCTTAAATTTACCAAGGCTTGATTTGTGACCCAGGATATGATCTATCCTGCAGAATGTTCCATGAGCACTTGAGAAGAATGTGTATTCTGTTTTTGGATGGAATGTCCTATAAATATCAATTAAGTCCATCTTGTTTAATGTATCATTTATAGCTTGTGTTTCCTTATTTATTTTCATTTTGGATGATCTATTGGTGAAAGTGGAGTGTTAAAGTCCCCTACTATGAATGTGTTACTGTCGATTTCCCCTTTTATGGCTGTTAGTATTTGCCTTATGTATTGAGGTGCTCCTATGTTGGGTGCATAA
This sequence comes from Phocoena sinus, assembly GCF_008692025.1. Classification (NCBI taxonomy): domain Eukaryota; kingdom Metazoa; phylum Chordata; class Mammalia; order Artiodactyla; family Phocoenidae; genus Phocoena; species Phocoena sinus. The sequence continues at coordinate 18,360,333 of NC_045783.1, forward strand.
ATATTTACAATTGTTATATCTTCTTCTTGGATCGATCCCTTGATCATTATGTAGTGTCCTTCTTTGTCTCTTCTAATAGTCTTTATTTTAAAGTCTATTTTGTCTGATATGAGAATTGCTACTCCAGCTTTCTTTTGGTTTTCATTTGCATGGAATATCTTTTTCCATCCCCTCACTTTCAGTCTGTATGTGTCCCTAGGTCTGAAGTGAGTCTCTTGTAGACAGCATATATACAGGTCTTGTTTTTGTATCCATTCAGCCAGTCTGGGTCTTTTGGTGGGAGCATTTAATCCATTTACATTTAAGGTAATTATTGATATGTATGTTCCTATTCCCATTTTCTTAATTGTTTTGGATTGTTATTGTAGGTCTTTTCCTTGTCTTGTGTTTCTTGCCTAGAGAAGTTCCTTTAGCATTTGTTGTAAAGCTGGTTTTGTGATGCTGAACTCTCTCAGCTTATGCTTGTCTGTAAAGGTTTTAATTTCTCCATCAAATCTGAATGAGATCCTTGCTGGGTAGACTAATCTTGGTTGTAGGTTTTTCTCCTTCATCACTTTAAATATGTCCTGCCACTCCCTTCTGGCTTGCTGAGTTTCTGCTGAAAGATCAGATGTTAATCTTATGGGGATTCCCTTGTGTGTTATTATTTCCTTGCTGCTTTTAATATGTTTTCTTTGTATTTAATTTTTGATAGTTTGATTAATATGTGTCTTGGTGTGTTTCTACTTGGATTTATGCTGTATGGGACTCTCTGTGCTTCCTGGACTTGCTTAACTATTTCCTTTCCCATTCTCTTCAAATATTTGAATATTCTCTTCAAATATTTTCTCAGTCCCTTTCTTTTTTCTCTTCTTCTTCTGGGACCCCTATAATTCGAATGTTGCTGCATTTAATGTTGTCCCAGAGGTCTCTGAGACTGTCCTCAATTCTTTTCATTCTTTTTTCTTTATTGTGCTCTGCAGTAGTTATTTCCTCTATTTTATCTTCCAGGTCACTTATCCATTCTTCTGCCTCAGTTATTCTGCTATTGATCCCTTCTAGAGAATTTTAAATTTCATTTATTGTGTTGTTCATCAGTGTTTGTTTGCTCTTTAGTTCTTCTAGGTCCTTGTTAAACGTTTTTTGGATTTTGTCTGTTCTATTTCCAAGATTTTGGATCATCTTTACTATTATTACTCTGAATTATTTTTCAGGTAGACTGCCTATTTCCTCTTCATTTATTAGATCTGGTGGGTTTTTACCTTGCTCCTTCATCTGCTGTGTATTTTTCTGTCTTCTCATTTTGCTTAACTTACTGTGTTTGGGGTCTCCCTTTCACAGGCTGCAGGTTCGCATTTCTCGTTGTTTTTGGTGTCTGTCCCCAGTGGCTCAGGTTGTTTCAGTGGGTTGTGTAGGCTTCCTGGTGGAGGGGACTAGTGCCTGTGTTCTGGTGGGTGAGGCTAGATCTTGTCTTCCTGGTGTGCAGGTCCACGTCTGGTGGTGTGTTTTGGGGTGTCTTTGGTCTTATTATGATTTTAGGCAGCCTCTCTGCTAACGGGTGGGGATGTGTTCCTGTCTTGCTAGTTGTTTGGTATAGGGTGTCCAGCGCTGTAGCTTGCTGGTCGTTGAGTGAAGCTGGGTACATTAGGTTGATTGTGGTGATTTAATCCGCTGCTCCTGAGGCTGCTGGGAGGGATTTCCCTTTCTCTTCTTTGTTCACAGAGCTCCCGGGGCTCAGTTTTGGATTTGGCCCCGCCTCTGCATGTTGGTTGCCTGAGGGCGTGTGTTCTTCGCTCAGACAGGACAGGGTTAAAGAAGCAGCTATTTGAGGGGCTCTGGCTCACTCAGCCCGAGGGGAGGGAGGGGCACAGCGTGCAGCGGCAGAGGCCAGCTTGACATTGCACCAGCCTGAAGCGCGCGCCGTTCTCCTACGGAAGTTGTCCCTGGATCCCGGAACCTGGTAGTGGCGGGCTGCACAGGCTCCCGGGCGGGGAGGTGTGGAGAGTGACCTGTGCTCGCACACAGGCTTCTTGCTGGCGGCAGCAGAAGTCTTAGCGTCTCATGCCTGTCTCTGGGGTCCGCGCTGATAGCCGTGGCTCGCCCCCGTCTCTGGAGCTCCTTTAAGCAGTGCTCTGAATCCCCTTTCCTCGCGCACCAGGAAACAAAGAGGGAAGAAAAAGTCTCTTGCCTCTTTGGCAGCTCCAGACCTTTTCCCGCCTCGCTCCCGGCCGGCCGTGGCGCACTAACCCCCTTCAGGCTGTGTTCACGCCGCCAACCCCAGTCCTCTCCCTGCGCTCGGACCGAAGCCCGAGCCTCAGCTCCCAGCCCCGCCCGCCCTGGCGGGTGAGCAGACAAGCCTCTCGGGCTGGTGAGTGCCGGTCGGCACCGATCGTCTGTGCGGGAATCTCTCTGCTTTGCCCTCTGCAACCCTGTTGCTGCGCTCTCCTCCGTGGCTCCGAAGCTTCCCCCCTCCGCCACCAGCAGTCTCCACCTGCGAAGGGGCTTCCTAGTGTGTAGAAACTTTTCCTCCTTCACAGCTTCCTGCCACTGGTGCGGGTCCTCTCCCTATTCTTTTGTCTCTGTTTATTCTTTGTTCTTTTGTCCTACCCAGGTATGTGGAGAGTTTCTTGCCTTTTGGGAGGTCTGAGGTCTTCTGCCAGCGTTCAGTAGGTGTTCTGTAGGAGTTGTTCCACACGTAAACGTATTTCTGATGCATCTGTGAGGAGGAATGTGATCTCTGCGTCTTACTCTTCCGCCATCTTGAAGCTCCCTCTCCGAGATCTTTCTTTTAATGTACACATTCACCTCTATAAACTTATCTTTTAAGACTGTGTTTGCTGCATCTCATAAGTTTTGGTATGTTGTGTTTCCATTTTTGTTTGTATCAGAATATTTTGGACTTTCTTTTTGATTCTTCTTTGACCTACTGTTTGCTCAGGAGAATGTTGTCTAATTTCCACATATTTGTGCAGTTTCCAGTAGTCTTCTTACAACTGATTTTTAGTTTTATAACATTGTGGTCAGAATATATATTCATGGTATCAGTCTTTAAAAATTTGTTAACATTTGCTTTGTGCCTCATTATATGATCTATCCTGGAGAATGTTTCATGTTTTTGAGAAGAATGTGTACCATGGTGCTGTTGAATGGAATGTCCTGATTATGTCTGTTAGGTCTATTTGGTGTATAGCATTATTCCGATCCATTTTTCCTTATTGATTTCCTGTCTGGATGAGCTATCCATGGTTGAAAGTGTGTTATTGAATTCTCCTACTATTATTGTATTGTCTATTTCTCTCTTCAGTTCTGTTAATATCGGCTTTAAATATTTAGATGCTCCAATTTTGCGTGAATGTATATTTAGAATTGTTACAGCCTCTCAATGAATTGACTCCTTTATCACTGTATAGTGACCTCCTTTGTCTCTTGTGACCTGTTTTGACTGAAAGTCTATTTTATCTGATAAAAGTATGGGCACTCCTGCTCTCTTTCAGTTGCCACTTGCATGAATATGTTTTTCTATCCCTTCAGTCTGTGCATGTTCCTAAAACTAAAGAGAGTCTCTTGTAGGCAGCATATTGTTGGATCTTGGTTTCTTATCTGTTCAGCCACTCTGTGTTCTTTGAGTGGAGAATTTAATCTATTTACATTTAAAGTGATTGTTGGTAAGGACTAACTATTGCCATTTTGTTCCTTTCTTCTTGTCTTCCTTTGTGATTTATCTTTTTTAGTGGTATGGTTTCATTTCTTTCTCTTTCTTTTTTTTGTATCTACTAGAGGTTTTTTTCTTCCTGGTTAACATTTTATTGAACAATTCTTAATAATAAACCTATTTAAGTGATTTGACTAGACTTATTTAAAGCAAAGATATTGGAAACTGCAGACAATCTGATATAAGGGTAAACTATCTCTAAAATCATGCCTATGGGAACTTATTTATTGCATCAAGGTAAGTAATAAAATCAATAAAAGTTAACATTATATGATAATATTTAGTACCTTAATATATGTCAGACATTATGCTAAATGATTTACCTGCCTTCTGCCACAATACTCTTATGCAAAAGGCACTATCATTGCTTATGTTTTAACCTTAAGTTAAGTATTTGATCTATGGTTCTACAGGTAGTAAGTATAAGAAACAGAAATCAAATCTAGGTACATTTGAATTCGGAGTCCAAATGCCAGATTATTTGAGAAATAGGGACACGGCTGAACCAAGTGGGGGAGAGAGAGAGAGAAAATTCCCACCCCAAAACAAACCTAGCAGAACAAAGGCAAGTTAGGAGAAACATTATACATTAGAAAAAGTCTTTCCATATTATTCCTGAGATAAAGATAAAATAACTCTTTGGCATTGTCCTAATATAGGAGTTGTTTTCTTTATGGTCTTTGAACTCTAACTTCTTAAATATCTTTAATGTTTGTAGGCAAGAGATAATGTTCATAGGTAAGAAACACACAGCAGCATTCTATTTCTGACTTCTATTATATTGGCTCCTTACCCCCAAGAGAGAAAACTGAAGCTTTATTTTAGAACGATTCTCTGATACCTGTTCATCCACTATGGAGATGACCAACTTTGTATCCAGTATAAGACTATTTTTAATTCTGTATCACCTCTTGGAGTTATTGTTTTCTTTAGCAAATTATACCTCCTATCAGCTTATTTCATTAGCATTAAATTTTTGTTTGTATGAATTCAGTTTTTCATATATTTTTGAAGAGAAAAGTTACTAAGGTTGGTGCATACATTTATTTTTTGATCTATAGTTTTATTTCATTTACTAAAATCAGCTTCCAGTTATGAGAGCAGCTCATATTGTTATTGTTGATTCTGTCTGGTGCTGGCAGTAGATATTTTGACTTGTTCTTTGTTGGTAGCATTTTGCAAAAGATTGGACTGAACAACTGCAACCAAGAATCAATAATAACACCAGGAATTGAAAAACTCTGCTCAACTGTTAGGAATGAAGTTTGGAGTGACACAGATCTTGTTTGGAGAGCTTACTGTGTGGTGCTGGAGAATTAATCTTTGACTGTAAACCTTCTTCTCTTTCCTTAATCAGATAAACTGTCTGGCCTAGAACACAGGTCTTTTCTTTTCACAGACAGCTCTATTTTCTCCCCATAAGAGATTTTGTACAGCATAAGGACATGTTTCAGTCTAAGTGGAAAGCATCTTAGACTTGTATAATTTCATTCATCTTATAACAGTTGTGGGAAAAAGAAAATTTCTATACAGTGGCCATATTGGTTTTTAATTATTTGGGGGAAATCTGAGGTGAGAAAATAATTTGCATCTTCCTGCTTTGGTCAAGTATAACTAGACTATTTTTTTTTAAACGGGATTTTCTTCACCAATTTTTCAATAGGGAATACAAGCAAAACTATTAACAAAATCACAAAATTCCCCTTTACTACATCACTGAGTGTAAGTGAAGCTTAGTTATAATGATACAGACATAGCTGTTAGTTTACAACATGATGGTATATGTTGTATTTTGTTTTTTACTTGGTATTTAAATTTTGTGCCTTTTCCACATCTCTCTATATAGCTAAATATTTCTCATGTAAAGAGGTATTTTACTGTAATGACACAATTTTTATTCTTTTAAACCAGTTGTTCACCAAGTGTTTGGCAATTAGATCACTTATTTTCTCCCCTGTTCCCTCTCTCCTTTCCTTCCTTCCTTTCTTCTTTAATATTTTTAAACTGCCTTGAAGACTAGCTGTATAAATAAGTATATTTTTAATTATCACATCATAGGACACAGTTTTATTACTTTTCTTATATTTTTCCTAATTGCTCTCTTAAGAGATTAGCCACTTTATTATATTTACTTTCAAACAATTTTTTTTATATATTAAATATATGTTTATAATAAGATCTATAAAAATGGAGACATATAAGAAAGGAAATGAGGTATCCACTGATGTGTAGACAGCTTCTGACATGACCTTCGATGATCCCCAGCTCTAGACAGTCCTAATTTTGTGAATTTCTTCCCCTTGAGTAACTTGCTTCTAACTAGTAGAATACAGTAACATTGAGGAGATGTCAATTTTGTGATTAAGTAACAAAAGATTGTGATCTCTGACTTGCTAGCAGACACTCTCCATTGTTGGTTTTGATGAAGTAAGCTGCCATATTGGAGAGGCCAACATAGCAAGGGACTGAGGGTGGCTTCTGTCAATAGCCAGCAAGGAACCCTCAGTCCAACACTTCTTGGGGAAGTGAGTGCTGACAACAACCATATAAGTGAGCTTGAAAGTGGATTCTTCCTTAATCCAGCCTTCAGGGCTGATTGGTAACATGATTAAAACTTTTTGAGACACTGAAGCAGAGGTCCCAGCTAAGCTGTGCCTGGATTCCTGACTTGTAGAAATGGTGAAATAATAAATGCATGTTGTTTTAAGCTGCTAAATTTGGGAGTAATTTGTTACACAGCAATAGATAACTGATACAATTGGTAATAATTCACTGTTTCCTCTTCAAGTCTTTTTTCCAAGAAATAAAATATATATATTAAATTTGGGATAATGTAAGCAAAATTTTGCTTCCTGAATTTCCCCATACTTTTCCATGATACTAATGCTTTGAAACCAGATTTTTAATGGTAATATGTGATTGTATACATTCATTGTAATTAATAAACTACTCCATTATTATCAGTTTTTATGATGGTAAGTAATTCTGTGAAAACAATTCTACACAGATATCTTGCTTGTCCATGATAACTTATTTAGCATATTAATCTGAAAGTGAATTACTTGGATAAAAAATATTTTAAAGGCTCATGCTTATTCTCACCAGATACGTATAAAAGAGTCATCTCCGTGTTATATGTTGGCCAACACTGGGATTATAATTATTTTTCTTACTTAACAATTTGAGAGAGAAATTTTCTTATTTATTTATTTATATATATATTTTTTACCACGCCTTTTTATTATTATTTAACATCTTTATTGGAGTATAATTGCTTTACAATGGTGTGTTAGTTTCTGCTGTATAACAAAGTGAATCAGCTATACATATACCTGTGTCCCCATATCTCCTCCCTCTTTTGTCTCCCTCCCACCCTTCCTATCCCACCCCTTTAGGTGGTCACAAAGTACTGAGCTGATCTCCCTGTGCTATGCGGCTGCTTCCCACTAGCTATCTGTTTTACATTTAGTAGTGTATATATGTCCATGCCACTCTCTCACTTCGTCCCAGCCCCACCCTGTATCCTCAAGTCCAAAATTTTCTTATATTAATTTGCATTTTGATTTCTAACAAATTGGAACAAATATTCACAGTTTAATTAGCCATTTGGGTATTCTGTTTTAGTCAAATTCTGGCTCATATTTTGGTCATTTTTATAGTGCTATTTATCCTTTCCTTTACTGATTTTAAGAGCCATTTTATTTTAACGGTATGACTTTATTAAGTGCTTTATTAGAGAGTATGCAAATAGCTTTTTCTCAATAATGTATTATACTTTTAAAATCATTCCATTTAAAAACTACATTTATCTTGACCTTGATTCTAGAGCAAAAGGGATCACACATACTCACTTTTCTAGCAGCATTTCTCTCTCTCTCTCTCTCTCACACACACACACACACACACACACACACATACACTCCACATTCATTGTTGATGTTTCACCTAATAAAAATATTAAGATCAGTCTTTTAAAAATCTGTGTCATATGTAAAGCCCCTTTTATTTATTTAAGCACTGAAATACATACTATCCCATTTGATATTCATAACAACCTGTCTAGGTAGGTATAGGAGGTCTTACTATCCTGATTTTATTAATAGTTTAAATGTAGCTCAGAAAAGTTACTTAACTGACTCAGGGTTACAGAGTTTAGTAGTTGGTAGAGTTGGACACAAACCATTTTCTGCCTTCAGATCCAATACTTTTTCCTTCTCTGAACTCCACATCCAGCATTATTTAGGTAGTGATGCCTGTAGACAAAAGATGTTTACAGTGTGCCAGATAGTTTTACATGCAATAACTCATTTGATCCTTACAACAGTCTTCTAGGTAATGATTTCCTTATTTTCCAGAGAAGGAATAGAAGTCTCACAGATTTACTTGCCCAAGTTATAAAACTAATAGAGGATATTATCCATCTGTTAGGCAGATTGTGTTCAAGGCCTGGGATTGCTCTTCTAGAATGTTAAAGTGGTTTAGTGTAAGCAATGAGAGGAATTTATTATAGAGCTATTTTCTTGTCATACTTCTCTTTTCCTATGGTATTTGCCATTCTCTTCTCTGGACTCTTATGGGTAAATGAGGTTTCATTAGGGCCATATTTTTTACCTGGTTGACACTTTGGTTAAGGCTTGTGTCAGGCTTTGCCTCCTCCAAGAAACTGATCCTGAACTCTTTTTGTCCTTATTCGGACACTTTGTATATCTCCAGCCTGGCACTCATCTCGTTGTGCTCTAGTTATCTGTTTGGGTATCTAACCTAAAGTGCGTAACCACTTTAAACTGTGTTTCTAGACATCTTGAGGGACTGCTCATGGTTCATTTTGAATTCTCCTTGCTAGCACAGTGCCTAGCTCAGAGTGCGTGTTCCTTAAATGCTAAATGAATGAGTGAGGAAAAGGATGAAGCACAGGGGACGCTCAGGACCAGAGTGGGATACAGCTGGATCATCAGTACTTCCATAAAGCACAGGAATCTTAGGTGCTTGGGGTGTGCATAGTCTCAATATCTGTTTGTAGGGAATGCCCATAAGAAAAGTTCAGAAGAAAATTTTGTTTTAGTCTCTTTTCCCTTTCGCCATGGGGTATCTATTTGAAGCTTCTTTTTAAAATATAAATTTATTTATTTAGTTTTGGCTGTGTTGGGTCTTTGTTGCTGTGCGCAGGCTTTCTCTAGTTGTGGCGAGCGGGGGCTATTCTTCATTGCGGTGTGCAGGCTTCCTATTGCGGTGGCTTCTCTTGTTGCGGAGCACGGCCTGTAGGTGCACGCGGGCTTCAGTAGTTGCAGCATGTGGGCTCATTAGTTGTGGCTCGCGGGCTATAGAGTGCAGGCTCAGTAGTTGTGGCACATGGGCTTAGTTGCTCCGTGGCGTGTGGGGTGTTCCCAGACCAGGGCTCGAACCCGTGTCTCTTGCATTGGCAGGCTGATTCTTAACCACTGCACCACCAGGGAAGTCCCACGAAGCTTTTAAAACAAGTCAACAAGACTAAGATAAAACAGCAACTTAAAGATGACATTTTAGATTAAACAGCACTTCTGGGGATTCCGCTGGATTCTAAAAAACAAAGTTGGAAAGTCTGTAATACAAATGATACACATTTTAATTTTACTGTTCTTCTTAGGTAAATCTGATGTAGTCATGTACTCTGTGAGTACTGATATGTGTATTTATTCATATAATAGTTACTATACAGATTACTTATAGGCTAGAGATGTTCAAAAACTGAATACAAAACGTAATTCTATGATCCTTCCCTGGTTTCTGCAAGTAGAAATTGGAGACAGTGATAATTATCTATGTCACATTCTGTAAGTGAGAACTTAAAAACCTTTTTCTGAAAAAATAAAAATACTAAAGTAAAATAAATTTTTTTCCTGAAAAAATAAGAATATTAAAAATAAAAATGTCAAATACTAATTCTAAATACAACAAACAAACAACTAAAATCTGTTCATTTCTTTTGTTTAGTAGTTTGCCTGTGACTCATTTTTAAATTCCTGTAGATGAGCTGAGGTGAGAGTCGCATAAGGTAATCTCCTTTTCAGTGGGCTTGCTGATGAAAGTGGCCTATCTTTAAACTTCAAAGTACCTGATTAAATTAAATCAATAATTAAAACTGAATAATGACATGTTACAAAAAGTCAGCCGAAGCATAGTTAGTACTGGGCTAAATGGGTGCAATGGAAAGGAGGTAAACTATGCACTTGCATTTGCCACATTTGAAATTGTATAATTTGGAAGGAGGGAAATCTTTCTGGAGAAATCAGCTGGGGTGCCTCCCAGTTGTGATCAAAGAGAAGCTTCTGGCAGAAGGCTATAAATCCCAAAGATCCTTGGGATTTTTAAAGTTGTTATCTCTACTGAAGAATTTCACAAATACATGGAACATGTTGCTACTATTAATTAATGAGCAAGACTTAAAAAAAATTTCAAAATGATGAAAATCCTGAATGTGAATATTGAAGGTCCTACTTCAGGCTCAAAGAACGTATATAATACATATTCATGGATGTCTCCTTCCTTTCAAAGATGCAAAATATCACTCTCAGAAGAGTTAGATTCTTAAAAGTTCTAATTATGGTATTTGCTTTAATTTCTAACAGAGTCCCATATCCTAAAAAATGTGAAACATCTGTTTGACTAGTACTTTCCATTCAGTAACGGTACTGTACCAATTAGCCACGCACGTGCTCTAGCGCCATCTAGCTAGAGTCCAAGGTAATTCATTTCAACTCAGTTCTGCTTCGGGTCTGTAATTATTTCAACTTTTCATCTTTTAATTATACTGTATTATTTAGATGTTTTTGTTTTCCCTTCTCTTTAAACGTAGCCCCCAGGGATTTTTAAAATCTCAATTTAAATGGTCTAATGTGGTAAGTGGAGTCCCACTCCTATGAAGGTTTATGCATTAGTGATAAATCTCTTGACACATTATAAAAGCATTTGGTTTTATAACAGACAAGAGACTCTGATTAGGTTTGCGTTTTCAGAAGGTTGTTCCATGAAGTTACTAAAAATCCAAGGTTGGTTGCCTCTACTCACACTTGAATTATTATTATTTTTTGATAGTCAAGACGAGGTTAAGGTGAGACACTGTCTTCAGGTGATATACGTTTCTCCAACAGATCCCCGTTGGTAGGCCTAGAGTGCCAAGGTGAGGAGGTAAGAAGAGAACGCAGTGATAGAATGGGAGGTGAGTGGGGGAGTACCGGTGACAAAGGCGGAGTTGAGAGGCAGAGGATGGCTTCAAAGAGGAGAGTCTTAGACAAAAACCCAAGCAACTTGAAAAGGAGAGTAGAAAGAGGAGATGGGAGACACTAAATCGAGAAATCAGACCAAGAGACAGACAGGGGTCAACCTGGGGTAAAGAAAGAATAAGAATAAAGGAAAGCCAACAAAGAATAAAAAAATAAAAGAAGAATAAAAGCAGAAAGCCGAGAATAGGGATTTGTTTTCACCTTCACAGTTAACATTCTTATGTGATACTACCTGTTTGAAAACCAGGGTCTGTAAACTGGAGCCCAATCAACATTGTTGATAGTTAACTAACCTACTAACCTTCACTTTCTTGATCTTAACTTGATAGTTAGAAATTTAATGAGTTGACAATACATTTTGAAATAAGAAGTTAGGATCTTTTTTTTTCAATCTTCAGAGTCAGTTTACATCCATGAAAGGGAAAATTACTTAAAGAAAATCGAGATTTACTTTGATAAATACTTTACATATTACTAATCTTTTCTCAGAGCCAGGGATGCTGAAATGTTCTTGGGTGGCCAAAAGATGTTGAAAGACAGAGCTTGCTCCATGGGAACAGATTGCTTTACTAATAAAATCACATTTCAAATGGTTTTTCTTATAATGAGTCATAGTGGACACGTAAGCAAGGATTTTTGACAGTTCCTTAATGTAAAAGAATATAAACAGGAGGATCTTTACAGGTCTACTTAAAAGGGAAATGTTATTTTAGAAACAGTATTTAACCTAAATTTTTAGTGTTTTTAGGTTTGTATAATAATGGTTTTGCAAAAAATATTTACCATTTCTGGTTTAAAGAATGTGTCATATAATTCTGCAGGACTTTCTCTTTAATTCTTAGCAACCTCTCTTTTGCAAGTGCAAGTCAACAGCACTTTAATCTCAGTTTTATAACACGTTCAAAATGTGGGGAAGGCAGTTTGTCAATGACACTCTGCTACTCCTCAGTAATCCTTTGGTATCTTTGATTCCCAACTTGCCATGTAGCTTGCCCCACTCTCCAGTTTCTGTTCAGGAAATACTCTATTGTAAATGCCATTTGTACTTTTTAGTGGCTTTTTACTAATCACTACTTGGTTATAAACATTTTTTGGAAGGAGACCTCTCAAGTATCTATCTATCAATCTATGCATCCATCTACCTGGAACTAAGACTAGTTATTTCTACTTCTTTTAGATCTTCAAAGTCACCTTCACCTTTAAGCTATTTTTTGTCACAGTCTTAAGATGGTAGCAGCAGATTCAGATCAATACTGCTCTGAGGAAGAAGGAGGACTCTTTCTTGTTTTTTTTTTTTTTTGTGTGGTACGCGGGCCTCTCACTGTTGCGGCCTCTCCCGTTGCGGAGCACAGGCTCCGGACGCGCAGGCTCAGCGGCCATGGCACACAGGCCTAGACGCTCCGCGGCATGTGGGATTTTCCCAGACTGGGGCATGAACCCGTGTCCCCTGCATCGGCAGGCGGACTCTCAACCACTGCGCCAGGGAAGCCCTCTTGTATTCTTATTTATTTATTTTATTTATTTATTTTTGGCCGTGCCGTGTGGCTTGTGGGATCTTAGTTCCGCAACCATGGATCGGACCAGCGTCCCCTGCAGTGGAAGAGCAGAGTCTTAACTACTGGACTGCCAGGAAGTCCCTTTATTTACTTTTTTTTTTTTTTTTTTTTGCAGTACGCGGGCCTCTCACTGTTGTGGCTTCTCCCGTTGCGGAGCACAGGCTCCGGACGCGCAGGCTCAGCGGCCATGGCTCACGGGCCCAGCCGCTCTGCGGCATGTGGGATCCTCTCGGACCGGGGCACAAAGCCGTGTCCCCTGCATCGGCAGGCGGACTCTCAACCACTGCGCCACCAGGGAAGCCCTTTTTACTTTTGTAAAAGAGGTGAAGAAAGCTTTCCCAGCAGCCCTCCAAGAGACTTCTTCTCATGCCTTGGTAAGGATTGGGTCCCATGCTGATTCCTAAATCAATCACAGAAAGGCGAGATTACAGTGATGGGTTTAGGTCATCTCAACCTTGTCTGCATTTTGAAAGCTGAGAAAAATACTGATCCCTGAGTCTCACCCTCAGAGATCCTGGGATGCAGCCTGGGGCACTGAGAGTTTTAATGGAAAGGCCTCTTGATAAAGATCTTTAAAGGAAAGAAACCTTCAAGACCCAAAGGAATTAATAAGGTACAATAGGTGGTAGAATACATATTTCTAAATGAAGCTTCCCTCATCACAGGTGTCTACTGGTAAGGCAGGCCTAGTCATACCCTTTGCAGAGTCTCTGGAAATGTTAGCATCACCACTTTCAAGGCTTCACAGGGATTTGTCAGCAGGGCCTGTGCCATGTGGCCCAGAGACCTGCATAAACATGAAAGTCTGGCCCCTTTGGTGATTTGGCCTCGTACTGACTCCCATGTACCATCTGACTACATCTGTGAAGCTGCACGGTCTCCTGAGCATGTTGAGCAGGTGCGTGTGGGCTGAAGTCCAGGTCCTCTATGCTGCCAAGTCCTTCACTCTGGCTCCAGGCTGCATCCCTTTGAGGTGATGTGTGGGACGATGAGGCTTTTGTGGAGAGTGACAAATATGAACCTTTTAATCGCCTCAACTTTCTATCTAGAATGATGGTTTGGGGCTTATTTATAACAACTGAAAGAAGAAATTAAAAATAAAATTTAAAACACGTGGCACTCTGTATAGTCCTTTATTTAGATTCTCTTCTCGTGATACCATTATGTCTACTGTTTAATTTGTAGTTCAAAATATGGAAAATTTTCTAATGTTTTATTTCAAAGACTCACAATAATGTAATAGGGAATATCTCAGTGTTTTCACATAGTAAAAAATACTAGGTCAGGAGGTGTTTTGGAGGACTCTTTCCTGAATACCTAATCAAAATCCTTAGATGTCCAGTTCTAGGTACTCATGATTTCTGAAGTTTTAGAGTAATGAGCCCTTAATTTTAAAAAAATCCATAGTTCTGACTTGCTTCAATTAGACGTCCAAGGACAGAGAGCCTCCCAAGAAAAAAAGCAGAAATAACCAGATAACAGTTTTCTTGCTAATCCGGAGCTTCCTGATAACCAATTGTTTTTTCTTGGATATCAGGAAAGACAACCATTATAATCTGCTTCATTGGTACAGATCACATTGTACAGGTACCTCCTTTGAATTCTTCCATCATATCTCTGAGCAGGCATTGTGTCACATATTTTACATGCAGTATCTCATTATTCTGCACAATGGTCCAACCAAGTTAGTCACCATTCTGTCCTTCTTGGAGATGAAGAAATAGTAAAGCAACTCGCCCAGGGTCACACAGCTAGTGGTGGGAGAACCAGGATTTGAATTCAAGTAGGTTTAACTTGGAAACTCTACTCAAATGGGTCTAACTTGGACACCACCACTTCATTAGGTGGTGTGTGTATAAAAATAATAATAATAAGATAAAGTAAATGTGTAAATTGTTGAAATGCTGCCAATATTGGCCTACTTAATATTTGAATTATAGTTTAAGAATATTGTTTAAAACTTAACGAATTTTAAAATACATTGGAATTATGAAGGGATGTAATTATTGCTGGCTAATAACAATAATAATAACACCAGAAACTAAAATTAATTGTGTACTTACTATGAGCAAGGTATTATGCTAAGTACCTTGCATAATGATGATAATAATAAATATAATAATAATATAATAAAATAATAAATAATAATAAAAGCAAGAACTGTAAGACTATTACTACTGCTAGTAAGGGCAAATAATAATTAAAACGCTGTGTCCCAGCTACTTTTCTAGGTACTTCACATGGAGCATCTGGATCCTCACAACAACCATATAAGGTAGGTTTTCATTATCACCACCGTTGTATTTATTTATTTTTTAAAGAGTTTTTTGATGTAGACCATTTTTTAAAAGTCTTTATTGAATTTGTTACAGCATGGCTTCTGTTTTATGTTTTGGTTTTTTGGCTGCGAGGCATGTGGGATCTTAACTCCCTAACCAGGGATCGAACCCACACCCCCTGCTCTGGAAGGTGAAGTCCTAACCAGGTCAAGAACTTTCCTCAAGATCGCCCAGTTAGTAGGAAGCAAAGCTGAAATTTGGACCTCAGCCATTTGATTCTAAAGTCATGGATTTTACTACCAGATGTGGTCATTTAAACAAAATAATGTTTCTTTAAAATCACCTCTGATCTCTTTCAGTGAATTGGATTTAAGAATAGGCATTGTTGTGGCAGTAACACCCTAGGTTCAATATTATATAGCATATATGTATAAAGTTAAAGAGGCAAATTGCCTAAGTTAGATTCTTAAAAGTCTCTTCTAAATTGAGTACCTTGTTTTCAATGTTCTGTCTCTTTTGGACAGCTTCACATGAAGTAATTAGGTGGATTCTGCCTTTTGACCTTTTGGAGAATCTTTTTTCAGATTTAATGAAGTTTTGAAAATACAATAAACTTTCTAGAGCAGAAAACTGAAGTCTTTCTTTAGAATCAATTGATAAAATCTAGAATAACACCTTTTATTATTATGTGAGACTGCAATTCTTCAATTTTTAAATTTGAGTGTTTCATTAAGTGAGTTTTAGATTTTATGGACTTATAGATTTGGAGTGTCCCTAGAGTTTATAAATGTGTGTACCATGTTTCTGGCATTCTCATAATTTACTGCCACAGATGGGAATGTGTGAGATTGTAGGGTTTCTTTTATATCTACCAGCCTCCTACAGATTTGCAGGATGGACCTAAATGCCCATCATGAAGACAGCCAGCCTTTCTACTTTAGGAAAAGGCTACTCAGGTGCTTCTATTTGTTGGCAATGGTGATTCAACTAAGTTCAACGTGGAACCTTTGCGTTCATCGTGTTAAACTGTATCGGTGATGCAAGGGTGGGGCTTGGATCCTACCCTCAAGCGACTCACTCCACTGATTAGGTGGAAACATACATGACCCGCACTAACACAAGACAGGCGACTATGCATATTGTTAATGGCCAAGCAAACCAAAGCGCTATGTGGATACGTGGTTGGAAGAGTTCACTTCTGATTGAGAGGGATTCTTGAGAGATGTTTTAAAAGAATTTGAACTGAGTGTTTTTTTTTTTTTTTTCCTTTCTGGCCATGCTTTGAGGCTTGTGGGATCTCAGTTCCCCGACCAGGTATCGAACTTGTGCCTTGTGCGGTGGAAATGCAGAGTTCTAACCACTGGACTGCCAGGGAATTCCCTGAACTGAGTTTTAAAAGATATGCAGGATCTTAAGATTGGCGTATGGGAGGAAAAATCATTGTGTAGCAAGAGTACAAGCTTTGGAATCAGATAGGCCAGGCTGAGAATAGTGGCCCAAGCTCTTGACTCTGTTAACACTGGGAAAGTTACATCACCTTTCCTACCTCAGTTTTCTCACCTGCAAAAGGAAGATAATAATATCTGCTTCAGAGAGTTTGTCTGAGGATTAAGTAAGAACCTGAAAGAAACCCCTATCATAGCGCCTCGGATGTTACAGGTACTGGGTGAACTGGGCATGAATGCATGTTCACACACATACTCAAGAAATAATATTCTCATGTGAATATAAGTTGTCACATTTCCAGTATTTTATTATAAAATTGCTAATCGATCGTCAGAAATTGAATGAATTTTGTTCAGTTATTAGCTACTTCTCCTTGCCCCTTAGGTAATTCTTATGCAGTTTGCCAATCTTGCTTTGCTATCCATATAAGAGATCCTACATTTTTCTACAAATTATGGTTTTTAAGAAAAAGAGGGAGTTCTGAGCTGAATACGGCAGAAAGGTCAACAACAGGCACAGCACTTTTACACATTTTGGGGCCTATTTCCTATGTAATGAAAAGCAGAAGGTAAACTCTACTTTGTTGAATGACTTTTTTTTTTAAATGAACCAAACTATTATTGTAAATCATTATAATGAGTTTTTGTGAATGACCCTTGTTATCATAGATCTTTTATTTAAATTATTTATTTATTTTTGGCTGTGTTGGGTCTTTGCTTCTGTGTGAAGGCTTTCTCTAGTTGTGGCAAGCGGGGGCCACTCTTCATCGCGGTGCACGGGCCTCTCACTGTCGCGGCCTCTCTTGTTGCGGAGCACAAGCTCCAAATGGGCAGGCTCAGTAGTTGTGGCTCACGGGCCTAGTTGCTCCGCGGCATGTGGGATCTTCCCAGACCAGGGCTCGAACCCGTGTCCCCTGCATTGGCAGGCAGATTCTCAACCACTGCGTCACTAGGGAAGCCCTGCTGAATGACCTTTTATGTGGGAGACAGATACTGTTCTTACTGAGAAGAGGAAGCAGGCGCTGACCTGTGAATTAGGATGGTCACCTAATGGTACGCAGAGTGGGGGGGTGAGTCCACCAGGAAGCAGCCCCAGGTGGAGTAAATGATGACAGGGAACGCGGATGCTCTCTTCTCCGAGCCCTCATTCGCAGGCTGAAGGAACCTTGCCTTTTACATTAAACCAGGACATTAACCAGGAGGTCTGCCCGAAGAGGAATAGTTTCCGTCTCTGTCTCTGTGCAGATCTTTCCAGAGTAAGGCCCCGGGAGCCCTGACTCATCTACTCGAGTGAGTGGAAACGTGGCACAGTGCCCAGAAATTGGGGCAGAGCCTTTGGATGTGGACGTGGGTTTTTCAGTATATTTTTTTCTCCTGGCATCATAGCCTGATTTATGGAAAACAAATAGGAAGTTGCCCCTGAATTTAGATTTTCCAGTTGAGGAATCAATTCCGAGAGAAATATACATATTTATTTTGTCTTAATGAAGAATTTACTTTGAATAATATTGGGTGACATGTAGGTTACTAGTATTCCATTCAATTATCTGTTTAAAAAGCACTACTAATTTATCACTGTTAGATTTTATATATATATGTATGTATATATATATATATATATATATATATAAAAAACTTGAGCACTGCTAAAGAATTGTTTTGACAAGATGGAAATTAGGAACAGTTATATTAAATAATCTATACTGAAAATGTTCTATTAAGAATTCTTTAATCATAATCATATTAATTAATCTTAATTTAATTATTAATATTAATTGTTAACATTATTAAATATTGTTAAACATTATTTAATATTTATTTAATGTTAATATTCATTAGTAACATTAAATAAATATTGATATTTGATTAATATTAATAACTTCTTATTTAATCATAATTATATCAATGTTAATGATCCCTCTGATCAGAAAGTGATTCAATATTTTAAGTGACATACATTTAAAAGTATTTCACTTGTAGATGTTCAGATACCAACTATGATGTGTAACGGAGAAATTTTTAAACATGCAATTTGTAAATTAGAAAGTATCTGTATTCTAAAAGTAATTACACTAAATAAGGATTTCTCTTCAATAGTTAACATCATGGGATTTTAAATTTATTATTATTGAGGGCTTTACGTGAATCATTTATTTAGTAGAAACAAAAATTTTTAAAATGTTAACATTAAAAAAAAAGGAATTAGAACAGCCTTGGTGGAAATTCTTAACAACAGTTTGCTCTCAGATGTAAATCTTGATGTTATGACATTATTGTGCCCCATTTTATTAAAAAGATCATATTTTGGAGTCCACAAAAAGTGCTCAAAAAGGTTTTAAAATTTATTTAAGATGAAAAATAAGGCTCTGTCATAAAATCTGTGGTCCTGGGGTCAGTGAAGACATTTTTATTGTTTATAGAATCATAGGGTTTCTTTTTTAAATGATGCCATGGATAGTATTTATATACTGTTGTTTTTTTAGTGAACCTGTTGTTAAACTGTTTGCCAATTTCTCCACAAAATAGAAGCTATCATTTACTGTTTCCTAATTCAAACATGGAAATTTTAGTGAATACTGTTAAAGTTAACTACCTATTCCCTATGAGACATACCAAGTTATTTAAAAAATATTGTAAATGTAAATATTGTAAAGTTAAAAAATGCCTACTTTTGTGGGGCTTACATTTAAATTGGGAGAAATGGATAGTAAACAACATAAAAGGCACATAAATTCTGTAGTAAGGGAGAAGGCACCAAGAGCTGTGAAAGAAGGATAAAAGGAAAAATAGGGCCGAGTACAGGGGATTGGGAGTAAGATTTTCCAGAAAAACAATTTTCAAAAAATTTAAGAAAATTTGCTTGTTTGATACAATAAATAGGATAAAGCAGCTCAAATGTAGTGGTAGAACTGGTGCTGGTGTATAAGGCAGAAGGGGATAAATAATGCAAAAGAGAAACAATCTTGAAGTTGCTTTTTATGATTCTATGATTTTAAGCTATTCATGAACATTAAATCATTCCTTTATTGGATACTTTCTCTATTCCAGGCCCTGTAAGGGAACAGGGTAAGTGGTTATAGGCTGCTTCCAAAAGAGGATATCAGATTATTCATAATTCCTGCTGTGTACATTTTAGAGGTAAATGTGAGATAAATTTCATATGTATTGATACATAAAGACTGTAGATGTAGAGATATTCATTGCATCAGTGTTTGCAATGGTGAAAACTGGAAACAGACTAGAAGTCTATCAATGGAGGAAGGAATAGGTAAATTATAGCTGCATTTGGAACTTATGCAGCAGTTAGAATATTGAGGTAGGATTATATGTATTGTCATGGAAAACTCTTCAAAACATTGCTAAGTTTTGAAGAAAAGGAGTTTCAAGGCGATATATCTAGAAAGCTGGTTTTGAATTCAAACAATTCAAACACATCAAAACTATATGTTTTGGTATGTATATATGTATGTATGTATGGTAGGGTAGATCACTTTATTTTTCCCGACTCTTCCCTCCATCTCTGTAGTAGAATTGAATGTCAACATCTTTCTATATGAAATGCTGACATGTCATATACTAAATTCCTATAGTTAATTGTGCCTGTATATCTCTGCCCAATGTCTTGCATGGCCATATAATTTGTCTTGATTAATGGAATGTTAGGGGTCATGATGTAAGCAGAAGCTTTAAATGTGCTTGTGGGGTTTTGCCTGATCTCTTGCATGTTTGCTCTCTGCCATGAGAAAAATCAAGTCTTGATAGCTGATAGTCCCAGAGGAAAAACCCTTAGAATGAACCTAAACTGATCTAAGGCCTGAAACAGAGTTGCCCTAGCTGCCTCATAATCCCTCCACCAATAAAAATAAATGTTCTAAGTCACTTGATTTTTGAGATTGGTTGTTATGCACTATTATTGCATCAGTGGCTAACTAACACAATATGTGAGTGCTTAGAAAAAGATCAGGAACAATAGTCATCAGACTATAATCTTTATTTCCGAGAATTAAAATTGGATGTAAGGAGGAAATTATAATTATTTTCTTATATTGTTGACTTTATTTTAATTTTTAAAATTTAATTTAATTTTTGAGCAGGTAATACATTTTTTGTTTCAAACATCAAACACTATTAAAAGTATACACTAAGAAGATCAGCTCCCACTTTCTTTTTCATCCACCCCATTTCTGCAAACTATAGGCAATAAATTAGTATATTGTTTTTCTCATAAGAATGCTTAATGACAAATTGAGCAAAAACAAATTTATGTTATTTTCCCCATTTATTACCTATGTTTTGTTCCTGACTTTGCTTTTATTTTGCATTAGTATGTCACAGAGATCTTGTCATTTCAGTACATATACATTTTTCCTTTTTTAACAACTGCATAATATTCCACAGTGTTCCTTAGTTTATTTAACCAGTCCAATATTTGCTGGGCACTTGGATTATTTCTAGGCCTTTTTGTCTACAGACAGCCAACAATGAATACTCTTGTACATATTCTAAAAGTGTAGAATTACCTGCAATATCGTTTTATCTTTTCCTTTCCAACTTCTAAGCATCAGCTATCTTTCTCTTATATAAATATATAGCTGAACACCTTTAATACAAGGTTAAATAGTAGTGTTGATAGTGGCTATATTTTTCTTATTCATCCAGCACATTTCTTAATTAGGAAAGATGCTGGTGTTTGGGCTGGGCTTACCTAGAAGCATGTCGTATCAGCTGGAATCTTTGCAGTAAACAGTTAAAGGAAAATTATTTCTCTAAGCATAACATTTCTGACACCAGACTGTGTTTTCCACACTAAGCAATTCTGCAATTCTCTGCAGACACCAACTAGCTATCCTACAATTTAATTCAATTCTGACACTAACTACCTGGAATTAGCACAGATCCCCAGGTTAAGGGCTCAGTCCCACAAGACTGCCCTCAACTTCAGATGCCACTTGTAAGTAATGAGCCCCAGGTTACCCGCACTTCTATCCAACCTGACTACAAATTAGGGGTTTCCACCACCCCCTCCTCAGGTCTGAGGAAGAAGCCAGTCGTTTAGTTGTGCCTGTGCAGAATGATGATTGCCTCACCTTTTTCTTATCTCCAGTTAGCTTTCCCCACGCTCGCAATAGGCTCAGCTTTGTCCCAAGTCCCGTACCTTCAGGGAAAGTGGAAAGTGGATTTGAGATTTGTTCTCCCTTCTTCTTGCTTGGCCGCCTTGTGAATAAATCCTTTTTTGCAAATCCTTTCGCTGCAAATTTCGCCATCTCAGCGTTTGGCTTGCGGCGTTGGGCGAATGAACCTGATTCAGTAACAGAAGATGGTATTTAAGGTGAGGATTTCAGCAATTTTGGTGCGTTACTCAGTTTTCCTAGGTCTCTTCCATGTATCCACATTATTAAATTTTTGTTTATCTTCTGTTACTTTGTCTCATGTCAATTTAGTGCTTAGACCAGACAGAAGAACCTAGACGGGCAGAGGAAAATTTCCTCCTCCCTGACAGTATTATAAAGGATACAAATAAACAGTCAAATGAAGAGGATGAAGAGGTACATAACAAGATGAGGTCTGGAAGGGCGTCACGTGTGGGAGCTTCTGTCCTTATGGAATCTGGAGTGCATCACCCTCCTGGCACATGAATGCCTTCACCAACTTGGAAACTCTCCAAACCCTGTTATTTAGGGTTTTTATGGAAGTCCCATTACGTAGGCACAGTTGATTAAATCACTGGCCAGGGGTGGTTAACTTGATCCTCCGCCCCTCGCTCCACCCTGGGGATGGGGCGAAAGTCAGTCCTCTAATTACACGGTTGGTTCTTTTGGCAACCAGCCCCCATCCTCCAAGAATCACCTCCTTGGCTTAAACTCAGGTTTAATTAAAAGGGGCTTATTATGCATAACAAAAGATGCTCCTCTCATCCCTCCACTCAAGAAATTCCTAGGGCTTTAGAAGCCCTAGTGCCTGGAACTAGAGACAAAGAATAAATATATTTCTCATTATACTACAATATCCCAACAATTACAATCAAACTAAGTAATTACTAAGAGCTTAATGAAGAGAAACCTTTTATTAAAAAGTGGCAGGACTGCGCTTCCCTGGTGGTGCAGTGGTTGAGAGTCCGCCTGCCGATGCAGGGGACACGGGTTTGTGCCCCAGTCCGGGAAGATCCCACATGCCGTGGAGTGGCTGGGCCCATGAGCCATGGCCGCGGAGCCTGCACGTCCGGAACCTGTGCTCCGCGACGGGAGAGGTCCGCGTATCGCAAAAAAAAAAAAAAAGTGTCAGGACTAAGGAAGCCAAAAAGGGATGGTGATGTTTATGGGACTAACCATGGTGAGGCGGCATTGCCCTTCTTAGGACGGAAGGGGAACTAGGGATCCGAGGCTCTGGGAACAGAGAGCTGCAGGCAAGAGCCTCCTGATAGAAACTGTAGACTTCAGAAAAGAATCACTTTATATACACTCTTTTTAGATTTTTTTTTCCATATAGGCCATTACAAAGTATTGAGTAGAGTTGCCTGTGCTATGCCTAATATGCCTGTGCCTTATTAGTTATCTGTTTTATATATAGTAGTGTGTGTATATGTCAGTCCCAATCTCCCAATTTATCCCTCTCCCACCTTACCTCCTGGGAACCATAAGTTTTTTTTCTACATCTGTGACTCTATTTCTGTTTGTAGGTAAGTTCATTTGTACTGTTTTTTAGATTCCACATCTAAGTGATATCATTTGATATTTGTCTTTCTCTGTCTGACTTACTTCACTCAGTATGACAATCTCTCAGTCCATCCATGTAGCTGCAAATGGCATTATTTCATTCTTTTTTATGGCTGAGTAGTATTCCATTGTATATATGTACCACACCTCCTCTATCCATTCCTCTGTTGATGGACATTTAGGTTGCTTCTGTGTCCTGGCTATTGTAAATAGTGCTGCAGTGAACATTGGGGTGCATGTATCTTTTCAAATTATGGTTTCCTCTGGATATATGCCCAGGAGTGGGATTGCTGGATCATATGGTAGTGCTAGTTTTAGTTTTTTTTTTTTTTTTTTTTTTTTTTTTTTTTTTTTTGCGGTACGCGGGCCTCTCACTGTTGTGGCCTCTCCCGTTGCGGAGCACAGGCTCCGGATGCGCAGGCTCAGCAGCCATAGCTCACGGGCCCAGCCGCTCCACGGCATGTGGGATCTTCCCACACCGGGGCGCGAACCCTCATCCCCTGCATCGGCAGGCGGACTCTCAACCACTGCGCCACCAGGGAAGCCCTAGTTTTAGTTTTTTAGGGAACCCCCGTACTGTTCTCCATAGTGGCTGTACCAATTTACATTTCCACCAACAGTGTAGGAAGGTTCCCTTTTCTCCACACCCTCTCCAGCATTTATTGTTTGTAGATTTTTTGATGATGGCCATTCAGTCCTGTGTGAGGTGATACCTCATTGTAGTTTTGATTTGAATTTCTCTAATAATTAGTGATGTAGAGCATCTTTTCAAGTGCTTTTTAGGCATCTGTATGTCTTCTTTGGAGAAATGTCTATTTAGATCTTCTGCCCATTTTTTGATTGAGTTGTTTGTTTTTTTGATATTGAGCTGCATGAGCTGTTTGTATATTTTGGAGATTAATCCCTTGTCAGTTGTTTCATTTGCAAATATTTTCTACCATTCTGAGGGTTGTCTTTCGTTTTGTTTATGGTTTCCTTTGCTGTGCAAAAGCTTTTAAGTTTAATTAGGTCCCATTTATTTATTTTTGTTTTTATTTTCATTACTCTAGGAGGTGGATCAAAAAAGAACTTGCTGAGATTTATGTCAGAGAGGGTTCTGCCTATGTTTTCCTCTGTTTTATAGTATCTGGCTTTACATTCACTTTGCTGTACACCTGAAACTAACACAACATTGTAAATCAATTATACTCCAATAAAAATTAAAAACAAAATAAAACAAGCAACAAAACCTGACAACAACAAAAAAGAAAAAAATACAACTGTATTAAAAAAAAAAAAAGAAGAATTTTAACCTTGCAATCTCCTCTAATTGGCTTACCCCAAATAGAAACTTGTGGTTTGCAATGACTCAGACCGTATGAGCGAGCCTGCCAGGACACGAAGGAAAAGTGAATCTAGAGGGGCCAAACAGAGACCATCAGCACACATATTAAGGAAGTGACCACTGAATCCCTTTTTATTAAATGTTTTTAAGTTTAAGAATGAAGTTGAATTAAGTATCTTTTCACTATCCATGGAGATGATCATAGGATTTCCTTTGTAGACCATAAATAAAATAAGTTCTATGAAGATAATTTATTAGTTTTAATATTGAGCAATCTTTCCATGCCTAAATTAACAGTATGTCTAAAGTTTTATCTCACGTCTTTTTAAACTTCACAAAAATAGAATAATAAAATATGTACTCTAATTTGTGTGGCTTCTTTTGCTCAACGTTTTGGGATTCATCCATGTGTATATGTATACACACATACGTATTTTACTTTGTGACTATTCATTACTGATTCTACTGTTGAATATTTGGGTTATTCTAGTTTTGCTATTAAAAATATTGCTGCTGTGAGCATGCTTATACACATTTCTTGATGTACATATGTACACATTTCTATTTACCTAGGAATAGAATTGCTGGGTTATTAGGTATGCTTATTTTAAGCTTTACAAGATACTGCTAAACAGTCTTCCAAAGTAATTGTACCACTTTACACTTCCATCAGCAATGTATATTTCCAATTGCTCCATATTCTTGATAACTCTTTAGTTTTAGCCATTCTAGTGGATGTTTAATGGTATCTCAGTGTGGTTTTATTTTAATTTACTTCTGTCTAATGAGGACAAATATCTTATATGTGTATTGGACTTATGGAAATCTTCTTTTCTGCAGTGACCAAGTTATTGGCTAATTTTTTCTTGGAATTTTTTTCTAATTTAATTTTATGATTTCTTTATATATTCTGGATATGAGTCCTCTGTCAGGTACATGTGTTTTAATTATATTTTCTTACACTATAGCTTGTCTCTTTGCATTCTTAATAATGCCTTTTGACGAATAAAATTCTTAATTTTTATGTGGGCTAGTTAAGCAGTGTTTTCCAATATGGCTACTTTTTTTTGTTTCCTACAGATTTTGCTTATCCAGAGTTCCTGAAGATAAGAATTATTCTGTTTTCTTTTAGAATTTCACTCCAATATTATATGTCCAATAGTTCTATGTAGTGACTAGCTACATATAGCTAAATTTAAACTTGAATTAATTAAATTTAGATTACATTAAATTAAAAACTCAGTCTATCCATTGCACTAGACACATCTCAAATGCTCAGTAGCCACAGGTAGCTTAGTAGCTACCTTGTTGGACACAGCAAATACAGACTATTTTCATGATCACAGACATATCTATAGGACTATGCTGTTCTAGAAGCTTTAGTGATTTATTGTTTACTTTTAGATCTATGATCCATTCGGAATAAATTTTTTTATCAAGGTATAACTGATATATATCATATTAGTTTCAAGCATACAACACAATGATTCAGTATTTGTATATATTACAAACTGATAACCATGATAAATCTAGTTAGTATCTGTCACCAGTTATAGTTACAAATTTTTTTCTTATGAGGAGAACTTTTAATATCTCTTGGCAACTTTCAGATATGCAATACAGTGTCATTAATTGTAGTCACCATGCTCTACATTATTCCCCCATGCCTTATTTATTTTTTAAACTATAGTGATTAGCTTTTGCTATGTAACGAACCATCCCAAAACATAGTAGCTTAAAACAGTAACCATTTCATTTAGCTCACACTTAATACTATTTGGCATCTGTGGTTGTTTCTGTCTCCTCATCTATAAAAATGTAGCTTAAAGATATCTGAATACATATTTTTATGTTCATGTGTATGTTATTTAGGCAGAAAAAATGGGAAGATGAAGCATTAAGCTCCTGTCATATTCCTATAGGAACTAGAACTCCATGTATTTGATTTTTAACAGTGAGAATTAATCATAAATTATTTATACAATTAAGAAAAAGAGACTACGAACCGCAACTTAGGAGCCCGCCTGCCGCAACTAAGACCTAGCGCAACCAGATAAATAAATAAATATTAAAAAAAAAAAAAAAGGAAAAGGAAAGGAGAAAAAATAAATTGCTTTATTTCTTAAGCTTTTGTTTCGAAAAGAAGCAGGCATACTTATAGGTATGCTGTGATCTGGCACTTAGCCAAATCTTTAAAACAGCATTTATGTTAAAAACTGATAGGAACATAAATAAACAGTATTGATTGACCATAATACAGACCGTCCCCAATATAGACTCTTGTTGCCAAGTAGTCGTGTTTACAAAAAACTCCCAACCATTCTGATTACTTTGGAGACTTTTAAAGATTGTTTCACTTTAAGAATCTTCTTAATTTAAAACTCTTAGTTTTCTCTTTAACATATTTTCTCTTTGTTTTATCTTTAGTGCATTTCAATTTTTTTCCCCTAAAGTGTAACTAATACCTTTTATAGTAACATTTATGGTTGTCTAGAGCATTATGGTATGATTTTGAGGCAAAAGTGTACATTTTCCTTGGTTCACTTTCAAATTGATAAAACTTATAAGTTGGTTTCAGTGTGGAACCCAGATAGAAATCCAGTGATTAA
The DNA here is from genome assembly GCF_008692025.1 of Phocoena sinus. NCBI lineage: Eukaryota > Metazoa > Chordata > Mammalia > Artiodactyla > Phocoenidae > Phocoena > Phocoena sinus. The sequence goes on from NC_045783.1 coordinate 18,387,209, forward strand.
TCCCTGCCTTCTACTTGATGAACTCCTGTAGAGAGCAAAGGATAACTTGTTAGTCACTTAGAAATACATCAGACTAGTTAAAGCCCATGCAGTCCCGAACTGTTCAGAATTTCCAAAGTTACCCATCATACTTCGAATAAGAGAAAAAGTGACAAGTTGAAGGGGCTAAACAAAATTTACCTTCCTAAAACAACTATTCATAGCTAGCCTGTATGTGGTTATTTTACCCAAGATGTAACAATGCAGGTTTCATGATGGCTTTGCAGCATATATATATTTTGGTAACTTGATTTTCCTAAAAACGAAACAGTCTGTATTTTCTCAAATAAAAACAGATGAATATTGAAATCCGATAATTTCTCTATATTATATGCCTCCAGAGCATCATGTATTCTCTTCCAGTACTTTGCACAGTTTAAATGATTTAATTATTTTGAAATAGTTTGTTTAATTTGTCTTTCCAGCTATACCATTAGGTACACAGGAAAGGTTGGTGTCTGTTTTGTCTAAAACTATCCCCACTTCTTAGGACAGTGTCTAGCACTCAGTGGTTATTTATTGGCTAACAAGCATTGAGCTAAGTGTGTTGAAATCTTTTCAGCATCTGTGGGTTAAGTATGTGGTGGAAAGCTTAGAGTTTAAAATTAAACTTTAATGTTTGTAGGTTTACTGGACTCTTGTTTAAAGGGTTTCAAAAGCTTTCTCTTTCAAAAGCTTCCACAATAGGATTTCCATGTAACTGCTAATAAATAGTATTTATTATAAAGATACCTTATTCTACAGTAAACTTCTCTCTATTAGCTTTTTCTCTCCAAGTCTTTCACTGACATTACTTTGTCTTTTCCACTATACTTTGTGCATCTTTAGCGCCAGGACTTGGTATTCCCAGTAAGGACTCAAGAAATACTTATTGATTGACTGCTTGATTGAATAAATAAAAAATGATCATTTATTATTGATATAAATGTGCTTACTGAGTAGTCTTCTACATAGAATTCTTAAGCAAAGCTTATATTTTGATTTGAATATATTTCCTCTAGTTTTCTTGGTGGGGAGAGAGAAATTATGAAATATTTAATACATTATAAAAACATGACTTGTTTATAAATAAAACTAGCCAGAACTCAATATTTAAATAAGTGCTGTCACCATCTAAACACTTCCTTTGAAAGTAAACTATTCTTAAATTTAAGCCTAAGTATACCTATTGGGAATGCCTCAAATTTTGAGAATTAATGTTGATGGTAAACCCACCAGAGATTTGGTAAAGCCATCTTGTTGTTATGATCTAGCAAAATTAATATTCTCATGAGGATCATAATCAGACTCATGAAAAAAAGACTTCTAAAATGCATTTTTCAGTAATGATAGTTCATTGAAATAAGTGCAAAATATTTCTATATGAATACTTGAAGAAAACTTGACTGATAGATTCTATCATATCTACTAATAAAGTCTCATTATAGTATGAGTATAAAATATTTGTATAATACCTCAGAATTTATAAAGTATGTTTTCATGTTGCATCTCATGTAATCCTCAAAACCATGAGTGATTTGGTATCTTCTTTATTTTACAGACTAGGAAACTGAAATACAGAGGCATTAAGTGGTTACTTATGACCTGCCAGTTTGTCAGTCTACAGACTTTGCAGCTGTTTCTTAGGAAAAGTAGGATGCTGTTCTTCATATTTGTATAGGTGTCTTTCCCACATGAGCAATACAGGTTAGGATGGTTCAGTTTCCTACATATATGGATAGAAAAACTAAGCAACACAAAACAGTGTTTCTATGATCCCAAGATGATGGATTCAAAAATAAATAGAACAGAAGGAATAGAATCTGGCTCAAGCTGGTGGTTAAGTTCTCACAGATGTTTGAAAATGCCTCTTTCAGCTTCTTTGTTTTGTAGTGTGAGGTTTTTAGCCACTGAATTATGGAATTTTAATGGTGTGTATAATTGTAGGAGTGTAAGGGAAAACAATGACATAGTAAAAGTTGACTGAAGAAAAACTCTACTGTTTTCCTCTTTTCCTTAATCAGACTCTCTCTCTCTCTGTGTATTTATATATGTATATACATATGCATGTTCTCACAATAGCATTTTCTTTCTTAACTACCCATTACTAAGATGTTAATATTGAGTCCCACATTTATTGGGAGCTTGCTGTGATGTTCAGAAAGGAGTGTTTTTGTTTCAAAAGATGAACTTCACATATGATCTTCAATATAGATTTTGGATTTTACCTTGTTACAGCAGGATTTTACCATATAATACACTTTCTTTTACCAAGTGTATGACTTGAGACAAAGATTTGAAAGAGGTGGTGCATCCAGGTTCACTTAAGAGCTTCCAAATGACCCAGGAGGGCAGCTGTGGCCTTCAGATTTTACCAAAAGAAATAAACTTGTCTAAGAAAATCCCAACTTGTTATCTAAATTTAAGACATTGACAAGCATTTGACCTTGATGGTCCTAGTAAAACGTGATAGTAAACATATGAAGAACTATTGCATTTGTTTCTCTTCTTTCTCTATTGCCCAAACTTAAGGCAACATGCAGTAAGATTAGAACTTTTTGATTTTTGACATTTTTTTTTTTTTAACATCTTTATTGGGGTATAATTGCTTTACAATGGTGTGTTAGTTTCTGATTTATAAAAAAGTGAATCAGCTATACATATACATGTGCTCCCATGTGTCTTCCCTCTTGCGTCTCCCTCCCTCCCACTCTCCCCCTCCCACCCCTCCAGGCTGTCCCAAAGCCCCGAGCTAATATCCCTGTGCCTTGCGGCTGCTTGCCCCTAGCTATCTACCTTACTACGTTTGTTAGTGTGTATATGTCCATGACTCTCTCTCGCCCTGTCAAAACTCACCCTTCCCCCTCCCCATATCCTCAAGTCCGTTCTCCAGTAGGTCTGCGCCTCTATTCCTGTCTTATCCCTAGGTTCTTCATGACATTTTTTCCCCTTAAATTCCATATATATGTGTTAGCATACAGTATTTGTCTTTGTCTTTCTGACTTACTTCACTCTGTATGACAGACTCTAGGTCTATCCATCTCATTACAAATATCTCAATTTCATTTCTTTTTAAGGCTGAGTAATATTCCATTGTGTATATGTGCCACATCTTCTTTATCCATTCGTCCGATGATGGGCGCTTAGGTTCTTTCCATCTCCGGGCTATTGTAAATAGAGCTGCAATGAACATTTTGGTACATGACTCTTTTTGAATTTTGGTTTTCTCAGGGTATATGCCCAGTAGTGGGATTGCTGGGTCATATGGTAATTCTATTTGTAGTTTTTTAAGGAACCTCCATACTGTTCTCCATAGTGGCTGAACCAATTCACATTCCCACCAGCAGTGCAAGAGTGTCCCCTTTTCTCCACACCCTCTCCAGCATTTATTGTTTCTAGATTTTTTGATGATGGCCATTCTGACTGGTGTGAGATGATATCTCATTGTAGTTTTGATTTGCATTTCTCTAATGATTAATGATGTTGAGCATTCTTTCATGTGTTTGTTGGCATTCTGTACATCTTCTTTGGAGAAATGTCTGTTTAGGTCTTCTGCCCATTTTTGGATGGGGTTGTTTGTTTTTTTGTTATTGAGTTGCATGAGCTGCTTGTAAATTTTGGAGATTAATCCTTTGTCAGTTGCTTCATTTGCAAATGTTTTCTCCCATTCTGAGGGTTGTCTTTTGGTCTTGATTATGGTTTCCTTTGCTGTGCAAAAGCTTTGAAGTTTCATTAGGTCCCATTTGTTTATTTTTGTTTTTATTTCCATTACTCTAGGAGGTGGGTCAGAAAGGATCTTGCTGTGATTTATGTCATAGAGTGTTCTTCCTATGTTTTCCTCTAAGAGTTTGATAGTTTCTGGCCTTACATTTAGGTCTTTAATCCATTTTGAGCTTATTTTTGTGTATGGTGTTAGGGAGTGATCTAATCTCATACTTTTACATGTACCTGTCCAGTTTTCCCAGCACCATTTATTGAAGAGGCTGTCCTTTCTCCACTGTACATTCCTGCCTCCTTTATCAAAGATAAGGTGTCCATATGTGCGTGGGTTTATCTCTGGGCTTTCTATCCTGTTCCACTGATCTATCTTTCTGTTTTTGTGCCAGTACCATACTGTCTTGATTACTGTTGCTTTGTAGTATAGTCTGAAGTCAGGGAGCCTGATTCCTCCAGCTCCTTTTTTCGTTCTCAAGATTGCTTTGGCTATTCGGGGTCTTTTGTGTTTCCATACAAATTGCGAAATTTTTTGTTCTAGTTCTGTGAAAAATGCCAGTGGTAGTTTGACAGGGATTGCATTGAATCTGTAGATTGCTTTGGGTAGTAGAGTCATTTTCACAATGTTGATTCTTCCCATCCAAGAACATGGTATATCTCTCCATCTATTTGTATCATCTTTAATTTCTTTCATCAGTGTCTTATAATTTTCTGCATACAGGTCTTTCGTATCCTTAGGTAGGTTTATTCCTAGATATTTTATTCTTTTTGTTGCAATGGTAAATGGGAGTGTTTTCTTGATTTTACTTTCAGATTTTTCATCATTAGTATATAGGAATGCCAGAGATTTCTGTGCATTAATTTTGTATCCTGCTACTTTACCAAATTCATTGATTAGTAGTTTTCTGGTAGCATCTTTAGGATTCTCTATGTATAGTATCATGTCATCTGCAAACAGTGACAGCTTTACTTCTTCTTTTCCGATGTGGATTCCTTTTATTTCCTTTTCTTCTCTGATTGCTGTGGCTAAAACTTCCAAAACTATGTTGAATAAGAGTGGTGAGAGTGGGCAACCTTGTCTTGTTCCTGATCTTAGTGGAAATGCTTTCAGTTTTTCACCATTGAGGATGATGTTTGCTGTGGGCTTGTCATATATGGCCTTTATTATGTTGAGGAAAGTTCCCTCTATGCCTACTTTCTGGAGGGTTTTTATCAGAAATGGGTGTTGAATTTTGTCAAAAGCTTTCTCTGCATCTATTGAGATGATCATATGGTTTTTCTCCTTCAATTTGTTAATATGGTTTATCACATTGATAGATTTGCGTATATTGAAGAATCCTTGCATTCCTGGAATAAACCCCACTTGATCATGGTGTATGATCCTTTTAATGTGCTGTTGGATTCTGTTTGCTAGTATTTTGTTGAGGATTTTTGCATCTATGTTCATCAGTGATATTGGCCTGTAGTTTTCTTTCTTTGTGACATCCTTGTCTGGTTTTGGTATCAAGGTGATGGTGGCCTCGTAGAAGGAATTTGGGAGTGTTCCTCCCTCTGCTATATTTTGGAAGAGTTCGAGAAGGATAGGTGTTAGCTCTTCTCTAAACGTTTGATAGAATTCACCTGTGAAGCCATCTGGTCCTGGGCTTCTGTTTGTTGGAAGATTTTTAATCACAGTTTCAATTTCAGTGCTTGTGATTGGTCTGTTCATATTTTCTATTTCTTCCTGATTCAGTCTTGGCAGGTTGTGCATTTCTAAGAATTTGTCCATTTCTTCCAGATTGTCCATTTTATTGGCATAGAGTTGCTTGTAGTAATCTCTCATGATTTTTTTTATTTCTGCAGTGTCAGTTGTTATTTCTCCTTTCTCATTTCTAATTCTATTGATTTGAGTCTTCTCCCTTTTTTTCTTGATGAGTCTGGCTAGTGGTTTATCTATTTTGTTTATCTTCTCAAAGAACCAGCTTTTAGTTTTATTGATCTTTGCTATCGTTTCCTTCATTTCTTTTTCATTTATTTCTGATCTGATTTTTATGATTTCTTTCCTTCTGCTAGCTTTGGGGCTTTTTTGTTCTTCTTTCTCTAATTGCTTGAGGTGCAAGGTTAGGTTGTTTATTCGAGATGTTTCCTGCTTCTTAAGGTGGGCTTGTATTGCTATAAACTTCCCCCTTAGAACTGCTTTTGCTGCATCCCATAGGTTTTGGGTCGTTGTGTCTCCATTGTCATTTGTTTCTAGGTATTTTTTTATTTCCTCTTTGATTTCTTCAGTGATCACTTCATTATTAAGTAGTGTATTGTTTAGCCTCCATGTGTTTGTATATTTTACAGATCTTTTCCTGTAATTGATATCTAGTCTCATGGCGTTGTGGTCAGAAAAGATACTTGATACAATTTCAATTTTCTTAAATTTACCAAGGCTTGATTTGTGACCCAAGATATGATCTATCCTGGAGAATGTTCCATGAGCACTTGAGAAAAATGTGTATTCTGTTGTTTTTGGATGGAGTGTCCTATAAATATCAATTAAGTCCATCTTGTTTAATGTATCATTTAAAGCTTGTGTTTCCTTATTTATTTTCATTTTGGATGATCTGTCCATGGGTGAAAGTGGGGTGTTAAAGTCCCCTACTATGAATGTCTTACTGTCAATTTCCCCTTTTATGGCTGTTAGTATTTGCCTTACGTATTGAGGTGCTCCTATGTTGGGTGCATAAATATTTACAATTGTTATATCTTCTTCTTGGATCGATCCCTTGATCATTATGTAGTGTCCTTCTTTATCCCTTTTAATAGTCCTTATTTTAAAGTCTATTTTGTCTGATATGAGAATTGCTACTCCAGCTTTCTTTTGGTTTCCATTTGCATGGAATATCTTTTTCCATCCCCTTACTTTCAGTCTGTATGTGTCTCTAGGTCTGAGGTGGGTCTCTTGTAGACAGCATATATAAGGGTCTTGTTTTTGTATCCATTCAGCCAATCTGTGTCTTTTGGTGGGAGCATTTAGTCCATTTACATTTAAGGTAATTATCGATATGTATGTTCCTATTCCCATTTTCTATATTGTTTTGGGTTCATTATTATAGGTCGTTTCCTTCTTTTGCATTTCTTATCTAGAGAAGTTCCTTTAGCATTTGTTGTAAAGCTGGTTTGGTGGTGCTGAACTCTCTCAGCTTTTGCTTGTCTGTAAAGGTTTTAATTTCTCCATCAAATCTGAATGAGATCCTTGCTGGGTAGAGTAGTCTTGGTTGCAGGTTTTTCTCCTTCATCACTTTCAGTATGTCCTGCCACTCCCTTCTGGCTTGTAGGGTTTCTGCTGAGAGATCAGCTGTTAACCTTATGGGGATTCCCTTGTGTGTTATTTGTTGTTTTTCCCTTGCTGCTTTTAATATGCTTTCTTTGTATTTAATTTTTGATAGTTTGATTAATATGTGTCTTGGCGTATTTCTCCTTGTATTTATCCTGTATGGGACTCTCTGTGCTTCCTGGACTTGATTAACTATTTCCTTTCCCATATTAGGGAAGTTTTCAACTATAATCTCTTCAAATATTTTCTCAGTCCCTTTCTTTCTTTCTTCTTCTTCTGGAACCCCTATAATTCGAATGTTGGTGCGTTTAATGTTGTCCCAGAGCTCTCTGAGACTGTCCTCAGTTCTTTTCATTCTTTTTTCTTTATTCTGCTCTGCAGTAGTTATTTCCACTACTTTATCTTCCAGGTCACTTATCCGTTCTTCTGCCTCAGTTATTCTGCTATTGATCCTATCTAGAGTGATTTTAATTTCATTTATTGCATTGTTCATCGTTGCTTGTTTCATCTTTAGTTCTTGTAGGTCCTTATTAACTGTTTCTTGCATTTTGTCCATTCTACTTCCAAGATTTCGGATCATCCTTACTATCATTATTCTGAATTCTTTTTCAGGTAGATTGCCTATTTCCTCTTCATTTGTTAGGTCTGGTGGGTTTTTATCTTGCTCCTTCATCTGCTGTGTGTTTTTCTGTCTTCTCATTTTGCTTATCTTACTGTGTTTGGGGTCTCCTTTTTGCAGGCTGCACGTTCGTAGTTCCCGTTGTTTTTGATGTCTGTCTCCAGTGGCTAAGGTTGTTTCAGCGGGTTGTGTAGGCTTCCTGGTGGAGGGGACTAGTGCCTGTGTTGTGCTGGATGAGGCTGGATCTTGTCTCTCTAGTGGGCAGGTTCACGTCTGGTGGTGTGTTTTGGGGTGTCTGTGGCCTTGTTATGATTTTAGGCAGCCTCTCTGCTAATGGGTGGGGTTGTGTTCCTGTTTTGCTAGTTGTTTGGCATAGGTTGTCCAGCACTGTGGCTTGCTGGTCGTTGAGTGAAGCTGGGTGCTGGTGTTAAGATGGAGGTCTCTGGGAGATTTCCACCGTTTAATATTATGTGGAGCTGGGAGGTCTCTTGTTGATCAGTGTCCTGAAGTTGGCTCTCCTACCTCAGAGGCAGAGCCCTGCCTCCTGGGCTGGAGCACCAAGAGCCTTTCATCCACACGGCTCAGAATAAAAGGGAGGAAAAGTAGAGAGAATTATTAGAAGTATGAGGAAAGAAAGAAGGAAAGGAGGAAAGGAAGGAAGGAAGAAAGAAGCAAAGAAGGAAAGAAAGGAGGGAGGGAGGGAGGAAGGAAGGAAGGAAGGAGGGAAAGAAGGAGAAAATGTAGAGAGAATTAGTAGAAGTATGAGGAAAGAAAGAAGGAAAGGAGGAAAGGAAGGAAGGAAGAAAGAAGCAAAGAAGGAAAGAAAGGGAGGGAGGGGGGAAGGAAGGAAGGAAGGAGGGAAAGAAGGAGAAAATGTAGAGAGAATTAGTAGAAGTTTGAGGAAAGAAAGAAGGAAAGGAGGAAAGGAGGAAAGGAAGGAAGGAAGAAAGAAGCAAAGAAGGAAAGAAAGGAGGGAGGGAGGGAGGGAGGAAGGGAGGAAGGAAGGAGGGAAAGAAGGAAAAAAGACAGAAAGAAAGAAGATACAGTAAAAATAAAATAAAGTATAATATAGTTATTGTACTAAAAAATATTTAGAAAGAAAGAAAAAAAAAAAGAACAGATAGAACCCTAGGACAAATGTTGGAAACAAAGCTATACAGAGAAAATCTTACACAGAAGCATACACATACGTGTTCACAAAGAGAGGCAAAGGGGGAAAAATCATAAATCCTGCTCCCAGAGACCACCTCCTCAACCTGGGGTGATTCGCTGTCTAAAGGAGGGAAGGAAGGAAGGAAAGAAAGAAAGAACGAAGGTAAAGTACAATAAAGTTATTACAATTAAAATTAATTATTAAGAAAAGAAAATTTTTTTTTAAAAAAAACCATGGACGGATAGAGCCCTAGGACAAATGTTGGAAGCAAAGCTATACAGAGAAAATCTTACACAGAAGCATACACATACACGTTCACAAAGAGAGGCAAAGGGGGAAAAATCATAAATCCTGCTCCCAGAGACCACCTCCTCAACCTGGGGTGATTCGCTGTCTAAAGGAGGGAAAGAAGGAAGGAAAGAAAGAAAGAAAGAACGAAGGTAAAGTACAATAAAGTTATTACAATTAAAAGTAATTATTAAGAAAAAAAAATTTTTTTTTAAAAAAACCATGGATGGATAGAGCCCTAGGACAAATGTTGGAAGCAAAGCTATACAGAGAAAATCTTACACAGAAGCATACACATACACGTTCACAAAGAGAGGCAAAGGGGGAAAAATCATAAATCCTGCTCCCAGAGACCACCTCCTCAATTTGGGGTGATTTGTTGTCTAAAGGAGGGAAGGAAGGAAGGAAAGAAAGAAAGAAAGAATGAAGGTAAAGTACAATAAAGTTATTACAATTAAAATTAATTATTAAGAAAAAAAAATTTTTTTTTTAAAAAAACCATGGACGGATAGAGCCCTAGGACAACTGTTGGGAGCCAAGCTATACAGAGAAAATCTTACACAGAAGCATACACATACACGTTCACAAAGAGAGGCAAAGGGGGAAAAATCATAAATCCTGCTCCCAGAGACCACCCCCTCAACCTGGGGTGATTCGCTGTCTAAAGGAGGGAAGGAGGGAAGGAAAGAAAGAAAGAAAGAACGAAGGTAAAGTTCAATAAAGTTATTACAATTAAAATTAATTATTAAAAAAAAAATTTTTTTTTTTTAAAAAAAAACCATGGACGGATAGAGCCCTAGGACAAATGGTGGAAGCAAGAGTATACAGACAAGATCTCACACAGAAGCATACACGCACACATTCACAAAAAGAGGAAAAGGGAAAAAAATCACAGATCTCGCTCCTAAATTCCCCCTCTTCAATTTGGGATCACTCCCTGTCTATTCAGGTATTCCACAATGCAGGGCACATCAAGTTGATCGTGGAGCTTCAATCCGCCGCCTCCGCGGCTGCCGGGAGAGACCTCCCCCTCTCCTCCCTGCTGTCACAGCTCACAGGAGCTCAGCTTTGTACCCGGCCCTGCCCCTGCGCGCAGATCGCTGGAGGGCGTCTGTTTTTTTGCTCAGACAGGACGGGGTTAAAGGAGCCGCTGATTCGGGAGCTCCGGCTCACTCAGGCCGGGGGTTGGGGGATGGGGGGAGGGAGGGGCACTGCGTGCGGGGCGGGCCTGCGGAGGCAGAGGCGGCGTGACGCTGCACCAGCCTGAGACCCGCCGTGCGTACTCCCGGGGAAGTTGTCCCTGGATCCCGGGAACCTGGCAGTGGCGGCCTGCACAGGCTCCGCGGAAGAGGGGCGCGGAGAGTGACCTGTGCTCGCACACAGCCTCCCTGATGGCGGCAGCAGCAGCCCCAGCGTCTCCCGCCCGTCTCTGGGGTCCACGGTTTCAGCCGCGGCTCGCGCCCGTCTCTGGGGTTCGCGCTTTTGGCCGCAGCTCGCGCCCGTCTCTGGAGTTCCTTTAAGCAGCGCTCTTAAACCCCTCTCCTCGCGCACCAGGAAACAAAGAGGGAAGAAAAAGTCTCTTGCCTCTTCGGCCGGTGCAGGCTTTTCCCCGAACTCCCTCCCGGCTAGTCGTGGTGCACTAACCCCTTCAGGCTATGTTCAAGCCGCCAACCCCAGTCCTCTCCCTGAGCTCCGTCCAAAACCAAAACCCGAGCCTCAGCTCGCAGCCCCGCCCGCCCCGGCAGGTGAGCAGACAAGCCTCGGGTTGGTGAGTGCCGGTCGGCACCGATCCTCTGTGCGGGAATCTCCCCGCTCTGCCCTCCGCACCCGTCGCTGTGCAGTCCTCCGCGGTCCCGAAGCTCCCCCCTCCGCCTCCCGCAGTCTCCGCCCGCGAAGGGGCTTCCTAGTGTGTGGAAACTTTTCTTCCTTCACAGCTCCCTCCCACTGGTGCAGGTGCCGTCCTTATTCTTTTGTCTCTGTTTTTTCTTTTTTCTTTTGCCCTACCCAGGTACGTGGGGACTTTCTTGCCTTTTGGGAGCTCTGAGGTCTTCTGCCAGCCTTCAGTAGGTGTTCTGTAGGAGTTGTTCCACGTGTAGATGTATTTCTGGTGTATCCGTGAGGAGGAAGGCGATCTCCACGTCTTACTCTTCCGCCATCTTCCCGCCGCTCTCCGATTTTTGACATTTTTAATGCTACAAATAGTGAATAAAGGGAAGTAGTCATCTCATGTGTTGATGCACTAATATGTTCATTATTTAAATTTTGTAAGCTCTAATAGAAGTGTTGAACGTTTTAGAATTCTAATTCCTTTAATTTTCTAGGTCTCTAGAAGGATGAATTCCAGAAAATGATGCCAAAAATATAACCTACCCGTGATACGCTAATTTATTGTAGAACTTGGAATCAAATGCAAACAAAGAAATATTTAACTTATTTTGGTTAATATTTAGAATAAAATAATAAAAAGGATCAATGCTAATATTCAAGATTTAACTAAGTAGAAATTATAGAACCTTCTACATAATTTTAAGATTTGTATCTACCATCTCCTTGCCAATTAATTAATTAAGCAAATATTTATGATACACTGTTTGCCAGGCTTTGTTCTAGGCTCTTGAGATTTATAGGTTAATAAATACAAATTCTGCCCACCAGGCACTTATATATGAAATGTATAAACATTTTATACACATTTATGCTGTGTGTAAGATATATGTATGCATGTAATAGATTTTATAACATAGTAGACAGTGCTAGTGGTACATCTAAAGGCTAAAGAAGCATTGTAAACCCATCATATTTAGACACATATTGGAGAGCCTTTTATTCATTATGCAAAAAAAAAAAATTTGCAAATGTACCCAACATGGAAATGCTATATGAAAAACAGTGACCTTCTTGAGCTTACTGATCCTAATAATTATGAACTTATAAATCATAAAAATGTAATAACCTGATATGGAAGATAAAGGAGAAAAACTGAGTCACATCTAAGCAACACTAACCCGTGTAATTGTGATAATCATCAATAATGCAGTGTTCTTTTTTTTTTCTTGATGAAATTGACTTGTGGTGCCATAGAGGACCAGTGTGGCTTATAGTAGCTCAGATTTGCACACTCTTTTTGGGTCAAACAAGGTGTCCTTTTGGGGCATCTTCATCTATTGATAGGAGAGTGGAAAAGAAGGTGATTCCCCCACCCCCAGGGCTTTTCACATTGTGGTTTTGTTACTGAACCTGGTCTGCTCGCCCGTGTGCAGCAAAGACAATTATTGACACTGGGTTGTGATGAAGGAAAGTACAGGGTTTACTGCAGGGTACCAAGCAAGGAGAATGGGCAGCTTAAGCTCAAAAGACTGGAACTGTCTGATGGCTTTCAGGGAGGTATTTTTAAAAGTAACATTTTGGGTGAAGACTGCAAGGTGCAGGACTTTCTTCTGATTGGTTGGTCATGAGATAACGGGATGATGTTTTGGGAATCTTAATCATCAGCCTTCTGGTTCCAACCAGTCTGAGGTCTACGTACTTGTGGTCAGCATGGGCAGGGGTCTTAGTTTCTGCATAATAACTCAAAGATACACATCAGATTGATAAGAACTAGGACTCTGAACTATCATTCAATCTATCTTGCTTAACTGCTTTTCCTTTGTTTCTGCATTCCATCACTTTTCTATATTAGTAACTGCTTGAGTCTGCTCTTTAGAACTGAGGGAAGGTCTAAGAGACTAAAGTCTTTTTCCTACAAACAAAAAACGGGGGGGCTTCCCTGGTGGCGTAGTGGGTGAGAGTCCGCCTGCTGATGCAGGGGACACGGGTTCGTGCCCCGGTCTGGGAAGATCCCACATGCCACGGAGCGGCTGGGGTCGTGAGCCGTGGCCTCTGGGCCTGCGTGTCCAGAGCCTGTGCTCTGCAACGGGAGAGGCCACAACAGTGGTGTACCGCAAAAAACAAACAAACAACAACAACAACAAAAAAAACAGGAGACACAGAGAGGTCTTGTCATTGGGGAAGACCTCACAGCATCCTGCTTGGTTTCCCTTTGACAATATCTCTAGAAAAATACTAATATTTTCTTTAAATGTAAGACAAGATTTCATTAAACAAATTATATATCATACACTGATTTTAAAAGTATTCTTGTAAGTTTTAATTTATTCACTATAATTTATATATTCTAATTCATATTTATGAAATTACATTTATTTATGTTATACACTTTTTTTCCATTTAGAAATGTTGAGTAAAGATAAAACATTTTAGGTGAATTTAAGAACATATAGAAAAGGTTTAAAAATCATCTTTCTACATTGATAACTAAATAGAATCAATGGTTATTTAAATGATTCTAATTGTTTAGACACATTGAGACAATTTATCTTAGATAATCACTCCAGCAATCCCCTTCAAAAAGCCAGCAATTTACCCAACTTAAGCATTTTAGTAAGAAAGACCTTCTGTTCCTGTTGCTTTTGTCCCAGAATGAAGGAGGGGGGCGAGGGAGGAGCAAACTATAGAGCAAGCTTTTAAAAACAGACAGAATGATATTTTTCTTTAGAATGGGCAAGGAAAGTTTCATTGAAAGAAACACATCTCAGGTAAAGCTGGTTTTCCTTTTATGCGTCTTAAAACTGGCTGGAGAGAGGCTCATTGTGTGCTCTACACTTTTTGTTCTGGGCACCTGAGCGGTGCACAATGTATCACTTATCAGTAGAACAAAAGATTCCTTCATCAGTCAAGCGCTGAGGAAGATGACAGCTGCAGACTCACAGCCGCTCTAGGCAGCTACTCTGCTGAGACGGAACAGGAAATAGACTATTCATTCGGACTTTCATGTCTAACCCTATTTAATTTGACTCAAGTAAGATTAGCCTCTTTCAAAACATATCCATGTTTAATGGTAATCCTAGATGTTTGTTTCTTATGAGAGACTTGGTTCAGAAAATTTAGAAAATAAATTGTATGATGTGAGTTTCACAGTAGAAGCAATAACTAGTTTTATTTAGCCAGAGAGTACTGGTGTATATTTTGAACACCTTACATTTTGGAATAATATCTTCTCATTACAAATTATAATATAAAAATAATATTACAATATTAAATTATAATATAATAATAATATAAAGACCAAGAAAATTATGAGGTTTTGTGCTACTGATAGTGTAAAGGAATATTAGAAGAAAAATTTCATTGCCTGCAAAAATACAGTTTTAATTGTACTTTAATTCTAAATATTGATCTTGTTATTGAGTATATTCTTTTCTCTTTTATGTAAATATATCCTTTTAGGATTCTATGATTATACTTATATTCCCACTAAACTAAAAAAAATTCTGTTTGGAAGGTCCCTAAAATGTAGAACCCCAAATTCTTGAACAATGATGAAAGAGAACTGTTTCCTTAATAGCGCAAAGATTTCTTAATTGCTGTGTAGGTCACCCCATGTGAGAATAATTTAATACAGAATATTTCATGCATAAGAAGTCAGCACTGATCACATTTTATTTCATTCTGTTTTGTGTGTCCCTGATACAAATTTTTGAGTAATCATAAATTAGGATAATTAGATATAATTATATTTATGCCACCATAGATCCTGTGCCAAGACCGAAAACAGGATAACGTTATTTATTTGCAGTATGATTAAGTATAGAACCTTATTAATTTGGGATGCTCTCAAGGAAGGAAAGAAAATTTATAATAAAAAAATAAAATTTAGAAAAAAAATTTACAAACCACTTAAATTTATAGCCTGACTCTTAGTGACTCAGTAAAATATGGCATATAGAAGTTCTTGTTTCAATAAATAGTTAAGAATTGCTTCTATCAGTTTTTGCCAGTAGTTGCTTCTATATGTTTGAAAATAATTTCCTTCTTTCCCACAGTTTGGCACCAGTTTAGATACTGAGAATAGCCATAAATAAAATAGTGATTTATTTTAAGTAGCTTGATTGTAAGTGCCGTGGAATATTTGTATTAGCATTTAAATCATGGAATGATTGAAATTTTAGGATAGTATAATTACAAACTTAACCTTTTGTACAGATCTGATCTTCCATTTAATGTTTTCTCATCTGCATCAGGTCAGAAAGTTGGTGCAACATTCAATAAGTAGTACTTAAAATTTGGTATGTTGGTTCTGTTACAATTTGGCACCTAATTTGTATGTGTATCTATCATCTATTTACCTGGATATATAGATTGTATATTTCTGTCTATCTAAATATAGATTGTACACACACACACACACACACACACACACACACACACACACACACCCTGGTCTCTATACCATGGGCCTAATAAAAATGATATTACAGAACTCCAAGAAGAACAATATACCTTGCCTGTATTAAACTATTCCCTTTTTCTTTACTTTTCATAAGAATCTTATTAAATTAAAATAAAAATGTTGAAGCTGTCAGAAAGGAGTTTAAATTGAAAATTGAATTCTAAAGTTTTTTTTAATTAAAATTTTTTTTTTAGTTAAGGACTTACTTATTGCCCATGGTTTTGGTAATGTTATTCGCGTATTATTATGTTATGTTCCCTCCGTGATTTGCCGGCCTTTGGTCCTCATCACCTTCTGTTTTAAAAGCAGCCAACTCATCTGTCTCCCAGAGCAGTTGTTTTCCCTTACCTACAGCTGGATGTAGGATTTAACCAGGAATAATTTTTCAGAATAGTCCAAATTCCTTTTGTTCTACTCCATTCTCAAATTGTCCAACCATATATGCCTCAGTCATGGTACGGTTGGAAGCAACATCTTTTCTTAGTTTACTATTTAAAAATCATTGATTAAAATGAGAAATTTCTGGGCTTTAGTAGTGTTCCTTATTCTCTTCACAAACCTCTTTCTTAATCTCATTACCGCTCCTGGAGGTGTCAGCAAAGTAGTTCTCTTTTTGTGATGAAATATAAATGACTCCTGTTAGGTGTAAGAGTATGTATTGGTACCTTGAATGTTTGAATCATTCCATAAGTCCCTATAAGATTTTTTTTTTTTTTTTTTGGTTACCAGAGGCTCACTTGTTTTCAGTATTATTCTTCCAAGGAAAACAATTTTTGTAAATTATATTAAAAGTGGAAATTATTAGTGTATTAGTAAAATAAGCTATAAGAAAATTAGAAAATGTAAAAGAAATCATTCTTAACTGAGAGTTAGCTCAGAATGACTGCTTTATTCATGGATGTTTATCACAGCTCTGTGGGAAACTATTAAGAATTATCACTCTTAAAATAATGAATTCTGTGCCCTAAATTGTCAAATCATGATAGTATTTGGATTTCAGCTTTAACTAAAATAATTTTGTGATGTACATTTTTTTTTTACATTTGTTTCTTCATGGGCAAGACAGTCTAAGGAGATGTACTCACAGAAGGTACAGTGGGGGCCATCACGGAGACAGGTGGTCCCCAGGAGAGGCAGGGGCAGCTGTGGTGTCCCGGAGTCCATAAAGGCAGCCACAAGAGCAGCAGACGGGCCCCTCCATGAGAAAGCCGCCAAGGGCCCCAGGAGATACCTGCAAGGAGGTGGGATGACTCCTGCAAGGTGTTTATAAAGCAATGTGTCATGCACTTCATGAGACAGGAAACCACAGAGAAGATGCTGATAGAAACTGTACAAGAGAAACTGTGTACCTGATAACAACTATAGGACTTGTATTTCTTAAAGTTTCCCAAAGCAACTGAACTGATGTTGCAATGAGTTCTTATTCAAAATGCCATCTGAACCCTATTGCAAACCTCTTCCTCCCTAATCTCCAGAACCTCTGCCCTGGAATTTTGGATCTTGTGGAGAGGGGTCTTTGAGTCCACTTTCCTCACTGTGCAGGGAGGAAAAGTGAGAATGAGGGAAGTTAAATGGCTCGAAAATGATTTCTCCTCTTCTAGCTCCTTGAGACTGTTGGGGATTGTGGGCAGCTGGGACGTGGAACAGCGATGAGTATTCCTCATCAGGACACTGCTGCCTTCATGCTTCCTCTGGTTTAAGCACTTCCTCTCTTGGCTTTCTTACCATCGTTCAGTGCTGCACCTCCTCCCTTTTCTTTGCAGCTTCTTCTAAGCCTCCTTTATTAGCTCCTCTTCCCTCTCCTTTCCTGGAGTTGTTGGTCTTCTGTAGGATTCCACCTTGATCCTCCTTCTTCTCTGTTTTGCTGCAGGAGTCCATCCTCTCCTTTAATTTGTGCATTAGCTGGTGCAGCGATGCTCTGAATCTGCATGTCTCAGCTGGGATATTGTCAAATTTCACTGTGTTAGTGCGCATCGGGTGTATGGAATATGCTTCAACAAATACACCTCGGATGAAAGTCGTGGCCTCTGCCCCTCTCCGCCCTACTCAGGTTGGTTGAAAAATCACAGTTTATATTCTCTACACTGTGCAATTTTATCTGCTCCCAAGTCTTTAACCTGTACACCCAAGGATCCCAAAGCTCTTACTTATTCTTAGATATTTACCTTTCATTTCCAATTTCCCCATTCATATCTAAATCATCTTTCACTTTGTTTAGTCTTTCTCTTGTATTGTATATGTGTGCGTGTGCAGACATGTTACCATGCTTCTAAGAGGAACATTAACATCATCCTTTATTCTTTTCTTCACGCTTCTTATCTGTTTGATCACTTATTCTTACTCAGACTATTTCTACAATCATCATTCCCGTTTCCTCTTCTTTCCTGTCCGCAGTAATTTATTTGCTCCCCAATGCCTCTTCCAACTGGCATTTCTATCACTTCCCAGTTATCCTACTTCACTGTGCTATTAGAATTATTTCTTGGTAATTGAACTTCTATTTTTACAAGTAAGTTGTCAGCATAAACAAACAAACAAACCTTAACATGGCAAATAAAACCTGTGATAAACTGGCCCAGATCTGTCTCGACAGCCTCACCTCTGTCTGCTCACCACCACCGTATTACTCCCCCCAAAGCTAATAATAGCACAGAGCCCAGCACATAGTAGACACTCTCTAAATGATTGTTGGTGAGAAAATACTGTTTGGGTACATTAATCAGTAGACAAATAGAAATGTGTGAATTCTGTAGTGATGTAATGGTCCAATTCATTGGCTTTCTGACTTTAGCAATAATATTACCCACTGGGCTTGTCAAAACCCGGATTGCTGGGGCACACCCTCAAGTTTCTTATTCAGTAGGTCTGGGATGAGGCCCAAGACAAGGTCCTATGATGGTGATGCTTTTGGTCTGGGGACCACACTTTAAGATCTACTGGTCTAATTAATACCACTTAAGTTGTTAAGTAAACTGAGTCATTTATTTTTCATTGTTGTTGTTTGTTGCTCTCTATACATTTAATTAAAGAACCTACTTTAGTTTATGACACCTGTATGCCATCTACGTATTTTCTGCTTATATCATCAGGTCTTCCAGGCTCCCTGTGATGGTTAGTTTTATTTGTCAACCTAGGTAGGCAATGGTCAACCCAGATATTTGGTCAAACAGCAGTCTGGATGGCTCTGTGAGTGTCTTTTAAAGATGAGGTGAACATTTAAATCAGTAGAATTTGAAAATGTATGTAGGCCTCATCTGATCAGTTAGAGGCCTTAAAAGAAAAAGATTGAGTTTTCCAGAATAAGAGGGACTTCAGCTGGCAGATAGCTTGTGGACTTGAGCTGAAATATCAACTCTGCCAGGGTCTCCAGCCTGCTGGTCTGCTCTGCAAATTTCAGACTTGCCAGCTTTTACAATTGTGTGAATCAATTCCTCAAAATAAATCTATATCTATATAATCTATATCAATATCTAATCTCCTATTGATTCTCTATCTCCAGAAATCCTTGACTAATACACCCTCTATGTTCTTAATCATTTACTCTCAATCACAGAGTTGAGAATCAGCTGGCATCTTTTCTCAGAATTTTGCAAGGCCCGTATGAAGTGGATTGATACCTTAAGGGCTATAAATTCTTTAGTATTTTAGATAGACATGCTATAAGTATTACGTGTAAATTATATCATTTATAGGTCCTAAAAATTTTAATCTTTGTTTAGATTAACCAGTCCTATGGATTTTTCTATAATTTAGCTTTTTGGATTTTTAGACTAATCAATGAAATCTAAGAGAATATAACAGCAATGTGCTTTTTCTTTCTTTTTTTTTTCCATTCAAGAGTTAAAATTTTTTATTGGCAGGTCAAAGTCAATTAGGAAAAGAGTCAAAAATTAATGGTCACTACAACTATTAATAAAATAGGGACAGTAATTTTGAATTTAGGAGTATCGCTTTAGTTCCTAGTGTCTTTAAAGGAATGCAGCTGTGTCTTTGTATTGGTTTTATAGCTAGCCACTATTTCCAGTAGAAATTGAGTCCCAGAGAAATAAAGTGGGAAAACAATTAGAACATGTCTCTATCTCAAGCTTCCTGGTTCATCGCAAGAAAATTATTTTCTCATTTTCCCTTAGTTGTAGGTACTTCAGCGACATAATTACATTTTAGAGGAAAGAAGGGATCACAACGAGACAGCATTTCATCCAGTTTCCCACTAAGGAACATGATCATTTTATATATATTTATATATTTTCTTTTCTTTAGCTTATACCAATAGGAATGTAAGGATTACACAAAATAATTACATAAATGGCTACTTCCTGCCGATATAAAATGTCACTGAACATAATGGTAGGGCCTTTCTCCAAATCGCTGCTGACTTTTTGTTCTGACCTATGAAGGTAAATCACATAAGCTACTTAAGGTTGTAATAATAATCTTTGGAGATTAAAATGATGAAAGCTTTAAAGCTGGCCTTATGTCAAATTTTGATTTCCTGTTGCGCCTTGGGGCACAGTGTGGTGAATTTTGGGAAATTGTTCTCTTGGTTGGTGTTCAGATACTTTTTTGCAATTAATTCCAATTTAGCCACTGTTATATTTTAATAGTTGGCCAGTTTGGGGTCAGGTAATAAGTTCTAAGAAACATGACACGTCAGGATCGTTTTTCCATTTATTAGTAATGGGACTGTGTAGAGTAGTGGCTAAGAGTGCAGATTTTGGACAAAGAGAAGGGTTTAAATTCCAGCTTCTGCTTTTCTTAGTTTAGTGATCTGGGACAAGTTAATTAGCATCTGGGTAAAAATTATGAATAAACTTGTTGTGAGAATCATCTCGAATTAGATGATACATATAAAGTGCCTAGTATGGTACTGGTCACGGTTGTATCACTTAGGAGAGTAAATGCATTTCCATTTCAATGTTTTCTAAGCATCTCCAATTTACCACGTTCAGTACTGGACTCCTGATCTCCACCTGCTGCAAATTTCCCCATCTCAGTTAATGAAAACCCCATCTTTCCAATTGCTCAGGCTTCATTTTTTTCATACCCCACATAAATCCTTGTGGGAAGCCTTTGGATCTACTTTCAAAATATTTCAAGAATATAACCACTTCTTTCCACTTCCTACTTCCTACCACTTTGTTCTAAGCTATCATCGTCTTTCACGTGGGTGACTGCAGTAGCCTCCTAACTTGTCTCCCTGCTTTCCACCTTGACTCACTGGAGTTTATTTTCAGTAGAGTTGCCATAGTGATCTTTTAAAAAAGTATGATAGATCATATCACACCTGCTCACACACCTCCAGTGGTGCTGCATTTCCCTCAGAGTAAATGCCCAAGAGCTTGAGTGGCTCATATGGTTCTCTGGGTTATCTCCCACATTAGTGCTCTGTGACCTTATATCCATCTTCTCTCCCCTCACACTTTCTCTGCAGGCTCATTCCCTCTCTCCTTTAACCTGTGCCGCCATGTCACCTTCTCAGGGAGGCCTGCCTTGACCATGGCACTCTCAATTCCTCTGACTTTTCTTTACTTCTCCATAGTATTTACCACCTTCTAACACATCTGTAAATGTATTGTTTACCGTGTGTGTTATTTATTGTGTTTATCATGTTTATTGTTTCTCTCTCCACTAAAATATAAAGCCCACTATGGTAGGGATTTTTGTCTCTTTTCATGGATGTATATACCCAGTATCTAGAACAGTGCCTGCCACATAGTAAGCTGATGCATTATCATTTATATACATATATAATCACTATCATGATGGTTTACAATCAATTTAAAGATTTCACAGAACTCTTTTATTTATATTATTTCATTTTGGATTATACCTTGTCTAGTTCAAGAAATATAGTGGGTAAGTTCCATAGTCAGGATTTGAATTCAGGTTTTCTGATGCCATTCCTCTTCTTCTCCCCTCCATTTACCGCATTTCCCTTGGAAAAGCAATGGGAAGTCGTATCTGAATTTGGATTAAAGAGTAATATGATTTAATCTGTGCTTTAGGATGAGCCACATGGGGAAAATGTGTAAAGATACTGAGGACAAAAGAGGCTTTACAAACATTCAGGAGACCTGAGCTAAGTTTCTGATGTTGGTGATTACAAAGAAATGGATTGTGTGAAAGACTTTTTGGGCTGGAATCTACAGGACTTAGAAACTGGGCTTTAGGGGCTAACAAGAAAGAGAATTAAAAGATGACTCCAAAAATTTAAGCCTGAATAATTGGACAACGGAGCTACCAAAAAATTATTCATTTTCAAAAGGAACAAGGGAACAGGTTCAGTCAATAGAACTAAGTCATGTCGTTGCTTAGAAGTTAGACTTAATAGTGCGTTATAAAAACCTCTGCTCCGTTTGGACTATAATAACCCCTTTTCAAGCTTCCTACCATTGTAGCAGAATTAATCATTGAAATACTCCTGTTAATTAAGATATGCTGCAGTGTACTTGGGGAAAACACGATGATAATCATTTTAGAAACAAAAATATTGTGTTCAGTGTAGAAATAGAAATTGCTGTAGCTAAATACACATGCTATTTTCTAATACATGATATCATTTGGGGGATCACTTTGTTAAAATTTTTCCTATTTTGATTTATATCAAGCCTTTATTGTTTGGTCTTTATTTTGTCCTTATAACTGATAGTTCAAACTATGATGGTTGGTAATTAATATGCTATAACTATACCTTAAACTATTATGAAAGTTAAGAAATAGTACAATGAACCCCATATATTCACAACTTGGTTTCAACAATTATCAACACTTTGCCAATCTTGTTTAATCTATTCCTCATCCACTCCTTCATCTCTCCTCAACTGGGTAATTTTGAATTATATTCCATTTTGTCTGTAAATATCCAGCATATATTCATTAAAGATAAGGTCTTTTTTTTTTAAAGAACCACAATGCCTTTAAACATATTAAAAATTTACCTGAGAAAACCATAATTCAAAAAGAGTCATGTACCACAATGTTCACTGCAGCTCTATTTACAATAGCCAGGACATGGAAGCAACCTAAATGTCCATCAACAGATGAATGGATAAAGAAGATGTGGCACATATATACAATGGAATATTACTCAGCCATAAAAAGAAACGAAATTGATTTATTTGTAGTGAGGTGGATGGACCTAGAGGCTGTCATACAGAGTGAAGTAAGTCAGAAAGAGACAAACAAATACTGTATGCTAACACATATATATGGAATCTAAAAAAAAAAAAAAAAAGTTCTGAGGAACCTAGGGGCAGGACAGGAATAAAGACACAGATGTAGAGAATCGATTTGAGGACATGGGGAGGGGGAAGGGTAAGCTGGGATGAAGTGAGAGAGTGGCATGGACATATATAGACTACCAAATGTAAAATAGATAGGTAGTGGAAAGCAGCCACATAACACAGGGAGATGAGCTCGCTGCTTTGTGACCATCTAGAGGGGTGGGATAGGGAGGGTGGGAGGGAGATGCAAGAGGGAGGAGCTATGGGGATATATGTTTATGTATAGCTGATTCACTTTGTTATACAGCAGAAACTAATACACCATTGTAAAGCAATTATACTCCAATGAAGATGTAAAAAAAAAAAGAGAATAATTTCTTAATATCAGTAAATATCCAGTTTTCTCATTATCCTAATAAGCATTTATTTATTCAGATATTACTGAGTGCCTCCATTTAAGGATAACATTTAGCCTGTTATTCCATGTTTTATTTTGGCAATACCTATAGGATAGTTTTCAAAATAAATTGTTTTCTAAATAACCAGTACTCCCCAAAATAATAAATGACATGTTGAAAAAAGAGATTTTTTTGTATGTTTTGTTCACTAGCATACCACCAGCTCTCAGAACATTGCTGGGACATAGCTCACAATAATTATTGACTGATTAGTGAATAATCTCCCTTCATCATTTGTATATTTTGTCTTTTTATCTCATTAATTCTCATATATACTAGGTTTTTCTGTGATCATTTTCTTCCATTGCTTTAATTCTTTTGACTTTAGCAATTGTTTTAGTTATTGTATTTTTATAATACTCTAACTTTGGTTAACTTCCTTACTTATTTCTCTTCTTTAAAAAAAAAACTTCAAAATCTTTCATATATGTATTTAGCATGAGCTTCATTGATATTCTGTGTTGTTAGCATGTGGTAAAATGGTAAATTCATTTTTGAAGGAATAATATTTTTCATTAATCATTCTTTCCAAATTAGTATTCCTCTCAATTTATTTAATTCTTCTTCTATACCCATCAATATAATTTTGTAGTTTTCTTCATCTGTTTTAAGATTTATCAAGTATATATATTCATGATAACTGTATATATGTTTGTTATGAATAGGAACCCCTTTTCCATTGTATATTGCCTGAAAATTTTAAAAAGCAATTGATTTTTGTGTATTTATAACAAAAATTATGAAATACTTTGGTCAGGATATTTTAAATGTAAAAGTAAAATTATTCTAACACTTGTTAAAATGACAAACGGGACTTTATTCAAGACTTTTGCAACAAGGAAGAGAATATTACAACAGGGGAGAGGCTGAACTCAACTCTCAATACAAGGATGAGTGGGGACTTATAGCCAATGAGCAGAGTGAGAGGGTTAGTGGATGGAAAATTACTGAGGAGAGACATCGAGGGCAGAGGGATTTTTGCTAAGGTGGCCCAATAGTATTCATGCTAGTAAAGTTAGGCCAAGGACTTAGATGTCATGGGTGGGGAGTAAGGAATTTGATCATGTATCAAGGGTGGAGGCATTTTCACTAAACTGACTTGACAGGCTTCTTGCTACAGACTGGCCAAGGCTGAGGCCTAACTGAGAAGAGGGCTTAGAGGAGCCTGATGAAAGTTAGGTCAAGGAGGAAATCTTCATCATTAGCTGCTGTTCTCTGTCTCTGTCTCTCTCTCTTTCTTTCTGTTTCTCTAAAGTTTATTGGAATTTGATGTTCCCTCTCAGTTTTCAACTATAAGTCTTTATCTTGAGAATTTTCTCTTCCTTTCTTAATACTACACTTCTTTTTTTGTGATGGGTTGTCATCATAAAGACCTTCAGTAGATCACACCTTCCAGTGCACACTCCCTTGTGGAGTCCCTCCTGCACTGACTATGGCTTTGTCATGTGACTTGCTCTGGGCAAGTGCCATGAAAGCAGAGACTTGAGCAGTTATGAGCTGGAGCTGACCCTATTGGAAGTTTGCTGCCATCTGGCAAGGAAGCTTGGTCTGCCATCCTTGAGGATAAAAGATCACAAGGAGAGAAAGACAAAGGCCAGTGTACTCTCCATCTAAATGCAACAAATGAATGAACCCTGGTGAAACCAGCAGAACTGCTCAACTAACTGATAAAACCGTGAGAAATAATAAATCATTGTTGCTTTAAGCCATTAAGTTTTGAGGTGTTTTGTTAGGTATCAATAGATAATTCAATTTGAATACATTTGTAATGATTCACCATTTATTAAGATAGTAATATTATTAAGGAATTTTATTATTAAAAATCAGGAATGTAGCAAATTCTTCTGACTCCTATCAGGATAACTTCCACATTGGTCTGTTTCTGTAATTTTTAAAATCTATATTCATATGTGTTTTTTTGTGTTAGCTTTTTTGTTACCTTTGGAAAAAATCAAGTAGCATTTTTTTGTTATATTTGTGTAAGTCAGATAATCTTATGGATTACAGTACTTTTGATTAGTCCTGTCCAATAGAACATTCTGCAATGATGGACATATTCAATATGGTAGCCACTAGCCATATGTAGCTACTGAGTACTTGAACTGTGGCTAATGTGACCAAAGAACTGAATTTCTAGTTAAATTTTATTTCAGTTATTTCGATTGAAATTTAAATAGCCACATATGGCCAGGGGCTAACATATTGGAAAGTGCCATTCTAGATTCTTGCTATTCAATGTGATCCATATACCAGCAGCATCAACACCGTGTGGGACCTTGTTATAAATGCCAAGATTAGCAGGCTCCATTCTAGACTTACTGAATCAGAACCTGCATTTTAACATGATTTTACATTCAGATTTGAGATGCACATTTAAGTTTGCAAAACACTACTATATAAGGTATGCCTTCTATACTAATTAATAATATTCATTATTTTAACAGGCATGATGAATTTCATCATGACCATTTTATTTAAGGGAGCTGGGGAAGATGGGTACTTGGGTTCTCATTGGATGTTAGTTTTCATATGTTGCTAAATTTGAGCTAGAGTTTAGTTTTTCCCGCACAAGTTGCTCTCTCCTTGAGAGAAGAAAAAGTAACAGGTGTATATACAATAGGACTTGACAAATGAAACGTGAGAGTTATAAATAACCAGAGAAGTTGCATATAATTCTGAACTATTTGACTTAGGCAATTGTATGAATGTGGTGTAATTGAGTGAGATTTTACAGAAGAGCGAATTGAAGCAGGCCTTCAAAATGAGGCAGTTTTAACCTATTTAATGAGCCTTTCTAAATTCTTGATTACAGGAGTACAGTGGTAAGAATTTCATGATAAGAGTATCTGAAAATCATAAAGTAGATCTGGAAGGGACTTTGGATAATTTCTAGTTCAATTTCTGTATTTAATCAATGAAGTAGTTAATATCAGAATAAGATCTTCTGATTTCTAGGATTAATTGTGGTTTTCTGTAACTGTCGTTTAATCAGACTCAACTTTTCATGATTGCATGTTACTAGGACTTGACAGTTTAACAACTCTCAGTTCTTATCTTCTTTAAAGTGCTTTTTCTCCTTTCTGTTCTCTGAAATCTTGCTGTTTTACTCCATCAAACTGTGTCTATTTATCGAAGTCTTCTTAGACAGCTGTACATTGCTCTCTTCACTCTAAAGTTCCATTTTTCCCGTTACATTAATTTCCAGTTCCAGAGAGCTCTATTAACTGTCTCTGTATGTTTTTGTGCTTCTGCTATTTACTTGCTGAGAATTTTAAAAAGCTAACTAACATTTATCAAGCACTTACTATGTGCAAAGCTTTTTTATTTTTTACGCTAGTCTCTTCCTTAATCCTCACAATGGCATTTGAGGGTAGTGCTCTCATTCTACAATTGGGAAAATAGAGGCAGGAAGAGATTAGGTGTGTTTATCAAATAAGAAAACTCCGCCTCTGCATGCATGTTACTTTGATTAGAATTATTTATTCTTTTATCTCTTCTATTAGATTTGAAATGACTTTAGGGTAAGGCTGTGCCTTTTTTCACTTTGCAGTCTCCCACAGTCCCTGCCCCTGTGTTCCCAGGATTATCCATACTTAGTTTTGAGTGACCAGATGATTATCTTTGCCTATAAGAGCAATGGTTTCCTGAGTTCAGGTCACACAATAGCAGATCTGACATTTGCTAGTAAGTGGGAGCCACAGTGCAAGCCAAACACACTGGTCATCAAGGTTGAGCAGAGCTCTGGTCACTGACGCGCTGGCTGTTCTGGGAATGATTTACTCGCCACTTTGCTGCCCCTACCAGGAACTTAGCCCAGGTATTCTCGTCTGTCCTGTAGCTCGCTCTTTACCATAGATCGTTTACCAGAAGGCAACCTATCTTACAATGGTCATCTTTCAAGTGACTTCGAGAAAGACTTGAGACAGCAATTATTCAACTTTATAGCCTCACGGACTAGAGCATTTTTCGCTTTAATGGGCTGCCAAGCTGTATAGAGAGAGTGCTCATGGCACGACCAGAAAGAGGACGCACTGAGAGTCAGAAAAGCAAACTCCACTCCCTGGGGCTTCAGCAAAAGAGCTGCCTTTTAGATTTCTGTGTTTCATGTAACTCTTTGATATTGGCAGCTGTGAAGAGCTATTTGACCCCCTTTATCACCTGTTCATGTTAACACAGAGGTTCACAGTGTCGTTCCTTGTCAAAAGGACTCCGCTAGATAGAGGAGCCTAATTGCGTATTTTGTCAGGCTGATATTAACGACCCAGGGGGTGGAGAGCACCGACACAAACCCTGCAGGGAGAGTACTTTACAAAGGTGGCAGCCCATGGCACAGAGTGCCCTTGGCCGCAACCAGCCAGATCTCAGATTTATTTGTTACCCTATGTTTATGCTTTCTGTGGACAACAGGTGCCTGAGGTGTCATTTGAATAGGGACAAATTGCTCTTTTTTTTTTTTTTTAAATAATTCAGGGTTGCTGTTATCAACAGATACAAGTGTATTAAGTGCACCTTAAAAGAACACTCCAAGTGAGTAAGAGAATCGTTATGTGATCCTTAAGGAAGACTTTTATCTCACTCTCTATTACTCTGACAATGTATTATATTGCATTAGGCCACTTTGACTTACAATATTCTGGAATACAACAGCATTTCAAATTGTTCCAGGAAATTTGGTCTGCCTTACATGATTTTGTACTTAGCTGTGGAGGCTATAATGTGAGATTTAAGGCAGTTGAAAACAAAGGACCTAGCAGGTGATTTCCAGGCTCCAGGTTCCATTTAAGTTGAGGGTGAAATGAAAGAAATAAATTCCTGTGAGATATCTGTATGAGATTCAGTGATAATTATAACCTCGACACAAGAGGTCAGGAATTAGAATTGAGAGGATTAATGTTGCAGCTCTGAGTTTTCTTTCACAACCAATAGCAGAGATGTGACATATTTTGCCAAAGGTTGTGATGCTCAGAAGCTGATGTGCTTGAACCAACTTAACAAAAGAAAAATGAACATTACTTACTGTATAAAAATTTTATTGTATAAAGAAGTTGGAAGCAGAGAGATTTAGTACTAGGATTTTTAAGGGTCTATATATTCTTTTCTTGGATCATCCTAAAGTTAGATTATTATACATGCTTTACATGCCTTGTATAATCATAAAAATTATCCCAAGAATTACTGCAGAGTTAACACATGAATGTTGTAACTTATTTTCTTACATTTTTTTTAAACAACAAACTTTTCTTAGGTTTCTAACGTTATATTTGACTAGGCAATACACTATTTGATTAAAAAATAAAATAAGAATTTAGTATAGTATATGATTTTTGTATAAAAGAAGATTTATAGCCAGGTGCATTATATGATGGCTTCTGTAGTTCAACCGAAGGGTATAGGCAAGAAATCCCTTGCCCACCCTCCCCCAAAATCCTTTTAAAACTCACATTAAGCATAAGATTAATACATAACCTATGTAAGATCTGATATGGTAGTATTATCATAAAATAAGGGCACTGCTGATGGGAGGTCTAAAAAAGAAGTCAAAAGAACATCAGATGACAAATAGGAATGTTTGTATAACATTCTCTGTTGAGAAAATTGTGAGGCTGTATGTAGGTTTGGTGGGAGAAGAGTTCAGTGATGGATTAGTGCTGTCGTTCATGGGCCACAGAATAAGGGGTGGGAGATTTGTCTTTTATTTGCTGAAGTTGTAAGTTAAATGGTGTCTTGATTCTAATCTAAAACGTAGAGAATGCCAATTCATCAGGCTGATATAGGTTGATGGAAGTATTATGAGTGGCTGTGTTATTTTATATTCCTACTAGTGTGAGGGTTCCTTCCAATTTCCCCAAATTCTTGCCAGCACTCAGCATTGTCTGCCTTTTGTCACTGCCATCCTAGTTGGTGTGAAGTGAGATCTCATTGTGGTTTTAATATGCATCTCCCTAGTGACTAATGATGTTGAGGATCTCTTCATGTGTGTATTAATCACTCCTGTGTCTTCTTTGGTGAAATAGCTATTCAGTTATTTTGACTACTTTTTTTATTGGGTTGCTTATCTTTTTAATTATTGAGTTGCAAGAGTTCTTTATTCTAGATACAAGTCCCTTATTGGATATGTGAGTTCAAGCTTTTTTTTTTTTTTTCTAGTCTGAGGCTTGTCTTTTTACTTCCTTGATGGCCTATTTTGAAGTGCAAAGGTTTTGAATTTTGATGAAGTCCAGTCTGTTCATGTTTTCTTTTCCTCATGTGTTTGAGGTATTAAAATCTAAAATCACCAAAATTTACTCTTATGTTTTCTTCTAAGAGTTTTATAGTTTTGGTTCTTATATGTAGATCTATGACACATTTCAAGTTACTTTTTTGGTATGGTGTGAGATAAGGATTCAGATTCATCCTTCTGCATGAGGATGTTCAATTGTCCCAGCATCATTTGTGGAAAAGGCTATTCTTTCCCCACTGAATTATCTTGGGACATTTGTGTCCTAGGAGTTTCTTATTGGATGTAATTCTCATTGAAAATTAATGTGCATATACTGGCTGCTACATGCTGTAGTCAGTATCCTCATTATGCTCATAATGCAATGTAGAGGTAAATGCTAAACCTATAAATTTCTGATATACAAGGCATTATACTATTTTGCTAAATCTTTGCTATTGTGGAGGGCACATTTAAATGCAGGAGAGTGGCTCTAGAGAGACATTAATCACATAATGATATAATGTATATACAGTTATGAACTGTGATGTGCTAAAATGATTTTTATTACTAAAAGCCGTAGTTCAATAATAAAGTAACCATCAATTGTACCTTCCTTACAGTTCTAGAATAATAATTTTTACATTGATTTTATAATTTTTAAATTTGGAAAATATTATCATTTTCATATTAACAACTTTAGTTGTGTTGGTTGTAAAAAGAAGCTGCATAACAAAAGTCTTTTGTTATGGTCTGAATGTTGGTGTCTTCCTAAAATTCATATATTGAAACCTAACCCTTAAGGTGATGGTGTTAGGAGATGGGGTCTATGGGAGGTAATTAGGTCATGAGGGTGGAGCCCTCACAGATGGAATTAGTACCCTTATGAAAGAAGCCTGAGAGAGCTTCCTTGCCCCTCCTGCCATGTGAGGATATAATGAGAAGTCTGCAACCCAGGTTAGGGACCTCTCCCCACCGCGCTGGTACCTGATCTCAGATTTCCAGCCTCCAGTACTGTGAGAAATATATTTCTGTTGTTTATTAGCTAACCAGTCTGTGGTATATTGTTGCAGCAGCCCAAATGAACTAAGACATCCTCTAATAGTACAATGAAGATGAATTTATTCACTAGATTTTATTGAGTGCTGAGCTAAGCATTGAAGATCTAGTCTAATCTTCTCTAAATGTTTGCATTTTAATTTTCCTTTGAAAAAGCCAAAGTGGACTTCATTCTTAAGACTCTGAGCAAGACATTTAACTCTTTCTGCCCTAGTTTTCTTTTTTCTTAAATGGTGATACTAATTATATCAATCTCATAAGGTTGTTGTAAGGATTAAATCAGTTAATTTATATTAAATACTAAAAATAGTACTTGACTCAGTAGGAATTAACTGCTATTGCTCACTCAAACGTAAGCTTTTTTTTGTGTGTGTGGTATGCGGGCCTCTCACCGTTGTGGCCTCTCCCGTTGTAGAGCACAGGCTCCAGATGCGCAGGCTCAGCGGCCATGGCTCCACGGCATGTGGGATCCTCCTGGACCGGGGCACGAACCTGTGTCCCCTGCATCGGCAGGCGGACTCTCAACCACTGCGCCACCAGGGAAGCCCTGAACGTAAGCTCTTTGAGGACAGTGATTTTTGTTGCTTTAATTCATAGGTATATTCTCATTTCCTAGAAACATTCCTGGTGTTTGGTGCTTATACATTTGTAGGATGGATAGTATAAGACATAAAAATGCTGGTTTTCAGTAGGGCAAATTGTAGGAATTTGTTGGACTAATGGCTCATGCCATTGAAGATCTTTCCCACATCATTCACCTGTTATGATTTACAAGAGCGTATGACACATCAAGAGGATGAACAGTTGTCACAGTTACCTTGACAAACTGTAGGTTTGGAACAGTGTTACAGATGTGAATGGGGAAGTTTTACAGGGACACGTGAACCAAACTGAGATAAGTGTGGAGAAAGCCACAAACAAAATAGGAAAAAAACTCATTCTTACAGAACAACCACTTAAAAAAATGTAAAACATTT
The DNA here is from genome assembly GCF_008692025.1 of Phocoena sinus. Taxonomy (NCBI): domain Eukaryota; kingdom Metazoa; phylum Chordata; class Mammalia; order Artiodactyla; family Phocoenidae; genus Phocoena; species Phocoena sinus. The sequence goes on from NC_045783.1 coordinate 18,418,504, forward strand.
TCAGGAAAAGTCTTCTCAGAACTTTCAGAGGGTAGTTGGGATTGTGAAGAGAAAGTGTGGTAGAAAAAAGAAGAGTTGGAATGGGAATCCTCCTTGGTTTCAGCAAAGTTCCCTACACATTTATTGAATTTCCAATAGCATTTAGGATGATTTGAGAGAGGAAGAATCAGTTTCTAGAAATAAATTTAAATTTGAATACCACAGTAAAAGACCCCTTGGAAACTCTCAGTGCTTGCCACTCTGAGCTAAATATCCAGTCAAGTCTAGATTCTATCAAATGAAGATTCTCACTTTAAAAGGAAAGGGAAATTTGATCACTGCTGGGAGTAGGCAAGTCAATTGCTGAAATGAATAAGAAAAGGACACAGTTTCAAAAAGAAAGTGAGAGTATCTACGTTGGCTCCTTCAATATGCTTCTTGACAGATGTGCCATCTCTGAGCTTCTTTTCTTGCGGAAGTTAAGGAAGCCAGTCTCTAACAAAGGAAAGCTCTCCTGTGCCTCTCTGTAAGGAAGGGAGCATCTCTAATTGCATTTGGTTAGTTTTAAAAGCTATAGTTCTTGCGGTTTGAGCTGTTGTGGTTTTCAGGAAAAAGTTTGAGGAAAGCTAATATATTTATTTTTATATATTAGAGCCCAGAGAGGCAGATTTCATTAAAATGTGTCCAGTACATCTTTTATTAAAATATCATGCTAAATGTCTCTGGAGAGTCATTTAATAACTTGAGGTATTTCATTGCAATCTAGATTAATATTAATTTATCATACTCTTTTCCCCATTATCTCAATGGATTTATTTAAATTTGAACATCATTGATTATAATACAGTTATATAATCAATGATTATGTAATTAATATTATGTGTCATATAATTATATAAGTTATATAATTAAATATATATGCAACTATAGCCTCAGGAAGTGAATGAGAAATATAGCTGAGATTTTCTTAAGGAGTTCAGTATTTGCCACTCTGGGTATTGAATGGGAAGAGGTGAGGATGCTGGATTTTTTTCTCATGAAACGAAACAAAAAAGCAAAGGAATAAGGTAAAGCAGAAAAGTTTTCAAGGAAACAAAAGTTAGAATCATTGTTTCCACTGGAAACAAGAAAGCCTGTGGATTTCACACAATAATGATAAACATAATGTCATATCTGCATAAGTACTTTAAATTGCAGAAGTATTTTCACGTACATTATTAGATCTGATCCTCATGGCACTGTTCTGACGATGGCAGGCCAGGGTAGGCTTTTATTAACCCCATTTTGTAAGTGGTGAAACAGAGTATTAGTTGCCTAGGGCTGCCGTAAACAAAAGGACCATCAACTCTGTGGCTTAAAATGACTGAAATTTATTCTCTCACCATTCTGGAAGCTAGAAGGCTGAAATTAAGGAATCAGCGGGGCTTCACTCCTTCTGGAGGCTCCAGGGAACAATCCATTTCTTGTCCCTTCCAGCTCCTGATGGCTGTCAGCATCCTTTGGCTTGTGACCACATCCCTCCCATCTCTGCCTCTGTGGTCACATTTCCTCCTCCTCTTCTGTCTGTGTCCTCTATTCTGTGTCTCAAATATCCTCTTACCTTTCTCTTATAAGGACCATTGTCATTGGACTTAGGGCCCATCCAGATAATCCAGGTGATCTTTACATCTCAAGGTCCTTAACTCAGTTATATCTGCAAAGACCTACTATTCTTATGTGTAAAAAGTAAGCACCTGTAACACTGCTTGATGTTCCATGTACATTAAAAAGAAATGAAATGTCTCATTTCAGGAAAATTAAGACCTTGAAGTGAAGGGTACACAGATGAACTAACAAAAACGAGTAAGTGAATGTGGAACTTAAGGGTCAAGTACTCTTCTATATTTGAGACTCATAGGGTTAAACAAAATAAAACAGACTTCTTAATTGCAGGTCTTTCTCTCAAAGTCTTTAATAGTTCAGTTTCAGTGCATTCTGAATTTCTAAGGCAAATGCAGTGTTTTCCAAGATTATTTGAAGAAGAGAATTCCTTTTGGCTGACCTTCAGGGAATAGTGGGCTTCAGAATTTAGTTTGGGAAGCAGTGCACTCAGCAAAGAGCAATCTAGCTCCATTGCTGTGAATAACCTGGGAGAATAGTAATGTGAACAACTACTCACTGTGAGTTAAATACTGTGGTAAGTGCTTCAGATGCATTAACTCATCTTCCCAACACACTTAGGAGGTAGGTTCTATTATAATTACTTTATAACTGAGGAAATTGAGGCAAAAAGCAGTTCAGCCACCAGTACAGATTTACACAGTTCATAAGTATTAGAGCCTGGTCTCTAATCAAGCCCGTCTACCTAACCAAGCTGCTGTCACAATCACCATGTTATACCAGTATTAAAAGATGCTAACAGAGCAGTTCTGGTGCAACCAAATAGTTAAATATATATGCAAATCAAGCCTCAGGACTCTGGAAAGCAGCAGCCTGGGTGACTGTGCTCTCTGTTTGGCATCAGGGGAGCAAGGCTTGCTGTCCATCATCGTTTCTGTCACTCAGGGCTCTGACATGAAACAAGGCTAGTGTTCTGAAGTAGTCAAAGAAATACCTCAAGACTTACATCAGAAATGCTTCAGTCCTCAGGTAATTTACTAGGCTTGGTCCTACTCTCATTTACTTCAAAGCTTCAGAAAAAATGAAGGAGTTGCAAAATGGTATTTAGTTTTGCAGAGAGACATCTGGGTTCTTCTCCTGGATCTAGCCTTGCTGACAGGAAACATTCTCTGTCAATCTCATGGTTGTGCTGAGGTGGAAGATACGTTTTTTTTCTTTTCATCTGAAATAAAATTCTATATGGTTTTCTGGAATATTCCCCATCAAATCTTCTAGGGTGCACTTAAAACTTTTCCCCACAGTGAACAACTACTGTCATCGCTCAGCATTTATTTTAGGAATGGAGGCTGAATTATTTAAGAACGAAGAAGAGATTATTAAGTAGAGCAAGACCACAGGCCATATTTCAAGGGGTGGCATCAAGGTCATAGGATTAAATCAGTTACTGCTTATCAAGTGCTTTGGACAGTGCCTGCTGCGTCTAAGTGCTTGTCACCTAAATAAAAATACAACTCTGGGAGAGCCTGCCTTCCGTGGGCGCGGTCCTGGGGCTTCTGAGAAGATCTAAAAGGAGTCAGCCATTCCAGTAAGAGCAGGTCTTTAGAGGTGAGCTGAGCTCAACGTGCAACATGTAATGATTTCTAACTTTTTAAGCCTTGGAAATATGGCACAGTGACAAATCCTCCTGAAAGATGTCTGGCTTCCATTTTGATGGAAAAGGGCCATGGTATTTCCAAGGAGCCTCAGGAAATTTAGCGAGATATTATTAGCATCGTTTTTCACACAAGGAAATTGAGTCTCAAAGAGATTAAGTTTTCTGCCCAAGGCCAGGCAGAGTGAGGATTCAAACCCATGCCTGTCCTCCTCCCCTATCAAGGCAGACAGGCATCGCTGATAAATAGTCTCATTAAAACAAGTATTTGTTTATTTATTTCTCCTTTTTTTTTTTTTTTATCTTATGGAATTCCGTTCCCCAGGAGACCGTAATTCTTGCTACAAGATCTAAATGGACAGAGTTTCCGTTGCTTGAACTAGTGCTTTTTGTGGTGGGCTCAGAGAGGTGGCAGAGTGCTTATTGAGAACTAGAAGTTGTCATTGTGCTTTGGGAGGATGGGAATTTATACCTTCTTCTTTTTTAAAAACAATTGATGGAAACAGTGAGATAATTAAAAAATTTGGATGTATCTGATCTGGGCTCATTCATTCAGCAAGCATTTTTTGAAAGCAGACTTTTATAAGAATGCCTGTGCTGGGCTTAGGGAGTATAAAAATCAGGAAGATACGTATCTTGAAATAAGCTTACAACCGAGTGTATACACAGTCTAGTAGTGCAAGTCAGTTAGTGCTCAGGGTCACTAAATACTGTAAAAGAAAGCAGAAACTATGTATTATTCAACTACTAAGCTAACGTGTTTAACCAGCAATCTTGTATGGCAAAAAGTTACATGTACGTATATAAATAGATATAAATAAATGTATGTATATGCATTTTAACCATTTTTTCTCTTACCTTATATTATTAAGTTTGGGCGTAACGAGAAAGAAAAGATTAAGGCAATTTATATTAGATGTGAGATCAAAATGCTAACGAAAACATTGAAAAAATAAACCCAATCAGACCAAATTGTCCTTACACATTACACGATCGTGATTACTAGCTAAAATTTGTGGAACAACTGTCTGCGTCAGATGCCACATGTTTTCAAACAGTTTCTCATTTGTTTACTTGTTGAGGGTATTTTCCACTTAATTAACAACGCTGTTATATCTTTCACTTGGTATCTGTGACTAACTAATGCGTTAACACAGGTATCAGCTTCTGTTACATGGCAGTCTTCACTAAACAGTTCTTACGAAAGACTTACCCAGAACAAGCATCTTACTCCACCCCTTCTTTCTTCATCCCTTGACAGTACGTACTGGACGTTTGTCATTAACTATGGCATGTGTCTCCTAATATTTTCTTAAGACTTAAATTTCAGGGAACCAGAAATAAAACACTGTAAAAGGCCACATTCTGCTTCTTGTCTAAAACAACCTCCAGATTGTCAGAGCATGGCACGTGCATTCCAATTTTATAGTTGGTATGAAAAAGTATTTGGTAATTAATTTAAAAACTGGACATACTATGAGATTATTCCTAGAGACCTTATACCTAAATGTGCTTTAGCATAACCTAGTAAATAAGAGGATTACAGTAACACAATTCAAACAATCATGAATTTTTATCTTCCACAAGTGTTGTTTACTTTCCCCACTACATCCTAAAACAGATTTTTTTTCCCCCTATTCAGTTCTCTGAATCCATTTTTGCTTTAGCATAATGGATAATTTTTATTTTTAGCAACCTCCAGAGTCTATACCTTATTTTTCAAGATAAGTGGATAAGCGGTGAGGGCCTTTGGTCTGCTTTTTTAGAAAAAACGTTCAGTATGAATTTGTAGAAGAGCCTGTGTCTTTTGTGTCTGTTATTTCTCACTGAGGGCAAATGGATCTACCTCACCCTTGGACCCCTGTCCGGCAAGTTTGCCTTTCCTTTTCCCATCCCCAAGACAAATTAAGAATGCTGAAACCTTTCACTCATAACAAAACACTGATAAAGCAGGTAACAAGACCTCACATTAATCAGCTCTTTCAAAGAAGAGGCCCCAACCTGTAGCCTTTGTCTAGCCTGCTGGTAGGTGGGTTTTTTTCAGGCTTTTTTTAGGGTCCTCACATTCTTTAGTCAGACAGCACATTCGCCTTGGAAATGTTTCACTTTTCAGACAGCCTCTGTGTTGATCAAAAACCCCAAAGAGCCACTACAGAAATCTGAACTTCTAATGATCTTCTTTTATATTTTCTTACAATGGACAATGGTCCTCTCAATACTAATGGCATGGGTACACAAAGAGAGGCAACAATGCAAAGAGATGGAGGGTGGAGAAAGAGGAGCCACTATCACAGGATGGGCTGTATCATCTCAGTGGAAAAAAATCCTGTTTTCTGTAGCCAAATTGTTGCTGTCCCTTGTTGAAAACATTTGAGGCCCCTGCAAACCAATGCTGAGATGAGAAAAGATAAGAGTAGATGAACAATTTTCTTCCCAGGAAGAAATATTACCGTCAGCTAAATGGCAATAAACGAATCTTCTTGTGCTTTTCTAATCCCTTTCACCACCAACACAACAATAAAAAACTAACTAATAATTCTTCCCTTAAGTTTCCTGAGTGCAGTGCTAAGACCTTTTTCCAGGCTAAATGAAGCAGGCAGCTTTCGTGTGTATTATATGTTGAATCAAGTGTGCCCTCTACTGATCAATCGAAATGTTACCAAACTGGTTCAAGATTCACCAGATTCCTGAAATCAGAAATACATTTTGGGCAGTTTTATTTGCAAGAGTGTTTTTCTAAATTATATAGGAAAATTGCAAAAATATGTGTATTATATTTCATAGAAACTGAGTTAAATTTAAATCAATTTTTATGATTTAACTTTCTACTTGAACGTTGCTATCACTTTTTCCAAACATTTTGGAACTTTTCGTTTTGATTAGTTTCAAGACTGAACTGACAAACTTCACTAAAAATAATGAAAACTTAGAACTGGCAGGGTCCTCAGAAGTCATTTAGTACAATTCTTTCATTTATGGAGAAGAAGACTAAAGTCCAGAGTAATTCCTGAATGCTACTCTATCACCCATATTATCACTGAAACAGCTTTAAAGGATTTTTGGCTATTTTGGTAAGATATTGTATGAAATAATGCTTTGAAACTTGAAAGAATCAAACATTATTGTTATTAATATGTTAGGAGAAGAAAATGAAAGACATTTGTGTTTTCTCTCCCTTTGAATACCAGCTCTCCATAAATGATAAAACCACAACAAATCAATAACATCTCCCTCAACTGGAACCACCACAAGTATATGATCTCACATAGATATTTTATGTAAATAGCACTATTTCATAGATTTTAGAATTCCTATTGGCAATTGCATATAGAGGTGACTATAATTTATCTTGGTATTTGAGCAAAATTGTGCGTTACATGTGCTGATGCATGAAAACCAAAAATAGATGTGTTTTCACTATTTCATTATTTTCACTATTTCATTATCTTTAGCAAAACATGTCGTTATGTGAAGACAGAACCTTTTTGGCACTGCATATACATAAAATTTCGTTGAACTTGATCCATTGCTACATATTCTGACCAAAAAGTGAATTTCGGATGTCTTTCAAATAAAAGCCAACAATGAAGACTTCAATGAATAATTGCTGAATTGATTTATTTCATTCAACATTCATTCAAAATAGTGAGAGGCACTGTGTTAAGTGGTAGTGATAGAGTTCTGATTTTGTTTTTAAAAAGCCTACCTGGTCCTTGCTCTCAATGAGCTTTCAGACTGTGGAAGAATTATTATTGGCAAGGCCTTGAGCTCTGACTTTGAGAACACAAAAATGAACATGGCTCCAAGTTTGCACTCAAGAATTTTATATGGGGAATAGAAAGAAAATAAATGAGAATAAAAATACAGTAATTATAAGATGAGAATAATAATTAGTTGGCACTAAAAAGTCATATAAGGAGGAGATTATTTCCTTTTGGAGTTGGAGGAATGCTTTGTAGTAGAGTGACTGTTTGATCCAGGCCTCGAAGTCTGAATAGAATTGAGCAAGTAGCAGTGAAGCCAGAGAGGAAAGAATGAATGGACTTTCTTGACAGAAGTAGCCACATCATTAAAGACATAAAATAGGGTTTGTTTGATAACAGTAAGTAGATTGTTGGGTTTGGACCGTGTGTGCTTTTGTGAGCAGAAGACTATGACATAGAGGTTGTCTGGACCCCGATCATGGGGGATATTGAAAATAATGAAAGGAGGTTGGAGAGCCAGCAAAGGTTTTTCAACCTGGTAGTGACATGGTCAGAACTGTGTTTTTTTACAGTAACCTTAAATGGATCAAGTTCAAGGAAATATTTATAATCGTGAGAAGTCTGGCTGTTGTAATAACTTGGGAGAAAAGTAATAAAGGTCTGAACTTCCCAGTGGTGTGTGTGAATAAACAGAAAGAAACACAATTTGGTTCAAAAGGTGGAGGAAAATCTACAAAACTGGATGACTGATTAACTGAGGAACTGTTGATAAAGAGAAAGAAATAAGATGACTTTTAGAATCTGTCACATATATGTCTGATAGATTGGTAATGGCACTAATAGATGAGGAAACAGGAAAAAAAAACCTATTTGATGGAGAGAATATGAAGTTTTCTTTTGGCCTTAGTAAGTTTGAAGTGGGAGCAAAAAGATAAATTGTGGGAATCTGCCAACCAGTTTCTGATTCTTAAAAGAGATTTAAATTTAGAAGTCATTTGCATAAAGTGATAATCGAAACAGTGGAAAGTGATGTTTTCCCTCATGGCTTTAAAGTTTTAATTTTAATAGGACTAAACTTTTCATTTTAGTCAAATTGGAGCTATAATTCTTTGGAAACTTATGTCATACATTCATATGCACTGTATATTTGATAGGAATCTCTTTGGTGGTTAAATTGAAAGGAAATCCTTTAGAATGTTGTGACTTCGGACTCAACAACTTTTTTTTTTTTTCCTAAATGGGTAGGAGGAGGGCTATTGCTTTGGAAGGAGTGCTTAAGATCATGGTATACTGGACATGTTGCCTATTTGTCAATAGGTTGGAATAAAAAGAAACAGAGTTCCTTTGAGGTTCTCTGCAGTCATTAGTAAGGAATGACAACATTAAAATCATTTTCAGAAAGTTGAGCTTATGAGCAGGTTAGAGATAGAAGGGATGTACAGCAGTTTCCAATTTTCCGGCTTGTGTTTTCATTCTGAGATCATTTCTAACTAAGTTTATTAATTTAATCCCTCATAATATTTTATTATAGTATTTATGGCACAGGGAAAGACTAATGGCTAGTATGAAAGCCTCCCATTTGAACTTAGGATCTTAGTATTCAGCAAAAAGAGGATGAATAAATCTAACAAGAAAAGGTAATATTTTGTGGAGTGAAGGCTCAGCACTCACTCTGAATGAGGGAAATAAGTTAACATTTGACTGGACAAAATAAAATACAGAATGGGATTTTACAGAATTAATAGGAAAATAGAGAAGGGATCATCAATCTCAAAAGCCCACAGCAGTGTTTCCTCCCTCTCCTCACTTCTTATTCCCAAGGAAAAGAAGAGCACAGCGAACCGCTTTATTAATGCCCAGTCTCCTCACTGGTGCTCTGAAGGTCAGATGCACTTAGGTCTTAGATATGATGGGAAGGGATTCAAGGAGAGTTCCCATATGGGAAAAAGAAAAGCTGTCTGTCTAATGTGCATGAAATGAGAAGAAATAGGATAACATCTATGAGAAATTACTATGGTTATTTTAAAAAACGAAATAAATGAATTTCCCATGCAGAGCACTCTGAATACATACCTCAGAAAACAAAAGAAAAATATTCACAAGTAATGCTTTGCATTTTTAAAAAAATTAGAGAGGCTATAGAATACATGAAACCATAAGTCAGAGGTGAAGAGAATAGACAAGAGGATAATTTGGGAGAGATAGAGAAATAAATTGAATAGAAAAGGCGGTTTTGGAACTAATTAAAAATGTTGAAGTAGTGTAATACTCATTCCAGAGTTTTAAAAAAGCAGAAAAACATTCTAAGATATAATTTTATAAACAAACTTCCAAAAATGAAGAAATTAATAAGTCACAACATCTAAAAGTTGAAAGGCACACTATGTTCCAGGACAATAAACACCAGTCTATATCAAGGTGAAATTACTGCTCCTCAAGGAAAATTAATTATTTAGTGTCCAAGGAAAAAAAGTCACTTAAAAACCAGACTGGTTTCACAAATTTTTTCACACTAGCTTGCTGCCAGAAGACAGTGGAAATTCAAGAAAGGAAAATAATTTGAACAAAAATATTTATACTTGGCATGTTTCAGTTAAGGTATGAAGGTTACAGATGAATAGTTTCAAATATGCAAGGGCCCAGGGAATATAGCACCCACGAATTCTTCTTGGACAAGGTATATAATGAAGAAATCCAGTAAATCAAGAGATGACTCAATATAGAGAACTCAGGGTTGGATTTAGAATTGAATTTAACTAGGATTGATGTTCTGTTAGCTGAGTTTAAGGAGGGGAGAGGATCAAGGAATTGAGGGTATATGAGTTGGTGATCATGATAGGTCATGGAATCTAAGCTGGGTAAGGAGGGAAGTGAAGGCGTGAGATGTGTGATAGAGCAGAAAATGGTGGTCAGGTCAGCAGGTTGGAAGTTGTAGTGGGTCCTTGGAGTAAGGATTATTGGAGTGCCAGCTCTAGAGGAGCACGCTCAAACAATAGAGGGTAACGACCAGAGAATGAGATGATTGAAACCCAGATATTGGAGATGATGTACTTATTAGTGGAAGAGGTAAGATGAAGGACACAATTATTAGAGGCAGAGTGGGTGGCCAAAGTGTTGGATTTACAGACATAGCGAGTCATCCAAATTGATATGGTTAGTGGTTGAAAGACATACATAAGCTAGGTGATAAAATTCTCACTAAATGAAGGGTATCAGATTCTGATGGCATGTGCTCTGAATTATCAAGGGAGTTTTACGAAATAGGGGTAAGCTGTTTGGACATAGCGAGGAGGAACAAGTTTGATACCTCAGCAGACTCTAAGTTTGGTGGAATGTGTGGTGTGGGAGAGAAATCACTGTGCTTAAGGGAGCTGAAGAACTCATTCTCAGAGCTTCTCTTGGTGGTACGAGTCATAGCATCTCATTGAGGAGTTTTGCTTACCTGGCTGGCTGTTCTTTCAGGGATGGGCCTTTGAAGAGGATTCGTTCAGCCTGGTAAATATCTAGAACATCCAGTTTACTCCCAGAAAACTTGTGCATAGATTTTTGCATTTGCTCTTCTCAGACTTGAGTCAGACACAGCTCTTTTGCCTCTCAAACAATTGGGAGGAAACTTCTGGCTCTACCAGTGGTCTTCTCAGATCTCCCCTTTCTAGATATGTGGCAAGGGGAGGTGGGTGAGAAAATATCACAGCTCTCCAACTTTTATTACTTCAGCCTCTTCAACTGGAAACAGTTTTTTACCCTTGACTGATTGTGTGTCCTCCCCTTCTGCAAATTTTGTACCTTTTATTTTGTTTCTGGGCCTTCTGTAACCGCAGCAAAAGTTGGGGCAAAAAGGTTTCCCTTTTAACGTGCTGTGATACTGTTAGTCCTCCAAAGACTAGATATTTCCTTAGCAAAGGTCTTTTCCTCTCTCTGCCATGCTCTTATTCTTAACTTATGAGGCTTAAATGGGATTATAAAATATGCAAACAATTAAAAGTATTGATTTCATTTTATTTGAATGTGACAGAAGTCAGCATAGTGAAGTAGTTATGAGTTGGCCTTTGGTACCAGATGGCCAAAAGTCTAATTCTGGCTCCATGACTTATAAACTGTGACCCTTGGACAAGTAAATTATCATTCTGTAAAATGGTGATAATATTGGCCTGCCTTACATTTGTTTTCAAAAAGATTGAGTTAAAATATATTATGTGTTAATCATATCAAAGAAATGATGCCAATTTTATACAACCTCTTCCAGAAAATTATTCCCAACTTATTTCAAGACTACCCTGATGCCAAAACTGGAGAAAGAAATTACAAGAAACTACAGACCAATGGCCTTCAAATCCAATAATATTTATAAGGATAATACATCATGATCAAGTGGGGTTAATACAGGAGTGCAAGACTGGTTTAATATTTGAAAATCTGTGATCCACCATATTAACAGATTATAAAAGAAAAATATATGATTGTCTTACTAGATGCAGAAAAAGTTTTGAAAAAAATCCAACATCCATTTCTGATAAAAATTCTTATTGAGAAGTGAGCTTCCTAAACCTGATAAAGGCATCTATGAAAAACCTATTGTTAACATCAAACTTAATGGTGAAAGACTGAATGCTTTCCCTCTAAGAAATTTCAAACTATATTACAAAGCTATAGTAATCAAAACATTATGGTGCTGGAATAAAAACAGACACATAGACTAATGGAACAAAACTGAGAGCCCAGAAATAAACCCATGCATATATGGTTAACTAATATTTGACTAGGTAGCCAAAAATATTCAATAGGGAAAGGATAGTCTCTTCAAAACATGGTGTTGGAAAACGATGTCCACATGCAAAAGAATGAAATTGCACCCCTATCATACACCATTCACAATGAACCTGAAATGGATTAAGTACTTAAACATAAGACCGGAAACTGCAAAACTCCTGGAAGAAAACAGTCAAAAAGCTCCTTGACATCAGTATTGGCAATGACTTCTTGTATACAATGCCAAAGGCACAAACAAGAAAAGCAAAAATTAACAAGTGGGACTATGTCAAACTAAAAAAACATCTGCACAATGAAGGAAACAATCAACAAAATGAAAAGGTAACCTAGAGAATGGGAGAAAATGTTTACAAACCATATATCTGATAAGGAGTTGATATCCAAAATATATGAATAACCCAATAGAAAAAATATGATTGGAAAATGGGCAGAGGAACTGAATAGACAGTTTTCTTTTCCAAAGAAGATATACAAGTGGCCAACAGATACATGAAAATATGTCCAATATTACTAATCATCAGGGTAGTGCAATCAAAATCACAATGAGATATCACCTCACACCTATTAGAATGGCTGTCATCAAGAAGACAAGAGCTAATAAGTGTTGGCGAGGATGTAGAGAAAAGGGAACCCTTGTGCACTGTTGGTGGGAATGTAAATTGGTGCAGCCACTATGGAAAACAATATGGAGAGTCCTTTAAAAATTAAGACTACCATATGATTCATCAATCCCACTTATGGGTATAAACACAAAAGAAATAAAATCAGGATCTGGGAGGGAGATCTTTACTCTCATGTTCATTGCAACATTACTCAGAATGGTGAAGATATGGAAACTGCCTAAGTGTCCATGACAGATGAATGGGTAAAAAAAATGTGGTATATATATATATATATCCAGTGGAGTATTAGCTAGCTATAAAAAGAAGGAAATCCTGCCATTTGTGACAACATGGTTGGAGCTTGAAGGCATTATGTTAAGTGCAATAAGTCAGACAGGGAAAGACAAATACTATATGATCTCATTTATATGTGGAATACATGGAAACAGAGTAAAATGGTGGTTGCCAGGGGCTGAGGGGTTGGGGAAATGGAAAGGTGTTAGTTAAAGGGTACAGTTTTTAGTTGTAAGATGAATAAGTTATGGCGGTCTGTATACAGCATGGTGACTATAGTTAACAGCACTGTATTTTATCTTATTTTTTGCTATGCTGCTGCTACAAGTAGATCAAGTCCCCCTCTACCCCAAGTGTGGGGCAGTGACCTGCTGCTGTCACTGCTTTGTATTAGGTTGCTTTTTTTTTTTTACATCTTTATTGGAGTATAATTGCTTTACAATGGTGTGTTAGTTTCTGCTTTATAACAAAGTAAATCAGTTATACATACACATATGTTCCCATATCTCCTCCCTCTTGCGTCTCCCTCCCTCCCACCCTCCCTATCCCACCCGTCCAGGTGGTCACAAAGCACCGAGCTGATCTCCCTGAACAGCAATGTATTTTATACTTGAAAGTTGCTGTGAGAGGAGAACTTTAGTATTCTCACCATAACAACTACAAGATGGTGTTAATATGAGGTGAAGGATGTGTTACATAACCTCATTGTGGAAACATTTCACAATACATACATGTATCAAATCACCACATGGTATACTTTAAACTTACACAATGTTATATGTCAGTTATATTTCAGTAAATCTGTAAAAACAAAAGTGTGATATTGGTGTAAAGATAGACAAATAGATTAGTGGGATTCAATGAGGAATTTAATTCAAGGGGGAGCAAGGACACTTTTTTCAACAAATGGTACAGAACCATTTCATAGCCACATGCAAAAACTAAAGCTTCTCTTACCTCACAACATAGACACAAAGTACATTGAAATGGTTCACAAACTTAGAAATTCCAGAAGATAACATAGGAGACAACTTTAGTGATGTTGTCCTTGGAAAAGTTTTCTTAAATACAACACCAAAATCACAATTCATAACAAAAGAAATCAGTAAAGTAGACGTTATCAAAACTGAAAACTTTTACTCTGTTAAGCAAACAAAACTGGGATCAAATATTGCAAAACATACATCTGATAAAGGACTTGTTTTTAGAACATAAAAATGTCCTACTACTTAATAAAAGGAAAACAGTCTAATAGAAAATGAGCAAGATCTTTTTTTTTTTTTTTTTTTTGCGGTACGCGGGCCTCTCACTGTTGTGGCCTCTCCCGTTGTGGAGCACAGGCTCCGGACGCGCAGGCTCAGCGGCCATGGCTCACAGGCCCAGCCGCTCTGCGGCATGTGGGATCTTCCTGGACTGGGGCACGAACCCGTGTCCCCTGCATCAGCAGGCGGACTCTCGACCACTGTGCCACCAGGGAAGCCCGAGCAAGATCTTTGAACAGATATTTTTTTCAAAGATGTTATACAGATTGTAAATAAACACATAACAAGATGCCCAAGATCATTAGTCACTATGGAAAAGTAAATTAAACCACAGTGAGATACCTCTACTTACTCATTTGGATAACTGACATTGAAAAAGCCTGATTATATAAAACGTTGGGAAACGTGAACTTTCCATACATTCTTGGTGGGAATGTAAAATGATAAAATCACTTTGGAAAAATGTTTGGCATTTTCTTAAAAAGATGTATGTACACCTACCATATGATCCCACCATACCACTTCTAGGTGTTTACTCAAGAATTCTCAAGGATATAGAAGTACATGTTCACAAAAAGGCTTGAACATGAGTATTCACGGTGGCTCTATTTGTGATAGTTAAAAACTGTAAACAACCAAAAATTCTATTAGCTATTTAACGGATAGAAATTGGAAGTATAACCATACAATAAAAGGAATGAATTATTGATATGTAACAATATGGATGAATCTCAAAGTGATTATGTTAAGAGAATGAAAGAAAGCAAATAGAGTACATAGTGTATAATCCACTTATATAAAACGCAGACCAGGCTATCATGATAGAAAGCATTGTCTGGGGATGGGGATGCAGAGCTCAAAAACTTTAACTGTTGTTATTATTATTGTTGTGATTAGCTTCTCAACCCCACAAATGATGAAGGAATGAAGGAGAGGAGGTATACTGAGTTTAAATTTAAAAATGCTGAGAAAACCTTGGTTTTTTGTTTTGAACGATTAGATCAATTTTCTGTTGTTATGGGGAATATGGTGTTGAAATTAAGGTTGAACTATAGAAAAATAAGGAACGCATTTTATTTATTTTGCAACCCAGAGTGTCTTTGAACTATACTAACCCTTATACACACAAGCGTTATCCCCACACCCTATAAGCCTTATTTTGCTTATCCCTGTGTCTGATCAGTTACCATTTCATGCAGAGGATCAAAAATCATAGTGCCATTTTTCAAATGCTAGTTTCTAAATCTGCCAAAAGTCAGCAGTGAGACCAAAAAGCAAGATGACTACAAGAACCACTACCACACATTTCAAGTGCCCTCCTTGGCTTTGGATGTCTTCCTCACTGGGTGCAGTGAACCCCCCAAAGCAACCATCTATGCTGTTGAGTGGTTGTCTCAAAGTGCATATGGTTTGTTGACCTTAATGATAATCTCTTTGTATTTGACAAACTTTGGGCAAAGTAATACACAAAGATTCCACGGCCTGAAGGATCTTTGCCATGGTTTTCCCCAGGAGGTTGTACCATTTCCCATAGGAGTGACTTTTGGGATGTGTGGGGCTCTACTAGCATTTTAAAGATGGGGGTCAACGATGTTAACTGTCTTGCAATCATGAGATAATCCTGCACAACCAAGAGCTGCCTTGCCAAAGGCTAACAGCTCTACCACATAGAAACACTGAATCCTAGTCGATGTTACTATACAGCAAAGGAAACGGAGGCTGCAGGGATGCAGTACCAAATGATCCTCATGCTCTGTCAACTGCATTTCTCTCATAACTGAAGGTCTGGATTCATATTTTATGTTTGGTTATGACTGTCTTTCAGTGGGTGTGGGAACATTTATGCACTTCAGTGGTGACCCTACTAATCCCATCGACTTCAGTATAACACCTTATGGCTTCAATACCAGGAACACTAGGAAAAGAGGCAGGTCATTTCACTACAAAGGTTAAATGAATGGTCTAAGGTCAAAAGGGAAGTGAAAGGCAGAAACAAAGCGCCTAGGACTTCTGGTTGTCACTTCAGTGCTTGTTCTAAAACTGAATTGAGATGTTAGCAATTTCTTTAAAATTACCAAAGAAATAATATAAATTAGAAAAGGATATACACTTCTCCTTAAACACATTGAGAAATATACAGTCACTTTGTATTTTACTGACTTTGTTTCTGTTTCCATTCAGAGATAAAGGATGTGATCTCTGGAGTTGGACTTCTTGGCTCAGATTCCAGTTCTACCACTTCTGTGCCAGTTTCTTCATCTGTAAAAGGCAGAAGTTTAGGACTGTTTTGGGGATTATGTAAAATAATTTATACGAAGTCTTCACCAGTGCCTATAACATGGTGAATCCTCAAAAATTAGCATAATTTTTGTTTAATCTCTGCACAGGTGCTGAGGTTTTAATAAATACAGAACAATTATAATCCTCAAATCTGTTGTTCTCTAGAATTTTAATTAAACTCATAATAAAAGCCATACAATTTGGACACTGCTATATATGGTTATAAAAATCCTATTATAGCCCCAAATGACCTGACTGAGAAGCACGTTTTTTTGTCTTCTGACTCTGGAAAATCTGGTCAATCCACAGGGCTGCTGAGGGAAATACCCCAGACTCTGATGGCCTGGGCACCATGGCAGTTCATACGGTGCTGAGGATTACGATACAGAGTCACTGTTGCTTTGAGATGAATATATTTTTGATCACCTAGCTAAATGTTCTCCATACTTCTAAAAGTTTGCCTTCTTTCACTATCTACATTTACTTTTAAATGTATCATTGGTGACTGTGAACTTTCCTGGTCTCCTTGAAAGATTAGGGAATCCTTTTCAAGTTTTGATGGGCTTCACGTAAGAACTAATTATTGGCATTTCTATTTTATAACTCATTCTATGTATCAATTACGATATTTTACTTTGTAAATCCCAAATTAGACTGTGGAAACCAAATTCTTAAATTATCCACTAGGGGGAGGCCTTATTCTTCCATTAAACGTGGATTTTCTTTTTTTTTTAAGTGAAATTTACATTTTTCTTCTCCCTGTGAAAAGTTGACTGCTTCAGTCCTGGTATTAAGATCTCTGCTGAAAGTCATGGTTGTAGCTTGGCTCTCTTGAGGTTGACAATGGAGAAGTCATTCAAGGAGAAAAGATATGTGTTGATCTGTGAACAGTGTTTCGTTTCCTTTTTTATTTTTCATGGGCTTCTCAAGCAACAGTCTCACAAAATATTGTTTTTCACAGAAATGTCACACCACTCTAAAGACTAAATCTAAGGACTCTCCTCTGTCTCTTTATGGAGATGACTTACTGAGGGATCTTCCCGAATCACACGACGATGCTTCTTACTCGTCGTCAACCCTTCACCACTTTGATGGAACTCTTCACAGTAAAAGTAACAGTGATATGAATGTTTCTGACATTTTCAAGCTGCTTTACAAAAAAGACGGATAATTTTTCAAAGCCCATTTGTATTCAGATTTCTTAATGGTTCCAAGTAACCAGTATTTAATTTCATCAAATTATATCACTTGAGTAATACATAGAGTAGAAAATGATAGAAGTACATTAACTGGTAAGAGCTGGGAGAGGTTTAGAGTCCACTTGGGTTAGGAAAGCAAGGTTTGTTCAAAGCACAGTGATATTTATCTGGTGCTCAGGAAATTTACAGTTAGGTGGAATGATGCTGCAGCCACTTTGCAAAGTAGTTTGGTAGTTTCTAGAAATGTTAAACATAAATATATGACCCAGCAATTTCACTCCCAGTTATCTACCTAAGAGAAATGAAATCATATATCCACACAAAGACTTGTATGTAAATGTTCATTAGCAGCATTTTTCACATTAGCCCCCCAAAGGAAGCAGTCCAAATGTCCATCAACTGGTGAACAGGTAAACAAAAACGGGGGTATCCATACAACAGAATACTCTTGAACAATGAAAAGGAATGGAGTAGTGATGCATACTACAGCATGGATGACCTTTAAAACCATTATGTTAAGTGGAAGAAGCCAGACACAGAAGATCACATATTGTAGAATTTCATTAAAAGAAAAGTCCAGAAAATGTAAATTTATAGTGACAGATGATAGCAGATTAATTTCCTGGGGAGTTGGAGTGCGGGTAAGGCGTGACTGCAAACAGCATGAAGTTTCATTTTGGGGTGATAGTGTTTTAAATTTGGATTGTGGTGATGGTTACACAGCTCTGTACATTTACTAGAAACCATTGAATTGTACATTAAAAATTTATGGTATGGGGCTTCCCTGGTGGCGCACTCGTTGAGAGTCCGCCTGCCGATGCAGGGGACACGGGTTCGTGCCCCAGTCCGGGAGGATCCCACGTGCCGCGGAGCGGCTGGGCCCCGTGAGCCATGGCCGCTGAGCCTGCGCGTCTGGAGCCTGTGCTCCGCAACGGGAGAGGCCACAGCAGTGAGGGGCCCGCGTACCGCAAAAAAAAAAAGCTTGAAATTTGTTTTACAAAACCCATTCAAATTTTCAGATATAAAAAGAGATGATGATATGTTTACTTACACAGTACATTTGTGTTTTTCATCTTGGAAGGTAGACACCCTTTCTTGCATGTCTTTGGAAAACTTTCCTTGATGATATTACCTTGTAAATGTTTTTGGATCTCACCTCTTTTCCTTCCTTCTTTTGGCCAGGTTTTCACTGGCTTTAGGAAGAGAAAATGTCAATGCTTACAGTGATGACCAGCAGAAGAACTCTGCTTCTGTCTCTCAGTAACTTTTCTCAACATCTAGAATATCTTTGATGGGGGAATCAACAGCTAACTCTTCAATGACGGTATCAAGCTTGATTCTTCCCTTCTTCAGTGCAGGGAGGATCAAAGTCACAATTTTAGTTAACGAAGAGCAGAGAAGGTATCTTTTCCATCTTGAACATACTCAAGCTCTTTGGAAGAAATTTTTATTTGTCCCCCACCCCCCAACCAAAAGAAGTTCTGCATAAGGAATATGGGTGAGTTTTACAAAAGCTATTATTATTTCCTAGGTTCTACAAATTATTTTCATGGTTGAGTAGAACATTTCAACTTTTTGTTGATGGGCTCCTAACAATTATGTTTTTTAAGCTGGCTTGGTCCTGACTGTCCCTTCCATGGTGACATTTGTTACTATGGTGAGTGTTACTATCTATGTAGGTTAAAAGCCTTTTGCTTGCCCATTCTATCCACCTACAGTCAGTGTTGCTTGATGAAATCCTTTCCATATTTTTTGCTGTTATTGTTTAGCTGAATGCCTTTTTTTAAATTAATTTTTATTGGAATATAGTTGCTTTACAATGTTGTGTTAGTTTCTACTGTATAGCAAAGTGAATCAGCTATACATATACATATATTCCCTCTGTTTTGGGTTTTCTTCCCATTTAGGTCACCAAAGAGCACTGAGTAGAGTTCCCTGTGCTATACAGTAGGTTTTCATTAGCTATATAATTTATACATAGTATCAATAGTGTATATATGCCAATCCCAATCTCCCAGTTCATCCCACACACACCCCCTTCCCCTTTGGTATCCATATGTTTGTTCTCTACATCTGTGTCTCTATTTCTGCTTTGTAAGTAAGATCGTCTATATCAATTTTTTCAGATTCCACATATACACGTTAATATATGATATTTGTTTTTCTCCTTCTGACTTACTTCACTCTGTATGACAGTCTCTAGGTCCATCCACATCTCTGCAAATAAATGGCACTATTTCATTCCTTTTTATGGCTGAGTAGTATTCCATTGTATATACGTACCACATCTTCTCTATCCATTCCTCTGTCGATGGACCTTTAGGTTGCTTCCATGTCCTGGCTATTGTATATAATGCTTCAGTGAACATTGGGGTACATGCATCCTTTCGAATTATGGTTTTCTCCAGACATATGCCTGGGAGTGGGATTGCTGGGTCATATGGTAGCTCTATTTTTAGTTTCTTAAGGACCCTCCATACTGTTCTCCATAATGGCTGTACCAATTTACATTTCCATCAACAGTTCAGGAAAGTTCCCTTTTCTCCACACCCTCTCTAGCATTTACTGTTTGCAGATTTTTTGATGATGGCCATTTGACTGGTGTGAGGTGATACCTCATTGTAGTTTTGATTTGCATATCTCTAGTAATTAGTGATGTTGAGCATCTTTTCATGTGTTTGTTGGCCATCTGTATGTCTTCTTCGGAGAAATGTCTATGTAGGTCTTCCACCCATTTTTTGATTGGGTTGTTTGTTTTTTTGACATTGAGTTACATGAGCTGTTTGTATATTTTGGTGATTAGTCCCTTGTCAGTTGCTTTGTTTGCAAATATTTTCTCCTGTTCTGAGGGTTGTCTTTTCCTTTTGCTTATGGTTTCTTCTGCTATTGAATGCTTTCTTCACAATTCTGTTTCTGATTCCCTTGGTGAAAGACTTTCTCCTCCAGACCCCTCTAGCCCTTCATTACTCTCCCATAATCTTTTTTTTTAAAAAAAAAACAACCAATATTGGGCAACATAGTTATATTAAGAAGCATTTTTTTTCAGAACAATTACTTTGAGAAGAAAATTCTTGTAAAGATTTTTAAATGAAATACCTTTTAGTTGTACATTATATGCATTGTCATTGAAAATAACAAAATCACAGAACATCCAAACTGTTGCATAAAATCCAAAATTTATTGGTACCATAATTCCTGAAGCTATTTTATTCTATTTGATTTGTATTTATTTGCATACTCATCTTACCTCCTCTCTAGGGTTGGAGGGTAAAGTCCCAGAGTGCAGGAAAAATGCTGACACAAATTTGTAACTTCTGTGAAACACCCAGAAGAGTAACTGACACAAAGTAAGAGGTAACAAAAGATTTGTCTTTCTTCCTTTTGGTTTTTCAACTTAAAGTGGCAACACTGAATTCACTTTTGAGACACAGTGATGGTGAATATCACATGGCTACCAGGGATTCTGTTTCTTTGCACTTGGCTTCATAATGCTTTTGTTCTCAAATGCATTAACCAATACATAATTCCTGTGGGTATAGTTGATAATAATAAACTACATGAAGCCTGGGTTACTCTGTGGAGATTATCGTTCTGTTTGAGGACCTTTCACTTCTCCACTTGGTTTTGCTCTTCCTAACACTTCCCCAGCTAAATCCTCCTCCTCCTAACCACAGCACCTGCCCGCTGTCCATGGAATACCACAGGATCCTCCTGGGGATCTGACTTCACCCTGGAAGCCACTCCATCCTCCAGTCCAATCTTTCTTCCATTCACTCAATAACTATTGATGGTTATTATGTGCTGGGCTTTGTGCTGGGCCTGGCGTTGGTGTTACAGCAGCCAACCTGCTACCATTCCTGCCTTCACAACCCATTTTTAAAAATGATATTCAGAAAGGAATCAATAGATGATCCACTGAGGTATAGAAAAATTGAGAGCCAGTATTTTGCCTTTTTAGAAAAATTTTAATTTCTGTTTCTGAGAATGTTTAGATGGGACATCACGTATTAGTATACTAGAATGTGTGCTTAATTTATAAATTATAAAATCCAAATACTAAGAGTGCATGCTCATACTATTTATTGATAGAGGTTTTAGTCAAAAATGCTTTCCGGGCTCCCCTGGTGGCGCAGTGGTTGAGGGTCCACCTGCCGATGCAGGGGACGCGGGTTCGTGCCCCGGTCCGGGAAGATCCCCCATGCCGCGGTGCGGCTGGGCCCGTGAGCCATGGCCGCTGAGCCTGCGCGTCCGGAGCCTGTGCTCCGCAATGGGAGAGGCCACAACAGTGAGAGGCCCACGTAATGCAAAAAAAAAAATGCTTTCAGACCTCTGGTTTTGTGCATTAGTGGTACTAACATGTAGTTTATGAGAACTTTTAAGCCCTCTACCCCTATAGTATTTGTTATCCCCTCTAAATATATACCAATAAACAGTAGGTATAAGTAAAAATAGAATGTTTACTAATTAAATTTAGCTAGCCACCTCTAACCTCAAATTACTTTTCTGTTCCCTTTCCACCCTAACCTTAAATCACTTTTATGCTTTTAAGTGCCTTATATATAGGAAATTTCTGGCACTAGTATAATCTCATGGCCAACAAAGATAAGAAACTAAGCAATTGCAGTGCCACATGGATAGGGATGAGCATTGTGTTGGTGTCACACTGGAGGGGCACACCAGTCCGTTCTCAGGGTTGGGAGAAACTTTCTATGGATGTAGCATCTAGCCTGAAACCTGAAGAAATCTGGTAGCAGAGAAGTAGACAAAGATTTTTGGTAAGACACAAGAGCACAAGAACATTCTAGGATCAAGAGAGAGTATATAAATTTGGGGGAATTTAACGTGTGGCAGAAGAATGGTGAGATAAAGGGGTGAGAGATGAGGCATGAGAGCCAAGTGGGGAGCATGCCGAGCCTTGTTGGGAAGTCTGACCATCTTTCAGAAGGCAATGAGGGAGCCATGGATACCTTTTAAGCAAACACGTGACATGGTGAGGGATGTGCTTTTGAAGGATGTCTCTCTAACTGCAGCCTGATAGTATGATCACATGTCCTGATTTTCTGGAACAGATCCAATTTTTTTTCTTTTTTCTCTCCCGTTGCAGAGCACAGGCTCCGGATGCGCAGGCCCAGTGGCCATGGCTCACGGGCCCAGCTGCTCCGCGGCATGTGGGATCTTCCCTGACCAGGGCACGAACCCGTGTCCCCTGCATCGGCAGGCGGACTCTCAACCACTGTGCCACCAGGGAAGCCCAAACAGATCCAATTTTTGCTTATAGTTCTACTGTCAATATGAATAGTGTCCCTTTTCTATCATAAACTTTGATTTTGATGATAAATTATATTGTTTTGCCAAGAGTGGGCAAAGAAGACCGTGTAGCATGAAGATCTTGGTTGCAATTGGTTGCAGCATTCTGGAGGAGAGGGGATGTCTTGCATTAAGATAGTGATAGTGAGGGCAGAGAACAGTAGAAGATAGATAGTAGTGGTAGTAATATTTAAGAGGTAGAACACACAGCAGATGGTGGCTGATTGGATCTGGGGAATGAGGAAGAATGACGAGGGCTATAACACCCCAGGTTTCTCCCTTGGCAGCTGGGTAGATGGTGGACCATTTATTGAGAACACCAGAAGATGAATATATTTGGGGGTTAGAGAATAACAACTGAATTTTGGGAATTGTGGAATTTAAGACATTTGTAGAATGTCTAACAGATCTGGGAGACATTTTAATCTATGGATCTGAAACTCTGGATAGACTTCTGAGATGAAGGTAGAAATTTTAAGGTTGTCCATGTAAGTATAGTAACTAAAACTACATGAGTGGATGAGATGACCCAGACTTAATATAGAGAGAAGAGTAAAGGCCTGGGACAGAGCCCAGAGGAACTTCGACACATGATGGAGAGTAAAAGAGGAGTAGTTCACAGAGGAAACTGAGAGGAAGGGGCAGAGAAATAAGAAACAAGGAGAATGTGATGTTCTGGTACCAAAAAAAGAGGGTCTTTCAAGTGGAGGAAGCTGTCAATGGTGTCGACTGCTGGAGAGAATAAGATGAGGACTGAAAAAAAAAACAGTGGGTTTAACTACAAGGTCACCTTGGCAAGAGGGTTTTAGTGAAAGGATGAGGGGACATCTAAGACGTGAAAAAGTAGGGTGGGAAGAAACTCTTTCCAGAAATCTTTACACTTAGATGTGTGTCTCTGTTAATTGAAAAGGGATGGTAGTAGGTGAATTAATTCCTTCTTTTTATTAGTTAATATGTTCCATTTCCTAGAAAGCACATCGGTTGACCCGTTTAAGATACAAGTGTAGTTTAAAAAGTCCCTAAGGAGGTTAAGGCTTAATGTCTGGCTCTAGAAAAGACTGGTGAGAAAGATCTTTAATACCAGTGTAAAGGAAGATTTTAAGTCTCTTTAAATGTCATTACATAGTCAACAGTCTGCTTTTCCTATAGGGAAGCCTAGAACTTGCTGTGAATTTTGCTTTTCCTTTTTCTTAGAGCCTGAAAGCAATCAATTACCTGCTGTCATCTTCCCTGCACTATTTTTAGTACCTGCTTTTTTATAATTATCAGTATATGTCAAATGCCCTTACCATTAACTGATAGGAAGCCAGATGGAAGAAACACAAACTACCGGGGTGTGATCTCAGAGGAGGCCTAAGAGCTTGGGTCCTGATATCGAATAGACCTGATTCAGCACCAAGCCTCAGTTTTTCTGTCTGTAAAATGTGGATATCAATAGTAACCTCCTCACATTGTCTTAAGGATTAAATGACACAAGATGTAGATAAATCACTTAGTTGCCTGGCACACAGTAAACACCCAAATAAAAGTTCATCACTAGATAGATTATTGTTTCACTTTTTTTTCTGGTACAGTGTCATTTCAAAAAGGTTTTGTGTATGGAGAAGCCTTTTCAAGGTCAGGATTAAAGTCAGTATCAGTGTTGTAAGAATAAAATTGATAGTGCATTTATCTGCCATATTCATTTGCCTGCTATATTGAAAAACTAGGGATAGTTTTCTTAGTGTCAGTCGTGTCAGTCAACCATCTTCTGCTTCTGCCTTACATTAGCAAAAACTCAACTGTCTTTTCCTGTTTCATGTTGTTAATTTACAATTGTTGGTATCCCCACTTCCTGCAGAAGAATTGTGGCCTTTTGGGGTATCACTTAAATATTATCAGGTTTAGCTGAGTCTGCCAAAGAGATCTCAAGTCACTGAGCACAAGAGTTCCTAGTTGTGTGATAGTGTTTGTAGCATCCTTAGCCAGAGTTGTCAGAGGCTGAGGGTATATCCCCTACGCGTAACCATGTTGGAAGATCAGCTCACCATGCTTTGAAGATTCTTAGATACAATTTGCTTCAAGACTATTAGCTTTATAACTTTATCAGCCACCAGCAAATGAACAAAGTCACCAGAACTCAAGAAGAGAAGGGAACATACTTTTCTCAGCTGCCAACCAAAGAGAGCAGTGAGAGAAAGTAAAAATGCATGTAGTATATTTTCAGTGTGCAAAAGCATGCAAATTTCTGGATTGGCTGAAATGTACTCCACACAGGGACTATGAAAGGATTTGACAAAAATGAGACATTCACGCTTTAAGTAGTCACTAGCCTGATTCTAGGACCTCTCATTAATTTATGAATGATTAGAAACTTAGGTGGAAAGAACAATGACTCAAGGGATTTGGGAATATGGGAATATTGACAAAGTATGAACAAAGTGATGGGTGATAGAATCCAGATAATTAGTACAGAAAATGAAGGCAGGATGGCTATGAAAAGTTTCCAAGAAAGGGCAGGAGACAGTAGACCTAGGAAGTAAAAGATGTGGTAGAGTGGGAATTAAATATATCAATGTCAGACCAGTTCTAGGTCATCAGAGACAAGTCTTGAGCCCTTGGTCTTGTCCATTTGTCCCATCTTTGCTCATCTGCAGTGTTGCTCTCATAACTGCTGCTTTTGGAGATAATTTGGACTAGAAGTAAATTAACTTTATAGCATTTGAAAAATGTAGCAGGATGCTAGCTCACCTTTGGGGGAATGAGTCATTTTCCCTTTTATAGTGAAGAGATACCAATCTGTCTTCCTACATAAATTTTCATACTCATTTAACTGTTTTCTGATGTGCTTTGGGATCACTTGGATTCAGAGAATAGCATACATGAGTCAGTATTTTACGATAATATTTTCTAATTTAGAGGTTTTACTTTTTCGAGTGTAGTTTCCAGAATTGCCTAAAAAAGAGTGGCTCAGAACCATGCTCTACAAAACTCATGTATTCAAAAAAAATTTCATTCCACGCTCAACTGCATAGTAATTCCTGGAATTTTTAGTGGCAGGAGTTTGTGAGCTACCAACTGAAAAATTGATCAAAGTGCTATTAGAATTCACCTTCCTTCTATTAACAGTCATCATAATGGCCCCCAGCCCTGGGTGCTTCTCTTGTTCAACTTCAGTCATCCTGAACCCATCACCGAGCTTTCCATGGATTGGCTTATTAAAGTTTCACTGATGAATGTTTCCCCCTATTTGGCGCCTGCCTTTGGAAAGATAGCTGCGAGCAAGGAATACTCAGTAACTCAGTCATACGTGGGGAAAGCGCTAAAGAAAGGCAAACGTTTCTTACTGATGTGAAGTGACTTTGGGAACTATTAAACCTCTAGAGGAGAAAATGCTTTTTCAGTGCATATTCCTGCCTTGTAAAACCTGTCACAAACACAGCCCCTGACTTTTAAAGATGCTACTTAAAAAAACTCAGCTGGTGGGCATAATATTTAAATATTTCCCCAGTATGATTCCCAGCAGCTGTTACTGAAAAACAGGTGAAGTGCGTCATAGTCAAAGTTCGAGCAGTTTCTGGGGGAGGTGTTCAGAGAGAGTGAACTGAGCCTTTTCTCCCTGCTGGGAAGCCACTGCAACAGGAGGGAGAGGGCAGGAAGAAATGTGAGCAGGTAGATTCTTCTGTGTAGGTGAGTGGATGAGATAATGAAGTTAGCTAATTTGGGCTCTGCTGACTTATTTATCTGTTCCTGGAACTTTTCTTTGTACAAACACAGGAAGCCACCTCCTTGGTGAGGTTTTTAATGAAACAATTTACTTGAAATAATAATAAAAAAAGAGCTTCCCATGCTGCTTGCGTTTTAGTGAGAGTACTTCCTCTACAGCTAGGTCTGTGTTATTGATTGGAAACCCTGGCATGAAAATATCCCAACTGTCTCTGGGAAAGCTGGACTAATTTACGTGTGGTTTACCAAGTGATTTGGATTGTTTTACTCCTTCACTTAAAATGCGACTCTGACAGGCTTTCAGAAGGTTAATGTATGTATTCTATTTACAAAAGAAAAAAGGAATTTAAAAAAACAATACAGGGAAAAATATTAGTCTTATAAAGCTGTGACCAATATTCTTCCCCAAAGGTGTTATAATTCCACTTTAAAACTGACTTATAGGGGATTCCCTGGTGGCGCAGTGGTTGAGAGTCCGCCTGCCAATGCAGGGGACACGGGTTCATGCCCCGGTGTGGGAAAATCCCACATGCCGCGGAGCGGCTGGGCCCGTGAGCCATGGCCACTGAGCCTGCGCGTCCGGGGCCTGTGCTCTGCAACGGGAGAGGCCACAACAGTGAGAGGCCCGCGTAACGCAAAAAAAAAAAAAATGGATTTGTGATTCAAACCTTAAAATGGTTATAGATTGACTTTTTGTAATATTCAGATTGTACTGTTCTGCATAGAATGTGGACCCAGAAAGGGGAAGCACTTTATTTTGGAAACGTTTGGCTTAGGTAATTCGTGAGTACAAGTGTTAACTAATGTTGACTCCAGAGGGACTTATTTGTAGGGTTGTATTTTTGAATACTGAGTTTATTTTAAAAACCATTTTGGAATGTTAAAATAAGCTTGATTTAAAAAAAAAAATTTGGATTGAAACATACATCTTTTTGTGTTTAAACCTCCAGAAGTATTCTTCATTTTTCCAATAACTTGTACCACCCTCTGAAAATCTCCAGTGTTAGGAAACCCTTTGTTATATTTAAATAATTATAGAATCACAGGAAGCCTCTTTAAGAAGTTATTTCTTTGTGCCCAGGTAGCCCTTTGAGAGGCCACTACAACATTTAAAAACCTAAAATTCTTTGGTTGCAACACTGTAGATTTCCTTTAGATTACATTCCAGGGTCAAATAACTTTTACAGCTGAGAACTTTTTCCTGCCAAACCTAAACTCCTCCCCTTAAATTTTAAGCCTATATATCAAAATCCAGAAGCAGGCCCTGTCTACCCACCTTGTACAAAGATATCATTCTCTTTTTCTCCCGGAACTATAGAATTGAAAAAAAGCTGTTTGGTTTCACATAAGGGGCCAATTTTTCCCCTTGAAAAACTCATGAGATTATAGTATTTACTGACATAGTTCCATGACCAATCTTTGAGTCATCTGTTTGGAGATTTTACCACTTTTGACTGTAAGGGGAAGAGAAAGTTATGTGGAGCTATTGCTCCAAGAGCATCAAATACTTCGAGAACAAAATCTGGGGGATAATAATTTCACCCAGCAGGCTCTAGGATACTAACAGATTTCTAGGTGATTAAAATTTGAAAGGACACAGATAGCCATTTAAATGTAATGGGATTGTAGATGAAAGTGCACAGGGTGTTTGGTTAATTCCTTTAGATCTAGTCAGACTTGTTACAGCTAATGTCCAATAATGGGACAATGCCCTTTGTTAGCCTAAAGCTTTTTCTCAGTTTCCATTTTCAATGCAAATCTAATTATCACAAACATATTAAATTATTTGGGAGGAGTAGAGCAAACAGGAGGGCATAATTGTTGCATCTTAACCCTTGCTTTTGGTTATATAGACAGTGCCCTGTTGGAGATCAAAAGATATGTAAGAGGGCTTCCCTGGTGGCACAGTGGTTGAGAGTCTGCCTGCCGACGCAGGGGACACGGGTTCATGCCCCGCTCCGGGAAGATCCCACGTGCCGCGGAGCGGCTGGGCCCGTGAGCCATGGCCGCTGAGCCTGAGCGTCCAGAGCCTGTGATCCGCAATGGGAGAGGCCACAACAGTGAGAGGCCCGCGTACCGCAAAAAAAAAAAAAAAAAGATATGTAAGAAAGTGTTCTTACCTTTAAAGAATGAATGCTCTAGAAGGGACAAAAGGAAAGTACAAAAGTATGTTTTGCACAATGTGAGAGAATAAGAAATGCAGAAATAGAAGAAAAACAGCAATTATTGGGGAAAGACTAGTAAATCCAGTCACAGATATTGAACAAAGTGTTGAGCAGTGGGGGTGGGGAGGGAGAATGTGGAATTGAAGAAGAAAAGATATTATTCATATTAGAGATTGGACATTTCACAAAGCAGCAGGAGCTGAGCAGATAACTCTTCAAGTAGTGACATGAATGAGGAGACAGAGCCAGATTTTTATAAAAAAATATTCCAAGTCTTTCCTTGAATTTATTTGACTAGTTTTATTGCTTCAAGATTTAGGACTGTTGCCATATTGAATAAAATAAGAACAAAAACTTCTCAGTATTTCCAGAAAATTGCCTGGAAGGAGAAAAAGAAGCAATAAGTGAAGATGACAAATAAATGGGTCATGGTGGTAATAGGATTTTATCCCATTATTTTAAAGTTAAGGCTGGTTTACCTCTTTTGAATTGCCTGGTTGTCTTAAGAATAAATTATTTAATTTACTCTTCAACTAAAGAAGAAATGAAAATCAAAATGTATATTTTCATAGTATGTCTCTTCAAAACTTTTAATTTTCATAATCACAGTGAGATGAAAGACAGTTAAAGCATGGACATAGGAGGGAAGAGCAGTGACTTCTTGTTGGGAGACCTGTTTGAAGTCCTGTCTCATTAACACCCTGAGGCTGTTTCCTCATCTATAACATTTATGCTGTTAGTTTCAGTAGAGGAATATATAGCACAGGGGTCCTGGTTGATGAGGAATAGCTCTGATACAAAGGACAATCTAGGCACATGTGCCTGTTATTTCTCCCTGGGGACTCTGTCATATTGTATTCTGGGGGCCTCTTTAATTTCCTTACTTTCGGCTCCTGTGTTCTTACCTCTCTGATGGCAAGAGAAAAACCATAAAGATGATTGCAAGAGGGACTTCCCTTGCGTTCCAGTGGTTAAGACTCTGTGCTTCCACTGCAGGGGGCACTGGTTCGATCCCTGGTCAGGGAACTAAGATCCCTTACGTGGTGTTGCATGGCCAAAAATTTTTTTTAAAAATTAAAAAAAAAATGTGAGGTAAAAAGAACATTTCTTTCTTCAGCTATTAGAGAAGAGTTAGCTTAAGCCATCCAAATCACAGTTCTTTTTTTCTTGGACTCTACCACAGTCCTACTAGGTCTCCCGTGGGCTTCTAACCTCTTCAAAAAGGAGATAGTCCATGTTACAGGGGAAGAAAGGGAGGGAAAGAAAAGTGGCACACATACATGTACACACAAACTACAACAGATAATTGTGTTGCCCATGTAATGTGAAGTAAAGAGAGAGAATAATTGAAGAAAGGTAATCCAGACAGGTCATTTCAGGTAGACGGTTGGTTGGCTGATTTGGTTGGTTGATTCATGTATTCATCCAAATCTTACAGAGGTGTCTTCCATGATTCAGACACTTCTTAGGGACCAGACAGACAAGGACTCTTCATTCTCTTACATTTTAGGGAGATGAGAGAAACAATAAACAAGTAAAAGCATAGCTGAATAACCTATTTCTCATTATGGTAAGAATTATGGAGAAAATCAAATATGGTGCTGTGATAGTAAATGGAGGGGGGCCGAGTTTAGTCAGACTGAATCTGCAGGGAAGGCTTTACTATTCAATGAATATTGATTTGGTGTCTATGGGGTGCTGGACATTGGCACCCATTTATCACTGCCTGTTTCACAAAAAGCCCTTCCCGGCTGACTTCCATTTCTGTGACGCTACCTGAGGGGCTGTCCTTCCTCATCCCCCACCTCCAGGCTAAAGCATGTGACTGCTGGGTCAGGTGAGATCGTACGAGATCATACACAGGAAACTCTTCTATAAACTCTATATAACAAATATTTAATGTATGCCTTCTATATGTCAGTCATATATCAGTGAATAACACATACACACACATACACACACATGATGCACACACACGTACAGAGCCCTTGTAGAGTTTACAATCTATTTAAAGATATATTCTCTTCGTCTTTCTCTTTCTTACAAAAAGGCAAATTTAAGGCCAGAATTATTGTAATGAAACCATTTTCCTTTGTGCTTTATTAGACTGAGATTTCAAATATTTGCAAAGCAAATAGTCATTTATTTAGAGGCATTTTCACCCAACATTCCTATACCTTTCATATTTGCTTTATTCTTAATCAGGTTTGGTTACTAAGTGAAGTAAGGCCCCTCTTTCAACTTGATCGTTCAGTGTGTTATATTTCAAGCCTTTGGATTTATTTCAAGATTTTATTTATAAAGAATTTGTCTGTTTTTGAACTTATTTATTATACTATAAGCGGGCATGAAGTTATCTCTTCCACATGCCTTATAGTTCAATCCACTACCTCAAAACAGCAAGGTGGGACTATTTATCTTTTAAAATATTTCAGCAGACTAAGGAATATTGGTTGAAGATGCAGAAACATACACCTTATGAGAAAATGGGTCAGCTTAACATCTTCTACTTTGAGATGGGCACGCTGCCCAAAACATTAACAGCAATAAAATTATTCCGTAACTTACAATGATTAATGAAGAAAAGGTGCCTCTTTACCTCAGCTAAATTCTTCAAATGACAGAACAAATAGAAGAGAAGAAATAAAAGTTGTTCATGTTTTTTTCATGACTCCCGTAGAGGTTAGAGTAACCAGAAACTGATGGGCCGTAGAATGTCCACTTTCTATTTGAAGGTGAAAGACCTTCATGCCATTACCAGCTTGGAAACTGCCTCTGGGTATAGGAACAGCACTCAAGCTTGTCCAGGAAAATGATATCCAGGGGGGAAATGTATTCCAGTTTTTAGCATTTACCTCATGATTTTTGCGGTGGAAATGTCTTAAGGGATGTAAAATGAACACTGTGCTTTAAGATTACCTTGAAGAGTGTTTTGCTCACTGAAGCATAAGAAAACATAGTGTTTCAAATTAGAAAAAGGAAACAGAATAGGAACTAAAAAATGGATGCAATAGCTAAAACCAAAAAAGAAAAATATTTTAAAAATGAGAAGAAAATCATTTTATCTTGCACTGTTTGAAATCCCCTCTATTTTTTCCAATTAGAACAAAACTATACAATATTGTGAGTCTCCCTAATGCACATTTTTTTCTTTTCTTTTTTTAGAATTCTTTTCCATTATAGTTTATTACAGGGTATTGAATATAGATCCCTGTGCTATACAGTAGGGCCTTGTTTATTTTGTATACAGTAGCTTGCATCTGCCAGTCCCAAACTGCTGATGTACTTCCTCCTCCCCCCAGTTTTCATTTTGGTAATCGTAAGTTTGTTTTCTATGTCTGTGAGTCTGTTTCTGTTTTGTAAATAAGTTCATTTGTATCAAAGTTTAGATTCCAAATATAAGTGATACCATATGGTAGCTGTCTTTCTCTGTCTGACTTCAGTTAGTATGATAATCCCTGGGTCTATTCATGTTGCTGCAAATGGCATTATTTCACTATTTTTTATGGCTGAGTTGTATTCCATTGTATATATCAATATATACCACATCTTCTTTGTCCATTCATCTGTTGATGGACATTTAGGTTGCTTCCATGTCCTGGCTATTGTAAATAGAGCTGCAGTGAACATTGTGGCACATGCATCCTTTCTAATTATGGTTTTCTGCAGATATATGCCCGGGAGTGGGATTGCTGGATCATATGGTAACTCTATTTTTAGTTTTTAAAGGAATCTCCATTCTGCTTTCCATAGTGGCTGTACCAGTTTGTATTCCCACCAACAGTATAGAAGGGTTCCCTTTTCTCCACACCCTCTCTAGCATTTATTTCTAGACTTTTTAGTGATGGCCATTCTGACTGGTGTGAGGTGATACCTAATTGTGGTTTTGCTTTGCATTTCTCTAATATTTAGCAAAGTGCAGCATCTTTTCATGTGTTTATTGGCCATCTGTATGTCTTCTTTGGAGAAATGTCTACTTGGATCTTCTGCCCAGTTTTTGATTGGGTTGTTGGGTTGTCGTTGTTGTTATTGATTTTTATGAGCTATTTGTATCCTAAGCTGTATTTTTAAAATGGGTGACACATTCATGGTAATTTGAGATTGGGAGAGAAGATGCTTTCTGGAGGCCATGGTGATCAGGCACTTTCAGATTCTGGATGTGAAGCAGCATGGCCTATAGATTAGAGCAATAGCTACCTGACAAAAGAGTATCAGTGGTAAGGATTGGAGTAGTAGTGACATAACATAGAAAACGGATGAACTAAAAATAGAATTCAGGCAGGCATCTTTTATTTCAGACAATGGTACCTTTTTTGTAGTGTATTTTTTGGAAATGTCGTTTTCTAATCCTGTGTCAAGATAGGCTGCTCTGTGTTGTTTCTGCCTCCTGAGCTTATCTAGAACAATCAGGCAGGTGCATGCAAGAATTTTTTTCCTTTTTTTGCCATCTAATCTATTTTCTATTATCCACAGATTTTTTGACCAGACAATGAACCTCTGATGGGCAGATATATGATTACCAAACATTATGTTGTAGCTCCCATAACATTGGTTTTGTTGATATTTTTCCTGCTGGGATAATCACTGTATTGAAAGGGTACAGATTATGGCCAAGGACAGAGTTGTTGAATGAGTTCGAAATAAGTCAGTCCGAGGTTCTGCAAATTTTAATTCAGAAACTGCTGGATTTAAGTTTGAATTTTGATTTTCTTTTTCTTGCAGGGGTATTGAGTGCATTTTTCATACTCAAGGACAGTAATTAGTCCTTGCCAGGCAAAGATGGAAAATTCTACTTCATTAGTAAGCCCAAGAGAGGAGGCTCTCTGAACGTACTTTAACATCCCGCTGGAGAGAGTCAGGATTCAGTACAGAAACATCTGGGCTGCTAAGGGATTGGGGAGTACTAGGCGGGGGTTCCTCCTAGGGACTAAAATACTGCTTTGCTCTAAAGGTATCTGTTCTACCAGGGTCAAGAATAATAGAAAAATAAGGGTAAGGAGTCAATTCTGGGCAGAGTCTTGTTTATTCTACTGGCACAGGCAGTGCTTGGGAATTACTATGTGAAGCGTGACTTAATAAGTGTTTTCTCCATTGCGCCCCATTATAATTATATATGAAAGGAAGAATTGCATATTCCTTCAAGGATATCGGGTTCCAGATTAAGATGTGCCTACCATCCGACTATTCAAAAGATGCTGCTAAGCCCAACTCATTTCCATGAGAAAGGAGTAATGGATTAACACAAAGGGCAGTTTCCATCTTCTTCTCTTCCCTCCATTTTCTGGCTTGCTAGTGTAATGGGGCCAGAGCATTTTAGTCAATGCTGTCTGATAGAACTTTCTCTGATAATGGAAATGTTCCATATCTGCACGCTTCAATATGATAGCCACTCACCATATTCTGGGTGTTAGGAACTTGAAATGTGGCTAATGTTACTGGTAAATGAATTGGAAATTTTATTTAATTTTAGCTAACTTAAATTTAAATAGCTATGTGTTGCTAATGGCTACCACATTGACAGGGTGATCTAAGAAATGGAATAAAACCATAAGTACCGCATTCATTTATCTTCACTGACCAGAATTCTTAGATGCTACAATTAGAATTATTAAAATGTCACATAGTGTTGTCACTTCACAAAAATGAATTTACTTTGCCTTTTACTTTTTAAACCAAGGGAGGAACATACATTTTTCAGACAGGGTAATCAGTTCAGTGAATATGCTTTCATAAATAATATTGCTTCTTTTATTTTGTGTAAGAAACTGATCTCCGAATCATATAAAGGGAAGTGTCTGCGCCTTGAGAAGACACATCATGACACAGTAGTGATGGAATGTGAATTGTCTGTATGCTGCAGTATCTCAGCTTTGTTCAGGATTCATTTTGCTTTCTTCAACAGGCCAGGAGAACTCTCAAGGTGAAGGGTATCAGGTACAGTTTTCAGGTGTGGTCAGTTTCTTTCATTACAGTTGTATTTGTGTCAGAAGTCAAATAACAGACCATTAATATTTTTTCACTGATTTTTTTATTATTCCAGTGGGTTCTGTTACGTGATCTTTTGTGTTCATGTGTTAACTATTGATATATTATGGCAAACCATACTAGAGCCATACAAACTAATCCCTTTAGGAGTTTATGGTGGAATTTAACAACACATAGAAACAAATATGCCACCTTTCCAATATTAAAATTTAGGTGAAGTTCATTATATCATATGTGAGGCTAAGTGCTCCTTTTTGACTATTAGGCATAATTCACTACTGCCTATAATTTTAGTCTCAATTCTGGTTCCATGTTTTTCTACCATTGCACTTTCCCTCATTTCCAGAGACTGCAATGTCTTCCTGACTCAGGAAATGAAGAGAAGGTGAAAGTGGGAAAACCTGAGGGAGTCTAGAAAAGTTAATGGATAGATTGTGAATATCTATGAAATTTTCACCCTCTCTGTCCCATTGTCTTCTTGTCAATTTCCTCTACAAACGTTTTACTAAGGTATAGAGGCCAGTCAACTTCAATTTACAAAATATGTATGACATTGTCAGCATGTAGAATTGTCCTCTAATAACATGAATTTTAGAGATGTGTTCATAAAAGGGAAATTGTACTCAAGATGTCTGAGTGAATTGTTACAGCAACACATTTGACTGAAGTAACTTTTACTCAGTTTTTTCCTTCTCCTTTCCTTATTTTGAACTTTGTACCACAGTTCTCCTTCTCTTAATTAAATAAAAAAATTAAAACATATTTTCCAGGATATTTGGAAAGTATCAGATAAAGTTACTTACCTTACCTGAATTCCTGAATGTATTTCAGAGCGATCTTTCTCCCATGCTGATCACAGAGAATCTTCCTAATACACTTCAAGACTTTCTGTCATGACTTCTACAGCAGTGGACAGTCATCTAGGTCAACAGGTTTTGGGGGTGAGAGTCTTCAGGGAGGTACATTGCCACATTTTGAAAGCTGATTGTTTTATTAGAGAGACTAGGAATGTTGGCAGCAGTGAAACAAATTCTTTTTGGAAGCTTATTTATTTTTTGGCAACAAAAATTCTGCTTCAGGTGAAGATCAGCACATGGCAAAATAATAATCCTGTAATTCTGATTCCCTCATGTGGGTAAGCAGGGTTAGAGATAAATAAGAGTTCAACTTCCCCTTCTCAAGTAGACATTCA
Organism: Phocoena sinus; assembly: GCF_008692025.1. Taxonomy (NCBI): domain Eukaryota; kingdom Metazoa; phylum Chordata; class Mammalia; order Artiodactyla; family Phocoenidae; genus Phocoena; species Phocoena sinus. Next base: position 18,454,198 of record NC_045783.1, read on the forward strand.
CACATTTTGTAAAGCAATCCACCTTTCAGAGAAGATGGCGACAGAAATGAACTGTCCTACCTCAAGTAAAAGCCAAACAGTAACAAGTTACCCTGCAGTGCCTTGTTTCAGAGCCTGTCTTAAGAGACGAAAGGAAAGGCAGAGAGAAAGAGAAAGAGAGAGAGAGAGAGAGAGATGAAAGAAAGAAAGAAAGAAAAGAGAGAAAGAGAAAGGGAAAAATATTTTGACTCTGACAACTTACAAGATTTAAAACAAAACTGGAGATGCTCCTAGCGGAAAAACCCAACAGATGCATACTTACAGAACACTTCATTGTGTTCAGTTTGATTCTAGACAGGCTGACTTAGGAAGGGCTAAATGAATGCTAATTTTTCACACAACCACACTTCTAACTGTAGCATCTAAATGGCAGAGTCAAAACTGCTGTGCTTGGAACCTAGCTCCTCTTGGGCTAAGTTCTTAAGTTCTATAGGCCTTAGTTTCTTTGCCTATATAATTTGGATAACCATCATACTTATTTTATAGGTTTTTTATTATTATTATTATTAATAACTTTTGTTTTTATCTCCAAGTCATTCAACTTACTTGTGTCTGTTGCCATCATCCTAACCCATCTGCCTATCATCTCTCGCTTGGAGCACTGCCTTAATTGCCTATTGGTCTTCTTTGCCCTTCTTGATTTTTTCCGTTTCCTGTCTTATCACATAGAAACCAAAGTGATTAACAAAAAAACAGAACCAAAGAACAACTGGATCAGATTGTGTTACCCTCTCTCAAAATCCTTCAACATTTTCCTTTTGCTCTTAGAATAAAATCTCAACTCCTTTTCATGACCAGCAAGGATTTAACAGATCTGGTTCCTCTTCTGCTTCATCTTCTCTGGGCTTTTACACTTACCGTCCCTTCCGCCCGAGTTGTTTTGCCCAGTTGGTGGTAGAGGTGGCTTATAGTCATTCTTTCGGTCCATCTTAAATGATCCCTCTACTTATAGCCCTTCCTTCCCTCCTTCATCTCAGTTGTCCTTCCCTAGCTATTGTCAATACAATCATCATGTTTATTTTCTTAATCACAATATAAAGGTATCTTGTTCACCCCCACGTCGCCAGGGCCCAGTGATCACGTGACATATAGTGGTCACGCACGGTAACAGGTACTTATTAAAAAAAAATTTTATTGAAGTATAGTTGATTTACACTGTTGTGTTAATTTCTGCTGTACAGCAAAGTGACTCAGTTATACATATATATGTTCTTTTTCATATTCTTTTCCATTATGATTTATTACAGGATATTGAATATAGTTCCCTGTGTTATACAGTAGGACCTTGTTGTTATCCATCCTATATATAAGAGTTTGCATCTGCTAATCCCAAACTCCCACTCCATCCCTCCCCCACCCCCCTCCCCCTCCAGCTACTTTTATTGAGAGCTGTGATAGGCACTCGTTCAAGCGCTTTGCACGCACACACTTATATTCCTCACAACCTGTGAGACAGGTGTTATTTTTATCTCATTTTAGATGAGAATTTAAATATTCTGCCCCAAGGTCATTTAGCTAAAAGTGGTCGACTTGAGACCACAACCAAGGAAGACTAGCTGCAGAGTCTAACTCTGTAATCATTTTTCAAATCCTGATGAATATTTGAATAAATGAATATGCATAGTACCTGCCTAGCATCTAGCATGTGTTAAAAATAAAGCTATTAATATTGTTATTATTCACATGGGAACAATTTTATTCTCTTCCTGACTTGTTTCCTCAGAGTCGTAGTGGCCAGAGCATGGGTTAAAGCTGTTAGAAAGTTGAACGGGTAGCTGACTGGTCTGTAAAACTTCTATGGAGTTAGCTGTCTGCCTATAATAGTTCCGTGACAGACATGCCTTGAGTCAAATCAGCTGATTTGGCTTAAGGGTCTCTCAAACAGCCTCGTGGAATACGAATCTTCATTTTAAATTTGAAGATCTAATGCTACTCGATGTTCCACAGATCTTACGTACAGTGTTACACTTCTATGGAAGCTATAAAATATATTTCAGTGACTGGAAGCCGTTCAAAAGATTATCTAGAGATTTACTACTTTTAAATTGGAAGCAGAATAAGTGCAGCGGCTAAGCAACAGAGGGGAAATCCAGGGCTGAGGCTTCATCTAATCCTCATTGCTATCTTCTGTTGGTCTTTCCTCATTTCAATCAAATTTGACCTTTAATAAAAGATTTACAGTAATAAAAGGAGATGAATACTCATTTAAATTTAATGGTTGTACTGATCTGTACTAACAACACATCCCCCCCAAAGCCTAGGTATTACGCTAGGAAATTTGAAGCATATCTGGACAGAATTCTGTTCATGAAGTAGTGGGTTCCACACCTTAACCCTATGGCTAGATGGTGAGTCCCCTTGATCTTAACTCACAGGATTATGGTGAAGATTTGAAAATAATGATGCATGTGAAACACTCGTGCAGTGGCAAACACATTGCAAATACTATTATTTTTCCTAATCTAATTATTAATTTAAAATAATCTTGAGGGCTTTCGTTAATATTTTGTTCAAGACTCCTGGAGGCCTGAAGGAATGTGTTAAGAATGACTGAACCTCTTTTTTTTTTTTTTTTTTTTTTTTTAACGGTCCGCGGGCCTCTCACTGCTGTGGCCTCTCCCGTTGCGGAGCACAGGCTCCGGACGCGCAGGCTCGGTGGCCATGGCTCACGGGCCCAGCCGCTCCGTGGCATGTGGGATCTTCCCAGACCGGGGCACGAACCTGTGTCCCCTGCATCGGCAGGCGGACTCTCAACCACTGCGCCACCAGGGAAGCCCTGAACCTCTTTTTAAAAAGAGAACAGTGACTTCCCTGGAGGTCCAGTGGTTAACAGTCGGAGCTTCCACTTCTGGGAGCACGGGTTCGATCCCTGGTTGGGAAGCTAAGAGCCTGCATGCCACGTGGTGCTGCCAGATAAACAAACAAACACGAAGAGAACCATGTACAGATTACCATATGATTACGTATATGTAGCAATATATGAAGGCTATGTGTAGAGAGGAGGCGTTACTTTCTTGTTAAAAATCTGTAAGGAACTGGTAATGCCTTTAGGCTCTGTGGACAAGGGAAGAGCCGAAAAAAACAAAACGGAGAGTGGTCTGAATTCTCTTGTTACTATGTGGTCTGGCCTTGACCAAAAGAACTGTTTATTGCATTAATTCCTTTCTTACTGAACACGGGTTGTTCTGATTCTTACTGTTTAATCTGTCAGTGATGTCTGGCTAACCTGAGTCCTTGATATCTGCAGGTTTGCCTGATGGTTTTGTTTTGTGTTTCATGTTATGACAATTACAACTTGGAGGCGGGTATTTTGTTGAGATAAAGCTTTCATCTCTTCTTGGAGTTTATACCCTGCTTTTTTCCTTACTGTGATGCTTCCTTTTTAAAAATATTAAGTATAATACTCATATTAGCAATAAATAGAAGTTCAGAATTCTCGGGAGGAAACATTTTGGAAATAATTACAAAATTTCTTTTTCGTCAGTATTCATTGAAGTAGTTAGTCTACTCAGTATTCAGTGCAGTAGGAAGGAAAGCCACGTAAAAAGGAGTCTTTCAGGAATTAGTTTCTGAAAACTAAATCCATTAAGGAATTTAGACTGGGTGGAACTGAGGGAAACATCAAAAGTGAGGATAAATAAATTCTGGAGACCTAATGTACAACACGGTGACTACAGTTAATAATAATGTATTGTAGACTTGGAATTTGCTGAGGGTAGGTCTTAAGTGTTCTTACCACAGGCACCAAAAGATAACTATGTGAAGTGATTGATGTGTTAATTAGCTTGATAGTGGTAGTCATTTCACAATGTAAATGTATATGAAAATGTCCCATTGTGTACCTTAAATAAATACAATTTTTATTTGTCAATCATACTTCAACAAAGCTGTTAAAAAATAAAGTAAGAAAATACCTCTGAGAGGAAGATCAGGTGTGACAGAGTCCCCTGAGGGATGGTAATCAGGGAAGAGGGAGAGGTAGATATCCAGGGTATAAAACTATTCTCTTGGGTTGTGGGCAGGAGAGACAATAAAAGAAAAAGTTTCAGCTCTCTAAAGAGAAAGGGACCCTGATTCTACTTCTTGGCCACTTGCTAGGGAGGCAGTGTGACCCAAGGAAAGAGCAAATACTGCTGTGCTAAAGAAATGTAAGAAAATGCAGGAAATTTCAGCCTGAGACTTCATAAGTGATGGAGAAATGGTACAAAGAAGCCCATTGTGAAGCGTCATTTGGGTCGGGGCTGCTGTCAGGCTTGGAGGCCTTCGGCATTCTGTCATATGTCATCTGAGAGGAATCAGTGCAGGGTGGCCGAGCACAGAGGGAGATTTCCAGCCCAGTCCTTGTGCTTCGGCTCTTTGCTCAGCTTTGCAATGTATTCCATAAGGATCCCTGGGTGGTCATCCCTCCAGGATCCATCAGTTTGAATTTTCTTACACTTGTACGTACTACCAAATAAGCTTTGTTACACAACATTGTCTCCTGTGCTTTGAATGACTGAATTTGAACTGTCTCAGGTTGAGGGGACTGGGTACAAAAGTAGCCTAGTGAGAGTTGTTAGGCTCTCCTGTTGCTCTTTACATTAAGCTCTGAAGCAGGACTGGGACTTGTGGAAAGAAGCCTGTTGGAGTCCTATTAAAAGCCTATGATAGCGGGAATATCTGAAGACTAGAGACAGGGCTCCCCTTCCACAGTGAACTGAACAATGGACACCCAAATGTATTGTGTCCTAATCCCTGGAGACTGTGAAGAGTACCTTATCTGGACAAAGGGTCTTTGCTGCTGTGATTAAGTTAAGGATTTTTCGATGAGATTATTCTGGCCTATCTAGGTGGGCCCTAAATGCTGTCCTTATAAGAGATGTAGAGAGAGAGAGATGAGACAAACACACAGAAAAGAAGGAGGTGTTGGGAGGCTTTGTCTTCTGAGGGAAGTCTGTTTTTCTCAAGGTGATAACTGATAATAGGACTTTCTAAACCTGGAAGCTAATGCCACGGCTTTGCTTTTAGCTTTCGGCTGTTCCTCTGGGCTGGAATAACTTCCCAACTGCAGCCAAATCTGGAAAGATGAAAGGCGAGCTTCCATTAAATACCTCATGTTTCACGCATACACGTTTACATTGACACATATATATTTTACGTTTAGTTCTTTATACATATGTAATTATAGATGCAATTTAAATCATCCTATTTTAACTTATTATATTATCAGTATTGGTCTATTTGAAGCTACTCTTTGAAAACTTTTTTTTAATAATAATATAATAATAGTTTTTCATATAATGGTAAAAATTCAAACTATTACTGTTTGATACCATGTTGTTTCCCAAATATTTAATAATATAACCTATGCTTTGGGGAATATCCCACACACAGTTCTTTGCAAATCTACCTTAATGAATATATTCATAAAAGGGGAATTTCTGAGTAGAATTGTGTTAACTTTGGAAGTCTTTTTGTACATATTATCAAAATGTTTTCCAAAAACCTTGCAATCATTTACACTCCTGCCTGCAGTGGTTGAGAGTGGCCACTGCACTGTGTGACAGGTAATCAATCACGTAATGATTACTGCCATTAAACCAACCCATCCACCAACCAACCAACAAACCCTTGCCAGGCTGAGCACTACCACACAGGGCTGATTCGTCAATGCAGATCATGTAGGTCTTACCCAACATTGCCTTAGTAATGACTCAAAGGACACAAGCGCAGAGCAGGTGTAAGCTTGTCAGTGCTCTCTGGAGAGGCTCGGATCCAACAGAGGCAAGCTTCTCATTGCCCCTTTTCCCACACTGGGCTGGGTTTTGGTTTTAAAGAAGCACTAATAATTTGTGAAGAATATAATCGTTCAGAGGAAGTCACTTACATTTGGGGCTTGTGTGAGTTTTCTATTGTCATAGCAAATGGCCACAAACTTAATAACCTAAAACAACACAATGTATGCTCTCATAGTTCTGTGGGTCATTAGTCCAGCTCACTCAGCTGATTTCTCTGCTCTGGGAGCCACAAGGAAGGCTCTGGGGTGAGCGGGTGGAATCTGCTTCCAGGGTCATTGAGAACATTGACAGAACTCAGTTCCATGTGGTTGTAGGACTGAAGTGTATTTCCTTGCTGGCTGTCGGCGAAGGGTCGTTCTCAGCTTCTAAAGATCACCTGCATTCTGTGTCTTCAAAGCCAGCAACAGTGAGTCAAGTCCTTCTCAGGCCTCATTTCTCCTGCCTTCTCTTCTGCTGTCTCACCACTCCCCCCCCTCCCCGCCCACAGCTCCCAACTCCTCTCACTCCCTGCAGCTGGCAAAGGTTCTCAGCTTTGAGTTCACGTGATTAGACAGGGTCTGCCTGGATAATCCAGGATAGCCTCCTCATCTCATCTTCAGCACGTCTGCAAAGTCCTTTTTGCCCTGTAAGGAAATATATGTACAGGTTCTAGCGTTTAGGAGGTGAACATCTTTGGGGGAACCATTATTCTGCCTATTGCAGAGCTTCTTTATTTTTGTACACGGTTAGTTCTGTGGGGATAAAGAGATTATAGGGCTCACTTCCGTTCTCCAGCCAACTGCAGTGCACACATTCTTCAGTTAGAGCCTGATTTACAGTAAGCTGTCTAGACCAAGGTTTCTGAACCTCAGCATTATTGACATTTTGGGCTAGATAGTTCTTTACTGTGTAGCTCTTTCCTGTGCCTTACTGGATGTTGAATAGCTTCCCTGGTCTCCACCACTAGATGCCAGTAGTACCTCTTCCAGTGTGACAACCAAAAATGGCCCCAGACACTATTACATAGCCTTTTTATCTATCTATCTATCTATCTATCTATCTATGTCTATTTATTTATTTATTTATATCTCTCTGTGTTGGGTCTTCATTGCCTCGTGCAGGCTCTCTCTAGCTATGGAGAGCGGGGCTACTCTTCGTTGTGGTGTGCAGGCTTCTCATTGTGGTGGCTTCTCATGTTGCGGAGCACAGGATCTAGGTGCGTGGGCTTCAGTAGTGTGGCACACGGGCTCTAGAGTGCAGGCTCAGTAGTTGTGGCACACGGGCTTAGTTGCTCCCCGGCATGTGGGATCTTTCCAGACCAGGGCTTGAACCCATGTCCTCTGCATTGGCAGGTGGACTCTCAACCACTGCGCCACCAGGGAAGCCCCCTTCCTAGTTTTATAGCCAAGAGCTTTAAGTTGTTTTCTTTGAATTTCTTTATTTGTAAGTTTATTACTATTTTTATAAGGCAACTGGAATTCTTTCATGTGTTATCTATTCATATCTTTTGCACATTTTCCTATTCCAATGTCTGTCTTTTGGTTATTAGTTTAATAGTTCTCTATATATTTAATATATTAACTTAGTCTGTAATACATGCTGTGAATATTTTTCCAGATATTTTTGTATTATTGGTGTGTTATGATGATGAATCTGTCAGAACAGAAAATGAAGATAGAACCTATAAATTAGAGATATTTGGAATGAAGATACCAAGATAAGAATAATATAAGCAACAATATAAGATAAAAGGAAAAACAAAAATCTAAGTTAAGCAAAACGCCATTATAGTATTAAGAATTTGTTGCTTTAACAGTTACTAACTATAGAGCTTCTCTCTGTCCCAGGCACTGTTCTGGGTGCTTGGGATACAACAGTGAACCTATCAGACAATGCTTTCTGCCTCTGAGGAGCTTACATACTAGTGCGTGGGGAGAGCTAATCGAGATAATGTTATGGTGGAAGGTGGAAAGTACCATGGAAAAATAATAAGACAAAGTAGAGCAAGATAGGCAATCAGAAATTCTGGAGGTGGAGTGGAGGTTGCACACCGCGGTACCAAATAGCATGGTCAGGTATCATTGTGAAGATGAGATTAGACACAAGATTTGAAGGAGATGAGGGAATTAGCCACGTGGGTATCTTGGGGAAGTACATTCCAGGTAGGAGAAATACCAGTGAAACCCTCTAAGACGGGAGCATGCCTGGTTTAAGGAACAGCAGAGAGGACAGTGTGGCTGGAGCAGAGAAAATAATGAGTAATGAACTCATCTAGTTATTATGTCTGAGGGAAATGGGAAGCCACTGCAGGGCTTTGGATAAAGGAACAGCATGACATGATTTATTACATTTTTCTCAAATGTTTTATTTTGAAATAACTTCAGTCTTACAAAAAAATAGTACAGAGAGTCCCTGTATATCCTTCACCCAGCTTCCCTCGATGTTAACAAATTATATAACCATGGTACAATGATTGAAACCAGGAAATTAATATTTACACAATGCTATAATCTACAGACATTATTAAAAATTTCCCGGTATTCAAACTAATGTCCTTTTTCTACGTCTTTTTCTACACTTTCATATTGTACGGGCAAATTATTTGGTAGAATGTCCCTTCATTTTTGTTTCTTTGATATTTTATTAGATTGAGATCATGCAGTTTTTGGCAGGACCACCAAGGAAGCGCTGTGTCCTTTTCAGTGAGCCATGCCAGGGAGTACAGAATGCTGCTATGTCTCACTACTGGTGATGCTAACTGTGATCACTTGATTAAGGTGGTGTCTGCCACATTTCTGCACTATAAAGTTACAATTGTCCCTTTTATTTATTTATTTTTTAACATCATTATTAGAGTATAATTGGTTTACAATGGTGTGCTTGTTTCAGCTGTATAACAAAATGAATCAGCTATACGTATACATATATCCCCATATCCCCTCCCTGATCTCCCTGTGCTATGCGGCTGCTTCCTACTAGCTATCTGTTTTACATTTGGGAGTGGATATATGTCCATGCCACTCTCTCACTTTGTCACAGCTTACCCTTCCCCCTCCCCGTGTCCACAAGTCCATTTTCTATGTCTGTGTCTTTATTCTTGCCCTGCCCCTAGGTTCTTCAGAACCATTTTTTTTTTTAGATTCCATATGTATCCGTTAGCATAGGGTATTTGTTTTTCTCTTTATGACTTACTTCACTCACTATGACACACTCTAGGTCCATCCACCTCACTACAAATAACTCAATTTCATTTCTTTTTATGGCTGAGTAATATTCCATTGTATATATGTGCCACATCTTCTTTATCCATTCATCTGTCGATGGACACTTAGGTTGCTTCCATGTCCTGGCTATGGTAAATAGATCTGAATGAACATTGTGGTACATAACTCTTTTTGAATTACGGTTTTCTCTGGGTATAAGCCCAGTAGTGGGATTTCTGGGTCATATAGTAGTTCTATTTTTAGTTTTTTAAGGAACCTCTATACTGTTCTCCATAGTGGCTGTATCAATTTACATTCCCACTGACAGTGCAAGAGAGTTCACTTTTCTCCACACCTCTCCAACATTTATTGTTTGTAGACGTTCTCATGATGGCCATTCTGACCAGTGTGAGGTGATACTTCATTGTAGTTTTGATTTGCATTTCTCTAATGATCAGTGATGTTGAACATCCTTTCATGTATTTGTTGGCAATCTGTATATCTTCTTTGAAAAAATGTCTACTTAGGTCTTCTGCCCATTTGTTGGGTGGTTTGGTTTTTTCATATTGAGCTGCATAAGCTGCTTGTATATTTTGGAGATTAATCCTTTGTCAGTTGCTTCGTTTGCAAATATTTTCTCCAGTTCTGAGGGTTGTCTTTCTGTCTTGTTTATGGTTTCCTTTGCTGTGCAAAAGCTTCATTAGGTCTCATTTGTTTATTTTTGTTTTTATTTCCATTTCTCTAGGAGGTGGGTCAAAAAGGATCTTGCTGTGATTTATGTCATAGAGTGTTCTGCCTATGTTTTCCTCTAAGAGTTTTATAAGAGTCTGGCCTTACATTTAGGTCTTTAATCCATTTTGAGTTTATTTCTGTCTGTGGTGTTAGGGTGTGTTCTAATGTCATTCTTTTACATGTAGCTGTCCAATATTCCCAGCACCACTTCTTGAAGAGGCTGTCTTTTCTCCATTGTATATTCTTGCCTCCTTGATAAAACATAAGGTGACCATATGAGTGCGGGTTTACCTCTGGGCTTTCTATCCTGTTCCATTGATCTATATTTCTGTTTTTGTACCAGAACCACACTGTCTTGATTACTGTAGCTTTGTGGTATAGTCTGAAGTCTGGGAGCCTGATTCCTCCAGCTCCATTTTCCTTTCTCAAGATTGCTTGGGCTATTCAGGGTCTTTTGTGTTTCCATGCAAATTGTGAAATTTTTTGTTCTAGTTCTGTGAAAAATGCCATTGGTAGTTTGATAGGGATTGCATTGAATCTGTAGATTGCTTTGGATAGTAGAGTCATTTGCACAATATTGCTTGTTCTAATCCAAGAACATGGTATATCTCTCCAACTGTTTGTATCATCTTTAATTTCTTTCATCAGTGTCTTATAATGTTCTGCATACAGGTCTTTTGTCTCCTTAGGTAGGTTTATTCCTAGGTATGTTATTCTTTTTGTTGCAATGGTAAATGGGAGTGTTTCCTTAATTTCTCTTTCAGATTTTTCATAATTAGTGTTTAGGAATGCAAGAGATTTCTGTGCATTAGTGTTGTATCCTGGTACTTTACCAAATTCATTGATTAGCTCTAGTAGCTTTTCGTAGCTTCTTTAGGATTCTCTATGTGTAGTATCATGTCATCTGCAAACAGTGACAGTTTTACTTCTTCTTTTCCAATTTGGATTCCTTTTATTTCTTTTTCTTCTCTGATTGCTGTGGCTAAAACTTCCAAAACTATGTTGAATAATAGTGGTGAGAGTGGGCAACCTTGTCTTGTTCCTGATCTTAGTGGAAATGGTTTCAGTTTTTCACCATTGAGGATGATGTTGGCTGTGGGTTTGTCATATATAACCTTTATTATGTTGAGGTAAGTTCCCTCTATGCCCACTTTCTGGAGGATTTTATCATAAATGTGTGTTGAATTTTGTCAAAAGCTTTTTTTGCATCTATTGAGATGATCATATCATTTTTATACTTCAGTTTGTTACTATGGTATATCACATTGATTGATTTGCATATATTGAAGAATCCTTGCATTCCTAGAATAAACCCCAATTGATCAGGGTGTATGATCCTTTTAATGTGCTGTTGGATTCTGTTTGCTAGTATTTTGTTGAGGATTTTTGCATCATGTTCATCAGTGATATTGGCCTGTAGGTTTCTTCCTTTGTGACATCTTTGTCTGGTATTGGTATCAGGGTGATTGTGGCCTCGTAGAATGAGGTTAGGAGTGTTTCTCCCTCTGCTATATTTTGGAAGAGTTTGAGAAGGATAGGTGTTAGCTCTTCTCTAAATGTTTGATAGAATTCACCTGTGAAGCCATCTGGTCCTGGGCTTTTGTTTGTTGGAAGAGTTTTAATCACAGTTTTAATTTCAGTGCTTGTGATTGGTCAGTTTATATTTTCTATTTCTTCCTGGTTCATTCTCAGAAGGTTGTGCTTTTCTAAGAATTTGTCCATTTCTTCCAGGTTGTCCATTTTATTGGCATAGAGTTGCTTGTAGTAATCTCTCATGATCTTTTGTATTTCTGCAGTGTCAGTTGTTACTTCTCCTTTTTTATTTCTAATTCTATTGATTTGAGTCTTCTCCCTTTTTTACTTGATGAGTCTGGCTAATGGTTTATCAATTTTGTTTATCTTCTCAAAGAACCCACTTTTAGTTTTATTGATCTTTGCTATCGTTTTCTTCATTTCTTTTTCATTTATTTCTGATCTGATCTTTATGATTTTTTTCCTTCTGCTAACCTTGGTTTTTTTTTTGTTCTTCTTTCTCTAATTGCTTTAGGTGTAAGGTTAGGTTGTTTATTTGAGATGTTTCTTGTTTCTTGAGGTAGGATTGTATTGCTATAAACTTCCCTCTTAGAACTGCTTTTGCTGCATCCCATAGGGTTTGGGTCATTGTGTTTTCATTGTCATTTGTTTCTAGGTATTTTTTGATTTCCTCTTTGAATTCTTCAGTTATATCTTGGTTATTTAGTAGTGTATTGTTTAGCCTCCATATGTTTGTATTTTTTACAGATTTTTTCCTGTAATTGATATCTTGTCTCATAGCATTGTGGTCAGAAAAGATACTTTATATGGTTTCAGTGTTCTTTAATTTGCCAAGGCCTGATTTGTGACCCAAGATATGATCTATCCTGGAGAGTGTTCAGTGAGCGCTTGAGGAGAACGTGTAATCTGCTGTTTTGGGATGGAATGTCATCTAAATATCAGTTAAGTCCATTTTGTTTAATGTAACATTTAAAGTTTGTCTTTCCTTATTTGTTTTCATTTTGTGTGATCTGTCCATTGGTGAAAGTGGGGTGTTAAAGTCCCCTACTGTGATTGTGTTACTGTCGATTTCCCCTTTTATGGCTGTTAGTATTTGCCTTATGTATTGAGGTGCTCCTATGTTGGGTGCATAAATATTTACAATTGTTATATCTTCTTCTTGGATCAATCCCTTGATCATTATGTAGTGTCCTTCTTTGTCTCTTCTAATAGTCGTTGTTTTAAAGTCTATTTTGTCTGATATGAGAATGGGTACTCCAGCTTTCTTTTGATTTACATTTGCATGGAATATGTTTTTCCATCCCCTCACTTTCAGTCTGTATGTGTCCCAAGGTCTGAAGTGGGTCTCTTGTAGATAGCATATATACAGGTGTTGTTTTTGTATCCATTCAGCCAGTCTATGTCTTTTGGTTGGAGCATTTAATCCATTTACATTTAAGGTAATTATAGATATGTATGTTCCTATTACCATTTTCTTAATTGTTTTGGGTTTGGTATTGTGGTATTTTCCTTCTCCTGTGTTCCCTGCCTAGTGTAGATCCTTTAGCATTTGTTGTAAAGCTGGTTTGGTGATGCTGAATTCTCTTAGCTTTTGCTTGACTGTAAAGGTTTTAATTTCTCCACTGATCCTGAATGAGATCCTTGTTGTGTAGAGTACTCTTGGTTGTAGGTTTTTCTGTTTCATCACTTTAAATATGTCCTGCCTCTGCCTTCTGGCTTCCAGAGTTTTGCTGAAAGATCAGCTGTTATCCTTATGGGGATTTCCTTGTATGTTATTTGGGTTTTTTCCCTTGCTTCTTTTAATATTTTTTCTTTGTATTTAAAATTTGATAGTTTGATTAATATGTTTCTTGGCATGTATCTCCTTGAATTTACCCTGTATGGGACTCTCTGCACTTCTTGGACTTCATCGACTATTTCCTTTCCCATATTAATGAAGTTTTTATCTGTAGTCTCTTGAAATATTTTTTCAGTCCCTTTCTTTTTCTTTTCTTCTTCTTGGACCCCCATAATTCGAATGTTGGTGTGTTTGATGTTGTCCCAGAGGTCTCTGAGACTGTCCTCAGTTCTTTTCATTCTTTTTTCTTTATTCTGCTCTGCAGTAGTTATTTTCACTATTTTGTCCTCCAGGTCACTTATCCGTTCTTCTGCCTCAGTTATTCTGCTATTGATTCCTTCTAGAGAATGTTTAATTTCATTTATGGTGTTGTTCATCATTGTTTGTTTGCTCTTTAGTTCTTCTAGGTCCTTGTTAAACATTTCTTGTATTTTCTCCATTCTATTTCTAAGATTTTGAATCATCTTTACTATCATTACTCTGAATTCTTTCTCAGGTAGACTGCCTGTTTCTTCTTCATTTGTTTGTTTGGTGGGTGTTTACCTTGCTCCTTCATCTGTTGTGTGTTTCTCTGTCTTCTCATTTTGCTTAACTTACTGTGTTTGGGGTCTCCTTTTCACAGGCTGCATGTTCGTAGTTCCCATTGTTTTTGGTGTCTGCCCCCAGTGGGTAAGGTTGGTTCAGTGGGTTGTGTAGGCTTCCTGGTGGAGGGGACTGGTGCCTGTGTTCTGGTAGATGAGGCTGGATCTTGTCTTTCTGGTGGGCAGAACCACATCAGGTGGTGTGTTTTGGAGTGTCTGTGACCTTATGATTTTAGGAAGCCTCTCTGCTAATGGGTGGGGATGTGTTCCTGTCTTGCTAGTTGTTTGGCATAGGATGTCCAGCACTGTAGCTTGCTGGTCGTTGAGTAGAGCTGTGTGTTAAGGTTGCGATGGAAATCTCTGGGAGAGCTTTTGCTGTTTGACATTACGTGGACCTGGGATGTCTCTGGAGGACCAGTGTCTTGAACTTGCCTCTCCCAACTCAGAGGCACAGGCCTGAAACCTGCCCGTAGCACCAGGACCCTGTCAGCCACACAGCTCAGAAGAAAAGTTAGGGAAAAAAATGAAAGAAAAAAAAGAATATTAAAATAAAATAATTGAAAAATACTATTAAAAATAAAAACATTAAAAAATCATTAAAAATTAAAGAAAGAAACAAAGAAGAGAGCAACCGAACCAATAAACAAATCCACCAATGATAACAAGTGCTAAAAAGTATACTACAAAAAAACCCAAAACACCGGACAGACAGAACCCAGGACAAATTGTAAAAGCAAAGCTATACAGACAAAATTACACAAAGAAGCATACACATACACACTCACAAAAAGAGAAAAAGGAAAAATATATATATAAACAAAAAGCAAATCAGTAAACAAATCTACCAATGACAATAAACTCTAAATACTAAACTAAGATAAACATAAAACCAGAAACGAATTAGATGCAGAAAGCAAACCCCAAGTGTACAGTTGCTAACCAGTCCACCAACTTAATTTTGGGACGATTCATTGTCTATTCAGGTATTCCACAGATGCAGGGTACATAAAGTTGATTTTGGGGATTTAATCCTCTGCTCCTGAGGCTGCTGGGGGAGATTTCCCTTTCTCTTCTTTGTTCGCACAGCTCCCGGGGCTCAGCTTTGGATTTGGACCCGCCTCTGCGTGTAGGTCACCTGAGGGCATCTCTTGCCCGCTCAGACAGGACAGGGTTAAAGGAGCAGCTGATTTGGGGGCTCTGGCTCACTCAGGCCTGGGGGAGGGAGGGGAATGGACGCGGGGTGAGCCTGCAGCAGCAGAGGCCGGTGTGACGTTGCACCAGTCTGAGGCACGCTGTTTGTTCTCCTGGGGAAGTTGTCCCTGGATTACGGGACCCTGGTGGTGGCGGGCCGCACAGGCTCCCGGGAGGGGAGGTGTGGATAGTGACCTGTGCTTGCACACAGGCTTCTTGGTTGCTGCAACAGCAGCCTTAGCTAAGTCTCATGCCTGTCTCTGGGGTCCACACTGATAGCCGCGGCTCGCGCCCGTCTTGAGCTCATTTAGGCGGTGCTCTGAATCCCCTCTCCTCGCACACCCCGAAACAATAGTGTCTTCCCTCTTAGGCAGGTTCAGACTCTTTCCCGGATCCCTACCCGCTAGCTGTGGTGCACTAGCCCGTTCAGGCTTTGCTCACGCCGCCAACCCCAGTCCTCTCCCTGGGGTCCGACCTCCGAAGCCCAAGCCTCAGCTCCCAGCCGCCACTCGCCCCAGCGGGTGAGCAGACAAGCCTCTTGGGCTGGTGAGTGCTGGTCGGCACTGATCCTCTGTGCGGGAATCTCTCCACTTTGCCCTCCGCACCCCTGTTGCTGCGCTCTCCTCTGTGGCTCCGAAGCTTCCCTCCACCCTACCACCCGCAGTCTCCGCCCGCAAAAGGACTTCCTACCTTTCCTCCTTCACAGCTCCCTCCCAGTGGTCCAGGTCCCATCCCTATTCTTCTGTCTCTGTTTTTCTTTTGTCCTTCCCACATACGTGGAGATTTTCTTGCCTTTTGGGAGGTCTGAGGTCTTCTGCCAGCGTTCAGTAGGTGTTCTGTAGGAGTTGTTCCCCATGTAGATGTACTTCTCATATATTTGTGGAGCGGAAGGTGATCTCCACGTCTTACTCCTACGCCATCTTGAAGGTCTCTGCAAAGTATCTTAATCTTAACTAACTTTGACATATATATATTTTTTTTTCCCCAGAAGTTTTGAAATATGTCATCACTGTGTAGATCCCTGTCCATTGGGAAAGTACTCAATTCACAGACATTTTCCGTCTGGTTTCTAGGCGGTTTTCCTAGCAGTAACGCAGTACCTCCATGAATACAAAATGATTTACAGATAAACTGGAAATGCAGCTTTCCTATTATTCTACTGACCTTTGAGAGTCAGATGCAGAATCCAATATCACAGATGACAGATTTTTATAGGATCAAGACGTGATCCTATTACTTTCAGTGCACTTAAGTAGGTGCACTCTGATCTAGAAAGTTAAAGTTTGCTCAGATCAATGGGTTTCCATTATTTCTTGCTTGATATTTCTCTTTAGTTCTATTTTCAGTGCATCTTATTTGTTAGAAAGGTGTTGATTTTCAATGTGTGTGGATGATGTTTAATATCTTTTCATGTCACTGAAATATGTTTAATTATATTATTCAAACCAGAGAACTGTGTCTAAGATAAAATTGGATTCAGTTGTGCCCAATCTCTTGTTGACAGCATTCCATTAAAAAAATGTATGTATATATGTATATGTCTATCTACTTATACTCTTCTGAATCTATAAATCTACAGAACTTTGAAAACTATCTTAACCCCAGCAAACCATATTACAGAAGAACAATTGAAACAGCATATGGCAGTATACACTAAACTTGTCATGGAAACTTCTTTCCCTTCTTCTTGCCCTAAATCCTCTAACAGTGCTTATTTACCACTTAGGTTTAGACAGCCTTCTCCATCACTTAACTGTACTTCCAAATATAATACCTTGCTTCCTGAGGCTTTCAGGGGAAGTTCTGGGCCCATGATTTTAACTCCCTGTTTGGTCCCCAGCTCCAGGGTTAGCCAGGTTAAGTTTGGCAACAGTGCTCCACAGGTATAAGTTGTAGAGCATTTATGTTCAATTATGCCATCATTTGATATGTGAGGCTGAATATAAATGAGGAATGAGAAATCCAGGTAAGTCAAGTGATGCAGGAATTCAATAGAGAATTAGGATCTGGCAAGATTGTTTCTTTGCTTTCGTTAGTTTTGAGAGGATATTTAATTTTCAGGGTCTTCTCAAATTCTAAGGATCAGAGGGTAGAAAGTCTTTATACTTGGAAACTTTTAATGTGCTTCCTTGATCACAGTTGTCATGCCTTTGCAACTTTGGATCAAATTTCTGGTTTTGGTCTCAAAAAGTAGATGGATAGGAAAGGGCAGAATAGGTTAAAGAAAAATTTTAACATTGTTTTTTCTTTTGAGAAGGATTAGTGTTAGCTGCCTACATGATGTGATTTCAGACTTGTATCTCTGAAATACTTTCTTCACTAACCCCTTGTTATCTGATATTTTCCCATTAAATTTTTTTTCGAAGCTTTTTAAAAAAAATTTTATTGAAGTATAGTTGATTTACAATTTTTTAATTTAATTTTTTAAATTGTAGTTCATTTACAATACTGTGCCAATCTCTGCTATGCAGCACAGTGACTCAGTTATACACATAGAGACATTCTTTTTCTTATATTCTTTTCCTTCATGGTTTATCACAGGATATTGAACATAGTTCCCTGTGCTATATTGTAGGACCTTGTTGTTTATCCATCCTGTATATAATAGTTTACATCTGCTAATCCCACACTCCCAGTCCTTCCCTACCACCCCCCGCCACAACCCTTGGCAACCACAAGTCTGTTCTCTATGTCCGTGAGTCTGTTGCTATTTTGTAGATAGGTTCATTTTGCCGTATTTTAGATTCCACATACAAGTGATATATGGTATTTGTCATTCTCTTTCTTACTTCACTTAGTCTGATAGTCTTTAGTTTCATCCATGTTGCTACAACCCATTAACTTTCTTTTTTAATGATTTAAAGCTTTATTCACAGTTAAAATACAAATGCCTATATTTCACCTAACTAAACTTGGGCAAATGTGATAAGCTTTACAACTCCCTGCCCTCAGGCCAGGTTTTGAAAGAGTGGTAGTAGAGAGGGTGACAATAGTGGAAACCACTCACTCTCATGTTCTGACAATCAAACTTTCTCCTTAGCTGTACTAGCCATATTCCTGCCTTGTTTACTACTCCTCCACCTCTACACACCCTGCCCCCGCCTTTTTTCATCCCTCCCATCTTCCTCTGTTCCTTTCTTTCCTCTCTCCTTCCTTCCTTTTTCCCTTTTGCTTTTCCAGAAAAATTTTCAGTGTATGTCTCAGTTTTGATGCTTCTGTTTAATATTTATTTTTATTTCCCAAACGCTGTAGGCTTCTTTGATCAGCAGATCCATTTTTTTTCTTGCATCTCATGGACATTTTCTTTAATATATAAATGAACTGTTTTCCCTTCTTCCATTTATAGCATAGAATACAAGATTTCCCTAAAATGAAGAACAATTGATTTTCTTCTGCTGGATCATCATTTTCTGTCTGATATACCTATTAACTCTCCCCTAAGAGCTTCGTAATCTCTTTGTCTTTGTTCTCTGTGCTCATTTGGCCTCTATTTCTGTATTTGGCCCTATATGTTCTGTTTATGCTGTTTCAAATTTATTTATTATTTTTGTAATAGTGATGTTTTGATCTCCAATTTGTCTTTTTCTCTTTGCAATCTCATTTTTCACTTTATTCTGTTGTCTTATCCTTTCATCTTGGGTGTCTTGTTTCATTGATTTCATGTTGTCCGTGAGTTCTTCTAAAGAACAAACGACTCGTGGAGATTTTTTCCCCTGTTTTTTGGGTAGTGTTTAAGTCCATAATTGATTCTTCCTTTTTGTCCTTTGTCTCTTTTTTTTTTTTTTTGCGGTACGTGGGCCTCTCACTGTTGTGGCCTCTCCCGCTGCGGAGCACAGGCTCCGGACGCGCAGGCTCAGCGGCCATAGCTCACGGGCCCAGCCGCTACGTGGCATGTGGGATCCTCCCAGACTGGGGCATTAACCCATGTCTCCTGCATCGGCAGGCGGACGCTCAACCACTGCGCCACCAGGGAAGCCCCTTTTTTTTCAATTTCACTGAACTTTCCCTGATTTTGTTTGGAATTTAAATTAAGAAAAGAATTACATGTTTCTTGTAATTAGTAAACAATATGGAGGTGTATAAAGAAAATTTTTTTCTTTGCTACACTCCTCCCACCTCCCACTCCCCTGAGGCTATTATTGCTAATGGTCTTATGTGTATATGTTCATATTTTTCTTTCTGCTAATAGTATTTATTAATATATATGTACACACACATATGCAACATATATGGCCTTCTATTTCTTTCAAAAATAAGATGTAACTTCATATACATTTTGAAATTTGCTTTCTACAAATTTGCTTTTTTAAAATTTAATAATCTACAATAAATCTCCTTCCAAACCACTGATCTAACCATTTTTTTTTTTTTTTTTTTTTTTTTTTGCGGTATATGGGCCTCTCACTGTTTGTGGCCTCTCCCGTTGCGGAGCACAGGCTCTGGACGCGCAGGCTCAGTGGCCATGGCTCACGGGCCCAGCCGCTCCGCGGCATGTGGGATCTTCCCGGATCGGGATACGAACCCGTGTCCCCTGCATCGGCAGGCGGACTCCCAACCACTGCGCCACCAGGGAAGCCCTGATCTAACCATTTTTAAAAGTAGCTGCCTAATACTCTATTTTATGGATGTGCTAAATTTTATTTAACTATATCGCTATTCAGAATTTTTTTTGTTACTGTAAACTATACTTCAGTAGATACTAAAGTGCTATATTCTTGTATACTAATGCTTTTATACTGTTGAATTGATTTCAAAAGGGGAATTTTGAGTCAGAGGATATGTGCATTTAGTTATTGATAGACACTGTTGGATTATTTTCCCAAGTGCTCATAACAGTTCAGACTTGCATCAGTATTGCATGTGAGTGAATATTTACCCATTTGCTGTCCAGTTCTGGATGTAATCGAAATTTTAATTTTTGCTAATATTATGGATGAAAATGGTACCTCATAGCTAGTTTGATTTGCATTTCTTGGGCTATAAATGAAAAGGAGCAACTTTTCAAGTGTTTTTTCAAGTGGCATTTGCTCTTCCATGAGTTGCCTCATAGTCTTTGCTCATTTTTTCTATTGAGTTGCTTGCATTTATATATAAAATGATTTTTGTTCTTTGTGTATAAATTCTTTGTCCTACATGTTGCACATATGTTTCTTCCAGTCTCTTGTATGTTTAGACTTTATGTAGTGCTTCACCTTAGTGAAAATTTCAAAAGCATAATAATTAGAAACTCCAGAGAAAAATTAACAAAATAAAAAACTATGTAAGAGACAACATGCATTTAAGGCACAGTATTTCATTCTGCAGAGAACAAGATCCATGAAGTTATAATAGTGCAAACAAAAATAAAATTAAATGAACCGTTTTCCTTTCTAGAATCTCCTCTTTTTGCATTCCTCTTTGGGCTGATTTATTTCACCCTGGGAAACCCTGTTTATCTTTTTTTTTTTTTTTTGCTTCGCTTAGACTTCACTGTTTCTGATCCTACTGTTCCTGATGCTGTTTGGTTTACTCCTCATTTTGCAGGATGGTATCCTCAATTAAGGTGTGTGGAATGTAAAATTTAAGTGTCCTTGTATGCCTGAAAATGAAACTTTATTTTGCCTGCATAGTTAATAATTTAAGCTGGTGAGAGAATTTCAGGTTGAAAATGGTTGTTCATCTCCATTGTCTTATAACACCCAGTGATGCTTATTATAAGTTTAATGCAAGTATAATTCTTGTTTCTTTGTAGGCACCTTGTTTTTTCTCTCTGCTTAATGCCTTATGGATGAGCGTATTCTCTTTATCCTGTTCTTAAATTTCACTACAAGGTGTGAAACTTAAAATTAACTTCCTAGTATTCACTAAATTCTTTCAATTTTAAGATTTATGTTTTGTTTAGCTTTTGAAAAATTTCTTGTATGGATTAAAAAATTATTTACTTTCTGTTATGGACTGAATTATGTCTCCCACTTTCCCACAAATCTATGTGTTGAAGCCCTAATCTCCAATGTGAGGATAGGGCCTTTAAAGAGATAATTAAGGTTAAGTGAGGTCATGAAGGTGGGATTTTAACCTGATAAGTCTGGTGTTCTTATAAGGAGAGGAAGAGACACCAGAGATCTCTCTATTTGCCCACAGAGGAAGGCCACGTGGGAACACAACAAGAAGGCAGCCATCTGTAAGCCAGGAAGAGATGTCTCATGAGAAACCCACACTCCCAGTTCCTTGATCTTGGACTTTGGACCTCCAGAACAGTGAGAAAATACATTTCTGTTGTTTAAGCCACCACCCAGTCTATGATATTCTATTATGCCAGCCTGAGCTGCCTAGTAAGCTTCTCTCCTCTCCATTTTCCCTGCTTCTCTTTTTGGAATTCCCAATGGTTGGATACTATACCACCTGGAGAAATCTTCTGGGTCTTTTATATTTTCCATATTATGTTTTTTAATACCACATTTGAGAGATTCCTTTATTTTCCAATCCTTCTACTAAACTAATATTTTAGAAATAATCTTTCTCATGTCTACCAACTCTTGTTTTCTAATTGTTCCATATCATTCTCAAATTAATCTGAGTTAATAATTAAAATACTTTATAAGTTTTTTTTTTCTCTTTTCTGGAGTTGGTATTATTTTGGTTGATATTGGGCTTTTTCTTTCATTTCCAGACAGTTTTGATCAATTATTTAGCAAAGACTTCTGAGCACATATTGTGACTCAGGCACTGTTCTAGGCACTATGGATATGGTAGTAAATAAAACTGACCACTGTGTTCCATGGAGCTTTCATCTTAGAGTGGAAAGAATATGACTAGACAAAAATTAAATATAATAAATTGACATAGCAGTAATATGGAGAAAATTCTAACTGTGGGAACTTATCCACGTGTGAGAGAGTGACTAGGAGGTCAGAGAAGGCCTGTCTAAAGAAGCTGAGATCTGAAAGAAAAAATGCTGGCTCTCTGTGTGAAGATCCAGAGGAAGGTATGTCAGGCAGAGGGAACAACAATTATAAATGTCCTGAGGTTGGGGCAGTCTTCAGAAATCACTAATGAATTCAAGAAAAGAGTGTTTACAGCAGAATGAGGAAAAGGGAGAGAGTATACATGAGATAAAGTGAGGGACGCTGGCAGGGCCAAGTCACCTGGGGTCCTCCAGCCTTGGTGATGGGTTTGGATTTTATTCTGAGTGAGAAAGGAGTCCTTTGGGTGGATTCTAGGAGGGACATAACAAGTTGTGATTTACATTTTTAAGAGCTCACTCTGGCTTCTCAATGGAGAATGCATGGCAGGAAATCGGAACAAAAGCCAAGAGTGGAGGTAGGGAGATTAAAAGGCTATTGTGGGAGTATCTGGGTAGAAGATGAGATTGGCTTGGACTTCGGTGGTATCTGTGAAGCAAGTAAAAGGGGACTGACTGGTTTAGGATAACTGCTGGGGTCAAACTCGGCAGAACTTGCTTAGGGACAGAGGAAATGGGAAGTATCAGCAAAGACTCAGCTTCTGGCTTGAGCAACTGAGTGGTTGGGTGATGTTCCATTTACTAAGATGAAATAGAGCAGGAAGGAGGTTTGAGGGATGATGGAGTAAGAGTTGTTTGCTTTTCAGGAATTGAAAATATCATAAAACAGGTATTGCGATATAGATTTGAGAGATACCAGCCTATCAGTGGTACTTGAAACAATAGGATTAATTTTTGTCCAAATCAAAGGGTAACTTAATAGAAAGCCTGACAGAGAGTTCTGGGTATATGGGCAGGGCTAGTAGTAGGATGTAAGACTTTTTTTTAAGGAGGGCAGAAGGGGAGCCAGTCTTAATTCTGGATCCCAAACGCCAGAATGCAGAGGACCTTACTCTGAGCTTAACTTTTATTAGCTGTGCTAGTTCTCTGGCAGACAACTCATTCTAGTATTATACTATTACTAGCAAAGACCTTTTATTTTGCTCTGGACTGTACATGTTTGGCTGTTGGCAACCTGTGTACGATAGATAGACGTGGGTATGGGTTGAAAATCCCACGTAGAGACCTTTAACCCATCTCCTCATGCTCAGATTCTTACTGCCATGCTCTGTCAGACCACACAGTGTGAAGGTGGTTCTGAGACTCCTGATGAGCAGGACACTCATCAGGAATCTCAGGACCCCTTGCTTCCTTCTTCCTCCCACATGGTATGCTTTCATTATTATGGAACGTTTTGGATAGACCCCATTCACTGCTGGTTCCCACCTTTTCTCTTTGTTGTTGATGGATTGTAACTTTGTTATGCTCTTATTGTTATTTTAACAAGTCCTCAAAAGGAAGAGAGCAACATAAGTCTGCCATTCTGAAACGGAAAGTTCTAATTTTATGTAGATAAAAATGTTTGTCCTCTACAGAGTTGACCCTTCATCTTTTTTTTAAAAAAACATACTATATTTACCTTTATTTTTTGGGAGTATTTTTGCAGTTAGTTTCCATCTCATTTTATTTCATTGGCATTTAATGTGGCTGGCACTTTTTAGGACTCCTATGTAATGTGTTTCAATTCTGTTAGAATCTTTCCCCATCTTACCTGAGACATGTTAGTCTTACTCTCTTGAATGATGTACTTGGTTTTTGTCCCTCTTTTTTCACAAACTAAAAGTTTTGTGGCCCTGCAAAGTTTTACTTCATTTAGAGGTTAGGATCACCAGGTATAAAGTTCTGAAGGTAGAGTTCATTTTTTTTTTTAAGGAATCCATCTCTGCATCCCTAAAGGATCTGCCCCTGAGCTTTAAGTGTAGAGATTCAAGAAGCCTTAATGAAATGAATAGCTGAAAGGAAACGTTTCTCTCACTCACTTCTACTGACTTGTTTACTCATTCATTCCGCAAACATTTACTGAAGAGCCAATTGAAGAACCATTGCTATACACAGGGGATCCAGAGCCAAACAAGGCTGCCGTGCCTTCTAGAAATTCAGAAATGTAGCACGCATCATTTATCTTGTGTTGTGCTCTGTTAAATTTGTGAAAGTATTTTGTCTTTGATAGAAAGGTGGTTGAGGGTGAAAGCTATTTCATATATTTCTTTGGAACTCATTCCCCTTGCACTCCAAAAAAATACCTGGGCACCGCATTATAGGTCCACAGTCACCTCTGGTCTGTGTTCTGCTGCCATCGAGGACCTGATGATGCTTCCTCTGAGAGGGCATATTCTTCCCATGGCGCTTTCTTAAAACCACATTATGGCTCTTATTTATATGCTTCTTCAAAGCTTTAAAAGTAGTAAGTATACAAAAATATTAACCGTTTAAATATTATGGTAGGGATGGTACCAACTGTAGTAGGTAGTGTCTGGAAAGGGTTGAAATTTGTTTTCACTTGGGCAGTGTTGAGATGGAATAAGACAAGTTCAGGGTTCAAGAAGATGATATCCAGGGATGGCAGGAATGAAGATTTGGGTTTGGGAGTGACCAGTCAGCATTTCTGAGTAGCTCTTTCCATTTTCTTAAGTCAAAGCACAGAAGACCAAGACAAGAGAACACAGAGTGGGTGATAGAAAGTGCATGGTTTCTGTTGCCAGTTGAGTTGTCTTCTCTTTGTTGGCATTTGGCTGCATGCTAGATTTTTGTCTTTTTTCTCTAGTAGGGCTCACAGAAAATCTATTTATTAGCTTGCTGGTTTTTGGTCTTTTTCTCATTGCTGAGAATTTGAGTATATCATTATGTCTTTAGTTTTTGTTTTTTTTCAGTAGTTGTGGTTTGCAGGCCCTAGAGCACAGGCTCAGTAGTTGTGGCGCATGGGCTCAGTAGTTGTGGCTAGCAGGCTCTAGAACACAGGCTCAGTAGTTGTGGCGCATAGGCTTAGTTGCTCCGCGTTATGTGGAATCTTCCCGGACCAGGGTTTGAACCCGTGTCCCCTGCATTGGCAGGCAGATTCTTAACCACTGCACCACCAGGGAAGTCCTATGTCTTTAGTTTTTATGTATTTTTTTCTTAATGTAAAACATATGTAGTAGTAAGTGTGGGAGAAGGACTTGAGATAATTGCTGTATGGATTACTTCACTGTAGTATGTATGTCAGATGTACACATATAGTATACAGTATAATACAGCATAGTATGGAATAGTACAACAATGCACAAAATCCCTTCTACCTAGGTGGAGCTCAGATTTAATTCTGCCACAGAGTCTTCCTTGAACAACTATCTAGAGGTCATCTCACCCACTTATCTAGAGTATGTATTTAGCACTTAGCTAATATTACAAGTCAGTTTATGAGATATCTGTTTAAATATTAGGAGTAATGCAAATAATAAAAGGTAGCACGCATTGAGTGTTCACTATATGCTAGGCTCAGTGGTAGGCAAACTCAGATATAAACTCCCAATAAGCGAGAACAATGTGTTTGAGGTCAGGTCATTATATCTCCATTATATCATGATGGCTGCATAAAAAGAACATTGAAAAAAATAATCAAATTATTCGTTGATTTTGTACATAATTTTAGGTATCCCATCTTTAAAACAAGAATTTTAGAAATATTGCATCGGTAGTTCTCTGTAGAATTTGAAAATACCTGTAACATTAGATTTCATTTATTAGATATTCAGAACTTCAGTGTGATTAGGATTTGTACATTTTTGTAATAGAATAATAGTAATTGATAATGTGTATTGATTACTTATTATGTGCCAGACCTTGTTGTAATCATTTTAAAGGATTAGATCTTTTAGTCTTTGTAATAACTATCCTTATTATCCCCAATTTCAGAGGAAGAAATTGAGGACCTCCCCCCAATGCTGTTCTGCCTGTCAATAAAAATACAGCATTTGGATTTTGTGTTTATGTAATTTAATTCTTCTTCAGCATATAGTATTTGCTGTCCTATTTCAATCGTGTAATTTATGGAAGCCTATACTTTTATAAGAAACTAAAGGAAAAATATGTTCGAGAAGATACATTCTCCATATTATATGGCCTGTTTAAAAGGACAACCATTGATTAAAAAGCTGCATCAGTATAACCACTGATGGGGTGGCTACGTTGAAAGAAAAGAAGGATGCTGAGAGAAGGTTATAGAGATACATGAAGTTGATTTGCTGCCTCGTTCAAGCTTAAGTGACTACAGCCAAAAAGTTGATACCAGAAAAATCACAAAGTAGTGCAAATATTAGCATGGTAAATTTTATAAAAATAAAAGAATTGTTAAATCTGATAAAAGAATGAAAGAAAGCTTACCCATGGATAAGATAAAATAATCTTTTTTATGTTAAGTTCCAGTAGGGATTTGTTGATCTGAAAATTAACATGTGGTTCTGCTTATTGAAAACCTTCTTCCTCAAATTATTTCCTCCTCTTATTTGCAGGGTAATTGGGCCTGAGGAAGTCATGACAGCTAGGATTTTAAGGAGTTTATTTGAATAAACTGAGAACTCTAAGCATATCTTTGTTTCTTCTTAGCTTCAAAATAATTTATCAGTTAACCATCACAGCATCCTAGAGAGTTGGGATCAAAATATTATTCTCACTTTGCAGGTGGCTTTAGGCAGAGACCAGATAAGTGCCTTATCTGAGATCACTGGTAAGCCAGGGGCAGAGCGGGAATTAGAATGTCACACTCTGGATGCTTCATCTTGGGTTTAGTTGAGGAATTCTCACCAACTTCTGTGCAGACCCCATGGCAAATGGGGAAACAAAGGTGAGGCGGAGAATCAGTGCTACCTGGGTCTGCTTGAGGCTCTCCCTGTGAATTTCTGTGTGTCTGGGGGGAGTTAAGAACCCAGGAGCCCATAAACTAACCTCCAGATAATAACATCAACAATCCGTGTTTTCAAATTTATGTGTTTCTTTGAACTGACAGCCTCATCTCCCTAGTTTACTGCCAAAGGCTAATACTGTGCTAAGCTTTACCATGAAAATCTTTCTCACTCTAGAAAATAGCTGAAAGAAAATGAAATGACATTTTCCTCTTCAATTAAACCTATAGCTTTGTTTACTATAGAAAAGTGCAATGCTTACTAAATAAAGATCTAGGATTCTACTATATGTTCTTTAAATACCAACCTATATTAAGTATGTAAAAGTATCAATCAGCTAAGTGAAATTTAGCAAAAATGGAAAGACAGAGTGATAGGATAAATGGAAAGGCTGGAGGCAAACTTATAGTTCCAAAATATTTATGGCTTCATACTGAAAACAAAAAGTACTGCTGAATAGGTCTGCGTATTGAAAACATATGCTCAGATTCTGGAGTTTCACAGTTTTTAAAGCAAGTTATTAGAACATATATTGCCGAGTATTTTCTCATCATAGGCAAAATGACAAATTTGATTTATGAATTGTCAGTTGCAATAAAACAGATCAGAACATAGTCATTTTACCTAATAAGTGATATGATGTTATTAATTCTTATCTCAACTCCAAACATTACTGAAAGTGATAGAAGCTTCCAAAGCCACAAGGAAGACACTAGAACTAAACTGCTATAAATTCACCCCAAAGCAAGAAAGGGACAGGTGATTAAAAATATGATTTGTTTTTCATTTATTAGAGAAAATACACAAAAAATTCAAGAAGAAAAATCTGCATATCTTAAACCAGAGTAAGAATTTTGTTCTACTTTTAATATTTTTCTAACCAGCTGCACATATTATTGAAACAATTATTTTCATTCTGCACATACATTTCGTAATTATTGCATTTATCAATATGTTGCAATGATTGCTCATATTTTTCACTATTTTTTGAGTATGTTGTTTAAAAAGGCTGCGTCTTAGTCTGTCATTTGT
This sequence comes from Phocoena sinus, assembly GCF_008692025.1. Taxonomy (NCBI): domain Eukaryota; kingdom Metazoa; phylum Chordata; class Mammalia; order Artiodactyla; family Phocoenidae; genus Phocoena; species Phocoena sinus. The sequence goes on from NC_045783.1 coordinate 18,481,799, forward strand.
GGTACTATAATCCATTTAACCAATTTTGCATATCTGGCCATGCGGATGTTTCCATTTTTTACCTATTATAAATAATACTGTGATGAACATGTATATACTGAAAATTTTCTGCATATATTTGGTATTTTATTATTTTCTTAGGATAGGTATTTTTAGTGTCTTCATTATGGAGTCCTTCACTTTTGATTAATCCTCCGGGTGGTTAAAATTTGAAGTTTAAATTTTTCATATTCAAAAATATAATTGACATACATTTGAATTCTTGTATATCTGATAATATATTTCTTTGATCTTCACATACAAGAAATATTTTATGTAGGGATATATTGGGTTATAATTTTTACCACCTAGACCTCTATAAGTTTTACCACCTAGGGATATATTGGGTTATAATTGTTACCACCTAGAACTCTACAGATGTTGGCTCATTGCTTCCTGCTATTTTTTGATGGGGAGGAGTCTGATTTTTTTTTCTTTTGTAGATAACTTTTCTGCTAAGTTAAGAAATAATGTATTTTCTTTAGCCTTGAAATCATGAAGTTCAACAGTATCAATTCAGGTTTTCATTTTTATTAATATTGCTTGTTAATCACTGAGACTTTTTCATTTTTAGACTCAAGCCATTCTTTTGTATAGGAATATATTGTACTGTTATACTAAATATGTATAATTATATTATAATATGTAGTCCTATTATAATTCAGATTTATTAAGTTTTTGTTCAAATGGCTTCTTCTTCAAGAACAAAAGTGATGTGGCACATAATTTTCCCATTAACTACATCTACTTTTTCTTCTCTCATGATTTTAATCTGTTAGTTTCTTATATATTGTAGACAGCTGTTCAAATTTGTTCTACACACTATTCAATTTTCACCAGTGTTGGCTTTGTTCTTCAGCGAATCTAATCTTGAGTGATTCTAATCTCATGAAGATATTACTTTTGCCATTTTACTTTTAATTTATGTCCTTTTCATTTCAACTCATCTCCTAGCCAAATTCCTTTTTCATATCAGTACTTTGTCTTACCCTCTCAGCACTTATTTCAAAGGTCTATACTTTGAACTGTATTGTGAAAAGAGACAATGTTTCTAAAATCACATTTCCTGAAGCATCTTTTAAAGGAATCCATTCTTAAAGCTATGTTCTTTTACGTTAAAGAAAAATTTTCTGGTCCTCACACCTTCTTTGCATTTATTATTCATTCTTTAAACAGGAAGTGAATTCAGCCTACTTATTGTTTGTAAGCAGGGATGTTATGTCAGTTAGAACTACTTTAGGCTGAGGTAAGAAAACACCACAATGGCCAAACCAGATAGAGCCTTTCATTCTCATGTGACCAGAAGTCTAGAGCTAAGCAGTCCGGAGCCAACATAGCTGGTCAAGGAAGTGACTGGGGACCAAGGCTGCTTCTAGTTTCTTAACCTCCAACCCCAGGGTGACTTTTATTCTTATGGTCACAGAGTGGCTGTACCAACTCTGGGCATCATTTCTCTCTCTCTGATGGGTATATAATATATAATGGGTATATAATGTATATTATGTATGTAATGGGTATGTAACTTAAAGAGGGGAAGTACAAGGAGAAGAAAGTGGGTGTCCACTTTTTTTTTGATTAGAAAAATAGTCTATTTGTGAAAGCTCCTCTCAGCACATTTCTGTTTCTGTTTCATTGCTAAGAACTATGTCACGTGGTCACCTATAGCTGCAGTGGAGTTAGGACATATGTATTTTTAGCTGGTACAGTCATTTTTTTAAAACTATGGTTGAAGACAAAAATTACAGGTGCAAAGACCTTTAACATTTTAAATTTCTGGCAATACATGTAAAAAGAGAGCTACAAATGCAGGAATATCTCTGGCCAGCTGGGAAAGCAGCTTTCAGTGAAGAGCAGCAAACTCAGCTCCTCTTTTCTGAAATAGAGGACAAGCATTGCCTAGGATGGTGATTCTTTCCTAAGTGCTAGGAAACATTCAAAGGTGATATCTATTGATACTGCCTTGTCTATTATCAAGTAAGGCAGGAATATAAATAATTCTAGATTATAAAATCTTTGAGGGTATTGTATATACTCTGGTTATATTTTTTCCAAACTTGTATATTGCCTCATTAATAGTGGTAAATAGTCAATAAAATTATGCTAAACTAGCAATATTAAATTGAATGCTATAGATAAATTCGATTATAAAGATACATATACTGTGCTCCGGGGCACAGAGTGGAGACAGATTTCAGACCAGCCAATTTGTGGATGTGGTGGTCCTTGTGCCAGGCCTTAAAGGGAAGTAGGACTTAGGAAGGAGGAGATGCTGAATGACAGGGAAGCACCCAGGACCAGGGACTAGCATGAACAGGAAGGAGGTAGTCAATGAAGGAAGCATTGAGTGATGGAGAAGGAAGACCTGGTCAGCATTATAGGAGCTCTTGACCTGGTTGTTATTCTGTGGATGATACATGTGAAGCTTTTGAAGTTCTGAGAGAATGTATCAGAGTTATGTAGGTTGAAATGGAGAAGAAAACCCTGGGGATAGGAAGATTACTCTGGATCTTCTACCTGTTCTCCCTGACTCCAATAGTGAGGATTTAAATAGGGTGATAAGTTTACATATTATTTTAAGAAGCTTTAAGTGCTCAGAATTGGGAATATTATAGCCCTTATTACATGACACTCTCTCTTCATTTTCTAGGTATGGCTTGCTTTCACTCATTCATATATTTATTTATTTTTATGTAAAATAATGTAATAAGCACTATGAACACCAAACCTAAACTAAACAAATGGTCCCTACTTCTTTCCCATTTCTTTGGTAACTCTTTCTTTCTTTCCTTTTTATATGGTTTCATTGCATTTATATGTATCCCTTCAAAAGCATGTTTCTTTGTTGTTGTTTCTGTTTTTGGTTTTTGTTTTTAACTTTCTAGAAAGGTATTATGCTGTATGTAATATTTTGGGACAATGTCTCTCACTTAATATCATTTTCTAAGATCTATGCTGTATTTTAAAAATGCAATTTCTTTTTGCACTTTTAATTATTCTTCTTCTAGTTGTGATGAATTTAATTAAATCAGTTAATTTATTTGCCTAGTTTAATTTGTTGTCACTGGGACAAATTTATGAAGGGACTGGGTCTAAACCTAGTTTTATTTGTCATGGCCATGAAATAGTGAAATTCAATCTTAAATTCAATTTTAACTTAATTGAAATATCTTTGCTACCATCTACTAAATATCAGTAATAAAATATAAACATAGCCTTTTTGGCTATGCACGGTGCTATGCACGGTAGGACATTTCCTCAGTTGGACCATCGTGAGACAATTTTGGCCAAACATCATGAATGTCATGAATTTCTGGAACACATCCTCCAATCAGAATGTACATTAAATATGTGTTAAAGTAGTAAATATTGGATATGTCAGTTACAGCTGCATGTAAAGATAATTTTGGGTGATGCTTTATCTCTCAGATCTAGCAAAGCTAAGCAGAGGAATTTTGTCATATTTGACCATTCAAACTCTTTTTTAAAGTTATTCTCCAGCTGTAGGGAAAATTTGGGCCTGATTAAGCAGAAGAAATTATAATTGCCCAATTTCACAAGAAAGTATATAATTCCATATACATCTTTCTAGCATTTAATCACATAAGGATCTTTTCTGAGATATTTGTGTCTTTCCTGGACAGTGGCTTTCTTTGGTACCTGATACTCTTTCAGAATTAGGGGGACCAACTTACCTCAGTTTCCCTGTGCCTTCCCCAGTTTTAACACTGTAGTGATGTGTCCCAGTTGGGGCCATGCCTATAAATTCTTTCTTAAGCGCCTAGAATTGTTTATAGTTAGGTCATGTCAAGTATCAATAATATATGCTCTTCTGGTGATGAGTATCAGATATATTAGATACTCATTCACATTTTAATGTAACATTTGTACTACTTAAAATTCATATTTTATAGTATATATGAAAAATCTAAAGTATGAATATTTAAAATCCATCTTTTTATCTAATCTGAATTATATAATATTTATAAAGTCATTTTATTTCTTTTAAGTATACATAGTAATTTGGAGTAGAAAGACGTTCTCATAATGCTTTAATGAAGAAATAAGAATGATTTATGATTAATATTTCAGTTGTTTGTATGCCATACATGAAAATAATTTGTTCTAGCAATACTTAGATTTAAAGAGCTTCATCTATTAATTTTAATTCTCTAAAAGGGCTTAGAAAAACTTACTCTCTTAGAGAGGGCATAGAGTTTGAAGCATGTCTTCTGGAATCAAAACTCATGGGTACAAAGCACAGCTCTTTCACATACTAACTGTGTGATCTTGGGCAAGCTGCTTAATCACACGAAGATACGGTTTCTTAATCTGTCAAATGGTATAATAATTAGCTCCTTCCTCATAGGTTATTATAAAGAGTCAACGAAGTAATGTAAGGTAGTCAATGTGTTATAGTGCCTGATAGTTTTCAGGTGCCTGATAGTGCCTGGAGTTTTCAATATTTGAGCTACAAGTGGCTACAAGATAAGCCGAACCCAGACTCTTGCTGGAGTAGCATCTGCTTTATTTATTTGCTTTCTGTAGTGGGAATCAAGATTTTAAATTAGCCTGTGTGTATGTGTGTGTTGGCTTTATCATTGGGGAATTCCAATGCATATTTGAGAAAGGAATTCTAACATCTCTGGCCAATTTCATTTGAGAGCTCAGGTGGAAACAGATAGCTAAACTGAGATAAATTATTTCTTCTATTAATACATTGCACTATGTCACATTTTTCTCAGGAGATGGGGCAATAAATGGACTGAATTTCCCCATGTTTGCTCTCTTATTGTAGATATGTTTTACTCAGAGTAAATGTTGAGTTTTTAATTGGCTTCAGAATGATTTAATCAGACAGTGTTTATGTTCTGGTCATAAAGAACACACTGATAGCTTGCCATCTGTTCAAGATAGAAATGAAGTCTTGAGGAAGTGGGCAGTTGACGGAAAGATGTTCATGAATGTTTAATGTTTTTCGTATCTATGTGTGGGACTTACCCTGACAGTAACATAAATGGTATACAAGACCTAAGGGCTCAATCTTAGTCTTTCAGTTTTTATTAAGTCTCTGTTGGAGAGTTATATTTTGAGTTTCTGAAGTTGTATACTGACATGACAAAGGGTGGCTTTCGTCCCACCTGGTAATGTTTGCTCCAGTTAAGTTCTGTTTGAGTCTCTGGTCACTGCTGCCTGGTTCCTGCCATCCAGCACAATGAGTCTGTTGGTTGCAAAGTGGTTTTCTCCTTCAGGAACCAATCTTCCTTTCAATATTGTTTTTTTTAAAATCATGCTTTGTGGATTTTAGGCAACACTTTTTCATCTATTTGGAATCCAAAGTGTGTTATCCCACGACTTTAATATACAGTAGTTTCCTCACTGAAATACATTCTGACAATATTGATTTCATGTTTGAATAACCTTGCTTCTCCTTCCTGATGTTTGTCTCCAAAACGTGGGCCCATTATAGTATCCTGCACGTCTTCTGTGACCATTGTTGTCTCTTCAAATTGAAGTACACAGTCTTAGCAAACTCAGGAAGAGGTCCAGCCAGGGAACAATTTTCTAATTTAAGATTGTTACTGCATATCGTTTAATTTCCCCTTGGATTTCTGATTGAGGTTGTTACAAGGGTATTATAAAAGAAAAAGGAAGAGGGAAGCTTTTCTCTGAATATGATATAAACTTGACCTAATGTGAAAAGTTAGTGTATTTTCTTCAATATAAAATGCTATCTGGTGCAGTATATGTTTCCCAGTGTCCTGTTGCTATAGGATAGTTGCCTATTTGTCAGAAGCTATTTGTCAGTTTCCTCAGTATCCGTAGGTGGTAAGCATGCTTCAGAATTCAGAGAAGGAAAATTGTGTGCTCACAGGGATTCATGCAAGTGCTCGACAAAAATACGACCTTTTTTCTGAATATTTATGCAAACTGAATGTGCGTAATCAGAACGTTGGCTAGATTTCTTGCTGTCAGGGACAGTTTAATCCATCTTAATCAGTGGTGGCGATCACCATTGCAATTTAGACATCAAAAATTTTCCAGACATATATTTTATCTTCTAATTATTATATTTTCATTTAAATCAATATAATTTACATATGAAAGAAACCGAAAAGAATCGGGTGTCTGTGAGGAGAAATTCTATTAATGTAAAGGTTAAGGTACAGTAGATGCGCATATTTAGGACAATGGCCTTGCAGGTTGGAAAGCAAATCAAGTAAGGTCTGTAAATGAAGGTACTTTGGACTGCAAGTGATAGAAGAGCGTATTAAATGCCATTTTGGTAGTAGATCCTTATAATTTCACATAAAAAGAAGTCCGGAGACAGGTACTTCCAGGGCTGATTTAATACTCAGTGGTGTCAGGGCTCTGCATCTTTCTTTTCTCCAGGCGAGAAATTTTGTACCAGAAGGTCCCAGCAGACTTCATCTCACTGCTCAGAAGTGGATAGCATGCCTGTGTGTAAACCACTCTCTGACAAGCATCTGGGGAGGGGAGGTAGAACCATGCAGGGCTGGGAGCAATCATGATTCATTCCCTGGAGCTGTACCCCTGCCCTGAGAATGTTGCCATCTCAACAAAATTGGAGTTCGGTTAACAAGGAAGCGTGGGATGGGATGGAGATGGTTGCTAGACATAACAGATAGTTTTGCTACCTAAGCCAGTCAGGAATGTGGATGGGAACTGCAGGAGTCTGTGACCGTGAACTACATACGCCGGTCACAGAGCATGGACAGAGACAGCAAATGGCCATCTCTGAGTATTGCACATTTTCTGTGCAAATCCAAGGTCACGTTTAATTAACAAACATCATGCTCGTAAATTGGATAGAAGTGACTTTAAATAATTATTTTTTTCTGTATTTGTGATAAAAGTATGGAACATTTCCTGGTTTGAAGCACTAACTTCAGATATCGCTATTTGGTACCATCAGGTGAAATGCGTCTTCTTGGGTAAAATTGTTTTGCAGATGCCCGATATGCATACCAGTTGTGTGATATGAATACAAATAAGGCTCAGAGGACTTTTTGGTAGCACTTGCTTAATTGTGTAAGCTGAAAGTGGTTTCTCTTTGATGCATTATCTCATGTTGACGGGAATTAAGAGAATTCTCAAATTCTTTAACAGGGCCAGGCTGCCGAATAAGCTCTCAGAACATTTTCACTTGTAGAACACTCAATAAAATTTTCTATTTGAGTCGTAAGACTTTCAAAAACCCATGGCATGGATGGTCAGAAACATGCATTACTTACCTTTTGTAAAGAGGGTGTATTAAACCTTGGGTGATATTGCATATTTTATTTTAAAAATAAAATCTCAGAGTGGCAACATTGCATAGTCACTAAGAGCACAGAGTTTGGAGCCAGACTGTCTGGGTTTGAATCCTAGCTCAGCCACTTAACCGATTATGAGACTTTGTTGTGCCTCTGCTTTCTCATCCATAAAATGGACATGAGGTTATTATGAGGATTACACTGTCATTTTTATGTTCTTCAAATAGCATCTGGTACACAGTACCTAATATTTAAGTGTCAAAAATACAAAATAGACATTGAGTCATGGGTATATGCTTTTCTTAAATTAAATATATTTTAAATTAAATATATAAATTAAAAACATTTTTCAGTAAAAAGTCACTCATTCTCTAAATATAACATTCCTGTGACCTGTAACATGTTTTGTAATTTTTTCACTCATGCCTGCATACACGGAAGCAATTATTCAACAAAATTTTAACGAGCATCTATATTGTAGTATTCTTTCTAGAAGTAAGCTTATTGAGAGCAGCAATAATTTAACAGTCTGGCAGCTAATGTACCACTGTGTGTTGCTGATGGTATGAAGTCATCACTAATGTTCTATTATCTGTGTGGAGGACTCTATATTGGCAAATTTATTGTCAGCATCAACATGTGTAGACAAATGAAAACTGTAGTTGGCAAAATTAGTGACTAAAGGAACAAACTTTAACATGTATACATTTCTACTGGGGTATGATTTATATATACTGCATTGTAAGAATTAAAAATGAGGTTCTTGTGATGGTCATTCTGGTATGGACATGAAATAACGCCATGGAGAGGTGGAGAGACATAGGGAAGTGAGAGAGATGTATTATATGCACAGGTCCTAAATTGGGAGGCAAGACATACCACACAAAAGACCATATGGGAGAAGCTCCAAAGGGTAAACTCAACCAAGGGCAGGTGGGGAGCTGAGGGAGAGGGAGGGCCCGTGGAAGGTGCCTTTATTGGGGGTCAGGGTGCAGTATTATAGATGCATTTGAATGTCACTAGGTCACAGTGGGGGGATGGGGAGGGAAAGAAGGGGAACTTGCGGCGGGAGGCCACACTCATCATACTGGGACACCTAGTACCCTGAGGGGGTGCTGCACACAACCTGTCTGTGGGGATGTTGAGGCATCAGGAAAATAAAGTTTTAAGAATTTATAATACATACTCCAATACAGTCACTAACTGTCCCTTATCACTTTACCATAATAGACAAGCTTTTAAAGATTAAAGATGGTAAGCTTTGTCTTCCAAGGCCATAGGTCTTCTGGCAAAAGTAAACAACAAAAATGATCATAAACTAAATAAAACTAAAGGAAATAAATTTTCCATGGAGTTGAGTCAGGTCCTGAAGGTCAAATTTGGATGAGTGGGATGCAGTGGGGGCCAGGCAAGGAGGACATTCCCTGGGAGTGAGGGGACCCTAGCCATGGTACCTGGGGGCTTGTCACTGTCCTGATGGTTGCTGACAAGGGCATTGTTACTAAAGGTACAGGACTGGTTAAAGTTGGATTTTCCTGTCAATGCTAATGGGCCAGTGGGAAGTAAGTTTGAATATGTTTGTTGGGAGTAAATCCTTGGAGGCTCTGAAAGCCAGGGGGAGTGTTTTAGTAATCATAGGTGTTTCCAGATAAAAATGATGCTTGAGAATGTTGTCTGAAAATGAATTAAAGAGGAGGAAACCCTGAAGTGTGCAAGGAGAGAGAGGAAGCTTTGTAGCAAGACTGTATGACGTGGTGGGGACTTGAACGGCAGGGAGCAGTGACAGTCAAGCAGAATGGAAAGAATAGGTATGAAACATACTGGAGGATGTGTTACGACTCATCAGTATGTGTCTGAATGGATTTATGTGCGTATATTATTCACTGTGTTCCCCTTCATTAACACAGAAAATGAAAGGCTCTTGATTTGGGTCCACGATTCGTATTTCAATCTTGAGATGTCTGACTACTTTAATCATATTTATTCATGGCTTTAAAACAGATAACTACTCAAAAATAAAATGATGGCTTCTATTTCATGCAGAAAGTGAAGTATCAGTGGATTCGAGTGAGAACATAGGGCCTCTGGTTTTAGAGACTGAGCACATAGTTCAGGTTTTAAGTTTTTCCCCATTATATATCATTGTACTCTAATGTAAGAGGAGTATTCAGTAAGTCCCATAAACTAACCTGTGTCCTCTTGTTCTTGTTCCTCAGAGTAGTATCCTAAAAAAAAATAAAGTAGAAGGAAATTTGTCCAGGTTGGGGTGGCCATGACGTTCTCCTCAAAGTTGTGAATTGCAGTTTGTCCCAGAACATCTAATAAAGTAACAAAAGTCCTCTTGGGTTAGATTCCCCTGTGTCTGCTGCCCTTCAAGGTGAGGAAATGGTGATGGTTAAGTTTACTTACGTTGTATGTTATAATAAGTTATAATGTTAAAAAGTTGTGTATTAAAAATGTATAATAAGAATCATTAGGGAAATGCTTTAGCCTTTTTATTCTTTTATTCTGTAAAGACTCAGAACTCTTATAACCTTGAGAGGAGAGAGGCAAAATACTTTTAATAGTGAGTCATAGATTTATGTTCACAGATAAAGAGAGAGGAGTGTTTAGTTACTGAATTTATCCTGATGTTTTTGCCAGTTTTAAGGGTATTTATCAACAGCAATTAGGTTATTCTGATCAGAACTGCACTATTAATGACCCTAACAAAGAAGGTATATAGCGAAGCATTAGAAGATAATAGAATAGCCTCTCCCATTATGGAGCACAGGGTCCAGACGCGCAGGCTCAGCGGCCATGGCTCACGGACCCAGCCGCTCCGCGGCATGTGGGATCTTCCTGGAGCGGGGCACGAACCCGTGTCCCCTGCATCGGCAGGCGGACTCCCAACCACTGCGCCACCAGGGAAGCCCCCAATAGAATTTCCTGATGCATTAGATGCCAAGTGGGAGAGAAAGAGGGGAGTCAGAGATAATTCCAGGGCTTTGACCTGAACAACTGGACGGATCAAGTTGCCAACAATTGAAGTGAGGAAGGCTACAGGTGGAGCATGTTTAGGGAGGAAAATCCTGAGTTTGGTTTTAGAAATACATTTTGAATTTGATATGCTATTAGATATCCAAGGGGAGATTTTGATCAGTCAGTTGGATATATGTCTTGAATTTGGAAGAGTGGTCTAGGCTAGAAACACCCATTTGGAACTGCCAACATATTGATGGTACTTAAAGCTATAAGACTGGATGTGAGTCCAAGAAAGGGAGAGTAGACAAAGAAGAGACCAAAGGCTAAGCATTCCAAAATTATGATCTCAGGAACGAGAGGGGAGCCTGGGAATTCACAATTAGTATGGTAGGAAGAAACTCAGGGAAGTGTGGTACTCAGAAGGCAAGGATATATTCAACTATTGATCAAAGAGTCAAACAAGAAAGAGTTATGTAGAACCAGCCCTCACTGTCTGTGACATTGTCTTGGAAGATATTTTCTTTTGTATTGCTTAATGAACTTTGTGTATAAAACCACAAGGCAGGGCTTCCCTGGTGGTGCAGTGGTTGAGAATCCGCCTGCCGATGCAAGGGACGCGGGTTCGTGCCCCGGTCCGGGAAGATCCCACATGCCGCGGAGCGGCTAGACCCGTGAGCCATGGCCGCTGAGCCTGAGCGTCTGGAGCCTGTGCTCCGCAACGGGAGAGGCCACAACAATGAGAGGCCCGCGCACCGCAAAAAAAACCCACAAAAAAACAAAACCACAAGTCGTTCCGTTGAAAGTAGGAACAGGAATCTTTTAAAGAATTATAATGATTTCCTTTAAAATATAATAAGAATCCCAATGTACTATTTATTTATGTTGCACTTTGTCCCATACATTTTTTAAAAAGAGATAATTTGGGTCGACTTTCAGGCAGGCATGAGGTATGAGGGAAGAAGTAATGAGATAATAATGTAGAGCTAAATGAAAGATTAGGGGACAAAAGCATAACAGAAAGTCATTTTCACTTGTAAGAGGGGTTTAAAAACTTTGGCTTGGACTTTCCAGTAGCTAGAACAAACAGAGAAACATAAGGGCTGAATCATTGTTCCTGTAAGATAAAAATAAGAATTTTCTCTGGTACTAAAATCATAGAGGAATTTTTCTCATGGGTACTCTTAAAAGGCCTCTGTGTGTTTTAATGGATGGTGTAATAACGTCCTGATGTTAGCCACCATATCATATTCTCATATTCATTGCCTCATTTCTCATTATTCTCCTTTTGGGATCATAATAGCATAGAGAAATTTCTTGAAATCATTCTGCGAGGAAAAAAATCAGTCTGGATTGATCCAAGGATAACATTAAATCGCTGAATTATAGTCTCAGTCTTTCCTATTTCTTCCCCTTTGATTCAATTTATATGTGTTTCTAAAACTTGGTTATGTCTAGCTGCATATTTATAGAACTTGGGGATGATGTGAATTTAATGAAGATAGCTCTTTGCAATTTTGTTTATCTTTCCTTTTGGAGGAAAAGAAAAGATGGCAATGTCAAGACAAAACATTCCTAGGAAGGGAAATGGTGGTTTCATGTACGTGTAATACGTTTACATCACATGCTTCCTTCTAGACTTGACAAACCTGTTAAACTCCTCAAGCTAGATTTCCCCCGCAACTGCTAGACCTGATGCCACTGGGAGTAGCAGCAATTCTTGTGCCATGCGGAAGGAGGGAGATTAAATTCTTTTAGCCACTCAGCCATTAAATTATATTCTAATGTTCAGCGATGCTTTAAAAGTGAGCCTTATTATTGTAGTATTAGTGCATTTGAATTTGATATTGTACCTTGTCTCTGAACTAGTCCTACTACTAGAATAAAGTAAGAATCTTAGAAGGATTTTCTATAGCTTGCTTTTTTTTTGAGGGAAACAATGTTATTGAGTGTTAAAAATCAACTTGCTAAAGTACCTGCTACTTTTTTCATCTCTTCTTAATTAGAGAGTGGCTTGAGCTGAGATGACTTGGAGAATTATCAGGAATATAAGGAAAGGAATTACATTTAATTATTACAACTGTGTGAGGTTCATTGCATTTAGAGAAAACATAAAACACTCATAGGTGATCACAGGAAACTAAGTTGCCAGGTAGATTTTAGTAGAATCATGATATAATTATTGCAAAATACACATTTTAATAATAATAACAGTATTTTAAATCAGTACACAAACAGATAAAATGTAAAAAATAATGGATTTTCTCTCTTATCTCTCAAATACACACCAAACACAGAATATACCTTCAGATGTATTCTTCAGAAGGTTGGAGAATTATTTTTTGGGGAAGTGGCGTATGACTCTGGAGATGGAGAAGGAGTTATATGCGATTTTAAAAATGCCATGAATAACACATGTGCTGAAATGCACATTATAGAAGTCAAACTTTCTAAAAAGAAATAAAATACATTTGATACCATTTCACCCACAATCATGGTACACTGTTGAAATGTGTCATTAGGACCTACTTGTATGTTAACCACTTAGCATTTCATGTTATCCTGGGCAGTTATGCAAACAATAACAATGCATATACTTGCAATGATAAATCTAATCCAGGCAGTGAGAGAGAAGGTAAATGTAGATGCCCATTTAGTTATTTGTGACTTATGGATACACGTACTTAGTTCATTGATTTGATATTGGTCTCCAGTTGTAAGCATATGATGTTCCCACAGAAAATGGAGAGCATTTCATCTGTATTTGATTGAAGAGTATTTTATTGCTTTTTGTTCAGGTCTGCCTTTTCACCTCATTGACTCTACATTTTCTACTTGCCCTCTCATTCTCTCTCCTCTTTGGATATCCCTAGTGGAGCACTTTATCTCACTCTTAAGTAGCTCCAATTGTTCCAGCACATACTTCAGTGAGTCAAGTTGATCAAGCATTAACATTGTAAAACATGGTTAGTGATTTAAAAAAAAAAAGTAGTATTTAGATGAGAAATATTCCTGAATAGACGTTGAGAAATATGAGATTACAGCAGAACTGTAATTTCATGTGACCTTATCAGCCCAGCTAAAACTGGATTTAATTTTAAGTTGTCCCATCTCAATATTGATCCCACTGAGTTTGCAGTTAAATCTCCAACTTATTATTTTTTTTCCAAGTAAATTTTGCCTATGTTTCATATCTTCCCCTTCTGTACTTATGCAATGAATTTTTTGAATATAAATACAAGGCTTTGAATTCATCTTTCGAGTTTGAGATCCAACCCCTCCTAGTGAATGATATTTAATCTAGCTTTTATTATAGTACTTTGCTTTCCAGCTCTGTGAAATCTGCATATTTGATGAGAATAAATTTTATATTTTAATTATAGCTAAAATAATTATGTTAATTGATAAGCTTAAGTATACTAAGTATATAAAGTCTTGATATATTACTTAATTTTCATAGTACCAGTAATGGGCAAAGTCAAAGCAGCTACTACAGGGAAGAAGATAACTTTGAAACGTAAACATTGGTTTATCTAAAGACAACTAAATATCTACAAAGTATAAAATGGCAGGGCAAAACAAGTTGGACTGAAAAAGAATTTGAGGAATACCTGGCAAAGGGCACAAAAGCAAACTGTAGGTGATTCTTAAACAGTCAAGAAAGGAAGCTAACTAGAGAATCAGTGGGACTACTTGTTCAGAGTCAATTTGGGGTTCATCAATGAAAAGGAGTAGATAAATAGATAGATTAACTGATATTTTTTTTGTTCTATGTCTGTATTGAAAGATGTGAGGAAGGGAATATTACTTCTAAAATGTCCCTGAAAATGTTTATATTAGAAACTGTCCATTACGTTTTAGACATTAGCTACTTCACACAATAGTACTTATTTTTACAGCTACGATGAGTATGACCTATTAATCTGAAACATCACCCAATAATCATTAATGTATGTAGTAAAGTCACAAAGTGATTTCTGAAATGCCTTCTGGCTTAAAGTCATTTTCTTTGTCTCTGAGGAAATTATTGTCTAAGATTACATGACGTATTTCCTCAGAGCCAGTAAGGAGCAAGAAGAAACATAAAATGCTAATTTTCACTATATGGATCTATGTATTTATTTATTCTTTCATCCCACAAACATTTACTTAGTATCTTCTCTGTTGGGGACACATGGTACCATCCTCAAGCATCTCAGCATCTGGTAGCGTTCAAATCTCTTCTGCAGCTAGAGCTGTATGTGATTCCTTGTTTTGACCTGGCCTCATCTCCCCAGTGAATGTGTCTGTTACTCCAGTGGTCTAATTGGAAACACAATCTTGATGTATATTGTGAAAAAAGGCTGTACTGGATGCTGTGATATTCCCAAAGCCCCATCAATATGCAAATAATGGGGCAATGAAATTATTGGGTAAACCTAGTATCAACTTTCAAACGATAGTTCCTTCAACTTACCACCACTGAGGAATTACATCATAGGAATTATACCATTTTGGTCAATCTATATTTCATTAAAACATTTCAATGACTATTAAGCTTCTTGGCGTAGAGTGCAATGTATGGAGGGAAAGATTGTTTAAAATTGAGGGACAAAGTTGAATATATTATTTTGGGAAATTGCTTCTTTACTAGAAAGTATGCTTTTTATTTATTTTCTTTTTTTAATTTTTGGCGTTCCACAATTAGAATTTAAGCATCCTAAAAATAAGGATTTTGTTTGTTGTGTTCATTGCTCTATCCCCAGGACCTGCTCAAAAATTTTTTTTCCCAGTGATTGAAATGTAAATTAAAATTCTCTTTAGCAGGAATTAAAGCAAATCAAAACAACTTCTCACACATACGTAAAATGATTGATTTAGAAGTCACATAAAGATGAGGAAGGGCAAGGTACTGCAGCGAACCCTGGGGCATCAAAAGGCATTCTGCATTTCAATTTTGTGAAGGATAGAGACCTTTGGAGGGCAGACAGGGTATCCTGTCTTCCGCTGCTAATTTCAGAGTTGTTGGATGCAAAAATGAGGTCCAAGTATAGGAGTCGAATCTTGTTGTCATAACATTATCCCCAAAATTAAGGTCATGCTTTCAAAAAACTTAAGCATTGTCACGTATGCCTGAGAAGCCAACATTTGTTTGTTGAACTTACACTGTCTCTTAAAGGCGAGCCTAAAACAGGAATTTGGGTGCCTGTAATTTATGGAGGAAATGCATTTTGGGGAGAGCCTTTAAGGAAGGATGTGAAGCAGGAAAAGGGGAAGAGGCAGGAAGGGAGGGAGAAAGAACCCAGTAGCATAAAATCTGGCCTTGGGCTAATATTGGATTGGCCCAAAAGTTCGTTCGGGTTTTAAGAGCGTCCGGAAAACCCGAACGAACTTTTTGGCCAACCAAGACACGGGGGCAGGGTGTGTGGGTCGGGGCTCGGGGAGTGGGGCTCTGGAGTATCAACTGCGCAAAAGGTGAGGTGCTTGTCCTTCTGAACCCCAGAATCATTCCGTCAGTAACTGGGGGCTGTGGCTGAGGAGAAGGGGGAGGATAAGGCAGTTCCTCCCAGTTGAGGGCAATTTCTGGAAAAGGGGGCGACAGTGAGCTCTTAACACAATGGGATTCTACCCTCAGGCCCAGGGTAGGGTCAAGACAAGGTACTCTGAATTAGTAACGCTCTTTTCAAATCTCAGGACCGAAAGTTTGCTAAAGCACTGTTGAGAAAATAGACATTATAGGAATTCTAGCAGCAGATTCTGACTTCGCCTTTCTTTTGACACAGGCTGTATTTCCTGTAAGACAATAAAGTTATAAATGATTTAACTGGATAGAGAAGGGATTTCTCTATTGATTTATATCAAAACTCATGGCACTTCATACTTTATCCCCAGTTGCTTTACCTCTGATTATAGCTCCTGTCAGGCCACAGCTCATCATGTGCCTGGGGTTGGAATGCTGGGAAGTGACAGTTCTGTGATGAGAAATTACTCCACATCCAAAGCAGGGTCAAGTTCAACTTCTCTGACAATGAGCTCTTGAAATACTCTGAAGAATAATAGTTGCAGGAGATAAGGTTCTTTGGCCTTGTGGATTTTCCTCCCGGCAAGGAACACCAAATTTTCATAAAAGTCTCTGTGTGGGTTTTTACTGCATCTGAAAGAAATTTTTCCTTGGTTGCTTTAGTGGGAATATAACGAGTCTCTGCATGACTCTGCCATTCTTGATTAGAGGTAAAATTTGGTTCAGTTGCATGAGTATTTGTCACGTGTAAAATGCTGATAATGCCAACGGTCAATCAGTCAATGGTTACTACTCCGCTTTCTTAAAGGGTGAGACCAGAAAGAATGTTCACTTGGAAATTACCTCCATTTTAAGTCTCCAGTTTTCAAAATTATTTTTCAATGCACCAAATTTTAAAAAATAATTGTAATATGCATTTAATACGATTCATTGGTCATCCTATAATCTGTTTAACGGCTTGAAAGTGTGACGATATTTGACACATAAATCACAAAGGTCACTTGTCTATATTTTTTGCACAATGATTGGATACAAATTATGTTTAAAATACTTTAAAATGATTTTAAAATAGAACTATATTATAGATGGTTTAAACATTAGGAAAAAAACAGTCATTTATAATCTTACTGTCCATATCATTTTGTTGCTTTTTTTCCTTCCAAACTCATTTGTTCCTCATAGTTGTAAGTAGAATTTATACCACTTTATAACCTGCTTCAGCACTTAGATCATGAATATGGCCCATGTTATATATAATCTACAACAACCATTTTTGAAAACTATCACTTTTTTTCTGAATAGAAGCGTCACATGTGCTCATTGCTGAAAATGAGACAGAATAAAAAGTTAATTCTAGTCCCATTGGTCATCCATTCCCCCAGTCTCCCTCCCCTGACCCCCCAGTTCACAGTCTGGCACTTCTCCTTGAGTGAGGCTGGCAAACGTTGTTGTCCTGTCTTGGGCCCTGGTTAAGCTGGAGTCAAGTCTTAGGTACTTCTTATGGGGAAATCATTGGGTTCACTTTCCTAAGAGTGTCTGAAGACATATACCTCCAGCCTCCTTATGTTGGGGACTTTACCTTGGCTCTTGTTAGAGCAGGTTAATTTTTTTTAACTGGTGTATTTCTACCACGTCTGTGATATCAGACACTGGGTTTTCAGATTATTTCCTTAGAATTACCAGGTGAAGAAGTGGATGGTCTAATTGGCTCAACTGTTTTTACCAAGTGAAATATTCTTCTGTCCCAATATTCTTGATAAGTACACGTTCACTAATTCATGATATATTTGAAAATAAGATACCCTCAGTATGTAAACTAAGCATAATCATTTGGACTCTTACCTCTCTTTCCATAAAAGGAGAAAAAAAAATTACAAATGTTCTGTTGAAAATTCCCAATATACAGGTGATATTTTGTTCTTTTCTTATACTCCAAGTTGAGATGATAATATCAGAATTTTAGAAATCTCTTAAACAAATGGTCATGTGGCTTTTTTCTTTGGAGATTTGCTTTTTAATGTGGGTTTTTTTTCATTTTTAACTGTAGTGTTTATTATTGAGGTATAATTGACATATGACCTTGTGTACATTTATGGTATACAACAGGATATAGCATGATGCTTTGATACATGTACATATCGTGAAATGGTTACCACATAAGGTTAGTTAATACCTCCATCACCTCACGTCATTATTATCTCTCTGTGTGTGTGGTAAGAATATTTAAGATTTACTCTCTTAACAACTTTCAATTATATAGTACAGTGTTATTAACTCTAGTCACCATTGCATAGATCTGCTGTAATTAGATCCCCAGAACTTACTCATCTTATAAATGGAAGTTTGTATCCCTTGACCAACCCCATTTCCCTCACCTGCTAGCCCCCTGGCAACCATCATTTTACTCTCTATTTCTATGAGTTTAGCTTTTTTAGTTTCCATATGTAAGTGGTATCATAGAGTACTTGTCTTTCTCTGTCTTATTTCACTTAGCGTAATGCCCTCAAAGTTAATCCATGTTGTCACAAATGGCAGGATTGCCTTCTTTCTATGGCCGTATAATATTCCATTGTGTGTGTGTGTGTGTGTGTGTGTGTGTGTGTGTCTATATATCTATATATATCTCACATTTTAAAAATTCATTAATTCATTGATGGTCACTTAGTTTGTTTCCCTGTCTTGGCTATTGTGAACAATGCTGTGATATCTCTTCGATTTCATTTCCTTTGTGTTTTTTAAAACTTTATTTTATTTTATTTATTTATTTTATTTATTTTTTGGCTGCATTGGGTCTTTGTTGCTGTGCATGGGTTTTTCTCTAGTGGCAGCGAGGGGGTGCTACTCTTTATTGCGGTGCATGAGCTTCTCATTGCAGTGGCTTCTCTTGCTGCAGAGCACGGGCTCTAGGCACGTGGGCTTCAGTAGTTGTGGCACACAGACTCAGTAGTTGTGGCTCACGGGCCCTAGAACACAGGCTCAGTAGTTGTGGTACATGGGCTTAGTTGCTCCGCGGCATGTGGGATCTTCCCAGACCAGGGCTCAAACCCATGTCCCCTACATTGGCAGGTGGAATCTTAACCACTGCACCACCAGGGAAGCCCCTAATTTCCTTTGGATATAGACCCAGAAGTGGGATTGGCAGGTCATATGGTAGTTCTATTTTTAATTTTTTTGAAGAACTTCTATACTGTTTTCCATATTGGCTGTACCAATTTACATTCCCACCAAGGGTGCACAAGGGCTCCCTTTTCTCCACATGCTTACCGACTCTTGTTATAATAGCCATTCTAACAGGTATGAGGTGATAATTCATTGTGGTTTTGATTTGTGTTTACCCAGTGATTGGTGATGTTGGGCATCTTTTCATATACCCGTTGGCCCTAACTGTAAGGTTCACATTTAATTTATAGGAGAAATTTACAAATAAAATATCATCTTCATCATGCACATTGTGAAATAGTCCCAGATTATTAAATAATATTTTTACAGAAGTATTTTACCTTTCCATAACTACTTATAAAACTTGCATTCTTTTTTTTTCCTTTTTTGTAATGACATTTATGACAACAGTCGAGGCTTAGTTGTGTGTTGAAATGGTTTCACCAGCACGCCACTTTCCTCCACTTCAGTTTCTCTACTCCTGAGTTCTTTATTCCAATACCTCTAATGACTACCTAGAATACGTCTCTAAGTACTTTTATTTAAAAATATATGTTTACTTCATGAGAGTGTCTGAGATTGTCCCCTTGCCTTCATATGTGAAACATTCACTTTTGTTGGGTTGTTTAGTAGCTAGCTTATAACATTTTCAGTCCTCAATAAGGTATAGACTTTATTCACAGTGTTTTTTTCAAATAATAAGGCAGAGCAGTCTGAGGCTGTTTGAATGCATTTTTCTTTTGTTTTTCTATGTGGATGCTTGCATGATTCTTTTTCAGATTTAATGCTCAATTTTTTATTTTTTCATGAGAGTACATTAGGTTTTTATCTATATTCATTAATTTTGTTTGTGGAAAGTTGTAAGTCTGTTTAGATGTGAATATTATAGCCTTCATCTAAGGAATATCTATATATCTATATATAGATATTTAACATCTATTTGTTGCTTCTATTCCATTTGTATGGTCTCTTTTTCAGTGATATCAAATAACCATTTTTGTCCTCTACACTTTTCATATTTTCTCTTATAGTTTTCATCTTTCTCCATTTCAGTGCATTCTGATAGTTCTAGTAAATTGATTGATTTCATATTTTGGATTAAATGTTCTGATGTGTTTCTGCTTCTATAATGATGTTCTTATCTATGGCATTTCAGTTTTTTTACTTTTATTCTTTGCTTTATTCAGCTTCATTTTACTCATGTTTTGTCATTTAATCTTTTTGTCTCATATTTTGGATATTTGTTTCATAAAATTTTATTGAGAAAATAATGTCATCATTTACCTCAATTTTTCTTTTACATCTTTATTGGAATATAATTGCTTTACAATGGTGTGTTAGTTTCTGCTTTATAACAAAGTGAATCAGCTATACATATACATATCCCCATATCTCCTCCCTCTTGCGTTTCCCTCCGACCCTCCCTTCCCCACCCCTCTAGGTGGACACAAAGCACCAAGCTGATCTCCCTGTGCTATGTGGCTGCTTCCCACTAGCTATCTATTTTACATTTTGTAGTGTATATACATACATGCCACTCTCTCACTTCATCCCAGCTTACCCGTCCCCCTCCCCATGTCCTCAAGTCCATTCTATACATCTGTGTCCTTATTCCTGTCCTGCCCCTAGGTTATTCAGAACTTTTTTTATTTTTAGATTCCATATATATGTATTGGCATACAATATTTGTTTTTCTCTTTCTGACTTACTTCACTCTCTGTGACAGTCTCTAGGTCCATCCACCTCACTATAAATAAATCAATTTCATTTCCTTTTATGACTAAGTAATATTCCATTGTATATATGTGCCACCTCTTCTTTATCCATTCATCTGTCGATGGACACTTAGGACACTTAGGACACTTAGGACACTTAGGACACAAATGCTTCCATTTGCTGGCTATTGTAAATAGACCTGCAATGAATATTGTGGTACATGACTCTCTTTGAATTATGGTTTTCTCAGGGTATATGCCCAGTAGCGGGAATGCTGGGTTGTATGGTAGTTCTAATTTTAGTTTTTTAAGGAACCTCCATACTGTTCTCCATAGTGGCTGTACCAATTTACATTCCCACCAACAGTGCAAGAGGGTTTTCTTTTCTCCACACCCTCTCCAGCATTTATCCTTTGTAGACATTTTGATGATGGCCATTCTGACCAGTGTGCGGTGATACCTCATTGTAGTTTTGATTTGCATTTCTGTAATTATTAGTGATGTTGAGCATCCTTTCATGTGTTTGTTGGCATATCTTCTTTGGAGAAATGTCTATTTAGGTCTTCTGCCAATTGTTGGATTGGGTGGTTTGTTTTTTTGATATTGATCTGCATGAGCTGCTTGTATATTTTGGAGATTAATCCTTTGTCAGTTGCTTTGTTTGCAAATATTTTCTCCAATTCTGAGGGTTGTCTTTTTGTCTTGTCTATGGTTTCTTCTCCTGTGCAAAAGCTTTTAAGTTTCATTAGGTCCCATTTGTTTATTTTTGTTTTTATTTTCATTTCTCTAGGAGGTGGGTCAAAAGAATCTTGCTGTGATTTCTGTTAGAGAGTGTTCTACCTGCATTTTCCTCTAAGAGTTTTATAGTGTCTGGCCTTACATTTAGGTCTTTAATCAATTTTGAGTTTATTTTTGTGTACGGTGTTCGGGAGTGTTCTAATTTCATTCTTTTATATGTAGCTGTCCAGTTTTCCCAGCACCACTTATTGAAGAGGCTGTCTTTTCTCCATTGTATGTTCTTGCCTCCTTTATCAAATATAAGGTGACCATATATGCGTGGGTTTATCTCTGGGTTTTCTATCCTGTTCCATTGATCTATATTTCTGTTTTTGTGCCAGTACCTTAATGTCTTCATTACTGTAGCTTTGTAGTATAGTCTTAAGTCAGGGAGCCTGAATCCTCCAGCTCCATTTTTCTTTCTCAAGGTTGCTTTGGCTATTCGGGGTCTTTTGTGTTTCCATACAAATTGAAATTTTTTGTTCTAGTTCTGTGAAAAATGCCAGTGGTAGTTTGATAGGGATTGCATTGAATCTGTAGATTGCTTTGGGTGGTATAGTCATTTGTAAAATGTTGATTCTTCCAAGCCGAGAACATGGTATATCTCTCCATCTCTTTGTATCATCTTTAATTTCTTTCATCAGAGTCTTATACTTTTGTGCATACAGGTCTTTTGTCTCCTTAGGTAGGTTTATTCCTAGAATATTTTATTCTTTTAGTTGCAATGGTAAATGGGAGTGTTTCCTTAATTTCTCTTTAAGATTTTTCATCATTGGTGTATAGGAATGCAAGAGATTTCTGTGCATTAACTTTGTATCCAGCTACTTTACCAAATTCATTGATTAGCTCTAGTAGTTTTCTGGTAGCATCTTTAGGATTTTCTATGTATAGTATCATGTAATGTACAAACAGTGGCAGTTTTATTTCCTCTTTTCCAATTTGGATTCCTTTTATTTCTTTTTCTTCTCTGATTGCTGTGGCTAAAACTTCCAAAACTATGTTGAATAATACTGGTGAGAGTGGGGCACATTGTCTTGTTCCTGATCTTAGTGGAAATGGTTTCAGTTTTTTCACCGTTTAAATGATGTTGGCTGTGGTTTTGTCATATATGGCCTTTATTATGTTGAGGTAAGTTCCCTTTCTGCCTACTTTCTGGAAGGTTTTTTATCATAAATTGGTGATAAATTTTGTCAAAAGCTTTTTCTGCATCTATTGAGATGATCACATGGTTTTTCTCCTTCACTCTGTTAATATGGTATATCACATGGATTGATTTGTGTATATTGAAGAATCCTTGCATTCCTGGGATAAACCCCACTTGATCAATTTGCATATATTGAAGAATCCTTGCATTCCTGTGATAACCCCCACTTGATCATGGAGTATGATCCTTTTTTTTTAAATTCAAACAGAAGTCACAAATATTATAATCACCCTCATCAGTTCACTCAGTCCCGTCTAATTAATTTTTTTCATCTTGATCTTTTGTTCGCACTTTTATGAGTTCATCAGTTTTCCATTAGAGTTCTGAAAATGCTTATTCATTCAGTTCAGCAGTATAGTCAGTTACCAGAACCCTGTACTTGTCAGAATCTTTTCCATGAATTTCTTGAAGATGAAACCCTTTTATAGGAACATATTTGCAAAAGCATCAGAGTATAACTAGAACTGTCTCTAAATGACAAAAGACTTAAAAATGACCATGTTTAAATATTTGATAAAAGTTCATAATAATAATGCAATTGACAAGGAAATTTAGTTATTTCTGAGATATACATTTTAAACTAATAACTAGAATTGTGAATTATAACATTGTACCAGAACATATAAGATTTTTAGAAATTTCATGTAATGTCTGAAATATTTATATTAACATATTTCCATACAAATAACCCAAGGAAAGTTTAGTACTAGTTGTTTTTTTTGTTTTTTTTTTTATACTGCATGTTCTTATTAGTTATCAATTTTATACACATCAGTGTATACATGTCAATCCCAATCACCCAATTCAGCACACCACCATCCCCACCCCACCGCGGTTTTCCCCCCTTGGTGTACACACGTTTGTTCTCTACATCTGTGTCTCAACTTCAGCGCTGGAAACCAGCTCATCCGTACCACTTTTCTAGGTTCCACATACATGCATTAATATACGATATTTGTTTTTCTCTTTCTGACTTACTTCACTCTGTATGACAGTCTCTAGATCTGTCCGTGTCTCAACAAGTGACTCAATTGCGTTCCTTTTTATGGCTGAGTAATATTCCATTGTATATATGTACCACATCTTCTTTATCCATTCCTCTGTTGATGGACATTTAGATTGCTTCCATGACCTGGCTGTTGTACTAGTGCTGCAGTGAACATTGGGGTGCATGTGTCTTTTTGGATTATGGTTTTCTCTAGGTATATGCCCAGTAGTGGGATTGCTGGATCATATGGTAACTTTATTTTTAGTTTTTTAAGGAACCTCCATGCTGTTCTCCATAGTGGCTGTATCAATTTACATTCCCACCAACAGTGCAAGAGGGTTCCCTTTTCTCCGCACCCTCTTCAGCATTTGTTGTTTGTACATTTTCTGGTGGTGCCCATTCTAACTGCTGTGAGGTGATACCTCATTGTACTTTTTTTTTTTTTTTTTTTTTTGCGGTACACAGGCCTCTCACTGTTGTGGCCTCTCCCATTGCGGAGCACAGGCTCCGAATGCACAGGCTTAGCGGCCATGGCTCACGGGCCTAGCCGCTCTATGGTATGTGGGATCTTCCTGGACTGGGGCATGAACCCATGTCCCCTGCATCGGCAGGCGGACTCTCAACCACTGCCCCACCAGGGAAGCCCCATCATTGTAGTTTTGATTTGCATTTATCTAATAATTAGTGATGTTGAGCAGCTTGTCATGTGCTTGGCCATCTGTATGTCTTCTTTGGAGAAATGTTTATTTAGGTCTTTGGCCCATTTTTGGATTGGGTTGTTTGTTTCTCTAATATTGAGTTGCATGAGCTGTTTATATATTTTGGAGATTAATCCTTTGTCCGTTGATTCATTTGCAAATATTTTCTCCCATTCTGAGGGTTGTCTTTTTGTCTTGTTTATGGTTTCCTTTGCTGTGCAAAAGCTTTAAAGTTTCATCAGGTCCCATTTGTTTACTTTTTTTTAAATTTCCATTACTCTAGGAGGTGGATCAAGAAAGATCTTGCTGTGATTTATGTCAAAGAGTGTTTTTCCTATGTTTTCCTCTAAGAGTTTTATAGTGTCTCATCTTACATTTAGGTCTCAAATCCATTTTGAGTTTATTTTTGTGTATGGTGTTAGGGAGTGTTCTAATTTCATTCTTTTACATGTAGCTGTCCAGTTTTCCCAGCACCACTTATTTAAGAGACTGTCTCTTCTTCATTGTATATCTTTGCCTTGTTTGTCATAGATTAGTTGACCATAGGTGCATGGGTTTATCTCTGGGCTTTCTATCTTGTTCCATTGATCTATGTTTCTGTTTTTGTGCCAGTACCATAATGTCTTTATTACTGTAGCTTTGTAGTATAGTCTGAAGTCAGGGAGCCTGATTCCTCCAGCTCCATTTTTTTCCCTCAAGACTGCTTTGGCTATTCGGGGTCTTTTCTGTCTCCATACAAGTTTTAAGATGATTTGTTCTAGTTCTGTAAAAAATGCCATTGGTAATTTGATAGAGATTGCATTGAATCTGTAGATTGCTTTGTGTAATATAATTACTTTCATAGTATTGATTTTTCCAATCCAAGAACGTGGTATATCTCTCCATCTATTTGTATCATCTTTAATTTCTTTCATCAGTGTCTTACAGTTTTCTGCATACAGGTCTTTTTCTCCCTAGGTAGGTTTATTCCTAGGTATTTTATTCTTTTTGTTGCAATGGTAAATGGGAGTGTTTCCTTAATTTCTCTTTCAGATTTTTCATCATTGGTATATAGGAATGCAAGAGATTTCTGTGCATTAATTGTTTATCCTGCAACTTTACCAAATTCATTGATTAGCTCTAGTAGTTTTCTGGTGGCATTTTTAGGATTCTCTATGTATAGTATCACGTCTTCTGCAAACAGGGAGAGTTTTACTTCTTCTTTTCCAATTTGTATTCCTTTTGTTTCTTTTTCTTCTCTGATTGATGTGGCTAGGCCTTCCAGAACTATGTTTTTGAATAATAGTGGTGAGAGTGGACATCCTTGTCTTGTTCCTGATCTTAGAGGAAATGCTTTCAGTTTTTCACTATTGAGAATGATGTTTGCTGTGGGTTGGTATGGCCTTTATTATGTTGAGGTAGGTTCCCTCTATGCCCACTTTCTGGAGAGTTTTTATCATAAATGGGTGTTGAATTTTGTCAAAAGCTTTTTCTGCATCTATTTAGATGATCATATGTTTTTTTTCTTCAATTTGTTAATATGGTATATCACATTGATTGATTTGCATTTATTGAAGAATCCTTGCATTCCTGGGATAAACCACATTTGATCAGGGTGTATGATCCTTTTAATGTGCTGTTGGATTCTGTTTGCTAGTATTTTGCTGAAGATTTTTGCATCTATGTTCATCAGTGATATTGGCCCATAATTTTCTTCCTTTGTGACATCTTTGTCTGGTTTTGGTATCAGGGTGATGGTGGCCTCATAGAATGAATTTGGGAGTGTTCGTCCCTCTGCTATATTTTTGAAGAGTTAGAGAAGGTTGTGTTAGCTCGTCTGTAAATGTTTGATAGAATTCACCTGTGAAGCCACCTGTGAAGCCTGTATGATTCTGTTTATATGTAGTTCAAAAAACAGGTGAAACTAATTGATTCTGTTAGAACTTGAAGCTAGTGGTTACCATTGGGGCTTTCTGTCTGGAAGGGGCTGCTGAAGCTTCTGGGGTTCTGGGTATGCTCTGTTTTTAGGTGCTTAATTCATGATGAATTCACTTTTTAAACACCTGGAACGTTTCGTACTGTTGTTTCTGAGTGTGTTCCTATTACCTCAGCTCTCTCACAAAGTATTTCATGTCATACGTTTTGTGTATATAAAAGGGAGAAGTTTTTTTTTCAATATATTCCCAGATTATCCTTGTAATGACACAAATCTGCAATAAAAGGAGCAAAGCCATCAGTGCTTTTGGATTTAAAAAAAAATTGAGCTGAACTTTGTTTTTTGTGCTTTTTTTCATGCGTTGTATTTCCACAAAATGTTTTACATTAAGAAAAAGGCTGGTGATGAAGAGCTAGGGAAGAAGTGCCTGGTCTCAACGTCATCTTTGCTGACATGTGAAGTATTGTTATTTTAACAAATTTTTTTAATTAAATGAAATAGATATCTCCTCCAATTCAGGCGCCATAAGATTGACTTGCTTTCTGTTTTTGACAGCTTCTTAAGAGGGAAGTTGAGTTAGGCTCAAGTGGTGTAAAGGGAAGAAATAAGGCTAATTATTTTAGGAGCCCATCTGTGATTAGAAATAGGACAATAGTAAGAAACTACTAATCTAGGTTAATACTAGCTTATCATCCCACATTTCTTGAATAACTTTATGGTTTTTTATTATCTACCTGTAGATAAATTGTCTTTTTTGAATATAATTTCACATGTTTTAATTGTTGGTTTGTTAGAAATAAGAAAGAATCTGCATGGATAAAGAATATCAGTATTCTCTTTGCAAATGACCAAGGTCATTTATTCATAGCAAATGTCTTATTGAACATGTGTGAATGGGTTTTATGCCTCCCCTTGCTTTTTTATCCAAGTGGAGTCATTTAAGGAATTTTACAGTGGATTTTATTCTTTAGAGCAGTTTTAGACTTACCAAAAATTGAGAAGCTTGTACAGAGGATTCTCATATATTCCACACCCAGTTTTTCCTGTTATTAACATCCTACAATAACATCAGCATTTGTTACAGTTAATGAACCAGTATTTGTACATTATTATTAAGTAATATCCATAGTTTATTCAGATTTCTTTAGTTTTTACTGAAAACTTTAGTTTTTTCTCTTCCAGGATCCCATTTTGGAACATATTACATTTAGTTGTCATGTCTCTTTAGGCTCCTCTTGGCTGTGACAGATACTCAGATTTCCTTGTATTTCATGAACTTTTTAAAAAATTTAACCATTTTTAATTGAAGTATAGTTAATTTACAATGTTGTGTTAGTTTCAGGTGTACAGCAAAGTGATTCAGTTATAAATATAAATTTTATTTTTCAGATTCCTTTCCATTATAGTTTATTAAAAGATATTGAACATAGTTCCCTGTGCTATACAGTACGTCCTTGTTGTTTATCTATTTTAAATACAGTAGTTTGTATCTGTTAATCCCAAACTCCTAATTTATCTCCCCCACTCCCCCGAGTCTCCTTTGGTAACCGTAAGTTTGTTTTCTATGTCTGTGAGACTAGTTCTGTTTTGTAAATAAGTTCATTTGTATCATTTTTTTGATGACCTTGTTTTGAGGAGTACTAGTCAGATATTCTGTAGAATGCCCATTATTATAGTTTGATGTTTTTCTCATGATAAGATTGGGGTTCTGGATTATTAGAAGAAAAATCACTGACATGCCATTTTCATCACATCATATCAAGGGTATATATTATCAATATGACTATTGTTGCTGACCTCGATCAAATGGCAGTGGTGTGTTTGTCAAGTTTGAACATTGTGAAGTTACTCTGTTTCCTCCCCTCCCCCCTTGCTCTTAATGGAAGTAAACTACAAAATACTTTACCCTGTATAACAATGAGTTCATATTGCACAGATATTTCTTGCTTTTAAGAAGATAGTAATGATAGGGGTATAAATGACATGATTATAAAGGTCTCTAACATAACGTTCATGTTTCTTGTGCCATTTCTGCATGGTCTTACTGCTTTTTTTTTATTACTATGGGAAATGATTAGAGGAGAAGGTAGTAGCTTTCAATTAACTGACATCTTGAGAATGTTTTCGGGAAATTCCCTGGTTGTCCAGTGGTTAGGGCTCCACATTTCCACTGCGCGGGGCTTGGATTCAATCCCTGGTCAGGGAGCTAAGATCCCGCAAGCTGCTCTGTGCAGCCAAAAAAAAAAAAATCATTATTATTTTTGCATCTTTATTGGAGTATACTTGCTTTACAATGTGTTAGTTTCTGCTTTATAACAAAGTAAATCAGTTATACATATACATATTTTCCCATATCTCTTCTCTCTTGCATCTCCCTCCCTCCCACCCTCCCTACCCCACCCCTTCAAGCAGTCACAAAGCGCCGAGCTGATCTCCCAGTGCTATGCGGCTGCTTCTCACTAGCTATCTACTTTACGTTTGGTAGTGTATATATGTCCATGCTTCTCTCGCTTTGTCACACCTTACCCTTCCCCCTCCCCATATCCTCAAGTCCATTCTCTACTAGGTCTGTGTCTTTATTCCTGTCTTACCCCTAGGTTCTTCATGACATTTTTTTCCTTAAATTCCATATATATGTGTTAGCATATGGTATTTGTCTTTCTCTTTCTGACTTACTTCGCTCTGTGTGACAGACTCTAGGTCCATCCACCTCATGACAAATAGTTCAATTTCGTTTCTTTTTATGGCTGAGTAATATTCCATTGTATATATGTGCCACATCTTCTTTATCCATTCATCTGATGATGGACACTTAGGTTGTTTCCATCTTCGGGCTATTGTAAATAGAGCTGCAGTTAACATTTTGGTACATGACTCTTTTTGAATTATGGTTTTCTCAGGGTATATGCCCAGTAGTGGGATTGCTGGGTCATATGGTAGTTGTATTTGTAGTTTTTTAAGGAACCTCCATACTGTTCTCCATAGTGGCTGTACCAATTCACATTCCCACCAGCAGTGCAAGAGTGTTGCCTTTTCTCCACACCCTCTCCAGCATTTATTGTTTCTAGATTTTTTGACCATTTTGACCATTCTGACTGGTGTGAGATGATATCTCATTGTAGTTTTGATTTGCATTTCTCTAATGATTAATGATGTTGAGCATTCTTTCATGTGTTTATTGGAAGTCTGTATATCTTCTTTGGAGAAATGTCTGTTTAGGTCTTCTGCCCATTTTTGGATGGGTTGTTTGTTTTTTTGTTGTTGAGCTGCATGAGCTGCTTATAAATTTGGGAGATTAATCATTTGTCAGTTGCTTAATTTGCAAATATTTTCTCCGATTCTGAGGGTTGTCTTTTGGTCTTCTTTATGGTTTCCTTTGCTGTGGAAAAGCTTTGAAGTTTCATTAGGTCTCATTTGTTTATTTTTGTTTTTCTTTCCATTTCTCTAGGAGGTGGGTCAAAAAGGATCTTGCTGTGATTTATGACATAGACTGTTCTGCCTGTGTTTTGCTCTAAGAGTTGATAGTTTCTGGCCTTACTCTTAGGTCTTTAATCCATTTTGAGCTTATTTTTGTTTATGGTGTTAGGGAGTGATCTAATCTCATACTTTTACATGTAGCTGTCCAGTTTTCCCAGTACCACATATTGAAGAGGCTGTCTTTTCTCTACTGTACATTCCTGCCTCCTTAATCAAAGATAAGGTGACCATGTGTGTGAGGGTTTATCTCTGGGCTTTCTATCCTGTTCCATTGATCCATATTTCTGTTTTTCTGCCAGTACCATACTGTCTTGATTACTGTAGCTTTGTAGTATAGTCTGAAGTCAGGGAGCCTGATTCCTCCAGCTCCGTTTTTCATTCTCAAGATTGCTTTGGCTATTCGGGGTCTTTTGTGTTTCCATACAAATTGTGAAATTTTTTGTTCTAGTTCTGTAAAAATGCCAGTGGTAGTTTGATAGGGATTGCATTGAATCTATAGATTGCTTTGGGTAGTAGAGTCATTTTCACAATGTTGATTCTTCCAGTCCAAGAACATGGTATATCTCTCCATCTATATGTATCATTTTTAATTTCTTTCATCAGTGTCTTATAATTTTCTGCATACAGGTCTTTTGTCTCCTTAGGTAGGTTTATTCCTAGATATTTTATTCTTTTTGCTGCAGTGGTAAATGGGAGTGTTTTCTTGATTTCCCTTTCAGATTTTTCATCATTAGTGTATAGGAATGCAAGAGATTTCTGTGCATTAATTTTGTACCCTGCTACTTTAACAGATTCATTGATTAGCTCTAGTAGTTTTCTGGTAGCATCTTTAGGATCCTCTATGTATAGTCATCTGCAAACAGTGACAGGTTTACTTTTCTTTTCTGATTTGGATTCCTTTTATTTCCTTTTCTCCTCTGATTGCTGTGGCTAAAACTTCCAAAACTATGTTGAATAAGAGTGGTGAGAGTGGGCAACCTTGTCTTGTTCCTGATCTTAGTGGAAATGCTTTCAGTTTTTCACCATTGAGGATGATATTGGCTGTGGGTTTGTCATATATGGCCTTTATTATGTTGAGGAAAGTTCCTTCTATGCCTACTATCTGCAGGGTTTTTATCATAAATGGGTGTTGAATTTTGTTGAAAGCTTTCTCTGCATCTATTGAGATGATCATATGGTTTTTCTCCTTCAGTTTGTTAATATGGTTTATCACGTTGATTGATTTGCATATATTGAAGAATCCTTGCATTCCTGGAATAAACCCCACTTGATCATGGTGTATGATCCTTTTAATGTGCTGTTGGATTCTGTTTGCTAGTATTTTGTTGAGGATTTTTGCATCTATAGTCATCAGTGATATTGGCCTTTAGTTTTCTTTCTTTGTGACATCCTTGTCTGGTTTTGGTATCAGGATGATGGTGGCCTCGTAGAATGAGTTTGGGAGTGTTCCTCCCTCTGCTATATTTTGGAAGAGTTTGAGAAGGATAGGTGTTAGCTCTTCTCTAAATCTTTGATAGAATTCGCCTGTGAAGCCATATGGTCCTGGGCTTTTGTTTGTTGGAAGATTTTTAATCACAGTTTCAATTTCAGTGCTTGTGATTGGTCTTTTCATATTTTCTATTTCTTCCTGAATCAGTCTTGGCAGGTTGTACATTTCTAAGAATTTGTCCATTTCTTCCAGGTTGTCCATTTTATTGGCATAGAGTTGCTTGTAGTAATCTCTCATGATCTGTTATATTTCTGCAGTGTCAGTTGTTACTTCTCCTTTTTCATTTCTAATTCTATTGATTTGAGTCTTCTTCCTTTTTTTCTTGATGAGTCTGGCTAATGGTTTATCAATTTCGTTTATCTCCTCAAAGAACCAGCTTTTAGTTTTATTCATCTTTGCTGTCATTTCCTTCATTTCTTTTTCATTTATTTCTGATCTGATTTTTATGATTTCTTTCCTTCTGCTAACTTTGGGGTTTTTTTGTTCTTCTTTATCTAATTGCTTTAGGTGCAAGGTTAGGTTGTTTATTTGAGATGTTTCCCGTTACTTAATGTAGGATTGTATTACTATAAACTTCCCTCTTAGAACTGCTTTTTTGCATCCCATAGGTTTTGGGTCATCCTGTCTCCATTGTCATTTGTTTCTCGGTATTTTTTGATTTCTTCTTTGATTTCTTCAGTGATTACTTCGTTATTAAGTAGTGTATTGTTTAGCCTCCGTGTGTTTGTATTTTTTACAGATCTTTTCCTATTATTGATATCTAGTCTCGTAGCGTTGTGGTCGGAAAAGATACTTGATACAATTTCAATTTTCTTAAATTTACCAAGGCTTGATTTGTGACCCAAGATATGATCTATCCTGGAGAATGTTCCATGAGCACTTGAGAAAAATGTGTATTCTGTTGTTTTTGGATGGAATGTCCTATAAATATCAATTAAGTCCATCTTGTTTAATGTATCTTTTAAAGCTTGTGTTTCCTTATTTATTTTCATTTTGGATGATCTGTCCATTGGTGAAAGTGGGGTGTTAAAGTCCCCTACTATGAATGTGTTACTGCCGATTTCCCCTTTTATGGCTGTTAGTATTTGCCTTATGTGTTGAGGTACTCCTATGTTGGGTGCATAAATATTTACAATTGTTATATCTTCTTCTTGGATCAGTCCCTTGATCATTATGTAGTGTCCTTCTTTGTCTCTTCTAATAGTCTTTATTTTAAAGTCTATTTTGTCTGATATGAGAATTGCTACTCCAGCTTTCTTTTGGTTTCCATTTGCATGGAATATCTTTTTCCATCCCATTACTTTCAGTCTGTATGTGTCTGTAGGTCTGAAGTGGGTCTCTTGTAGACAGCATATATATGGGTCTTGTTTTTGTATCCATTCAGCCAATCTGTGTCTTTTGTTGGGAGCATTTAGTCCATTTACATTTAAGGTAATTATCGATATGTATGTTCCTTTTCCCATTTTCTTAATTGTTTTTGGTTTGTTATTGTAGGTCTTTTCTTTCACTTGTGTTTCTTGTCTAGAGAAGTTCCTTTAGCATTTGTTGTAAAGCTGGTTTGGTGGTGCTGAACTCTCTCAGCTTTTGCTTGTCTGTAAAGGTTTTAATTTCTCCATCAAATCTGAATGAGATCCTTGCTGGCTAGAGTAGTCTTGGTTGCAGGTTTTTCTCCTCCATCACTTTAAATATGTCCTGCCAGTTGCTTCTGGCTTGCAGAGCTTCTGCTGAAAGATCAGCTGTTAACCTTATGGGGATTCCCTTGTGTGTTATTTGTTGTTTTTCCCTTTCTGCTTTTAATATGTTTTCTTTGTATTTAATTTTTGACAGTTTTATTAATATGTGTCTTGGTGTATTTCTCCTTGGATTTATTCTGTATGGGACTCTCTGTGCTTCCTGGACTTGATTAGCTATTTCCTTTCCCATATTAGGGAAGTTTTCAACTATAATCTCTTCAAATATTTTCTCAGTCCCTTTCTTTTTCTCTTCTTCTTCTGGAACCCCTATAATTCGAATGTTGGTGCATTTAATGTTGTCCCAGAAGTCTCTGAGACTGTCCTCAGTTCTTTTCATTCTTTTTTCTTTATTCTGCTCTGCAGTAGTTATTTCCACTACTTTATCTTCCAGGTCACTTATCCATTCTTCTGCCTCAGTTATTCTGCTATTATCCCATCCAGAGTATTTTTAATTTCATTCATTGTGTTGTTCATTGTTGCTTGTTTCATCTTTAGTTCTTCTAGGTCCTTGTTAAATGTTTCTTGCATTTTCTCTATTCTATTTCTAATATTTTGGATCATCTTTACTATCATTATTCTGAATTCTTTTTCAGGTAGAGTGCCTATTTCCTCTTCATTTGTTAGGTCTGGTGGGTTTTTATCTTGCTCCTTCATCTGCTGTGTGTTTTTCTGTCTTCTCATTTTGCTTATCTTGCTGTGTTTGGGGTCTCCTTTTTGCAGGCTGCAGGTTTGTAGTTCCCGTTTTGGTGTCTGTCCCCAGTGGCTAAAGTTGGTTCAGTGGGCTGTGTAGTCTTCCTGGTGGAGTGGACTAGTGCCTGTGTTCTGGTGGATGAGGCTGGATCTTGTCTTTCTGGTGGGCAGGTCCACGTCTGGTGGTGTGTATCTGTTGACTTATGATTTTAAGCAGCCTCTCTGCTACTGGGAGGGGTTGTGTTCCTGTCTTGCTAGTTGTTTGGCATAGGGTGTCCAGCACTATAGCTTGCTGGTCGTTGAGTGAAGCTGCGTGCTGGTGTTGAGGTGGGGATCTTTGGGAGATTTTCACCATTTGATATTATGTGGAGCTGAGAGGTCTCTTGTGGACCAGTGTCCTGAAGTTGGCTCTCCCACCTCAGAGGCACAGCACTGACTCCTGGCTGCAGCACCAAGAGCCTTTCATTCACATGGCTCAAAATAAAAGGGAGAAAAAGTAGAAAGAAAGCAAGATAGAAAGAAAGAAAGGAAGGAAAAAAGGAAGGAAGGAAGAAATAAAGGAGGGAGGGAGGAAGGAAGGAAGGAAGGAGGGAATGAAGGAAAGACCAAAAGGAAGAAGATAAAATAAAATAGTTACTAAAATACAAAATAATTATTAAGAAAAAACTTTTTTTAAAAGGAAAAAAACAAAAACAAAACAAACAAACAAAAAAAACCGGACAGATAGAACCCTAGGACAAATGGTGGAAGCAAAGCTATACAGACAAAATCTGAAACAGAAGCATACACATACTCAGAAAAAGAGGAAAAGGGAAAAAAATAATAAATCTTGTTCTCAACGTCCACCTCCTCAATTTGGGATGATTCGTTGTCTCTTCATGTATTCCACAGATGCAGGGTACATCAAGTTGGTTGTGGAGATTTAATCTGCTGCTCCTGAGGCTGCTGGGAGAGATTTCCCTTTCTCTTCTTTGTTCTCAGAGCTCCCAGGGCTCAGCTTTGGATTTGGCCCCGCCTCTGCATGTAGGTTGCCTGAGGGCGACTGTTCTTCACTCAGACAGGACGGGTTAAATGAGCAGCTGATTCGGGGGCTCTGGCTCACTCAGGCGGGGGCGGGAGGGATGTGTGCGGAGTGCGGGGCGAACCTGCAGCAGCAGAGGCCGGCGTGACGTTGCACCAGCCTGAGGCGCGCCGTGCGTTCTCCCGGGTAAGTTGTCCCTGGATCACGGGACCCTGGCAGTGGCGGGCTGCACAGGCTCCCCGGAAGGGAGGTGTGGATAGTGACCTGTGCTCACACACAGGCTTCTTAGTGGTGGCAGCAGCAGCCTTAGCGTCTCATGCCCGTCTCTGGGGTCCGCGCTTTTAGCCGCGGCTCGCGCCCGTCTCTGGAGCTCCTTTAAGCAGCGCTCTTAATCCCCTCTCCTCACACACCAGGAAACAAAGAGGGAAGAGAAAGTCTCTTGCCTCTTCGGCAAGTCCAGACTTTTCCCCAGACTCCCTCCCTGCTAGCCGTGGTGCACTAACCTCCTGCAGGCTGTGTTCACGCCACCAGTCATCTCCGTCTCCCTGCGCTCTGCTCTGAGTGAAGCCGGAGCCTCAGCTCGCAGCCCCGCCCGCCCCGGCGGGTGAGCAGACAAGCCTCTTGGGCTGGTGTGTGCCGGTCGGTCGGCCCTGATCCTCTGTGTGGGAATCTCTCCACTTTGCCCCCCGCACCCCTGTTGCTGTGTTCTCCTTTGCGGCTCCGAAGCTTTCCTCCCCCACCACCCCCGTCTCCACCCGCGAAGGGACTCCTATTGTGTGGAAACCTTTCCTCCTTCACAGCTCCCTCCCACTGGTGCAGGTTCCGTCCCTATTCTTTTGTCTCTGTTTATTCTTTTTTCTTTTGCCCTACCCAGGTACGTGGGGAGTTTCTTGCCTTTGGGGAGGTCTGAGGTCTTCTGCCAGCGTTCAGTAGGTGTTCTGTAGGAGTTGTTCCACGTGTAGTTGTATTTCTGGTGGGGAGGAAGGTGATCTCCGCATCTGACTCTTCCACCATCTTCCCCTCTCCTACATTTTTTAATTTATTAATTCATCAAACAAATGTTTTTGAGTATCTATATGTGCTATGTATGTACTGCTAAGTGCTGGCAGTACATTAATGCGCCAAAGAGATGGAGTTTTTCTGCCATCCTGGCGGTTATATTCTAGTGGGAGAGACAAAAACAGATAAACATGCTGGATGTCTATCCTTTAAATTTTAATCTGAGCTTTTCTTTAATCATTGCTACTATAAATCATTTCTCTACATCTGTCTTCTGGTTCATTAAGTTATATGTGATTGATAATTTTTATATTATCTATGTTTCAAATATTAAATTTCAAGTCTTCTTTATAAAAATTCAGTTATTCTTTCCCCAATTTAGTTGTTTTCTATAGGCTCCTGTTCTATTTTCATTCCTTTCCTTATGCATGTAAGATAGTCTGGTAATTATGATATTTACATTTTTTAATATATATTCTGTCATGTATATTTTTTTCTCATTCTTACTTTGATGCATCGTTTCTTTTGTGATTTTGACCATAAACTGCTCATTTCCCCTGGAACTTTATATAATAGGAAATTTTTGATTCCTTGATGATACACTTCTCTTGATGATTATATTTTCTTCTGTCAGTCCTCAGGGAGCACTACAAACCTAAGCATACTTTAAATTAAATTGTCTACTTGATGTGTTATTTGTGAACACATGAGTAGCATAAATTCAAGCAAAAATCCATGTGATATCCAATTTATGATTAAAAATTCTAATAGAATTCCTTTTCTTTCTAGTTCCAAGTTTAAAATAGATATGTATTTTTACTGTCTCTTCTGCATAAAGGGTTTATCTTTCATTCATGTTTTTAAAACTAAAAGCACAGCCCTTTTCTCCACATCCTCTTCAGCATTTATTATTTGTAGACTCTTTGATGATGGTCATTCTGACTGGTGTGAGGTGATACTTCACTGTAGTTTTGATGTGCATTTCTCTGAATGTCAGCAGTGTTGAGCATCTCTTCATGTGCCTGTTGACCATCTGTATCTCTTCTTTGAGGAAATGTCTATTTAGGTCTTCTGCTCATTTTCTGATTGGGTTGTTTGTTTTTTTTTATATTGAGCTGTTTGTGCTATTTGTATATTTTGGAAATTAATCCCTTGTAGGTTACATCATTTGCAACTATTTTCTCCCAGTCTATAGGTTGTCTGTCATTTTGTTTATGGTTTCCTTTGCTATAAGTTTGATTAGGTCCCATTTGTTTATTTTTGCTTTTGTTTCTTTTGCCTTGGGAAACTGATCTAAGAAAGAATTGCTATGATTTATGTTAGAATGTTTTGCCTATGTTCTCTTCTAGGAGTTTTATGGTGTCATGTCTTCTGTTTAAGTCTTTAAGCCATTTTGACCTTATTTTTGTGTATGGTGTGAGGGAGTGTTCTAACTTCATTGATTTACGTGCAGGTGTCCAACTTTCCCCACACTACTGAAGAACCCTTCTACACTGAAGGTGGGAATGTAAATTGGTGTAGCCACAATGTAGCCACAACAGTATGAGGTTCCTTAAAAAACTAAAAATAGAGTTATCATAATGATCCAGCAATCCCACTCCTGGGCATATATCCGGAAAAGATGAAAACTCTAATTTGAAAAGATACATGAACCCCAATGTTCATAGCAGTACTATTTACAATAGCCAAGACATGGAAGCAACATAAGTATCCATCAACAGATGAATGGATAAAGAAGATGTGAGATACACACACACACACACATATATACACACACACACATATATATATATAATAAAATATTACTCAGCCATAAATAAATGAAATACTGCCATTTGCAGCAACATGCATGGACCTAAAGATTATCCTATTAAGTGAAGTAAGTCAGAAATAGAAAGACAAATACCATATGATATCACTTACATGGGGAGCCTAAAAAAATGATACAAATAAACCTATTTACAAAATAGAAACAGAATCACAGAGAAACTTATGGTTACCAAACTTATAATTATGAAAGGGAAAAGGGTAGGGGAGGGATGAGTTAGGAGTTTGGGATTAACAGATACACACTAATAAATATAAAATAGATAAACAAAAAGGACATACTGTATAGCACAGGGAGCTATATTCAGAATCTGTAAAAGAATATATATATACATATATGTACATATATATATATAATCAGAATCACTTTGCTGTATACCTGAAGCTAACACAACATTGTAAAATAAATTATACTTCAATAAAAAAAGAATAAATTATCTTGAAAGAAAATTTAAAAAGTATATGACTTTGGGGTTCTAAATTCACCAGGCATGTCATATTAGACTCTCATGACACATTAGAATCTTTTGTTTTTTTCTAACCCATGCAGTCCAAAGGGAAGGAGAAACTCCAAAGTCTGTCAAAATTTGGCAGAAGTCTTCAGAATGAAAGCTGGATTTGATACAATCACTTCGCTTCCTAGTTCCTATTTTCATTTTATTTTAGTCCTCTGCAGTTTCCTCACGATCTCTCTAGCTTACAGAGGCATTTAAGTATATTAACTTTTTCCAGCATATATATATATATATATTTCTCATCAAGTGGGGTTATTCTACAAGTTATTTTGTCCTTTGTTTTCACTGACAAAATTTGTATTAAATATTTATTTTTCCTACTTATCTTTAGTTACCGATGATTAAATTACACTTGAATTTCATTCTGTTAAATCCATGCATTCAATCATGTAAATCAGTATAAGGACTGAATAAAATTGTTCTGCAAGTAAATTTAATTAAGGATTTAATTCATCACCCATTAATCGACTTCATTACATTGATTATGACCTAGTTATTCTATAAATGTGTTTTAATCAAAATATTTACATCCATGTTAGAACAGAATTATATTGTTCCTCTAAAAGCACCTTTCCTGAGAACAGCTGTAGATTTTCACGATAGCAAGATGGTTTTATGCTCATAGAAGAAACTTTTGCTGTAAGTCCCTATCAGGATTCTTCAAAGTCATTTTTATACATTGCTATAAAAATGTCATCTAATGTGCTGTGTTGTTATGATGTTTATTTGGTTTGCCCTGTTATTCTCGTCTTTCCCACCACTAAACAGTTTTTATTGCTAGAGTTATTTCTTTATGGTAAATTATGGTGCACTTCGCAGTGTTTTGTTCTGTCAGGACGCGGGAATGCAATTCAGTAAGTAATATAACTACGAGTACTCTCAAGGCCTCATCAAAGCAATGCTATACCTGAAGGGATCTGATTTATAACCAGAGGCAGCCAGGCAGAATTATGCTGGATGAAAAATTCAAAAGTCTAAATAATATATAAAAAGAAAAAGAAAATAGAATATATCTCATTGCATCCAATTATTAGTTGGGAATTTTTTTTTGAGTTAAATCTGTAAGAGGAAGGATACTTGAATTCTTTAGAGAAAAGGCACTAAATAAATCTAAGTGGTTCTGAAAAGATACAATATTTTCTCAAAAAATAGAATAAATGTACTTAGAAAGATGTATAAAACATAATATTTCATAGGAATTTGAAGTAGGTATTTGGAGAAATATCTTTAAGCTCCCTTATTTTAATAGTGCTTTCCCCCACTAAATACATATTTAAATTGGAAGCAATAGTGCAATTAAGGAATGATCTTAAAGAAAATAATCTTTAGGCTTTCTACTGATATGAAAGAAACTTTAAAATGCTCTCATGTCTATGGAAGATGAGTTCCCTGTATCTTTGTTTAGTCTATATTGTAGAAAATTAACTTTTCTACTAGCACTTTAAAAGGGCATTTCCTTTTAACATGGCAGCAATAATTCTCAAAAATATCACACCATTCTGGATTATGCTGCATATTTTGTTTAAAAATAAATGTGTCTTTAGTTATCAAACTTCTGTTAAAATTAGAAAAACAAATTAAAAAATTAGAATCAAAGCAATATTTTACATGTGTAGCCTGGGTTGGTTATTGTTCTGTGGACAATAAGAATTTTATACAATGATAATCTTAGCATAGTTGGAATGGATATATTTTTGTCATTAAAATCAGTTTGTCAGATTTTGATTAATAGCATGATGATGGGTTAGTATGTGCTAATATCTCCCCTCCCTGAAGCCAACCTTGTATGTGTCCCAAAGTGAGAGAGTGGAGGGTAACTAGCTTTCTTAAACTAACTTTAAAATAAAATACAACACAACACACACACACACAAATCTAGATCTAGAAAGAGTATAAGAGTCATTGTTTTGGGGAAGAAATAGCAGTCCAGAGAGGAAGGGTGCTAAGAGGTAGAGTGGAGAGAGTTAAAAAAAAAAAACTCTCATTGCTCATTGCTACTCTGTGGTCACTATAAGGTAGGAGAAAAAATAAACAAAACTGAAGTCCCAAATCCTAGTTAAGGAAGGAGCTGCTCACAGAGAGAGAACCCCAGATCCACTTCAGATATTCACCTGAATAATATCAGTGCTTGCATGAGAGAAAAGATCAAACTGGGCAAAAGAACTATCTGAAATAATTAGAAGGATCTATCCCTATACTCACATAGGGCTGGGAATAGCACTTGTTCATACCAGTTAGACTGGCAAGCTCATCGCATGGATAGAGTACTCAGGAAGGTGTTGTCTCAGTAGTGAGGAATAAATAACCCTAGACTGAGCACAGTTCCAGACCCACTAATAAATCATAAAAGGAGCACCCAAGAGAATCTAATGGTTCTACACAACATAAGCTGCATTGTATAAAATAGCTTAAGACTATTTATAAGAAAAAAAAAATATCCAGCAACCAAGATAAAATTCATAATGTCTGGTATCCCTTCACAGATTGCCTGACATAAAGACAAACAAGCAAACAAGCAAAACAAAACAAAACAAAACAACAGAAAAACAAAACTCATATGAGATGATCATTTAAATCAGAATTAATAGATTTGCTAGAATTAGTAAACAAATACATTAAACCAGTTATTATAAGGGTAGTTCATATGTTCTAAATTTACATTGAAACAATGTGATACTACTTCACACTGTCTAGAATACCTAAAATTAAAAAGACTGATAATGTCAAATGTTGCCAATAATAAAGAGTAAGGGTAATTTTTATATTTTCCTGTTGGGCATGCAAAATATCATAATACCCTAATATTTTGGTGATTTTTTTATAACATTACATATATACCTTCCCTATAACCCAGCAACTCCACTTGTAAATACTTATGCAAAAGATGTGAAATTACATTGTCATAAAAAGATTTATATAAAAATTTTCATAAGAGCTTGACTTATAATATCCAAAACCTGGAAAGAGCCCTGGTATCAGCAAGAAAAGGAATAAACAAATTGGATTGAATGAAAATGGTGATACAGTGAAATGTGATCTTATAGTAGAATATAACTCATAAATAGAAAGGAGGAAGTGCTGCATGTGATGGAGTGACATGAGCAAGAGAGTGGAGTAGGAAGCCCTGGACCTTCCTTCCCCCCACAAACAGTAACTCATGGACAAATTCCTGTGGTGAGAAATACAGGAAGTAAATGAAAGGCTCTCGCATTCCAGACTAATGCAAAATCAGACATCCTGAGGCCAGTAGGGAGATTCAGGACAACCTCTTGCTTGAGTCCCTGCCCCTAGAAAAGCACCATAGGATCAGGAAGAGGTCCTTTAGCTCCCAGGTTCTGCCAGGTGAGGGAAGGTGTTTGTTCATGTGTTGAAAACTTCAACTTTTCTCAGGGAGCTTCCCAGAGGACTGGCTTTTGTCTTGCCAGTTTTGACATTTTGATGAATCCAGCATAATCTACCCCCCTAGGGGAGGACAGAGACAGCAGTTTGGACTGTTAGACACCATAGATCCTCTGCCTCTTCTCAGTGTAGAATGAGAGAATAAAAAATTCCAACTCTTGGGCTTCCCTGGTGGCGCAGTGGTTGAGAGTCTGCCTGCCAATGCAGGGGACACGGGTTCGTGCCCCGGTCCGGGAAGATCCCACATGCTGCGGAGTGGCTGGGCCCGTGGGCCATGACCGCTGAGCCTGCGCGTCCGGAGCCTGTGCTCCGCAACAGGAGAGGCCACAGCAGTGAGAGGCCCGCGTACCGCAAAAAAAAAAAAAAAAAAAAAAAAAAAAAAATCCCAACTCTTAGCTTCCCCCTGGGGAGGGAAAGAGTTGATCTGTGCATCCAATGCTGCAACTTCTTTGGAGCTGCCCAAAGAAAGGGTGTCTGTCTTGTCAGTCTTGTCTTGGGTCTGATGGGTCCAGTGTAGTCTAGCTGCCTGTGGGAGAATAGAGATGGTGACTGGGCTGGCTGATGCCAAAGCTCCCTACATGGTTAAACACAGAGTCAGCAGACAAAAACCACAGCTTCATGCTTCTCCCTGGGATGGGAAAGAGTTGATAGAGGTTCCCAGAATCTTTGGGCTGGGCTAACTGGTGGGAGTCATCTCCTGTATGAGACCAGTTTGTGAAGGCTAGGAGAGGTGCCTACTTTGTCTAATGCATAGACACCTACACAGAAATTCAAGCAAAATAAAGAATCAGGCAAAGATGTTCTAAACAAAGGAACAGAATAAATCTCCAGAGACTGACCCTAATGAAATGGAGCTATGTGATTTACTGGCTGGAGAATTCAAGATAGCTGTCGTAAAGGTGCTTACAGAGGCAAGAGAACAATGCATTATCAAAATGAGTATTTCAACAAAGATAAAAAATATAAAAAAGTAACAAAAAAAGTCACAGAGCTGAAGAGTACAATAAATGAACTGAAAAATTTACTAGAGGAGTTCTACAGTAACTATTTTAAGTAAAAGAAAAATCAGAGTACTTGAAGACAGTCCATTGGAAATTAGTCAGAGGAGCATAAAGAAAAAAGAATGAAAAAGTGAAGAAAGCTTAAGGTGCTATGGAATACTATCAAGTGGACAAATTAATGTTATGAAAATCTAAGGAGGAAAAGAAAGAGAGAAAAGACCTAGAAGCTTATTCAAGGACACAATGGTCAAAAACTCCCCAAATCTGAGGGAAAATGGACATCCAGATTAAAGAAACCCAAAGGACACTAGAGAAGAGGAGCCCAAAGAAATCCACACTGAGACACACTATAATTAAATTGTCAAAAGTCTAAAACTAAGAATTTTGAAAGTAGCAAAAGAAAAGCATCTTGCCGCATACAAGGGAACTCCCATAAAACTGTGAGTAGACTTTTCAGCAAAACCTTTTAGGCCAAAGGAGAGTGAGTAATATATTCGAAGAGCTGAAGGAAAAAAAACCCCTGCCAACCACAAATACTATATCTGGAACAACTGTCCAATAAAAAGATGAAAAAAACTTTCCCAGATGAACAAAAGCTGAGTGAGTTAGTTACCACTAGATTTGCCTTACAAGAAATGTTCTACAAAATTGTAATTAAAGGACACTAAACAGCAACACAATAACATAAAAAACATATGAAACTCATTGCTAAAGGTAAGTATGTAGACAAATACAGAGTACTATATTACTGTACTGGTGATGGATAAATCAATTTTAATTCTAGTATAAAAGTTAGAAGACAAAAGTATTAAAAATAACTATAACCAAAAATTTGTTAAAAATACACAATGTGAATAGATTAAATTGTCATAACAATAACAAAAAGTGTGTGGGGGAGAAATTAAAGTGTAGAGTTATTGTGATTGAACTTAAGTTGTTATCAGCCTAAAATAGACTGTTATAACTATACGATATTTTATGTAAGCCCCAAGGTAACCACAAAAATATTACCCAAAGAAGATATACAAAGAAAAATACAAAGGAATCAAAGCACAAAAAATTAAGCAAAACACAAAAGAAGACTGCACAAGAGGAAAAGACAGACTAAAGAATGCAAAAGTAACAGAAAATAATTAACAAAATGACAAAAGTAAATCTTTTCCTATCAATAATTACTTTAAAGGTAAATGTGTTAAACTTGCCAGTCAAAAAAGTATAGAGTAATTGAATGGATAATTGTCTCCAAGAAACTCACTTTAGATTTAAGGAAACCCATAGGCTGAAAGTGAAGGAATGGAAAAAGATATTCCATGCAAATGGCAACCAAAAGGGAGGGGGTAGATATACTTATGTTAGACAAAGGAGACTTTAAGTCCAAAGCTGTCACACGAGACAAAGAAGGACATTATATTATGGTAAAAGGGTCAATTCTCCAGAAAGTTATAAAAATTATAAATATATATGCACCTACCACCAGAGCACCTAAATATATAAAGCAAGCATTG
This sequence comes from Phocoena sinus, assembly GCF_008692025.1. Taxonomy (NCBI): domain Eukaryota; kingdom Metazoa; phylum Chordata; class Mammalia; order Artiodactyla; family Phocoenidae; genus Phocoena; species Phocoena sinus. The sequence goes on from NC_045783.1 coordinate 18,525,685, forward strand.
TGACAGAAATGATGGGAAAATAGACAGCAATACAATAATAGTAAGTGACTTCAATTTCTCACTTTCAGTAATGGATATAACATCTTGACAGAAGATTAATAAGGAAACAGAACTTGAACAACACTATTGATCAGATGTTCATTTGATCAAGTCAAATGAACCTAGAAGACATAGAACACTGTAACCATAGCTGCAGAGCACACATTCTCAAGTGCACACAGACCTTTCTCCAGGGTAGATCACATGTCAGGTCACACAAATTTAAGAAGATAAAATCATACCAAATATTTTTTATGACCACCTTGGAATGAAGATAGAAATCAATAACAAAGTAAAGCTCAAAAATTCACAGATATGTGGAAACTAAGCAACCCACTCTTGAACAACCACTGGGTTAAAGAATTTTAAAAAATGAAACTAGAAGTACATTGAAACAAACAAAAACACAACATACCAAAACTTGTGGGATGCAAAAACAGCAGTCCTAAGTGGGAAGTTCGTAATAACAAATGCCTACTTTATAAAAATAACAAAGATCTCAAATGAACACTCAAACTTTACACTCTAAGGAGCTAGAAAAAGATGAAAAAAACTAAGCTTAAAATCAGCAGAAGGGGGCTCCCCTGGTGGCGCAGTGGTTGAGAGTCCGCCTGCCGATGAAAGGGACACGGGTTCGTGCCCCGGTCTGGGAAGATCCCACATGCCGCGGAGCGGCTGGGCCCGTGAGCCATGGCCGCTGAGCCTGCGCGTCCGGAGCCTGTGCTCCGCAACGGGAGAGGCCACAACAGTGAGAGGCCCGCGTATCGAAAAAAAAAAAAAAAATCAGCAGAAGGAAGGATTTAGCAGATTAGAGCAGAAATTAACATAATAGAAAGTAGAAAAATTAGAAAGAAATCAATGAAACTAAGAGCAGCCTTTAAAAAGAGTGATATTCTGTAATATGTGACATTGTGCTTAGTGAAATAAGCCAGTCACAGAAAGCCAAATACTGCATGATTCCACTTACACGCGGTATCTAAAATTGTTAAATTTATAGAATCAAAGAGTGGAATGGTGGTTGCCACGAGGTGGGGAAAACAGGGGATTACTAATCAACTGGCATAAAGGTTTAGTTAAGAACGGTGAATTAGCTCTACATAGATAGGTACAACACTGTACCTATAGTCAACAATAGTGTATTGGACAGTACGCTTAAAAATTTAAGGTAGATCTCATGGTAAGTGTTTTTACCACAATGGAAATTTAAAAGGAGGAAGTACTGATACACTCACAACACAGATGAATTCCTCAGGGATTATATGGACTGACGGAAACCAGAAGCAAAAATGTTTACAATGCATGATCCCATTTATACAAAGTTCTAAAACAGGTGAATGATGGAGATAAGAACAGTAGTTGATTTGGGAGTGTGGTGTGGTATTGACTTCAAATGGGCGTGATTTAACTTTCTAGCATGATAGAAATATATCTTGATAGGGGTATGGGTTACACGTTCACAAAACAACCATACATATTTTGGGAGAACATAAATTTAAAAAAAACATTCGTTGAGTACTTTACAATGGATATTATATGAGGATAGGATTGGAGTATGGGAATAAATGGTGGTGGCCTTGCTCAGATCAATGACCATAATGTGACTTGATGACTCTGAGCAATTTAACTCTATGTAAATCAAGAAAGAAAAAAAAGTAGTTTGGAGTTAAAAGGCATTATAATTTCTCCAAAGAACTTTGCTTTCATGCTGCATAAATTACCACAAGTTGATTAGATAACCTGAATAGGGTGGCATATGAATAATGTCTGCCTTACTTCAGGCAGGCAGGACACTCCCAATTTGTTTATACACGCACAAACACAGTTTTTTTGTTCATATTATCACATGATAAATTAATGAATAATGTTTTATTTAATGTAGTGAATTGTTTCGATTTTTTAAAAATGGTGGCAATAATTTTTTTTAAGGACAAGTTTTTAGGGCAGTTTTGGGTTTACAACAAAATTAAGAGGAAAGTACAGAGATTTCCCATATATTCCCTGCCCCTACACGTGCATAGCCTCTCCTATTACTGACATCCCGCACCAGAGTATACATATGTTACAGTTGATGAACTTCCATTGACACGTCGTAATCACCCAGACCCCACGGTTTACATTAGGGCTCACTCTTGGTATTGTGCACTCTATGGGCTTGAAAAAATGTATAATGACATGTATCCATCATAATAGAACAATGCAGAGTATTTTCACAACTCTAAAAATCCTCGCTGCTCCACATACTCATTCCTACTCCCTCCCCTAAAGCACTGGCAACAACTGATCTTTTTACTCTATCTGTAGTTTTACCTTTTCTAGAATGTATGTAGTTGGAGTCATACATTATGTAGTCTTTTCAGATTGGTTTCTCTCACTTAACATTTAAGTTTCCTCCATGTCTTTTTATGGCTTGATAGTTTATTTCTTTTTAGTGCTGAATAATATTCCATTCTTTGGATGTAACACAATTTTGCATTCACCTACTAAAGAACATCTTGGCTGCTTTCAAGTTTTGTCAATTATGCATAAAGCTGCTGTAAACATCTATGTGCATAGATGGACAAAAGTTTTCATGGACAGAAGTTTTCAATTCTTTTTTGGTAAATACCAAGGGGCATAATTGTTGGATTGTATGGTTACCATATGTTTAGTTTTGTAAAGTATTCAAACCATCTTTCAAAGTGGCTGTACCATTTTGCACTTCCATCAGCGATGAACGAGATGAATGAGAGTCACTATTGCTCCATATCTTTGCCAGCATTTGCTGTTTTAGTGCTTTAGATTTTGAACACTCTAATAGTTGTATAGTGGTATCCCATCATTTTGCAATACATTTTAAATATTTCTTATATATTCTCAACAGTCTGCAGTGTTTTGTAGACCTTTACATTCTGTATTTTATATTTCTAAAATAGTAGTTCAAACTACATTTATAAGGCCCTCATTCCCACCACCTTCTCCAAAGATCCTCTTATCCTTTTCCCAGGTGTATATCTGCCTTCCCTCTAGCCCACATTAATAGAAACAAGCATTGAGAAAAACTGTAAAAAGAAATAAGAATTCTATAGTTCAATTAGATATTCTATCACTAGCATAACTATTCAGATTTTCTCAATACTGGCTTCTTGTCTTTGACAACCTATTGGCTTTTCCCTGGCACTTCTCGTAGGGTTTTTTCTGTCTACTAGCCTATTCTCAGACACTTGCTCTGAGCACTAATTACATAGCTCTTAATTGATCTTTGCTTAAACCATTAATCTTACTGATAGGATTTCTAAGCCTCTGCTTACTTTCATTTCTCTCCTAATTGTATCAAGTAGATCTGAATTACCTTTTAAAAGGGATAAATGTAATATCATTGCATTTCCTAATAGTTATTCCTATTGCACTCATTCTGTATCACTGCTTCTGGATGAATGACCTCTATTTTAACACATGAATTTCTAAGGGGCCAATTTCTTTTTCTTTTGCAGGGAAGCAAGTAGCAAGATATAGAGCAACAAAGCTAAAGATGTAATAAAATAATGAAGCAAATTTTTATCTTTCTTTTTCAAAGTTCCTGCATTAGACAACAAATGTATGTTGCAATGTTGAGGACCCAGCTCTTGCTGCTTCAATTTTTTTCCTGTGATATTTTCTCTAAGCCAACTTGATAGGGATTAAAAGATTCAAAAGAATCTCCAAACTATTAAAATTATTAAGTGATTTTAGAAAGGTTGCTAGGTACAAGTTTGCTGAAAGAAATACATAATATCAATAAGCAAATAGAAAATGAATCTCCCAAATACTATTATTAGAAAATCATCAGAGATATCAAATATCCAGAAGCAGAATAAAAATATTTGAGAGATCACTACTGAAAACTACAAATCACTGCTGAAGATTGAAGATTAGGTTAAATTAAGCGATATACAATGTTCATGTGGGAAAAGCCTCAATATTATAAAGTTGTCAGTTCACTCCGTAGTGATCTGTACACTCAGAGCAATTGTGGTAAAGACACTATCAGTAATATCATGTGGAAATTGACAAGTAGATTTTTAAACTTGCATTAAAATGCAAAGGGTTAAAAGTATTTGAGGCAGTTTTGAGCTAGAAGACACAATATCAGACATGAAGACCTAGTAAAAGCTATAGTTACTAAGATGCATACTATTGGCAAAAAGATAGAAATAAACAAACAGGATAAAGAGGCCAGAAGTCAATACAAATACAATCACCTGTTTTATGGCAAAGTGCAAAGACTGTCTTTTTGATAAATGAAGTTGAATCAGTTGTATATCTAAGGAGGCAAAAATAAACTTGCCCTGTATTTTTTATAAAAATCAACCCCAGGGGTATTTCAGATCTAAATGTAAAAGTTTAAACAATAAAACTTTTTAAATTAAATGTAAGTAAATACTTCTTACTTTGAATTATGCAACTATATCTTAAATCGGACACATAATATATTACCCATAAAGAAAAAATGATAAATTTTATCATGTTTAAGTTATGTTTATCAAAGATATTATTAGGAAAGGGAAAGATAAACCAAAAGGTTGGAGGATGTATATGCAATACATATCTTAGAAAGAACTTACAAACAGTATATAAAAAGAATTTCTACAAATCAGTAAGAAAACTACAGTACACCTAGAAAAGAAAATGGTAACATTTTGAACAGGTATTTTACCAAAATGAGATTCTACTAGGCAATAAATATATGACAAGGCATTTACCATTATTAGTCATCATGGAAATACAAATTAAAATCAATATGAGATACCACTACATAATCACAAGAATGACTAAAATGAAATACACAGGCAAGCCCAAGTATTATCAAAATGTAGAGCAGGGCTTTCCTGGTGGTGCAGTGGTTGAGAGTCCGCCTGCCGATGCAGGGGACACAGGTTCGGGCCCGGTCCGGGAAGATCCCACATGCCACGGAGCAGCTGGGCCTGTGAGCCATGGCCGCTGAGCCTGCGCATCCAGAGCCTGTGCTCCGCAATGGGAGAGGCCACGACAGTGAGAGGCCCGTGTACCGCAAAACAAAACAAAACAAAACAAAAAGAATGTAGAGCAAATGGAACTTTCATACCCTGCTGATGGGACACATAGTCACAGAAGAGAAAAACTGCTGAAATCTCAAATTAAACTCCTGAAAGGAATGGTTGTGTGTGGGGGGGGGACAGGAAATAGTTACAACACAGAGAAACAAAGATTAGAATTACAACAGTCTACTTGTTAGAAGACAATGAAATCATGAAAGAAAGAAAGGAAGATAAGGAAGGAAGGAAGGAACAATCTGTCAACCCAGCATTCTATGTCCAGCAAAGGAATCTTTAAAAAATGAAGGTAAAATAATGACTTTTCCAGGCAAATAAAAAAACTGAGGTAACTTATCAAAAGCTATGTATCATCTCCTAAATTTAGTGAAATGGAAGATTTTTGGTCATCATGATATAATTCAAGCACTGTTATAATTCAAGTGATTTGGGTAATAACATCTCCAAATATATGGAACTGTACAGAGATAAAGAACATGACTAATATTTTGAACAAATTTGCATTGACACAGCTGGATTTCTGAGTCTACTCATCCCCAAAATGGTGGACATTGACTATGCTCTACAAAATATCATGAACCTAGACCCATTGTAGACAATAAAAGAGGAGTATGGTCTAATAGACACAGAATACTGCACACACATGTCTGGTTGTTCAGAAATTCCTCGTGTTTTATCAAGTTTCATCTGAGCTGAAGCCAACAAGATACTCCTGCCTAAGACTTGGGATATATTATCATGTTCTGGTAATCTTTGAGGAAATACGTATTTTTACAGTAATATTAAAAATAATAGTTCGAATATGCGTGGCAGTAAAGTTTATAAAATATTGCATAAGTAGTGGCTTTAAAATAAAGTATTAAGAAGTATCTCCAAAATGCAATATATTTAAAACACACTATGTATCTAGAAATAGGATAAAAGAAGAAATCTCAGAGACAGGAAAGAGATAATTTGTTGCAGATCTAGTTCAAGGTATGGTGATGCCAAAAAGAGACCAAAGGGAAGACTGTAGAACTGTAGAGGCAAAAATATTTTAAAATCGTAAGCCTACATTTTCTTAATGCAGAAAGTGTAATCTTTACACAAACACACACATACACATGCACACTTCTTTTCCAGTGATGGTTAATAAAATCTGGCCTAGACCCAGAGTATGTAGGATTTCAATTAGCAGATCTAGCAAGAAAGATTTCCAAGATAATTTGTTAATCACGTATTGTGAAAAGTAGGATTCTAAGTCATATTGTAATTTGAGAACTTCTATGATATAACTAGAGGCTGCAAATGTTTTTAAAGTTTTTGAATGAAGAAACAAAGAATATAAATCCTGATCCATGTTGAAAATAAAAATTCATTTGTCAGATTTCTATCTGCCATAAGTTTTGAAGGATTATTTGTAGATAAAAATTACTTGTAGATGTCCAGACTTCGTAAGTTGTATGTTATTGCCTGTGAAATGCAACCATCAATCACTTTACTAATAGATAGTCAGCAAGAAACAGTATCCAGCCTAAGATTTGTAGGTGCCAGCTTGAAACAATTTCAATCTAAAATAGACCCAGAGGATATAAAATGGAGAATCTCACATATGTGCCCTTAGGAAGACAAAACTTAGGGATTATGAGACTGATTTCTTGTAAAGGCCCAATTTACAGAAAATTGATGGTGTCATAGTTTTCGTGGATGATGGGAGGTTGATCAGAGGTTTTCTCATATCACCCTTGGGAAGTTTTGCCGAGGCGTGAACAGAAGATGACCCAGGTCAGGTTGTTTTACAAAGTGGGCTGAATTGAACTTTGTGTGACTGGGCTAATTTTGTCTGCTTGGGAAGTGTTCAAGGCTGTTCTCTTATTGTTTTTGATTTTATTGACTGTAACTGAAACTTCCCCTCTTTACATTCCCTGCGCTTGAATACGGCCTGCCCCAAACTCTTAGTGGACTTGCCTGTAGCATACTACTGTTTGCTTGTCCCAAATTGCAATACCTCTGCTATTCCTGAATTAACTCATTTTTAAAAAATCTTGCCTCAGTGTAACTCTTAATTTCAGTCAACACCAGCTAGATGAGTTTCTGAGTTTTATTGCTTAGGAGGTAGAGTTTCAACTCAATGCATTTACTTCCTCTCCTTTAGCTTCTGGATAATTAATATACAGATTTAAGCAAATTCTTTGTCTTTTCAAATGCAGAAGAGATGCATTATTTTCCTAATACGCAAAATAAAATGAAAACATAAATTTAAAATGGAAATATGAAAATAAAAAGAACACCAAATAAAAAGAGCAGAATGCCACCAGAATTATAGGCTAAAATTAATAAGCTAGATCAAAAAGAATTATTCATGATAAAAAGTGAGGTTTTTAACTAAAATATCAGTCATGAATCTTAGTAAGCAAAGGAAATCAGAATATTGAAGGATAAAATAAGGAGAAAGAAATAAGAATAAAATTAATCTATAATGCAATATTTTTTATTTTTGTAGGATCAAGGAGAATAGTAGTTTGAGAAATGTGATATTAAACTATGTATTTGACCTTTTTTTTAAGGTTTTATTTATTTATTTATTTTTGACTCTGTTGGGTCTTTGTTGCTGCATGTGGGTTTCTCTAGTTGCAGCGAGCAGGAGCTTCTCTTCGTTGCGGTGCGCAGGCTTCTCATTGAGGTGGCTTCTCTTGCTGTGGAGCACGGGCTCTAGGTGCATGGGCTTCAGTAGATGCAGCCCATGAGCTCAATAGTTGTGGCTTGCAAGCTCTAGAGCGCAGGCTCAGTAGTGTGGCATCCAGACTTAGTTGCTCTGCGGCATGTGGGATCTTCCCAGACCAGGGATCAAACTTGTGTCCCCTGCATTGGCAGGTGGATTCTTAACCACTGCACCACCAGGGAAGTCCGTGTATTTGACTTTAAAGTATATACCCAACTCAGTTCTTTGCAAGAATTAGCCTCTTTTAAATTGCCCGTAAAATACTTTAAAAAAGTGATTACATATCATATTCAAAAAGTCAATAAATTTAAAGAGGTAAACTTTTTATATGATAGCTATATGGTATGATCTATCTATCTATCTATCTAGATATATACTCTGATACAATAAAATAAAACTAGAAATTAGCAATAGACAAAAAATTACTCCTCGGGCTTCCCTGGTGGCACAGTGGTTGAGAGTCTGCCTGCCGATGCAAGGGACACGGGTTCGTGCCCCGGTCCGGGAAGATCCCACATGCCGTGGAGCGGCTGGGCCCGTGAGCCATGGCCACTGAGCCTGCGTGTCCGGAGCCTGTGCTCTGCAATGGGAGAGGCCACAACAGTGAGAGGCTGGCGTACCGCAAAAAACAAACAAAACCCATATAAACTGTAACAAACCAATGACCAGAGGCAAATTTTAGGTCATTGAATGATTTCCATTATTAAACAGAATTAAACAAAAATGAATGAAAATATATGAGCTAATATATTTCATTCTGGAAATTAGAATAAGAACAGCAAATGCCTTGAAACTTTGAAACAAAAAGTTAATGGGATAAGGAAATAGCCATTTCATAAAGATTCAAGAAGAAATTAAAGCATTATAAAAGAAAGTTAAGGATTGGTAAATGTTATTTTTCTTTCTTTTTCACACACCATTTGCATTTAAGATTTATCCAATTTGGGGATTTACATTTTATCCTTCCATCTAGCTTTGGTATAGTGCTTCAGACTAAATAACCACCACATCTTCTTAGTAATCCTCTTAGTGATAGACATCTATAAACTGTCTTCTTCACAAACAAGACTTTTATAAACATCTTTGCACATACCTTATTCTGATCCTGTTGAAATTTTCTCTGGCATATATATGGGACCTTGATTTCTACTTTATTCTTTTTTTTTTTTTTCGGTACGCGGGCCTCTCATTGTTGTGGCCTCTCCCGTTGTGGAGCACAGGTTCCAGACGTGCAGGCTCAGCGGCCATGGCTCACAGGCCCAGCCGCTCCGCGGCATGTGGGATCTTCCGGACCGGGGCACGAACCCTTGTCCTCTGCATCGGCAGGCTGACTCTCAACCACTGCGCCACCAGGGAAGCCCTCTGCTTTATTCTTTATACAGTTGGGGAAGAAGAAATTTTTTTCTGCACTTCGAGGTTCTCCTCAAAGAGTTAAAATTGGTATAAGAGTTGAAGTTGATATGAGACAGATTAATAGGAGAAAATCAAACAAAAGTTTAATGACATGTATACACAGCAGGGACCTAGAAAAACTGAGTAACTTGCCAAAATGGCTGAAACCCTCACTTTAAATACCATCTTGAGCCAAAGACAAAAGAGAATGTTGGGAGTAGTAGTTTGGAACTTCTAAAGGGAGGAAGGCAATTCACATGGAGATGGAAAAGCAAATGTTTGGTAAACAAATGTTTGCTGGGCCAGGCAGAGACAGTGGGCGGCAGAGTGGACCGTGATCTCTAGGTCTTTTTAAGGTTCCCTGATCACACCTAGCCCATGTTCTTTGAAGATATCTCTGATGATAGTGTAACCACAGAACCAGCCCCCAAACTGGCCCTATACTGTTTCTAACAAGATACTGAGTTTTTCAGAGATAACAGAACAAAACCTCAAGTCATACAGTTGAAGCATGCGCAGAGGAGAAAATTTTGACTTCAAACAACATCTGGACCAAAGTTTCTCCCCCCACCGTAGAACCAAAGGACCAGGGCATGAGCAGGAAGCTGAATGCTGGAATGCTGAAGAAATGAAGCGTCCAGAGTCCAGGAAGATCCGGTGCTGGAGCCCCTTTACCATGCTTCATCATAAATGGTCAAGCTCCAAAGCCCTCCCATCGAAACCTGCCCCCCCAGCACTTCCGCATACAACCTTGATCCCCTAACTCATAAAAGTTTGACCAGACTGGGGAGACAGGGTTGAGTTTATCCTCCTGTCTCCTTGTTGACCTCACAGTAGAGCTTTTTTTCTCTTCTTGAAAGCCAGTTCCATAGGATTGGCTTCTGTGCTTGTCAGGGAGCAAGCCCTTTGCTCATTAACAATAGCTCTATTCCTGGAACAGACCCTCTATCTAAATTATTTTAGGTAGTTAGGGGGAGGGTCAGAGTTTCTCCCTGAATCTTTTGGACGTTGTTTTCATCTTGAAATAATCTGCATGCCAAAGAGGTATTTGGGGATGGCAACTTTTGCTCCCCTACAATGCTGTCAAAGAAAAAATTATTCTGACACTTGTTCAGGACAGCAAGGTAGAGTTTATTCAGGGGTCTACGACAATGGGGTTTTGCAGTAGGGGAAGGAGATTCAGCTTGTCGAGCTTAAAAGCAAAAGAGCCAGTTATTTTGTAAGCAAAATGAGTTTATTCGGGTATAGCAGAAAAATTGCAGCTCTGGACTTGGACAGTATGGTGAACCGTAGATCAAGACGATAAAGGGAAGGTCAGCTTTCATTAGGGTTTTAGGAGGAAACTGGGGAAGGCTTTGGTGGTTCTTCATTGGCTGCAGGAGGTGGGCAGCTTGTTGTTGATGGGTCACAAGGAAATCTTTCTTCCTCATGGAGCCTTGGAATTGCAGTGGGTGATACTGATTCTTATGTGAGAGCAGCGTCATTTTCGATGAGGTTTCCTTTATTTTCACAGGCTCAACTCTGAATACAAAGAAAAGTGGGAATTTATGACAAGAAAAATATTGGGGGTTTGGTGGATGGAAAATTACTTAAAGGGTAGAGTTATTCTTTGTTAAACAGACCTAACAGAATTCTTACTGAAGGCAGGTCAGGGGGATCAGATATAACCTGAGAGGCATGATGGAGAATGAGGAATTTGATCAGACATCAAGGGTGGGAGATTCTGCCTAAACTGACTTAACTGGATTCTTGCTAAAACTGGAGTCTATAAGGACAGAGACTGAACCCAAGGTTGGAACTTGGGGAGCAGAGGGTCAAAGGAGCCTGAGGAAAGTTTGGTCACGGGGAGAATCTTTGTTAATACTATAAGCCCTGCCAGCTGAGCTCTACTCCCAGCAGTAGGGCATGAAGGCTTCTCTCTCACACGTCTCTACCCGTGTTTGTTATTACTAAATTTTATGATGTTTGCCAATCTTATGGGTATAAGGTGCTCTCATTCTTCAGGTGAGGAGAAACTTTTTTCTTTGTCTTCTGAAATTTAGGAGCTGAGGCCTGTGGAAGGAAACTGACAAGACAGATTAACTGAAGAACAAGATTTATTCATATGCATAGGGAAGCCAACAGAAGACGTAGCTGGCCCTTTAAATGGTTAAAGTTGAAGGCTTATAAACCTAATTTAGTGAGGGAGAAATAACTTTTATAGGTTGAACAAATTGCTTTCTTTAGGAAAGACAATGGATTTTTAGGAGAACTAGTGTCAGATAAGAACGTTTGTGATAATGTTTGTCTGTACAGGTGTGTATGGTCTTTCCATCTGCTTCAGTGTCGTAAAAACCCTCTGGAGAAGGGATTTATGGTAAGTGTACTCTTGGCCTGTCTCCGGGAGTAGAAGCTGCCCCAAGAGGGAATCTATGGCCGCCCTCATTTCTCAGAAAGTTCTGCTTTTAGTCAGATAAGGGAAGCTCCGAGAAGGTTTCTTTTTCCATTTGTTGAATCTCAAACATCTTCATCTTAAAATAATCTTTAGACCAACTTTGGGTCTCTGCGTAGGACCCCACAATATGGTTTGTTTCAAGTTGCAGTGTTCCAATTTCCAGTGAGGTTGAGCATGACAGATTTTTGGGTTTCTTAAATGATCTGTTCATACCCCCTTGCAGGGGCTTGCCCATCTGGAATTCAAGTTACTTGATTACCTTGAGACCTCTGGTCCCTAATGTGTTCAAGAAAACTATGGTTTGTAGTTTGCCCACCAGAAGACAGGTTAGTTTTATAAGTGGGGAGGGTGATATATGAGAGATAAATGTTAGGAAAATGAAATAAATGAAAGCCAGAATGCAAGGAGACTATTATAATTCTGGAGATGAAATGGCTGTAGTTCAAAGGATAGAACAGAAGCCACAGTTAAAATACATACACCCAGTTTTTTGTTCTTTCCCTTAGTAATAGACCTCCCCAATCTGTTCCAAGCTCATACTGCTGGCTGCATTACAGGCCATCAAATCGAGAGACGAATTGTTGGGGCAAGGATTAGCGACTTTATTGGGAAAGCCAGCAGACTGAGAAGAAAGGTGGACTAGAGTCCCAAAAAACCATCTTGCCCAGGTTTGGATGTTAATTTCTTTTATAAAGCAAAGAGCGGGAGGTGAGGAGGTAAAGTAAGAAAGGTCATAAGTTGTTGCAAATATTTCCTGGTTCCAGCCAGACTCCAGAGGGAATGTGTTAATTTCTTCTTTCCTGCAGTCATTCACAGGTGGGTGTGATCAGGATGCTTCCTGTGAGTTTAAACAAAGGTACTTTAGCCTAACACTCAGTCTAGCAAGGCAGTGTTCCTGGAGTTGGGTCATTATGTATACTGTAAGCTATAGGCAACATCCCTTTAGTGATTAACTTGCAGCAAAAGCAGTAGGATAGGAAGGTTAAAGTAAAAGGAACAGATCCAATGTGGAGTTGGATTTGTTCTTCCCTATTACAAATCTATAGGCTGTAGCATCTAAGTGGTTAAGAACCTGGGTTTGAAACCTGGCAGACTGGTTTTGAATCATGACTCTCCTTCCTACCAGTTATGGTCTCTTGGGTAGGTTTCTTTATGCACAGTTTCTCATCTTAAAATAGGGAAGTTAATACTACCTACCTCACAAGATTGAAATTAAATGAGTTCACCCATAAGATATGTCACTACGTTTAAATAATTTAAATAAATTAAAGTTCTCTGCCACTCATTTTATCTTGATAATCACTTAATCATATGTATATTTTAAAAAAAATCTAATGTAGAAACTTAGATGAGTGGGACTTCCCCAAGGTAACCCAACATTAAATGATGGAAACTGGACTGGAAACTCAGTACTCTTAATCTCCAGAAAAGATTCCTGTTTCCTCTCTATGCAATTTTTCTCTAGTCATTTTTTTGGTCCTTTTCCATATCTTTAAGGAATTAGTTAATTACAATCTATAGTCACTTCTAGCAACAAAATTATGTGCTGTAAATACAACATGAATTTACAAAATGCATGGGCTCACGGTTAGATTAAATTTTCTGTCGTAATTCACATTTATATTTCATAGGCCTAACCATATGTTTATATGAAGTAAATGCTTTGGCTCAAAATCAGAGGAAATATAAGTAGTTTAATGCTCTAATCATGACCCAAAGAGCTCCTATTTGAACCTACAATCATCTTTTTTTTACTTTGCTCGAATCCTACCTTCCCTAAGAGAAAATTCAGTTAATGTAACCTGTCATATGAAGAAAATAAACTCTATGGATCTTTACCAGCATCCAACAGCTTATATCCTAAAAAAAAAAAAAAAAAAGCATGTAAGCCTTTTCTTCATGTTTATGCTTAAGGCAGCTTTATTGGCTGTTTTTCTGTAAGGCATATTTTCTTTTACTCTATACTGAAAAGTTTTAAAATAATAGCCTACTTGTAAAATTAGCTGTCAATAGACATAGTTTATATTCTTCATCATACAACCATAAACAGGTATATTTTGATTAAAGAAAAAAGATTAAAACTCAGCATAAAGCTAAGCTAATTACTACCATGGCAGTGAATATACATGATTTATAATAGATATTCAAATGAAGAGTTTTAAAATGGATTGGAATTCGAAGTTTTCATTCCATCTGTATAACATTTAGCTCTAGAACTCTCTATGACAGTACAGTAGAGCCTGAGGGAATAAATCTTGAGGTAAGAAGTCAACAGTAGTCATGTAAATACTGTGTCATTAACAATCATTAAATCCCTTCTTGATATAAGGACTTCAATTACTCCTCTCTTTAAGTACAAATTTAGCATTTGACCTTTTACACCTATAGGCTGAAAACCTACAGTTAAATAATTAAATGTAGTAAAATGAGTTCAACCCCATTTAATCAATTTGAAAAGAGAAGCAATAAGTGCAAGCCTGATTAGAGCTGTTAGCGCGCTTGGGTGCTATTATTTGAATAGTTGTCCACCAAAGAAAGAAAAAGAAATACTAAAAAACATGAATCAAAACACAGAAACAGTTTTCTAGGGTAGCATTTTAAACTTTACTACATAGTTTATACTTTTTTTTTTTTTTGCAATAAATGTTCAGATGAATTAGTTAAGGTCCAGGCTGATGCTAAGAGCATTTATTATAATGGGTTATTAAGAGATGAAGCTCATCATAGTAAGGGATAGCAGAAAATGCCATCCCAAAATATGCCCCTCTAGTGTACGATTATTTTGAGCTGAAGGCAATTGAGAAGAAGCAAATATAAAAAAAAAAAAACTCTGTCCTCCCCTATTTGCCTAAAAGCAGGATACAAATTTGTAAAGGTATCCCCTTCCCCTTTTTATCAGGTGTCCTGCTCCCTCCCTCTACTGGAGAAAATTCCAAACCATCATTAGCCTTGAGATAGCATCAGAAGACTCTATGTAACAAACCTTGCTAAACTAGCCTGTAACTACCATTAATTTCCACATATATTTTCTTTCCTGCAGTTTGCTTCCCCTAGTAGATCAAAGTCCTTTTCCTTTGTCTTGCTACTTGTCTGGAATTTTATTGTTCTTTTGTTAAGGTGCTTAAATAAGCCCAAGTTCTTACCACCTGTTTGAGTTACTCATTATGGAGTGGTCCCATGGGTATGTGTGCACATGTTAATAAACTTGTTTGTTTTTCTCTTTTTAATCTTTCTCTTGTCAGTCTAACAGGACTCTAGTAAGAGAATCTATGATAATAGAAAAAGATATTTTTCCTTCCTCTATAATAGATGGCAATGAAAACAAAAGGCTTGGAATAGTAAGTCATTATGCTTAACTTAGATTTGTGTGGAAGGAGGGAGAAATAGAACCCTCTCCCTACCAAACAGGCAGAGATGAAAAATCAACCATTAGGGAAGAACAATTTTAAAAAGTGAGTAAAAAATCCTAAATGTTGGTTCCTTGAAAGATGCATAAAATGGACGCACTTACCGGTTGACTAGTTAAGGAAAATAAGAGAAAAGATGCAAATAAACAAAATGGAGGATTCGCTTTTTCATTTATTTATTCAAACAATTATTTACCAAGCCTTTACACTGTGCCAGGCACTCTTCTATGTAGTAGGTATGTAGCAGTAGAAAAAAACAACAGGCCAAACTCCGTACCTCTATGGAACTTCAATTAGAGTGGGCAGAAACAAAGTTCAAAGTAAAAAAAACTCTGCAGTATATTAGAGGATGATGAGTGCAGGGAAGGGGAGGGAGTGCCAGCTGACAGTTGCAGTTCTAAATAGATGGTCTAGGAAGGCCACGATGAGGGAGTACATTTGAGTAAACACTTGACTGAAGTGAGGAAGTGAGTCAAGTGGACATCTGAGGGAAGTGTGTTTCAGGAAGAGGACAGAGCAATGCAGAATTAGGGGAAATTACCAGAGATAGAAATAGAGATAAAAATAATAAAATTGTGCTATGAACAAATAGATAACCAGTGAAATTCTAGTGTGATAGATGTATTTCTAGAAATTGTTGAAACTCCAGTCGAAATAAGTGGATTTTTAGGCAAATATATAATACCCCAAATTTTCTACCAGATATTTAGGGAATATCTCTATTAGTCTGCTCAGGCTGCCGTAAAAGATTTCACAGACTGGGTGGCTTAATCAACCAAAATTTATTTCTCACAATTCTGGAGGCCAGAAGTGCAAGATGGAGGTATTAACAGGTTTGTTTTCCCCCTCAGGCTTCTCTCCTGGGCTGGCAGATGGACAGTCTTCTCTTTGTGTCCTCCCATGGCCTTTTCTCTGTGCGCACACACACACACACACACACACACACACACACACACTCACACACACTCACACACGGGGTCTCTCTTATAAAGACACTAGTTCTATCATGTTAGTGCCTCACTCAATCTTAATTACCTCTTTGAAGATTCCATCTCCAAATAAAGTCATATTAGAGATTAGGGCTTTACTATATGAATTTTGGGGGAACACAATTAGCTCATAACAATATATATTTTCTATATTTTAAGGGTTATTCCATTAAATTGCAAAAGAGAGAAAACTGCCCAACTCGTTTTATAAATTTACATTGGATTCCAAAACTGGATAATAAAAAGACTATCAAATTATTTGCCTGTGTCACCTACAACAACCATGAAATAGTTCTAAATAAGATATTTACTACACATCAGTCTATAAATATCAACATTATTCACTGCAATAACCAACCACAAAATATATTACATAGTAGGGTGTCATTCACAGTATCAACAAAACCTATATAAGTAGCTAAGAAATAACAAATACTACATCTATAGAGAAAAGTTTGGAACCCTCTTAATGGATCTATATAGAGAGAATTTTCTCCAAATTAATCTTATCAATTAAAAGCCACATAATAAAAATCCCAGCTGGATACTTTTTGTGGAAACTATAAACTATTCTAAAGTTTATCAGGAAGAGTGAAATTCTATGTGTAATTAAGGCAACTATGAAAGAAGTTCAAAAGGAGTAACTTGGCATAAAGTTGTTAAAATATAAAGTCATACGAATAGGGAGAAAAGTAGAATTTAGTATAAGAACAAGAAATAATAGATCAATGAAAGGAAGTGGAGAGCTCAGAGGTAGGCCTTTTTATATTGAAGCCTTATTCAGTAAAGTTATTATCACAAACATTGTGGAAAGAACAAATTGTTGAGAATATGATGCCCAGAGTTAGACTTGGAGAAATAAATGGTGGAGTATGTGATATGGAGTATGTGACAGACAGAATAATGACCCTCAAAGATGCCCACGTCCTAATCCCTGGAATCTGTAAATATAATACCGTGCACAGCAAGAGAGACTTTAACATGTGATTAAGTTAAGGATCTTGAGATGGAGTTATCATCCTGGATTACCTAGGTGGCCCTGATGTAATCACAAGGGTCCATAAAAGATGAAAGAGGGTCAGAGTCAGAGATATTTGAAGCTGCCATGATGCTGACTTTGAGTATGGAGGAAGAGGCCAAGAGAAAAGGCATGTAGGAGGCTTGTAGAAGCTGAAAAATGCAAGGGAACAGTTTCACTTTCTTCAAGAAAGGATGTAGCCCTGTTGACACCTTGACTTTAGCCCAGTGAAACCCATTCCAGAACTATAAGATAAGAAGCTCGTATTGTTTTAAGCCACTGTTTATGATTATTTTGATACAGCAGCAATAGGAAACTGATACAGACTGCTACCTCTTAAGATAAGGAAAACTGCTTAAGTGAGGAGAATCAAGATTGTTATGTTTACTAAATATTCAAATATAGATATAAAATAGTTTGATATATGTGTCTATGTCTCAAAGGAGAGCCAAGTTTAGAAATACACAAATATAAGTGTCATCATAAATATAAATTGTACTGAAAGCCGTGGAACTGGTGTGATCACTTAGGTGTCAATACAGGTAGTGTAGAGAAGGAAAAACTAGTTTTCCTTTACCCTCCTAAGATCTGCCACTGGGCCTTGGAGACTAAGCTGAAAAAAAATTAATAAGATAAAAATATGCAAATTTTATATAATTTGCAAATATAATTTTTCATTTAACATATCATGAGCATTATGTTCTTAAAACTACTTTTAAGAACATAATTTTTAATTATTGCAACATTTTTACTTTGGAACTAGCAATTTAGTCTGTTCATTTTACTTTTAATTGTTAAAGTTAGCAAATAATGTTTTAATAAGCAACCATATTAAAATCTTTGCTTAAATCAGTTTTTCTTGGGAAGAATGTCTGGGTATTGATAGGTTTCTTGAAGAATAGTGTTATGATTGATGATATCACTCCAATAAAGAGAGAAATTAGCAAAATGGAAAAGTGTTAAATATTTAGATATGTATCACTTATTTGAGACATGGTATTCATTAATCCTTATAAAATTCATTAAATGCTTTTTGTCCTTTTGTTTTTGAGTTTCTAACCTTTACTAGTAAAAACAAAGGAATTCAATACCAAAAAAAAAAAAAATTGTTAAACTTAGGAGTAAAAGAATCAAAGCCAGTTAGGCTGTTTCTGGTGTTGTGATCTTGAGAGAACTGGACCAGTGAGAAGCAGGCTCCTATTTCTAGGGGCCAAAGAACAAAGCAGTTTTAAGGAATAGAAATGCAGTTGGGGAGATCAGTGGACTGAGCCAGGAACGTGTTTCCTGGCTGCAACTGCTATGGGGCTCGTCCGGTTAGTTCAGATGGTACTCTGGAGTAAGATACCCCCTAAAAATCAGTTGGTAAAGTTTAAGTGCCAGCAAATAACTTATTTTACAGAAGGAATTACTAGCAAAATACCTGTTACCAGCCACCAACCATCTTGATTCAGACTATGAGAATATTTGTGGCACACTGAATTGGAATTAACGGCTTAGGGTTTGTGGCATTCTTTTTTTTTGGCCACTCTGACACCAATAGTTAGGTCTATACTTCCAGAGTTTTGAGGGTTGAAATTATGTAATTCATTCTGTCTGTATAGGAAGAATAGATGTATTGTTTCTCACAATAGATTTCTAGATGCCCATAATGGGCTGGAATTAGAACATCAAGGTACGAACATATTAAAGGTATTTGACTTCATATTATTTACAAAGGGCTATTTTGATTCCAATATTTAAATAGATATTGTTGGTTAAATGCAGAAATACAAAAAGTGAAAAGATTCCTGATGATCCTACCTTTTCAAAATATCGGACATAGTTACTGCCAACATTTTGATGTATTTTTTTCTAGTCTTTTAAGTATACATTTGATTATTCATCTAAGGCTTAGTTATGCTGCAGTAACTGCAAACTGGAAATAGGTCAACAAAGTTTTCCGGCTCATATTAAATGTCTATTAAAGATCTGCCGGCGCTGAATATCTTCAATATCTTGAGTCCAGAATCCAGGCTGATGAGCAGCTTCTTATGGGTTGGTGCTGCTCTTATGGCAGAGGGACCAGAGAGGGAGAAAAAACATGAGTAGCCTCTTCCACATTCTGCGTGGAAGTGACTCATGCCACCTCTACTGTCATTCATTGGCTAAGTCAAGTCACCTGGTGAAGAGGCAACCTAGAAGGTGGTCGAGCTATAGTATAGATATAATGATTCATAATTAATGGCTATTCAGTGGTTGTGGAGCGGCTCTATTGTGATTGATTGTTCAAGGCCAGTAGCCCCAGAGATGTTCCTGTTTAATAACGGATCACCAAAGCCAGACGGTCCTTTATAGGATTTCTTTATGTTTACATTCACATTGAACCTTTACATTCTCTGCAAATAGCACAATAATAGAATATTAGGGTCAACTAGAATAAATACAGCCAATTTGAATGTATAATATATTAATTTCTAGAAATAATTTTATCACATAAAGTAATGCCAATTTTAAAAATTTCTTTTCATTACTGCATTTTTACTCAAAACCTAAATTTTACAGGCTAAGCGGTATAGGAAAGGGCACATGGCTTGAATTTAGCAAAGAAACTTGTAGCCAATTCAAGAAAGTGAACTACTGTAACACAGCAATTTAACCTAATCTATTCCCAGCAGTTCTTCTTGTCAAATGTTATTCCATTCACTTCATGATAAATTACACCTCTCTGAAAAAAGATGTTTAAACAGAAATAATTTCAGCAATTTTCTGATGTAACTCTCTGTTTTTTCTTCTGTAATTTGCATTATTTTATCGTGATGCATACCACTATGCATTCAAGCCCTATCACCTAATCAGGTCACTAAAGATTTAGAGTTTCATATCATGCTGCCATCATCATTCCCTTGGATATTATATCTTTAGGACAGTTTCTATTTGGCTAATGGCATTCTTTATCTCTTCCACTTTAGGCTTACTCTGAGTGAACAGATACTGAATGTATTATCCTATTTTCATAATTTCTAATAAACACATACACTCAATCATAAATACATTAGGCTCCTTTACCAGTGCTAATACAAATATAGATGAAGAAATAGAATAGGAAGAGAAAAACTACTTGAAAAACAACTAAGGGATTTTTTTGTATTACTTACGAGAGCCAGCAACTGATTCATAATTATTTTGACTCTCATAAAGGAATTTGAAGTTGGATTCCTATACCAACACTAAATGACATTGACCCAAAGGACTTCAACAAAGAAACATTCGAAAAAATAGAAAGAGGAGATGATTGAAACAATGTCTTTATCACTTTTGAAATGTGTAATGTTATTTAGTTTCATTTCCGGATATTACTGCCATTACTTGTGTTTTACAGAAGAGTCTGTTAAGAATGATCAGGTCTGGGGCTTCCCTGTGGCGCAGTGGTTAAGAATCCGCCTGCCAATGCAGGGGTCACGGGTTTGACCCCTGGTCCAGGAAGATCCCACATGCCATGGAGCAACGAAGCCCGCACGTCACAACTACTGAGCCTGTGCTCTGAAGCCCGTGCTCTGCAACAAGAGGAGCCACCACAATGAGAAGCCCGCGGGCACCACAATGAAGAGTAGCCCCTGCTCGCCGCGACTAGAGAAAGCCTGCGCACAGCAGCGAAGACCCAATGCAGCTAAAACTACGTAAAGTTATATATATATAAAAAAATGATCCAGTCTGGATGTTAACTATGCACAGTTATGCCACTGGCTCTGTGCCTTAAATATTTGGGAATTTAGGGTAGGAGTAAAATATCATTGGGAATAGAGGGCCTTACTTGGGAATTCCTTTGACCTTTCTGACTCAGGCAACTCAATATTGTAAAATTA
Organism: Phocoena sinus; assembly: GCF_008692025.1. Classification (NCBI taxonomy): domain Eukaryota; kingdom Metazoa; phylum Chordata; class Mammalia; order Artiodactyla; family Phocoenidae; genus Phocoena; species Phocoena sinus. The sequence continues at coordinate 18,546,555 of NC_045783.1, forward strand.
TTAAAATAGGTATAACTTCAAAATCTGCTGTAGGTATAGTATGACTTACGAGAGGGGAAACTATTCCCCATCTATGAATACATGACAACATTTCCTCCATCACCTCACTATTGACTTTCTCTTCTGAGAAATTTCCAGGGAGGTATAAGTGACTAGCTGGGAAAGTCAGATATTTTGTTGGCATAGTGGATTCAGGCAACTATAACACAAATTTTCAATATATATGAACCCAGCTCAAAATAGGAATTCAGTTATCTTTCTTAGAACATTGCAATCTATATCTAGTTTTAAGTTTACTTGTACTTAAATAAAAATTTTTCATTAATTATTAGAATTTATCATTTTAAGTCAAGTATTAAATCAAATTTTAAATTAATTAAAACTTTCAATTTTTTCAAAACTTTAAACTAGCTAGACTATTCACTTGAGAGCATATTGTTAAATGAAATAACAGCTCAAATGTATTCCATCAGGGCAGTCAATGTAGAATTAGAAGATGCTTGAGATTCCTTCCAGAATCCTGATCTTATACATCTCAGAAGACTATTCTGTACTCTGCTTTGAATCTGTTACAGTGACGTCTTCTGTTCCCTGTTCATTAACCTGCTTGTAGGAGAAAGTTTCCAATTTATGCCAAGACTGAAAATTAGCACAAATGGCTGCCTCTCTCCCGCGGATCAACTCTCGGGAAACTATAGAGGGAAATGCAATATGGATTCATAAAAGTGTGAGAGATACCTAGAAAAAAAAGATGGCTACTTAGAATTGGAGTGTGGCAAGGCAGGTAGATGACTGTAGACTGCAGCAAAGGGCTTTTGGCTTAGCTGCTAAGGCATAAATCAGGAAAGGGCAGTTTAAATAGTGTCCTTGTGGCCCTCCCCACCTTGCCTTCCTTCTTGTTGCAGAATTAGACAGTGGTCATCCAAACCTCTGAAAGCCACGACGTCGATCAGCCCACACCCCCGCTGGAAGTGTTCTCAGGGATAAAATCAAGGCAGGGCAAAACCTGATAGGGTGAAGAGTTGGAAAACTTATGAGAACTGACCAGCTTTGAATTTCTCTCTTTCAGCTATTTCTCTCCAAACTTCCAGAGCTGATCAATGACAATCTAGGGAGACTACCTTTTCTTTGGTGTTTGAAAGTAGAGCATGGACCTGAAAAGCTGCTTGGTGTGGTGAAGCCAAATGAGAGTGATTAATTCTGGCTTATGGTAATGACTCACCTCTTCGTCTACACTAGACCTCAGAGCACTGATCAAGGCTCTTTCTGCTGCCCTTCCTCAATTCATATTAACAGGTAACCTTCAGGGATAAGCCAAATTTAATAAGAATAAAAGCCAGAATAATGATATACTTTCTTTAAAAAAACTCTAGGAATATAACATTTTAAAATTAAAAACTATAAATTGGTCAACATATTAGCAAAAGTATTACAATTAATGAGTCAGAATTTGAAATAAACATAATAAGTGTGCAAACAGGAACAGGGGAAGATATTTCAGTATGGAACAAGAACAAGGTGTGATGAGGAAATAATCAAGTAGAAATACTAGGTATGAAAAAGTTAATAGTTGAAATAAGAGAATAATACATGGATTGAATAAGAAATGGATATAGCTGAAGAGTGAATTCAATTGTAAGATAGTATAGATGTACTTATTTTTCTAGAAGGAAACAAATGTGATAGAACAGCTGAGAAATATGGAAAATAGAGTAAGTCCAAATATCTAGATTATAAGAGTTTTTGAGACAAAGAGAGAGAGAAAAAAAGTGAATTTCTAAGAATTAAAAAAAAAAGGTTCTTAAAACTGAAACATCCCAAGCAGTGTCACATAAAGAGTCTTAGGCATTTTGCAATGGTTTGGATGAAGTGGCCTAGTGGTGATGCACAAGCTTCTTAGGGTCACTACATATGGGAGATAACTATCTAGGAATCCCTATGGCGGGGAGAGAGATAAGCCTCCAAAAGGCATAAGAAATAAGGTTAGGGGTAAAATTTCAGCTGGAAAATGTGGCTGAAGACCTCTTTGGTGGTATAGAGTAAATACAGAATCCCATGAAGGCAACAAGAGATTGTTGTTCTGATTAAGGAAATGGTCAAAATGGGAGTTTTGAGCCCCCTTAACCCCCTTTAAAAAAGTCTTGTCTGGCCAGTGCATAAAACAAACGGTTCCTGGAGTACCAAGGATTAAGTGAGGTTGTGTTTTTGATCGCTTCAGTTGTAACTGATATTGTAAAGACTATAAAGGAAGTGCAGATCAAGGGTGACGGTATGCCATTATGGCCATTCCAATTTGGGAATCTAGCCAGTCACAATATATACTCTCGTGGAATGTCAATCAGTATTCATCCATTGCACTGAGACAAGAATTCTTAAATTTCCTAGCATATTTCCATATTCTTGTGAGGGGCTTGGAGTTAAAAATCAGTCTGTGCGATGATCTCATAATAATCACCTGTCTACAGAAAGAAGATCGGAATGAATTAAAGACCAGAGTCACCCAGATGAAAAACAGGGGTTGGCTGATAAACCAGCTAAGACTTAAGGTCCAGCCCAACCTGTGAAATTCCTAAGAATTACATGACCTGGAGCAACCAGAGGTAGTCCTACTACTGTGAGAAATAAATTATTAGCATTCCCATTCACAGATAACAGACGAGAAGCTTAGAAACTAGCCGGACTATTTGGGTTTTAGTGGAATCATATTTATACATCAAGCCTATTGGCCCAATCTATAAATTCACCAGGAAGAAATCTGAATTTGAGTGCGGCTTTAGCAGAAACAAGTGCTACAGATATATCGAGGGTGGTGGAACAGACATTTTTACTAGGTACTTATGATCTGTCTTCTCAGATAATATTTGAAGTGTCTATAACTAGTGCATATGCAGATTGAAGGGATTTTCAGCATTGAATAATGCTATTCAGTGAACTTCTCTTATGGTATGGCTCAAAAACTGAGTTGTACGTTATATACCATTTAGGAGAGGAGAGTGAGATTGCTCCTGAGTACTGGCTGAAATCATTCCTAGGGTAGGATCGTCAGAAGAGTTTGAGAATACAAGTACAGATAATGCCTTGAGCAATATCAAAGAGACATTCAAATAGGGAGAGTACAGCACAGCAAAGCTCGAGCACAAAGTGGAAATGGTATACATTAGAAGAATGCTAAGGGGGGCTGGGGTTCAGAAAGACTAGGAAGCTTATGTTAGCAGTTGCTTCACTGAATGTAGAACCAAAAATAAAGCCCTACAAGCACAGTATGTGGTCTGAATCTTACGATTCTCTCTTCTAGCTGGGGAAAAGTTGTTTTCCTGGTCCATTGAAAGGAGTTTCTAGACTGAGGATTCAGACTGAAGGGCACATTGCTGTTTTGTAAAACGTTGATGAGTGAGGTAAGTGCAAATTTGCACAAGGGTAGCGGTGCATCTATTTAGCAATGGAGGGTTAGGCTCAAGGGAGTGTTGGGATATTCATAGACTGTTGTGCTTTGATCAAAGGCTCCGCTGTATGGTCAGGCATGGGCCCTAAATGACTGAATAGTAAAGAACACACCTGTATAGTTTCTTGTATGGACATATCAGGAAACTTAGACGTAGAATTAAAGAGGATGATGCACCCTAAAAAAATTCCAGGACAAGAATTCTCCTAAGATGTAAAAATTTTAAAAGAGTATACCTGTAGCCTATGGCAAGAAAAAGCCATATGAGTCTAAAAAAATCATAACTTTTCTCTGACCCAATAGAGGACTGATGTTGCAGGAAAACCAAGTAGCTTGGAATCTGAGGAAAGTCAGGTGCCCCTGAGGAGAGGTGGGAAATGAGCATTCATTCACCTGTGTGAGAGCACGGGCAGAAGACAGGACTACCATCCAAGTGGGAAAGAAGAATTCAGCTATGATTTTTTAATGAATTTCCAAAGGATGAGTAGTAGGAGTCGAGGCCCTGGAAGCCACAGACACTCCCTTGTTGGCTTTTCTCCACAGACCTTCTCACTGTGTACTGATAAAAAAACCATTGCTGGCAGGGAAGGTAGTAGATAGTTTAGTCATTGGTAAGGCAGAGCCCTGGAGAAGAGGTGCAGCCACCACTGTGGGAAAGGCATAAAGCCTCTCCTGGTCTCCTCTCACCTAAGAAAAAGTGTCATAAGATATTAGGGGTAATAGCAGTTGCCCCAGTACAAGGAGATGTCTCCATGGCAGGTGGGAGAAGGGTAGAATTAAAAACAAACAAAAAACTTTTATCTATAGGGTAGGGGCAGAAAACTGTTCTCAGAAGAGCCTAGCCCATTAGTTTTCCTGTCACTGAGTTCGGGGCAAGGTCACTGAGAAAACATAAACTTTAAGATTCAGAACACAAGGGCCACTTAAACTGATGCTGAATCAGGACAATAGAGAACCCCATCCCCAGCTCACAACCACAATACCTCAAGCTCCAAGAAACAGAAACAGCAGACTGTTCGTGGGGGAGAAGTGTCGAGATATCCTCTTTAAGGGGCAGGTGCACAGGAAAGCCCGAAAACTTAGAGTGGAGCAGAAACGTTGAGGAAAACCCACCAGCAAGCCACTCCCAACCTAAGAACAAACAGAAATTTAAAGAGAGTAGTGAACCATTGCAATAACAAAATCCAAACTGAGCTCAATTCCTGAGTAGATTTACTCAACCTCCCACAATAATGGTCTAACAGAAGAAAATATGTCCTCATCCCCAGGCATAAATACTGCTTACACCCATCTCCGCCATTCTGCACACTGTATCTGGAAATCAATAAAAAAGTAGAACACACACACACACACACACACACACACACACACACACACACAAAATCAAGGGGAAAAAACCCTCACTGTCAAGAGACAAAGTTAATCCTAGGAAGACTCAGAGATACCCCGGATGTTGGAATTATTGGACAGGGAATTGAAAATAACTGGTTAATGTTAAAGGTTCTAATGAAAAGACATATAGGATATTTTAGCAGATAAATACAAACAATAAGGAAGAGACACATGAAAATGCTAGAAATGAAGCTTTGATAACAGATATGAAAACTGCCCCTGACAGGCTCACCAGTAAACTTGACACAGCTCAGGAAAAAGCCAGTGAAATTAAAGATAAGTCAACAGAAATGCATTCTTTGCCTATGAATATATGTTCATATTTTTGAGGTAGCCGTGCCTTGTAAATCCATGGATTCTATGTTCATAAGCAATTTTAAATAGGAACCTCTCACTCAAAGCATTCCTGAGTTAAGGATTCTCCTCCTAATAATAACTATTAGCTTGTTTAACAGAAAAGTCTCTTATTTACATGTCTACAATGCAGTTGGACCAGATCGCCTGCCTTCTTTCACTCTCAAGAGTGTCCTCCAGATATGATAATGAGATAGTTTGCAGACTAGCTGCTTACCCTTTCTTTCGAATTGCTTGAAAAGTTTGTTGAAATATATCTTGAACTATTGTTTCAAAAGGACTTCATGGGAGGTAAACTTTGAATTTTTTTTGTCTGTAAATTTCTTTATTGTGCCCCATCATTGATTTATAATGTGTCTGCGTATATAGAATTTGGAACTCAAAGTCAGGTTTTTGCTTGGTTCTTTATTTTCCCTCAGTTGTTTTAAATTCATTGCTGCTTTGTAGTCTGAGAGCAAGTGTTACAGCAGAGAAGTATGATAGTGGTCTTATTTTCATTCCATTGTAGTTAATCTGATGTCTCTTTTTGGTAGCTTTAGGCACTTTTGTGTAGTGTTGGCACTCTGAAAATTAAAAAACAAAACAAGAAACAGATAAGGATATGAACCCATTTTTATTATTCACTTTTATTAAAGTGTTGGACCCTTTTTGTCTGATGACCAGTGTCTTTTTGTCTACTCTGGTTAATTTTATGCTTTGCTTCCTTTTATTCATTCATTCCCTTTTACTTTATCTAACTCCCATTAGATAAATGCTGAAAATACTGACTACATCCTTCATGAGTCTTGTTTCTCTCATATATTTTATATTTTTATCTTTTCTCTGTATATTCTAGATATCCTCAGATTTATCTTATCTCCCTGTACTGTTCAATACAGTAGCTGCTAGTCCCATGTGGCTAATGAAATTTAAATTAATTAAAATACCTTTCCACATTTGAAGTGTTCTAGCCACATTTCTGACTTCTACCGCTATAGACCAGTTTCATCTCTTCTTGAACTTTGTATAAATGGAATCATAAGTTACATAACTTTTTGTAACTGGCTCCTTTTAATCAACACAATGCCTGTAAGACTCACCTGTGCTGTTGTATATATCAATAGTTTTCGTTTTTACTTCTGTGTAGTATTGCATTGTATGAATATACCACTGTTTTTATTTAAAGTGAAAATTGAGAAGGACAGGAGCTCATATTTGCCCAGTCTGGTATCTTGCATCAAAAGTTTATGTGGCTCTTATAATATAGTACGTCAAATCTGTCTTATGTTGTATGTGGCTATATAGTCACCCTCAAAAGATTGTGAGTTACTTGAGAAGGGGAATATTTTTATATTGTCACGTTTTCTGTCATTTAAAAGTATCTGACTTAGTACACACTGTGTAGCTGGAATTCAATTAATATATGTCTGAAAGCAGAAACTTTAAGTAAATTTCTGCAGCAAGAAAAGGGATGAATTAAAAATAATAGCAAGTGTTTTTCCTCAAAGGCTAAATTTGATTTCTCTAATATTAAATGGCATAACAAATTAAATATGTTATTTATGTGTGCTGATTTATATCGGTGCCCAAATAATACCCCATTTTGGTAATTCACTTAAAGTCTAGCAGCAATGAAAAGAAAACTTGAAATTTAACACTTTTGAAACCTGTATTATAGGAACTTTCAGAGAATGTATAATTTATATACATTGATGTAGTGAGTTGACTGGGTAGACAAAAAGTCTTAACATCATTTCCAGGAAGAGTTATTTTTACTGACCATTCATAATTATTTTTACTGAAATTTTAGATTATGAGATGATTTAAAGTAACTTTTCCCTGAGTGATCCATTTTTACAAATGGATTGTAACATTTATCTTACAGCATTTGGATAAAGCATTAGCTGGTAAAGATAAATTCAGAAATATTATATTTCATTTGAATGCACCCTGTATGATGGTAGAATTTGATCTGCAGAGGCAAACGAAGATGAAAAAAAATACATGCTCAGAAATATCCATTAGATGTGATTTCCCGTAAAGGAGCAATAGCCTTCGGCTTTTGCAGATTGTGCTGTGATTGTGTCTTGTTTATTATTTTGGTTTTTTTCTCCTTATATATAAACATATCAATAGCTAGTATTTTTGTGGTAGATTTTTTTTAGATACAAGAGATTTTAGTTAAGACAGCATATGCTTGTTTCTAGTGCATTAAATTCAGACACGTTAAAAATCTGGAGATGTGCTGAGAAAAACAAAATGCTATTAAAGTTTCTGTGTCTTTGTGACATCCCCAGGGAGATTTCTCTCAGTTGAAAAGTTAGCTTTCACAAAGCTACTTCCAAAGCCATTCAGCAGTTTGCCTCCTGTTAATGGAACTTTAGTGGAAATGAAACCCAGCGCATGAAGCAAACAAACACAAAATTTCTGTTCAAGATTTCCAAAGATTTTTTGACATAAATTAAATGTCAAAAGGAATGTGAAGAATGTATAACATTTATTAATAATTGAAAATTTACATGATGTTTGAGGGAGGATTTGACACAACTCCCTTCAGTTGTGAACTATGCTGTCATTCCTATAGCCATTAAAGGAGATAATTTCATGTCTCCACGTGACCACAGTGCTCTTCAGCAGCAAACAGTGGGATGTGGGTTGGAAGAAGTCTTCATGTGAATAATCAATTATTCAGAGAGAAGCTGTAAGATTATTTCAGAATATTATGGCAGTTAATTGTAAGTAAAATCTCATCCCCTTCCTGAAAAGGGGGATAAAATTCTTAACAAAAGATTAAATTAAGAATAAAACAACATACGATTTCTGTGATCAAATGCATCCTTTGTTTCCCAGAGACCTATACAATATTTGAGATTCATTCAAATATTCTGTCCGACAGAAATAAAGCTAAACAGGAACAAATCTAGACATTCTGAGTCAAACTACATTGTTTTCGTTTAGTTCTGCTTTCTGCAAATCTTTGTTTCGTTTTGAAATAGATACTTTTTATTCACAAGCAGGCATTGAATGAATGCTCATTTCTTAACTCTACTTTGATAAAAATGCAAATCATTTTCTGAAACAATAAACAATGTGAGATTAAACACAAATTCTTCAGGAAGCTGTCTTTAGGTAAGAACAGTTGGGCTTGTTTTCAAAAATGGCTTTGCCTGGAAAACACTAGATGGTATTCTTGGATCCATGTTTCTGGGGATGATTATTCCGTGATAAACATCAGCAATTTTTCATATCCAAACAATTTCCATCTAAGAGAATCTCCATCTAACTTATCTACTTTTCTACAAATGGGGAATTTGTTGGGATTTCTCAATAATCAAAGTCTCAAAATAAAAAAGAAAATAATGAAATACCCCCTCTCTCCCCAACATCCCCCCCCAAAAAAGCTGAGCATATCCTTGTGGGTCTGAGAGTGATTTGGATGGAAAATACCTTTAACAATATACTCACTGAAACTTTTGTCTACTGAAAAGTGGATTCTAAATCGCAAGAAGTTTGGTCATCAATTTTTCATTCAATAATTTATTTTCCTAAAAAGCAAGTAAAAATTCTTAGAAAAGTCAGAAAACAATATTTCTCATACTAAAAACAATGAGTGATCGTCTCTACCTTGTTTAGCTTGAATTCAGTAAGAGTGGAAATTAGTGTTACAACCATGAACCTTCCCTCCACTTAGGAAAACATAGAATAGTTTGATTTTAAAGAATATTTAATTTGTAAATATATTCTTCTGTTCTATAACAGAACAGAAGAATACATTTTCTTGAGACTGTGACTTATAGGTCAAAATCATGTAAAAATTATTAATAGATAAGATTATAATTCAACTTCGAAATAATACTTTGAGGAAATTAAGTAAACCCAATTTATAATAATAAGAGGAATTCTCACCTGCCAAATTCCAGAAATTCAATAATATTTACATTTTACTTGAATCATAAAACATGGTGGGTATATATTGATACTTAGACCTGGGATATAAACCTGCTTTGATACACATCTTCCCATTTACTAGCTGTGTATTCTTTGGCAAATTATTTATCTTCTGTGTTGCTTTGATTCCTTAACTGTGAAATGGATAATAGTAATACGTACCTTGTAGTACTATTGTGAAGATTACATACCTAAATAAGTGAAAGTAAGTAGAGCAATGTTTGGCATTTAGTAAACACTGAACAAAAGTGAGAGAGTATTAGTACTTCCTTAATTTTATGGAGTTTCAGTTCTAATCTAACTCTAAAGGGGGTTTTAATTTTGCTTTGGACGTTTTAGTTTCTTGGAAATCCAAAATCTTCTATATTTTCTACTGGGATCATTGGATTAGTCCTTGAGGAGGAAGGAATGGAAAAGGGTGGCTCTTAAAGAAAGGAAAAGAGCAGTTCCTCAGAAAGTTAAACACGGAATTCCCATGTGACCCAACAATTCCACTCCTAAGTATGTACCCAAAAGAACTGCAAAATGGACACAGGCAGATTCTTGGACACGAGCGTTCATAGCAGCACTATTCACAGTAACCAAATTGGGAACCATATCCAAGTGCTCTGGTGTTAGGTGTTTGGCTTCTGGAGCCAGAATCTCTGGGATTGAATCCTAGTTCTGTGAACTCACTTTTGTATAGTCTTGGACAAGTTACCTAAATCGTCTGTTCTTCACTTTCTACATCTGCAAAACTAGGAGGAATAGTATCTATTTCATGCAGCTGTTGAGAGAATTGAGTTCATAAATCACTCTAAAAGTACCTTATGCCTAGAATGTAAGTTTAACTGCTATTTGTACCCGTTTTAATAGATGTTTTATTCCTAGACATGTTTCTCTGCTCCTGTCTCATGGACAACATGTCTTTTGTATCTTATTGAAGGAGAGAAAGCTAACATTTCTTTAAATTTCTTATTTTATGTGAAGACATTTTCATAAATCTGCTCTATGCCTCCTTTTTATAGTTTATTTTGAATATAAATACTTAAATTCCGTTGAGAGGGGAAAGATTTTTAACAGGCTCAAAGTTTTCTGTTGAGGTATCAAGAAAAATTTGTAGATTACACTCGACCTGTTTGCTCTGCTCCTGAGTTGGTGGAATCCTCTTTTAGATTTACGGCTTAAGGGAGTTTTGGTGTTTGTGCTTCTTAACCCAGCAAACATACTACAGCATTGCAAGGTTTTAACAGAACCTCTCTTAGCTCTAATGATTACCTCTTTGAATTGTGGAGGAGCTGAAAAATGCTGATGCTTGAAGTGAGATGTTGTCAGCTCTTCCTTGTAGTTATTAGTAAACATCTTCTTGTTTTCCATGAGTTTTTATCTGTTACCCTAAAATAGGAACTTCTGTTTGTAGGCTTTAGGAAGTAGAGTCCATACTTCACTGAACAATTTGAAATTAGGAAAAGGGTTTGGTCTGCACATACATGGCATAGACTCTTCTTTTTTCACGTTGGAGCAGCCTGTCTACAGTATCCAATGTTCTTTACTACTTCCTACCATAAGCTTGTTGAGGCAGCTCTTTTTCTTAAAGGAGACAGCACACTGTTGCCCATGTACTCTGTGGGGACAAATTATTTAGAAGCTTGATTTTGACCACAGGTCAAGCTATGTTCTACAATCTAGTTTTGTCAGTGATAAAGTTAATATTTTTAATAATATCACTTCTGTGCTCTTTCTTTTTTTTCTTTTCCCTCCCTTCCTTCCTTCCCTCTTCCTTTCTTTTTTCTCCTCCTCCTTCTCTTCCTTTTCTTTTGTAAATGTTCCGTGTACACTTAAGTTTGTTTAAAAGAATGTTGGGTGTAGTGTTCTAAACCCGTATTAGATGGGGTTGGTAAATAACGTTTAAATTCATTATAATCTTACTGATTTTTATTTGATTGTTCTATTACTTACTGACAGAGGTGTGTTGAAACCTCCAACTCTGATTAAGAATTTGTCAATTTCTCCTCTTGGGTCCCTCAGCTTTTGATACCGAGTATTTTGAAGCCATGTTATTAGGTACTTACAAATTCAGGATTGTTATTTCTTCCTGTTGAGTTGACCCTTTAACCATTATGAAATTTCGCTTTCTTTAATACTTTTTGTCTTAAAATCTATTTTGTTTGAAATTATTATACCCACATCAGTATTTGGTTAATGTTTTCATGGTACTTCCTTTTCCATACTTTACTTGAAGCTATCTGTGTCCTTACATTTATGGTGTATTTCTTGTAAACAGCTCAGATTGGGTCTTATTAAGAGCCATTCTGAAAATCTTTGTCTTTTAATAGGGGTGTGTAGTGTAGGAGAGGAAAGATTTTCCCTTTCCTTTCCTAGGTTTGATAGCTGTGTCTATGAGATAAATTGACAACAGGCAGATTAACAAAGAAAAAGTATTAAAATTTATTACTTTGCAATATTATATAAGGAGAGGCACACAGGAAAAATATGAATACCCAAATAAATAAAATTTGAGAGCTTATATACCATCTTAATAGGGGAGATGAGGAGGGGTGTAGGCAACTTAAGAGAGAGTAAATGATTTTTAGGAAAGATGAAAGGGCCCTTAGAAGAATAGATGGGAGGTATGATAGTTTGTGACAAATTTGTCTGGATGTGGTATCAACTTTTAGCCTCCTAGTTTGCGATGAATCAAACTTCCCTGGTTGGTGAAACTCCTGGGAAGGGATTTATGACATTTGAGTTCCTTTTGGAGGATCCATCTTTAGTCAGATAAGGGGAGTTCTTGCATGCAGAAATTATTCTGTGATTTTCTAATGGTGGGTTTTCTATTTACTGCATTCCTTCTGTATTTATTAATTGGAATTTTTCATAAGAGTTGTCTCTTTTCATTTATTTAGTTAGTTATTCATTTACTCTTTTATCTTATTATTAGAGGCTCATGAGTACTTATTCTTTGTGTTATAATCTGATATTATTGTTATTTCTTTCAGTGCTCAAATTGTTCCAGGTTTGGCCATTGGGAGATTGTCAACTGTGTCACTTTGACATGCCCCATCCTTCTTTTATCTTATTAATTAATTAAGTAAGTATTCCTTTCTTTTTGGTATCACAAGGCAGTCCAGGCTCATCTTGTATTTTGGTATATTCTCTGTTCTAGTCTCCAAATCAGCCATTTATCCAAGGAGCTCTCTTTCTTTTCATTAGGGAGTTGGATTTAGAAAATAATTTATTAGTGTCTGGAAGTCAGTAGCTCATCAAGCCTGAATCTTATATATAGGTTTGCTGTATTTGTACTCTGCCCATGTTCCAGCTTTTTGTTTAACAGCCAACCACTCATGTAGAATTTTTCAGCATATAACATAGTGCTTCCGATCACTGCTACTTTAGAATACATACTGCTCCCCAAAATACTTTTTAGTTGGATAATGATCTAGATGACATGCAATAGGCTAATGATTTAGTTGAACTGGATTGGTCTTCAAAGTGTTAAAAAAAAAAAAAAAGAGCAGATACACTGTCATAGAGTTAGTTTGTTTGACATCTGGCCACATGACTGACAAAGGGATGAGTTAGTGAACCAAGAGGATGTTTCTATGCTTAAAGTCATATAAAATAACAATTACATATTAATGAATGAGTCCTGGATATTGTTTTGACATGGATTGATATTTAAGTTAGCAAGAATAAGAGGAAAGGAATTGATTTGTGGTCAAGCTCAGATAGTTTCATTCAGGTACTGTTTCTGGTGAGACAGGAATTCCTAAGCAGTACACAACATGAAGGACTGACAAGTACACTCAAACATGGCCAAGAGAGGGAAGAAGACATTTCAGAGGAAAACATAACTAGCTGACCTTAGAGACTATAGAAGAAATAGAAATAATAATTGTTCAAACATAGGTTTCTAACAAAAACAGATGTATAGAAGAATTTGAAAAGAATTTGAAAGAACAGACATATGGGGTCTTAAGAACAGTTTAACTGTTTACCAACATGTGACTTCAATCAAAAGAAATTGGTCGTTTAGAATATTTAAATTCGACAATCATTTTTTGAGCACTAGCTATATGTCAAGTGATGAGCCAGGCATGGAGATGCAGTGAGCATTAGTGGAAATGTCTACCATTACACCCTCCTTCCAGTCTCAGCCATTGATAAGAGTGTGGTCTCTACTGAATCAGCCAGACTTCCCCTGGGAATATGAATGCTGAACAGAGGTAAAGAAGGAGATAAATCTGTTAGTGTGAAACCATTTTGACAACAGAGTTCATGAGTTCTACTAGTTAGAGAACAGCTCCTGGATTCCAGTGGAGAACAGCGTCTCTCTGAGGTTGGATACCTCACAGGCACTGCCTTGGCGTAGTGCTCTAGACTCAGATACAGAGGTTGAAAGCCCTCTCTTTTCGCTATTTGGCAGAAACTTGCATCTCTGCTGTAAAGACACTCGCTCTGCCCCCTACCGCCCCAGGTCTCCTATCATATTCTCTTTATTTTTCTTAGGCCTTTATGGAAGACAGGTTTCTTTGAGCTGTTCTTGCATTTATAGCTGCCAAAACCTTTGACTAAAGATATTAAAAAGTCTGGCTACAAAACTGAAATGAAAGAGTCTGCAAGTATGAGGGGACTTTAGAAAGCAAAACAAAATTTACTGTATCAAAAAAAAGCAATGTATTAGAAATTAAGTACTAGATAGAACTTCAATGCAAGAATTTGAAGGTGTATTTTGTAGTCACTCAGTAAAGGTGATTAAAAGTTAAAAGATGAGGGTGCTCATTAATCTTCTGTCTGCTGACATCCATATTCCTCTAAATTCCCAAGAGGGAAGAGATATGGGAACATATGTATATGTATAACTAATTCACTTTGTTATAAAGCAGAAACTAACACACCACTGTAAAGCAATTATACTCCAATAACGATGTAAAAAAAAAAAACTCTAAATAAAATAGAGGCTAAACCTTCAGTCTAGGATGATCTTGATCCCAGATTAATTACTCTTTGGGAGATCTTGGAATCAGGATTGTGCTGGAGCCCTTCTCGTTCTGATGCTCTGGTCTCAGTTCCCAGTCTCCACTTTGGTTACCCAGTTCCCTGTGCTTAGTGAAACCCCTCATCCATGTTGATAATAACCTGCCTTTCTGAAGTTCTGCAACCACCAGTTGTCAGCACCCTTCTGCTTGATAGCTGGGTAGTTTTTAATTCCCTGATCAGCTCTTTGGAGTCACGTTCACAGAATCTATCCTTAGATTAGCATCACCTTATCCATATCCCTACAAGATCCTTCATCATTTGAGATATTTGGACTGGACTTAGAGGACCATTTCAGTCAATTCTGCTTGCATTGAGTCCTGAAAATGGCAGAATGGTAACCTAACATAATTAATAGAAGTTCCTTATCTACTGGCATTTAAACAACCCTTCTTGGATGTCCTCGCTTCTGCCCTTATTCTGGATATTTAGGTAAGGTATTAATCAACATAAGAAAAAGAATCTTGAAGGGGACAAAAGATTCCTTTCTCCCCGGGAATTTACCAATTTCAACAACACTGCTGTTAAATGAAACTGATTTGTGTTTTACCATTGTGAGCTGGTTGTAGTGCTTAGTTTCTTTATTAGAAGATGATTTCAAAGGGGCAGCACAAATTTGTCTTGTAATAAGATAAACAGACTTAAGGTCAAGAAGCCACTGCCAAAGAGATTGTTTGCTGAGAACTGAAGGCAGGCTTCCTGTTTCAAATGGTATCTAGGGAAATTTCCATTAACCCCAATGCCAGTAGAATGAAAGTGAAATTGGTAGGTCAGCAATGCTACAACAACATCAAGTAGGTAGAAATTTACTTTGTCTCTCTATTTCTGTCTGCAGTTTATCCAAAAATTCAAAGTCTACAGCAAATGAAAAAGCAGAGTAGCCATATTTCTCCCGCAAAAACATATTACTACCTGGTCTCCAAATCCCACATATCACATTCTAGATTCATTAGGTGGGTACAGCTCTCAAAAAATGATGGGTATGGAAGTGACAAATTATAACCATGCAGGCATGCTTTATCCATATATTTAATCCCATAAAACTTACAGGATACAGGAAGAATCCTGGTTTAATAAATACTAGGAAATTTGTTGCCAGTAGACCTGTCTTGCACTTAATATTAAAAGTTCTTCAGAGAGAGGAAAATAATATGGATCAGAAACTCAGATCTACATAAAGAAAGAAAGATCACTGAGAAGATTTAAGCAAAAATAAACACTTCTGTTTTTCTATTTTAAGTTGTTCTAATAGATAGCTAAATACTAATAGCAACAGTGTTTCAACTATGCATGCTTATATATACAGGGAAGGAGGGAAAAATTAGGATCTTTTAAAATTATAAGATACAACCTGTAAAGTGGTATCGTGTTATTGATAAGCTGTAAATGTATATGATAAACTCTAGGGCAACCATTTAAAAAACTAACAAAAGAAGTAAACTGTAAGCTAAAAAATTATAGGAAAATGTAATAAAAAAATGTTCGACTAAACCATAAAAGGCAGGAAAAGAATGGAAGACAAAAACAGGAACACACAACAAGGTCAACTCATAGAAAACAGTAATAGGTGTGGAAGATATTAATCCAAATCTTTTGAACATTTTGAACATTGGTCTAAATGCACCAATTAAAAGACAGAGATTGTCATAGTGGATCAAAAAGCAAAATCCAACAGTATGTTGTCTATAGAAAACCGATTTTAAATATAAAGACATACATAGATTAAAAAAGTTAATGGATGGATGGAAAAAATATACCATGCTAATGCTAACCAAAAGAAAGCAGGAGTAACGATATTAATATCAGACAGGGCAGATTTCAAAGTAAGGAAAGTTATCAGGGACAAAGAAGGTCATTACATAAGGATGAAGGGGTTAATTCTCTAAGAAGACATAATGACCCTTAATGTGTATATACTTAACAACAGAGCATCAAACTATGTGAGGCAAAAGTTGATAGAACTGCAAGAGAAATAATAGATAAATCCACTATTATAGTTGGATGCCAACACCCCTCTATTGGAAAGGGACAGATTCAGCAAGTAGAAAATCAGTAAAGACATAGTTGAACTCAACAACACCATAACTCACTGGACATAGTTTATAGATTATTTCATGCAACATCAGAAGAATACACATTCTTCTCAAGCTCACGTGAAACACTCACTGAGATAGACCACATTGTGGGTCATAAAACATAACTAGACAAATTTTAAAAAATGGAAATCTTAGAATGTCTGCTCTCAGACCAAAAGGGAATTAAACTAGAAGTGAATAATGTTAACTGGAAAAGCTCAAAATAGTTGGAGGTGAAAAAACACACTTCTAAATAATACATGGGTCAAAGAAGAAATCTCAGGAGAAATAAAACATTTTGAACTAAATGAAAATGAAATGACAGCATCAAAATTTGTGGGACACAGAAAAAACAGTGTTTATAGGAAATTTATAGCATTCAATGTGTATATTAGAAAAGACGAGGGGAGTTTGGTTCAAGATGGCGGAGTAGAAGGACGTGCTCTCTCTCTTGTGAGAACACTGGAACCACAACTAATTGCTGAACAATTGTCGACAGAAAGACACTGGAACTCACCAAAAAATATACCTCACATCCAAAGACAAAGGAGAAGCCATAATGAGATGGTAGGAGGGGTGCAATCACAATAAAATCAAATTGCATAACTGCTGAGTGGGTAACTCAGGAACTGAAGAACACTTATACCACAGAAGTCCACCCACTGGAGTGAAGGTTCTGAGCGCCATGTCAGGCTTCCGAACCTGGGGGTCCAGCAGCAAGAGGAGGAATTCCTAGAGAATCAGACTTTGAAGGCTAGTGGGATTTGATTGCAGGACTTCGACAGGACTGGGGAAAACAGAGACTCCACTCTTGGAGGGCACAAAATAATGTGTTCATCGGGAACCAGGGGAAGGAGCAGTGACCCCATAGGAGACTGAACGAGACCTACCTGCTAGTGTTGGAGGGTCTCCCACAGAGGCAGTGGGTGGCTGTGTCTCAATGTGAGGACAAGGACACTGGCAGCAGAAGTTCTGGGAAATACTCCTTGGCGTGAGTCCTCCAAGAGTCTGCCATTGGCCCCAACAAAGAGCCTGGGTAGACTCCAGTGTTGGGTTGCCTCAGGCCAAACAGTCAACAGGGAGGGAACCCAGCCCCACCCATCAAGATATAAGCAGATTAAAGTTTTACTGAGCTCTGACCCCCAGAGGAACAGCCAGCTCTACCCACTACTAGTCCCTCCCATCAGGAAACTTCCACAAACCTCTCAGAGAGCTTCATCTACCAGAGGGCAGACAGCAGAAGCAAGAAGAACTACAATCCTGCAGCCTGTGGAACAAAAACCACATTCACAGAAAGATAGACAAGATGAAAAGACAGAGGGCTATGTACCAGATGAAGGAACAAGATAAAACCCCAGAAAAACAACTAAATGAAGTGGAGATAGGCAACCTTCCAGAAAAAGAATTGAGAATAATGAGAGTGAAGATGATCCATGGCCTCAGAAAAACAATGGAGGCAAATATTGAGAAGATGCAAGAAATGTTTAACAAAGACCTAGAAGAATTAAAGAACAAACAGAGAAAGATGAACAATACAATAACTGAAATGAAAACTACATTAGAAGGAATCAATAGCAGAATAACTGAGGCAGAAGAATGGATAAGTGACCTGGAAGACAGAATGGTGGAATTCACTGCTGCAGAACAGAATAAAGCAAAAAGAATGAAAAGAAATGAAGACAGCCTAAGAGACCTGTGGGACAGCATTAAATGCAACAACATTCGCATTATAGAGGTCCCAGAAGGAGAAGAGAGAGAGAAAGGACCTGAAAAAATATTTGAAGAGATTATAGTCGAAAACTTCCCTAACATGGGAAAGTAAATAGCCACCCAAGTCCAGGAAGCACAGAGAGCCCCATACAGGATAAACCCAAGGAGAAACACACTGAGACTCATCAAATAATTGGCAATTAATTGGCAAAAGTAATCAAATTGGCAAAAATTAAAGACAAAAAAAGGTATGGAAAGCAGCAAGAGAAAAATGACAAATAACATACAAGGGAACTCCCATAAGGTTAACAGCTCATTTCTCAGCAGAAACTCTACAAGCCAGAAGGGAGTGGCATGATATCCTTAAAGTGATGAAAGGGAAGAACCTACAACCAAGAGTACTTATCCAGCAAGGATCTGATTCAGATTTGATGGAGAAATCAAAAGCTTTACAGACAAACAAAAGATAAGAGAATTCAGCACCACCAAACCAGCTCTACAACAAATGCTAAAGGAACTTCCGTAAGTGGGAAACACAAGAGAAGAAAAGGACCTACAAAAACAAACCCAAAACAATTAAGAAACTGGTCATAGGAACATACATATCGATAATTACCTTAAACGTGAATAGATTAAATGCAACAACCAAAAGTCAAAGGCTTGCTGAATGGATACAAAAACAAGACCCATATATATGCTGCCTACAAGAGACCCACTTCAGACATAGGGACACATACAGACTGAAAGTGAGGGGATGGAAAAAGATATTCCATGCAAACGGAAATCAAAAGAAAGCTGGAGTAGCAATACTCATATCAGATAAAATAGACTTTAAAATAAAGAATGTTACAAGAGACATGGAAGGACACTGCACAATGATCAAGGGATCAATATAAGAAGAAGATTTAACAATTATAAATATATATGCACCTAACACAGGAGCAGCTCAATTCATAAGGCAACTGCTAACAGCTATAAAAGAGGAAATCGACAGTAACACAATAATAGTGCGGGACTTCAACACCTCACTGACACCTATGGAAAGATCATCCAAACAGGAAATAAATAAGGAAACAGAAGCTTTAAATGACACAATAAACCAGGTAGGTTTAATTGATAATTATATGATATTCCTTCCCCAAACAGCAGATTACACTTTCTTCTCAAGTGCAAACAAAACATTCTCCAAGATAGATCACATCTTGTGTCATAAATCAAGCCTCGGTAAATTTAAGAAAACTGGAATCATATCAAGTATCTTTACTGACCTCAATGGTATGAGATAAGAAATCAATTACAGGGAAAAAACATAAAAAACACAAATACATGGAGGCTAAACAATACGTTACTATATAACCAAGACATCAATGAAGAAATCAAAGAGGAAAAAAAAAAAATGCCTAGAGACAAATGACAATGAAAACACAATGATCCAAAACCTACGGGATGCAGCAAAAGCAGTTCTAAGAGGCAAGTTTATAGCTATACAAGCCTACCTTAAGAAACAAGAAAAATCTCAAATAATATAACATTACACCTAAAGGAACTAGAGAAAGAAGAACAAACAAAACCCAAAGTAGCAGAAAGAAAGAAATCAAGATCAGAGCAGAAATAAATAGAAACAAAGAAAACAATAGCAAAGGTCAATAAAACTAAAAGCTGGTTCTTTGAGAAGATAGACAAAATTGATTAACAATTAGCCAGATTCATCAAGAAAAAGAGGGAGAGAACTCAAATCAATTAAATTAGAAATGAAAGAAGAGAAGTTACAACAGACACCACAGAAATACAAAGCATCCTAAGAGACTACTATAAGCAACTCTCTGCCAATAAAATGGAAAACCTGTAAGAAATGGACAAATTCTGAGAAAGGTATAACCTTCTAAGACTGAACCAGCTAGAAATAGAAAATATGAACAGACCAATCACAAGTAATGAAATTGAAACAGTGATTTAAAATCTTCCAACAAACAAAAGTCCAGGACTAGATGGCTTCAAGGTGAAGTCTATCAAACATTTAGAGAAGAGCTAACACCCATGCTTCTCAAACTCTTCCAAAAAATTGCAGAGGAAGGAACACTCCCAAACTCATTCTATGAGGCCACCATCACCCTGATACCAAAACCTGACAAAGATACTACAAAAAAAGAAAATTACAGGGCTTTCCTGGTGGTGCAGTGGTTAAGAATTCACCTGCCAATGCTGGGGACACGGGTTCGAGCCCTGGTCCAGGAAGATCCCACATGCCGCAGAGCAACTAAGCCTGTGTGCCACGACTACTGAGCCTGTGCTCTAGAGCCTGCGAGCCACAGCTACTGCAGCCCGCATGCCTAGAGCCTGTGCTCCGCAACAAGGGAATGAGAAGTCTGCACACCATAATGAAGGGTAGCCCCTGCTCGTCACAGCTAGAGAAAGCCCCTGTGCAGCAACAAAGACCCAACGCAGCCAAAAATAAATAAATTTATAAAAAAAAAAAAAAAGAAAATTACAGACCAATATCACTGATGATTATAGATGCAAAAATTCTCAACAAAATACTAGCAAACAGAATCCAACAACACTTAAAAGGATCATACACCATGATCAACTGGGATTTATCCCAGTGATGCAAGGATTCTTCAAAATACGCAAATCAATGAATGGGATACACCATATTAACAAATTGAAGAGGAAAAACCATATGATCATCTCAATAGATGCAGAAAAAGCTTCTGACCACATTCAACACCTATTCATGACAAAAACTCCCCAGAAAGTGGGCATAGAGGGAACCTACCTCAACATAATAAAGGCCATGTACGACAGCAAACATCATTCTCAATGGTGAAAAACTGACAGCATTTCCTCTAAGATCAGGAACAAGACAAGGATGTCCACTCTCACCACTGTTATTCAACATAGTTTTGGAAGTCCTACCCCTGGCAATCAGAGAAGAAAAAGAAATAAAAGGAATACAAATTGCAGAAGAAGAAGTAAAACTGTCACTGTTTGCAGATGACATGATACTATACATAGAGAATCCTAAAAATGCGACCAGAAAACTACTAGAGCTAGTCAATGAACTTGGTAAAGTTGCAGGATACAAAATTAATACACAGAAATCTCTTGCATTCCTATACACTAATGATGAAAAATATGAAAGAGAAATTAAGGAAACACTCCCATTTACCATTGCAAAAAAAAGAATAAAATACCTAGGAATAAACCTGTCTTGGGAGACAAAAGACCTGTATGCAGAAAACTATAAGACAATAATGA
The DNA here is from genome assembly GCF_008692025.1 of Phocoena sinus. Classification (NCBI taxonomy): domain Eukaryota; kingdom Metazoa; phylum Chordata; class Mammalia; order Artiodactyla; family Phocoenidae; genus Phocoena; species Phocoena sinus. The sequence continues at coordinate 18,567,729 of NC_045783.1, forward strand.
AAGAAATTAAAGATACCAACAGTTGGAGAGATATACCATATTCTTGGATTGGAAGAATCAATATTGTGAAAATGACTATACTACCCAAAGCAATCTACAGATTCAATGCAATCCCTATCATATTACCAATGGCATTTTTTACAGAACTAGAACAAAAAATCTTAAAATTTTTATGGAGACACAAAAGATCCCAAATAGCCAAAGCAGTCTTGAGGGAAGAAAACAGAGTCGGAGGAATCAGACTCCCTGACTGCAGACTATACTACAAAGCTACAGTAATCAAGACAGTATGGTACTGGCACAAAAACAGAAATATAAATCAATGGAACAAGATAGAACGCCCAGAGATAAACCCACACACCTATGGTCATCTAATCTATGACAAAGGAGGCAAGGATATACAATGGAGAAAAGACAGTCCCTTAAATAAGTTTGCTGGAAAACTGGACAGCTACATGTAAAAGAATGAAATTAGAACACTCCCTAACACTATACACGAAAATAAACTGAAAATGAATTAGAGACCTAAATGTAAGACCGGGCACTATAAAACTCTTAGAGGAAAACATAGGAAGAACACTCTCTGACATAAATCAAAGCAAGATCTTTTTTGATCCACCTCCTAGAGTAATGGAAATAAAACCAAAAATAAACAAATGGGACCTAATGAAACTTAAATGCTTTTGCACAGCAAAGGAAACCATAAACAAGACAAAAAGAGAACCCTCAGAATGGGAGAAAATATTTGCAAATGAATCAACAAAGGATTAATCTCCAAAATATATAAACAGCTCATGCAGCTCAATATTAAAAAAAACAAACAACCCAATACAAAAATGGGCAGAAGACCTAAATAGACATTTCTCCAAAGAAGACATACAGATGGCCAAGAAACACATGAAAAGCTGCTCAACATCACTAATTATTAGAGAAATGCAAATCAAAACTACAATGAGGTATCACCTCACACCAGTTAGAATGGGCATCATCAGAAAATCTACAAACAACAAGTGCTGGAGAGGGTGTAGAGAAAAGGGAACCCTCTTTTACTGTTGGTGGGAACATAAATTGATACAGCCACTATGGAGAACAGTATGGAGGTTCCTTATAAAACTAAAAATAGAATTACCATATGACCCAGCAATCTCACTATTGGGCATATACCCAGAGAAAACCATAATTCAAAAAGACACATGCACCCGAATGTTCATTGCAGTGCTATTTACAATAGTCAGGTCATGGAATCAACCTAATCGCCCATTAACAGACCACTGGATAAAGAAGTTGTGGTACATATATACAATGGAATATTACTCAGCCATAAAAAGGAATGAAATTGGGTCATTTGTAGAGACGTGGATGGATCTAGAGACTGTCATACAGAGTGAGGTAAGTCAGAAAGAGAAAAACAAATATCGTATATTAACACATATATGTAGAATCTAGAAAAATGGTACAGATGAACTGGTTTGCTGGGCAGAAGTTGAGACACAGATGTAGAGAACAAACATATGGACACTGTGGGGGTGGGGTAGGGGTGGTGGCGTGATTGGGATTGACATGTATACACTGATGTGTATAAAGTAGATGACTGTTAAGAACCTGCTGTATAAAAAAATAAATAAAATTCAAAAAAAGGAAAACAAAAGAAGAAAGATCTAAAATCAATAATCTTGGCTCGCACCATAGAAAGTGAGGACATCGCTATAGATCCCATGGACACAGAAAGGATCATAAAGGAATCCTATGAACAATTCTGTGCTCACAAATTTGAGCAAATGGATCAGCTCCTGGAAAGGCACTATCTGTCAACACTCACACAAAAAGAAATAGACCATCTAAATAAATTGAATCAATAATTAATAACCTTTCAAAACAGAAAGCACCAGGTGCAGATGGGTTTTCTGTTGAATTCTACAAATATTTAAGGAAGAAATTATACCAGTTCTCTACAATATCTTTCAGAGAATAGAAGCAGAGAAAATACTTCCTAACTCATTATATGAGGCCAGCATTATTGTAATACCAAATCCAGACCAGACAGTGCAAGAATAAAAACTACAGGCCAATATCTCTCATAAACATAGATGTAAAAATGATTAATACAATATTAGCAAATTAAACCCAATAGTGTATAAAAAGAATTATATACCATGACCAAGTGGGATTTATCCAGGTATGCAAAGCTGGATTGACATTTAAATATCAATTAATGTCATCAGTCTCATCAACAAACTGAACAAAAATCCCATGATCATATCGTTCGATGCAGGAAAAGCATTTCGCAAAATCCAACACCTATTTATGATAAAAAACTGACAGTAAACTAGGAATAGAGGGGTACCTCCTCACCTTAATAAAGAATATCTACAAGAAACATCATATTTAATAGTGAGAAACTTGAAACTTTCACACCAAGATCCAAAACAAGACAAGGATGTATCCTCTCACCAATGCTTTCAACACTGTACTTGAAAGTCTTTGCTAATGCAGTTAGAGTAGAAAAGGAAATAAAATGTATGCAGATTGGGTAGAAAGAAATAAAACAGTCTCTTTGTAGATGATGTGTTTGTTTGCCTAGAAAATCTGAAAGAACCAATAAGGCAAGGTAAAGGTAAACTATGGACTTTGGTTGATTATGATGTATCAGTGTAAATTCATCACTTGTAACACATGTACCACTGCGGTGGGGCAAATTGATAGTTGGGGGAGGGTTATACATGAGTGGGTCAGTGGTTATATGGGAAATCTGTGTAAATTACTCTCAATTTTTTTGTGAAACTAAAACTACTCTGAAAGTTAAAAAAATCTTTTTGCACAGCAAAGGATACTACCAACAAAATGAAAAGGCAACTGACAGAATAGGAGAAATAATTGTAAATCACATATCTGATAAGGGGTTAATATCCAAAATACCTAAAGAACGCATACAACTCAAAGTTAAAAAAAAAACAAACAATCTTACAAGTAAAATAATTTTTTGGTAATCATGTATGATGATGGTTGTTAACTAGACTTATTTTGGTGATCATTTTGCAACATATACAAATACTGAATCATCATGTTGTACATCTGAAACTAACATAATGTGATGTCAATTATACTGCCATAAAAATAAATTGTAAAAATTCTATTAAAAAATGGACAGAGTAACTGAGCAGACATTTTTCCAACAAGACCTACAGATAGCCAACAGGCACATGAAAGGACAATACCACTAATCAACAGGGAAATGCAAATTAAGACCAAAGTGACATATCGCCTCATGCCTATTAGAATGACCATCCTCAAAAAGACAGGAGATAACAAATGCTGGCATGGATGTGGAGAAAAGGGAACCTTTGTGTACTCTTGGTAGAAATAAAAATTGGTACAGTCACTATGGAAAGCAGTTTGAAGGTTCCTCAGAAAATTATAATAGAACTACCATATAATTCAGCAATTCCACTCCTGGGTATATACCCAAATAAAACAAAAACACCAATAGGAAATGATACATACTCCCCAATGTTCATAACAGCATTATTTACAATAGCCAAGACATGGAAACAAAGTGTCCATCAATGGATGAATGGATGAAAAAAAAAGTGGTATATATGTGCAATGAAATATTATTCAGCCATTAAAAAGAGGGAAATCCTGCCATTTGAGACAGGATGGACGGACCTTGGGGGCACTAATGCTAAGTGAAATAAGTCAATCAGAGAAAGACAGAATTGTATGATCTCACTTATATATGGCATCTAAAAAAACCAAACTCATAGAAACAGAGAACAGATTGGTAGTTGCCAGAGACAGTGGGTAAAAGATATGGAAAATGGGTGAAGGTAGTCAAAGTAGAAACTTCCAGTCACAAAATAAATAAATTCTGTGGATCTAACGTACAGCATGGTGACTACAGTTAACCATACTGTATTTTATATTTGAAAGTTGCTAAGAGAGTGGAATTTAAATGTTCTCATCACAAGGAAAACAATCTGTAATTATGTGAGGTTATAGATATTAACTAAACTTACTGCAGCAATCACTTCACAATATATACACATGTCAAATCATTATGTTGTATACCTTAAACTAACACAATGCCATATGTCAATTATATCTCAATAAAACTGGAAAAAATTTTAAAAATTCAGTAAGATGACTGGGTGCATAATATATGAAAATTAAGATATGCAAATGTATACATTTAATATTTTGGAACAAAAGAATTCATGGAAGTATGAAGACATACTTCATTAACATATTTAAAAAATGACCTGTGTAAAACAATATTCCTTGAAGCATTATTATAATAGGGAAACAGTTGGAAACAACCTCAAAAGTTTATCTGTATCAAATAATTAAATAAACTGAAGATAAATAACTTTTTTCTTCCAGTTTTATTGAGATATAATTGACATACAGCACTGTATAAGTTTAAGGGGTGCAGTATAATGATTTGATTTACATACGTCATAAAATGATTACCACAATAAGCTTAGTGAACATCAATGATCACATATAGATTAAAAATTTTTAAAAAAATTTTTTTTCCTTGTAATGAGAACTCTTAGGATTTACTACCTTAACTTTCACATATAACACACAACAGTGTTAATTACCTAATCATGTTGTACATTACATCCCTAGTACTTACGTATCTAACTGGAAGTTTCTATATTTTGACCATAACAATGAGGATTCTTTTTTTCTTGTCCCACATTCACATGTAAATACTTCCAGATTTCAGAATTAAGTATCCTGCTGGTTTTTGCTCTAGATCTAAATTCAGTTTATAAATAAGAAAGTAGAGAAATCGCTTTTGCTTCAAACCCAAGTCTGTAATATAAATTTTAAATACACTCATACACAGGTGTGATGTTGATGTCATATAGCTATAGAAGAATTATATTCATGGTAAAGTTATCAGGGTTTACTTAGGGTAAATGTAAATTAGATTTCAGAGAAAAGGGGACACTTAAATTTACAAATCTGATTTGTGGATTTTACCATCAGTAATGATTAATTTAAAAAATAAAAAATGTTAAAATAATTATATTTTAAAATTCAAAAGCATGATTGAAATGGGTATTTACTATAATAAGCAGAATTAATACTTCTTTTTCTTTTATCTTTTTTTTTGAATTCTATTTATTTTTTTATACAGCAGGTTCTTATTAGTCATCCATTTTATACACATCAGTGTATACATGGCAATCCCAATCACCCAATTCATCACACTACCACCCCCCACCCCCCGCAGCTTTCCCCCCTTGGTGTCCATACATTTGTTCTCTACATCTGAGTCTCAATTTCCACACTGCAAACCAGTTCATCTGTACGATTTTTCTAGGTTCCACACATATGTGTTAATATACAATATTTGTTTTTCTCTTTCTGACTTACTTCACTCTGTATGACAGTCTCTGGATCCATCCACATCTCTACAAATGACCCAATTTTGTTCCTTTTTATGGCTGAGTAATATTCCATTGTATATATATACCACAACTTGTTTATCCAGTGGTCTGTTAATGGGCATTTAGGTTGGTTCCATGACATAGCTATTCTAAATAGTGCTGCAATGAACATTCGGGTGCATGTGTCTTCTTGAATTATGGTTTTCTCTGGGTATATGCACTGTAGTGGGATTGCTGGGTCCTATGGTAATTCTATTTTTAGTTTTATAAGGAACCCCCATACTGTTCTCCATAGTGGCTGTATCAATTTACATTCCCACCAACAGTAAAAGAGGGTTCCCTTTTCTCCACACCCTCTCCAGCATTTGTTGTTTGTAGATTTTCTGATGATGCCCATTCTAACTGGTGTGAGGTGATACCTCATTGTAGTTTTGATTTGCATTTCTCTAATAATTAGTGATGTTGAGCAGCTTTTCATGTGTTTCTTGGCCATCTGTATGTCTTCTTTGGAGAAATGTCTATTTAGGTCTTCTGCCCATTTTTGTATTGGGTTGTTTGTTTTTTTTAATATTGAGCTGCATGAGCTGTTTATATATTTTGGAGATTAATCCTTTGTTGATTCATTTGCAAATATTTTCTCCCATTCTGAGGGTTCTCTTTTTGTCTTGTTTATGGTTTCCTTTGCTGTGCAAAAGCATTTAAGTTTCATTAGGTCCCATTTGTTTATTTTTGTTTTTATTTCCATTACTCTAGGAGGTGGATCAAAAAAGATCTTGCTGTGATTTATGTCAGAGAGTGTTCTTCCTGTGTTTTCCTCTAAGAGTTTTATAGTGCCCGGTCTTACATTTAGGTCTCTAATTCATTTTCAGTTTATTTTCGTGTATAGTGTTAGGGAGTGTTCTAATTTCATTCTTTTACATGTAGCTGTCCAGTTTTCCAGCAAACTTATTTAAGAGACTGTCTTTTCTCCATTTATATCCTTGCCTCCTTTGTCATAGATTAGTTGACCATAGGTGTGTGGGTTTATCTCTGGGCTTTCTATCTTGTTCCATTGACCTATGTTTCTGTTTTTGTGCCAGTACCATACTGTCTTGATTACTGTAGCTTTGTAGTATAGTCTGCAGTCAGGGAGTCTGATTCCTCCGACTCTGTTTTCTTCCCTCAAGACTGCTTTGGCTATTTGGGATCTTTTGTGTCTCCATAAAAATTTTAAGATTTTTGTTCTAGTTCTGTAAAAAATGCCATTGGTAATATGATAGGGATTGCATTGAATCTGTATATTGCTTTGGGTAGTATAGTCATTTCCACAATATTGATTCTTCCAATCCAAGAACATGGTATATCTCTCCATCTGTTGGTATCATCTTTAATTTCTTTCATTATTGTCTTATAGTTTTCTGCATACAGGTCTTTTGTCTCCCAAGCCAGGTCTATTCCTAGGTATTTTATTCTTTTTGTTGCAGTGGTAAATCGGAGTGTTTCCTTAATTTGTCTTTCAGATTTTTCATCATTAGTGTACAGGAATGCAAGAGATTTCTGTGCATTGATTTTGTATCCTGCAACTTTACCAAATTCATTGATTAGCTCTAGTAGTTTTCTGGTGGCATTTTAAGCTTCTCTATGTATAGTATCATGTCATCTGCAGACAGTGACAATTTTACTTTTTTTTGTTGTTGTTTTTTTGTGGTATGCGGGCCTCTCACTGCCATCGCCTCTCCCATTGTGCAGCACAGGCTCCAGATGCGCAGGCCCAGTGGCCATGGCTCACAGGCCCAGCCGCTCCATGGCACGTGGGATCCTCCCGGACCAGGGCACAAACTTGCATCCCCTGCATCGGCAGGTGGACTCTCAACCACTGTGCCACCAGGGAAACCCCTTATTTTCCAATTTGTATTCCTCTTCTTTCTTTTTCTTCTCTGATTGCCATGGCTCGGACTTCCAAAACTATGTTGAATAACAGTGGTGAGCATGGACATCCTTGTCTTGTTCCTGATCTTAGAGGAAATGCTTTCAGTTTTTCACCATTGAGAATGATGTTTGCTGTGGATTTGTCATATATGGCCTTTATTATGTTGACGTAGGTTCTCTCTATGCCCACTTTCTGGGGAGTTTTTATCATAAATAGGTGTTGAATTTTGTCAAAAGCTTTTTCTGCATCTATTGAGATGATCATATGGTTTTTCTTCTTCAGTTTGTTAATATGGTGTATCCCATTCATTGATTTGCGTATTTGAAGAATCCTTGCATCACTGGGATAAATCCCAGTTGATCATGGTGTATGATCCTTTTAAAATGTTGTTGGATTCTGTTTGCTAGTATTTTGTTGAGAATTTTTGCATCTATAATCATCAGTGATATTGGTCTGTAATTTTCTTTTTTTGTAGTATCTTTGTCAAGTTTTGGTATCAGGGTGATGGTGGCCTCATAGAATGAGTTTGGGAGTGTTCCTTCCTCTGCAAAGTTTTGGAAGAGTTTGCAAAGGATGGGTGTTAGCTCTTCTCTAAATGTTTGATACACTTCACCTGTGAAGCCATCTGGTCCTGGACTTTTGTTTGTTGGAAGATTTTAAATCACTGTTTCAATTTCATTACTTGTGATTGGTCTGTTCATATTTTCTATTTCTAGCTGGTTCAGTCTTAGAAGGTTATACCTTTCTCAGAATTTGTCCATTTCTTACAGGTTTTCCATTTTATTGGCAGAGAGTTGCTTATAGTAGTCTCTTAGGATGCTTTGTATTTCTGTGGTGTCTGTTGTAACTTCTCCTCTTTCATTTCTAATTTAATTGATTTGAGTTCTCTCCCTCTTTTTCTTGATGAATCTGGCTAATTGTTAATCAATTTTGTCTATCTTCTCAAAGAACCAGCTTTTAGTTTTATTGACCTTTGCTATTGTTTTCTTTGTTTCTATTTCATTTACTTCTGCTCTGATCTTGATGATTTCTTTCTTTCTGCTAACTTTGGGTTTTGTTTGTTCTTCTTTCTCTAGTTCCTTTAGGTGTAACGTTAGATTGTTTATTTGAGATTTTTCTTGTTTGTTAAGGTAGGCTTGTATAGCTATAAACTTCCCTCTTAGAACTGCTTTTGCTCTATTCCATAGGTTTTGGACCGCCGTGTTTTGTTATTTCTGTCTAGGTATTTTTTGATTTCCTCTTTGATTTCTTCAGTTATATCTTAGTTATTTAGTAACGTTTAGTTTAGCCTCCATGTATTTGTGTTTTTTATGTTTTTTCCCTGTAATTGATTTCTAATCTCATAGCTTTGTGGTCAGAAAAGATGCTTGATATGATTTCAATTTTCTTATATTTACCGAGGCTTGATTTGTGCCTAAGATGTGATCTATCCTGGAGAATATTCCATGCACACTTGAGAAGAAAGTGTAATCTGCTGTTTTTGGATGGAATATCCTATAAATATCAATTAAATCTATCTGGTCTGTTGTATCATTTAAAGCTTCTGATTCCTTATTTATTTTCATTTTAGATGATCTGTCCATTGGTGTAAGTGAGGTGTTAACGTCCCCCACTCTTATTGTGTTACTGTCAACTTCTTTTATAGCTGTTAGCAGTTGCCTTATGTATTGAGGTGCTTCTGTGTTGGGTGCATATATGTTTATAATTTTTATATGTTTTTCTTGGATTGATCCCTTGATCGTTATGTAGTGTCCTTCCTTGTCTCTTGTAACATTCTTTATTTTAAAGTTTTTTTTATCTGATATGAGTATTGCTACTCCAGCTTTCTTTTGATTTCAATTTACATGGAATATCTTTTTCCATCCCCTCACTTTCAGTCTGTTTGTGTCCCTAGGTCTGAAGTGGGTCTCTTGTAGACAGCATATATATGGGTATTGTTTCTGTATCCATTCAGCAAGCCTTTGTCTTTTGGTTGGAGCATTTAATCCATTCACGTTTAAGGTAATTATCGATATGTATGTTCCTATGACCAGTTTCTTAATTGTTTTGGGTTTGTTTTTGTAGGTCCTTTTCTTCTCTTATGCTTCCCACTTACAGAAGAGCTGGTTTGGTGGTGCTGAATTTTCTTAGCTTTTTCTTGTCTGTAATGCTTTTGATTTCTCCATTGAGTCTGAATGAGATCCTTGCCGGGTAGAGGATTGTTGGTTGTAGGTTCTTTCCTTTCATCACTTTAAGTATATCATGCCACTCCCTTCTGGCTTGTAGAGTTTCTGCTGAGAAATCAGCTGTTAACCTTATGGGAGTTCCCTTGTATGTTATTAGTCGTTTTTCCCTTGCTGCTTTCAATAATTTTTCTTTGTCTTTAATTTTTGCCAATTTGATTACTATTTGCTTTCCCATGTTAGGGAAGTTTTCGACTATAATCTCTTCAAATATTTTCTCAGGTCCTTTCTCTCTTTCTTCTCCTTCTGGAATCTCTGTAATGCGAATGTTGTTGCATTTAATGTTGTCCCAGAGGTGTCTTAGGCTGTCTTCATTTCTTTTCATTCTTTTTTCTTTATTCTGCTCCGCAGCAGTGAAATCCATCATTCTGTCTTCCAGTTCACTTATCCGTTCTTCCGCCTCAGTTATTCTGCTATTGATGCCTTGTAGTGTATTTTTCATTTCAGTTATTGTATTGTTTATCTCTGTTTTTTTGTTCTTTAATTCTTCTAGGTCTTTGTTAAACATTTCTTGCATCTTCTCCATCTTTGCCTCCATTGTTTTTCTGAGGTCCTGGATCATCTTCACTATCATTATTCTGAATTCTTTTTCTGGAATGTTGCTTTTCTCCACTTCATTTAGTTGTTTTTCTGGGGTTTTATCTTGTTCCTTCATCTGGTACATAGCCCTCTGCCTTTTCATCTTGTCTATCTTTCTGTGAATGTAGTTTTAGTTCCAGAGGCTGCAGGATTGTAGTTCTTCTTGCTTCTGCTGTCAGCCCTCTGGTGTAGGAGGCTATCTCATTAATACTTCTTATAATCAAGACAGAGATATAAATGACAAATATGAGGAGCTTTTCAATAAGTCAGAGAAAAATCATAACAGTGTTGAAATAGTAAAAGCGGTCAAAATGTAGAGCTAACAAAACAGTGATATTTCTAAAGCAGGTTCCGAAGTATGTACACAAGAAATTATCCGATATTAAATAGAACATTTTATTTTGTCTTATTTGAAGCAAAGCTTGCATATACAAAGTGATATATTTATAATGCTTTAGGCAAAATAAATTAATAACCCACATATACACATTTGTCCTTGATTTTAAAAATTCTAAATTAATTCAGTCATATAAGAACTTTACATATGAAGGATGTATGAATTAGATTTCTTTGGATTACCTATGAAGAGTTCCAACTAAGCTGATTTACAAAAGTAAATCTGTTACTTCTATATTTCTGAGAAAAGCAAATTATTGCTGTCATTTTTTTCACCCCGGCTTTGTGTGCTAGGCAATGTAAAAACATACTGAAATAGCTAATGCTATTGTTACTATCCCACTGCAGATGGTATATGATGGTAATTATAAAAAGGAAATTAAAAAAATCATAATCATCATGTTACTTGATTATTTAGCATCACAATGTAAGTACTTGAAGTGAGCACCATCATTTTTGCCTCTAGCCAGATACAGCTGGGCAGAGTCAGGAGCTTTGTATTACATTTAATATACATGGCATGTCTTCTTTACCATCTCCCATAGGCACTGTGTCTAGTTTTTACCCACTCTGCAGCGCCTATACCCAGAAGCAACAGTAAGTCATGATCTATGATGCTCTGTTCTGTACAGAGATAAAAAACCAATTTGATGTAAAATTTAACATGATTAATATCAGCTAGTAATAATATCTGTATCTATCTACCCATGTATGCTGTTATTCATGCTTAAATTCCTTTTATGTTGCCCTAAAGACTTATATGATTGATTAATATTAAATTGAAAGCAAAGAAAGAAAATATAGATCTATGGGTATTGAAAAGGCACTTTAAAGTAAAAATGAATAAGAAGAACTAAAGTTTTAGAAACAGATCCTTGTATTTAATAATTTTGATTTTAAAATTTATTAGAGAACATTTTTTTTTGAAGAAGGCCTCCTCCCCATTGGAATTATCTTACTGCCTTTTATCTGAATTGATTGTATGTGTGCTCCTTCATAGGAGCACATCATATGCTATGGGTTCCACATGAATGAACTGCACTTTGCTACATCTATGACGATGGTTCGAGGATGTTTTTGATACCATTTTCATTCTAGAGAACAGTGTGCACCCAGATACTCTTTAGGCTGTTCTCTTCTTCCCCATGAGCTCCATCAGCTACACTCCTCAATTGTTTGATATAAAACTAATAGTTTTTTACTCTTAGGTAAGGACTTTGGAGACGTAGATTCAAGAAAAGTCACCACACTCTGCCCAACACACCAACCAGTCACTGCAAACCTTTGTTATTTATTTATTCTAAAGCTGTTTCTGTCTACAGAAAATGACTGTCTTCGGTTATTTTAAGAAAGGTGTACATAATTTGTCCTTCAGAAATGCTTTGCAATAAGACAATTGCTGTATTCAAATAGAGACCACTGTCCTTTCAGATTTTAATAGGGTATTTTTTCTTTCTTGGTAGTACCAAAGGAGTTGTGGTCATATCTGAAAATAGTGGCTGTTTAATAAATATATTTTTGCTAGAGTACAGGTTTAGTGGTTGCAATCAATGGAGTAATGGCTTCTAAATCTTGGCATGAGTTATCCCTAGAATTTAATGAAATGGACAAGATCATTCTTTTGTTCGGATTTCTACAAGAAAATATGTGGCTGGGAGATTTCTCATCTCTTTTTGTAAATTTTCTTTTTCTTTCTGAGAGAATTGATAGTTCAGTCCTTTCAGATTTTTTTTTTTAGTCCTTTCAGATTTTTATCAGAAAATATAGTCAGTGGAGTGTGAAGTGGACAGAAGGAAAGACGATAGAAAAAATGGTCCCAAGAGAGGTGAGTAATCAGTACAGTTTACAAGAGCTAAAGTTGCCATAGGAGTACAAAGAAGTAAGTTCACTGATAGAATTAAATAGGATATTGAGAACCAATACAGTAAACACACACACACACACACACACACACACACACACACACACACGACTGTTAGCTCTCAAAAGACAAAGGCAATTTTTCTTTTCTGTTTTTGTAACTGCTGTATCTCCAGTGCCTACAATTCCAATATCAGATCAAGTCACTTTTTGGGCTTCTGTATCTGCATTTGTAAAGTCATTTTCTGCTTATGTGGATTTTGAAAATAGAAATTCTAGGATTGAGACTGGGACTTCCCTTTGTTTCACGAGGCAAAAGCGAAAGCCAGTAAATAAAATAAAGAAGGCCACATTTTAATTTTTGAAGATATACATTTTTTTCATATTTAACATCTTTGAAATCAGGATGTATCCTGGAATCAAAGATATGTCATATATGAGTTGCCAGTTTTAAAAAATTGTTAGTGAAATATCAACAATAAAGTATCCTAAAATTGACAAGGTCTTAGAAGTGATGAAATATGGTTATTTGGTAGTGCGTAATATTTCTTTGGTTTGCAATTTATTAATATTTTACTTCTTTTCTATGGCTGCAGAGGTAGTTGCCTGGTAATTTACTTCAGATTGAGTTTTCTGAGTTTGAAGGTGAACTCATTAGCCAAGTAAGTGCGTATCCATCTCACTCAGTGTGTGGTACTCAGAGCATCCGATGACTAAAGCCTCTCTCCAGGCTATCCAACAGATTTGAACTAGTTATTTTCTGGAAAATTATGTTCAAGACGCTTAGATTGTGTTGCCAGATTTAAAAATCTTCAACTACTTCATCTACTTCAGTATGGCAGGATTAAGTTTATTTAAAGATCACCTTTATATCTTTGTGTGTCCTTTACTTATTATTCTCTTATTTTAAGGTTATTGAGATTCCATATATGTCTTGATTAGAATCAAGGGCAAAGGAAAGGTAAGGAAGGTAACAGGTTAAAGGGCAAGGAAGGATGACTGATTTGAAGGATTAGATGAGAAGGAGCCACTAAACATCTGAAAGCCAAAGAAAGGGTTTAGGATGGTGTTAATCATGTAGACATGTTAGGAAGTTGTGCATTTGATGAAAATTTTCTGAGAGATGACATTATTTCAGGCATAGTTTTTAATATTTCCTCCTTTGGGTATAAATACATTCACATTTTATAGAAAATTTATACATTTATAATACAAGTTAATTAAATAACATACAATTTGCAGTCAGCCAATTGTCTCCATTGTTCTGTTTTTAGTAGAGTTGCCCTTTCTGTTAGTTTGGAAATCACATTTTATTTTTCTCTAAGTTGATAGAAAATTATCAGAACTTGCAGGGCAATTTGATTTTTTTCTAAAGCAGTTACAATTCACTTAAACATTCAGTTTGAGTCTTAACTGTATACAATTTGCATCCTATGCTTAGCTTTTCCTCTTTTGTTAAAATACATCATACTTTTTCCATGATAGATGCCCCCAAAGTTTTTTTCTTGGCTTGAACTTGAATTCTTTCTCTGTATTATTGCAGCCACTGCTTCTTTGTTGGAAAATAGCTTATATTTTCTTATTTACTCTTATTTAATGATATGGCCCTCTATCATGATAAATCATGTGTATTTCCATTATTATCCTGTTTTCCATGGCCCGATTTTCCACCTGTAATCTAAAAGAATTGGTCATGGGTAGGAAGCCTATGAATAGTTTGAGCCAGAGAAGAGAGTGTTTGGCTCTCCAAGTAATTTAAAAGATGAGAAAAAAACCCATTTATTTCTATTTTTCTTCTGGCTTTTGCCCAAAATAAAGGGTGGAATAATATGTGAAAAGAAATGGAGAGAAGAGACATTATGGAATGTTTGTGCAGTCAGAGGTACTTCAGACATAAGAGAACTCATATCTACTGAATTTTTGCAACATTATACTAAGTGCTATGTATCTCATTAATATTCTCTATACTAAATACTTTATTTCTTACTTAATCTTCAAAACAACTTTATATGCTCAGTGTTAATATCATGCTAACTTTTAGAGTTTAGACAAATGGAGATGAGAACTTAACTTTCCCAAGTTTATATAACTATTGTTAGAGCAAGGATTTGAAATGAGGTTTATTTTACTTCCATGTTCATCCTTTGTATTATTTCTATATAATGTTATCTATCAGAACTGAAGTTACTCAGAATTTAAACATGGAAGTGGCATTATTGGATTTTCAGTATCACCCTGGGAGCAGTATAGAGACAGATTTGATGCAAGGCAATAACAAAGGAAAAAAATCTTGAAAGCCAGTAAGAAAGTTAAAAGGCATGTATTAGAGTAGTAGTAATAATAATATTAATAATATTTGTAAGTACTAAAAAATGTTACAGACACTACTTTAGGTAATAGTATTTGTAAATAACAAAACCCTTGATAATTTAGACAATCCTCTGCTGAGGATAACTGAAAGTTGGATTAAAAAAACAAACAAATTCTACTTAAAAAGGCATCAGAGAACTAATGAAGAAATACCAGCTCAGAATTCAAGGAGAAGAGAAAAGGAAACCAATACTGGCAAATCCTGGCATTTGGGACCACATCCCTTTGAGGTGTTGATAATTTTGTGGTAGTTGATGAAAAGCTGAGTTTTGCTTTTGAGAGTCTCACAGAGCTGGTGTAATAGGGTTTGGAACCCAAGTCTACCAAAATCAGTGGCCTTGTGAATACCCATTACTTTTAGTTGGGACCTAAAAAACTATACCTTTGAAGAAAAGGTGAACCAGAAGTAGATAGACCTTTGCAGGAACTGCAGCTAAACTTGGAATCATTTTAATCTTTGGAATTGAATTGAGGTGAACTCAGATTGCCAGTCTGTCCAAGTACCTAACAAAAACAGCATAATTCCTCTCTGGAGAAAGGTGAGATTCTAGGCCTCGAGTAATTTCTACAACAGTTTTACAAATATAATGTCTGACATAAAAAAGGAAGCAGGCACAAGACATCATCAATGACACAGCAAAAAGCAGACAATAGAAACAGATTTACAAAGTACCCTAGATCATAAAGGTGCAGACTTTAAAATAACTCAGCTTTCTTTCAAGGGTAGAAAAGAAATGATTGAAAATTTCGGAGAGAATTGTAAACAACTTTTAAAATTGAAAACTTTACAATTGAAAACTACAGTATTATTAATTAATATATTAAAGGATGGTTTCTAAGAGGAAATGCAATGCAAATGAAGAAGGAATTCAGAAATGGGAATATAAATCAGAAGAAAAGTATAAAAGAGATCACATATAATGACGTAGTGAGAAAAACGTAAACTTTGCTGGTGGAATTGCAGAAAGGAGAGAAAAATCAGACACATGCACTATTTGAAGAAATGATTGCTGATATGTATCAAAATTTTTAGAAGACATCATGCAGTAGATCTAAGAAGTCTCATAAACTCCAAGTAAATTAATTGAGACAAACCAAATTAATAGTATATATTTTTCAGCAGTGCATTTTGATGCATATTTTAGGAATAGCTTAGAGGGAACATCAGAAAGTAATATTTTTCCAAGGTCATATTCTGTAGTTGCCTTACTGACATTTCACTGTGGCAGTGGTGGGTGTTTAGCTCATATGCATCTCATGGTTTAAACCTGTAGTCACTTTAGTCAAGCTAAGAAGAAGAAACTTGGGGATATTGAATGTTCATTCATTTGTATCTTATAGCAGACCTGAGATTGTATTCTGAGAAGAAGCCCATTACTGTCAGCATATATTCCCTTGGTTTGACTCAAAATGGCTTTTTATGAAGGATTGTGGCTAGTTTGTAATCTTGCTCTCTTAGAGATTCACAATATTTCTTTTGACTTTTTTTTTTCTTGAAGGGGAGTAGGATTTGGCAGAATTTTCTGAGTTGATTAGAGTGTTGGAGAAAGAGACAAAAAGCGCTGTTTGAGACCTGATGAGCCAATAACCAAATGAAGATACACTCAAAGTTATTGTGGGCTTCCTCAAGGAAAGAGCTTGCTCTAGTAACTGACATACAAACAAACAAAAAATTTCAAAGAATTATGGCCTAAGATGTGAAGAGACCTTCCACCCAGTAGGAGATGTTTGAGGTAAAGGTGTGAATGATATATCAAGCAATGAAGCCTTATACTGTCATCAGTCAAGATTCTATAATACATTGATGAGGCTTGCAATACAGGGAAACTTGGAAGTGATTCATGTGAGTTATACAAATATAAATCTTTTAATATTTTTATTTTCTTAAGTATAAAAAAATCAACCCATGCACACAATATTTCCTAAAAATATTTGATTTCTCCTTCTTACATTACTGTGGTCGGGAGAACAGCATTTTTCAAAAATGAAAAGTTCAAGAGGCATATTTAATGAAGGGAACTATAGTTCAGTTAAGTGCAACACAGAGAAAAGACTGCTTAATAGAAATAAATGAAGCAGGATTCCATTTGCACTTCAGACATTGGTAGGAAGCTTTATTTTCTGAATTGATTTTATTGAAAACTGCCAGGAGCAATTTTTCAGTGAAGTATTTTATTCTGATGCCATTTACTCCTTGCTACACTTTCCCCAAACCTTAATAGTATCAGACATATATCCCCTGACCTAAGGTTGTTTTTCTTAGGTATTTGAATATTAATATCTCTTTAACTGTATTTAACAATATGTAGTTACCTGAAAGTAAAATGAGGTTGATGTATACTTAAACTTTGTAAACAATCTATTCTAGCTTTATTAGGAGAAAATAAACTATTGCTTGCATCAGTTTTGAAAAATTGCATGAAATTGCAAGAGCCAATAAACAATGTACTCTGTCTTATTCTTGAAAACAAATTATTTGAGTATTCTGTGAAGAGGTAAAAGGCCCTTTTCAAAAGTAATCTTCCAAAATAACACCTGCTTTTTCTTCTATTACTTAAGATGAGTTACTTTAGAATTTTTCCAGGTAGACATGTTCCCTGTGGTCTGCACGAAAGACACCAGAACATCTTGGGGAATAAAGTAAAAAGCACGATTAAGTTGTGAGACAAAGGCTCATTAAAGAACTCATTTGAAGAAATGGCATCTCTACTCTATTACACTCAAATTGCTTCTAGGCACTAAATAAGCTCCGTCTGTAATCAGTCATGTTGATTTTGTGAACATTTATCTTTAGTTCTTTAGTGCAATTAGAGAAAGTAGGAAGGCTCCCCTAGTAAGATGAAAACATGAAAAATCTCCACTCTTTTCCCTTTTCATAAATTAGAATGTATTTAAGTGAAATAGGACAAACAGGATCTCCTACCATGTTCAATATTAATTATCTTCAGCTTTGCTTCTCAAAGGAAAAGTCTGAGTGATATAAAATTTTGATGCCACATGCGAATTCTGAGAATGTTAGACCTGTCAGTCTTTATGTCAGTATCACCTTAAAAATTGTACTCTTTACGATCTTGTCTATTTATCAAATTAATTCTACCTTAGAGATATGAAAAAAGGTTAAAAAACATGTAGGGCCTTCATAAAAATAAGGAAAATATTTATTGAGCAATTTACTTACTCTGAAGGGCTGGGCATGTAAACAGAAGAATGTTTATATTGGCAAGTGACCGGGTTTTCTTTGGTGGTACTTAATTATGGAGTGAAGTATTTAAAGATGAATTTTTAACAACAATTATACTCCTTTTGAATGGGAAATAAAGGAATGTAGTCATTGTTCTGTGAGAAGATGGCAAAACAAATTACAAATTCAGTAATATTAACATCATTTTGCCAAAAAAAAACAACCCATTGTACTTTATTTTAGCTTACAAAGATAAGTTCACTTGAAATGGAAAACTATTTGTCCCACTTATGAAACTTGATATTTGGCTTCAAGGAGAAACATAACAAGCAATTAATATTGTGAAAGCACATGGAAATGTATAATGATATAGTCAGGGTATTTAGTTTCTGCCAGGTCGAATTATGTCACCACATAACAATACAGTAGAATCCACCTTACAGGTGATAATAAGAAATATTCAAGTTCTGTTATTTTATGGTTTTTTCCTATACAAATTATTTTAAATTATGAGTGGATTATTTCCCTTGAAATTTCCCCTTTTGTGTGAAGCATTTGAGGAGCTTGGGACTAGCAAATGCAAACTATTATATATAGACTAGATAAACAACAAAGTCCTATTGTATAGCATAGGGAACTATGTTCAGTATCCTGTAATAAACCGTAATGGAAAAGGAAAAAAAAAGAAACAAAGTCCCAAATTCACCCCTAATTCAGTTATAATATTTTGGATAACTCTCCTAAAACATAGTATAGGGTCTTTGCACTTGGAATCAACTATAAATTCATGGATCTCTTCCAATTCTCAGATTATGATATTGTGAGTTGGCAATTCAGGGAATACACTTGGAATGCTCTTGAATTTAAATCTTTATAAATATGATTTGGAGTTCTAGTAGACAATTGACCTTTAAATAACTTACTGCAATTTTTTTCAATAACTATGTACTACCGTACTACATGATCCTTGGTTGAATCTGCAGATGCAGAACCGTGGATATGGAGAACCAACTATAAACTTGTACTCAGATTTTCAGCTGTCAGTGGGTGGAGGGGGCTGGTGTTTCTAACCCCAGCATTGTCCAAGGGTCAACTGTATATAAAAATACAATTGATTTCTGTATACTGATCTTATATATTAACATCTTACTGAAGTAGTGTATGACCTCTAAGGGGTTTGTGTTTTTTGTTCTCTAGGATTTTCTATATACAACATCATCTTATCTGTGGGTAGAGATAGTTTTACTTCTTTCCTTCCAATAGAATGTCTTTTTTTCATTTTCTTGGCTAAGTGGCTTGGCTAGAACTTCCAGTGCAAGGTTGAATAGAGATGGCAGGAGGAGGATCCTTGTCTTTCTCCTGATATTTTTTATCATGAAAGGGTGTGTTAATTTTTTCAAATGCTTTTTCTGCATGTATTGAAATGGTCATGTGATCTTGTCTTTTATTCTATTAATATTATATATAACATTGAGTTATTTCCATATATTCAAGCAGTCATTCATTCCCAGAATAACTCCCACTTGGTCATGTTGTATAATTCTTTTTTACATGTTGCTGGACATGGTCTTCTAGTATCTGTTGAGAATTTTGCTTTCATATTAATAAGGTATATTGGTCTTTAGTTTTTTTTTTTTTTACAGGTTTGTGTCTGGTTTTGGAATCAGAGTAACATATTTCTGATAGGATGAGTGGGGAAGTATTTCCTCCTTTTCTATATTTTGGAAGACTTAGTGAAGTATTGGCATTAATTAGTTTTTAAACTTTTGGTAGTATTCACCGTTGAAGCCATTTGTTCCATTTGGATGTCCTTTGTGGAGAGTTTTTTTTAGTAACTCAATCTCTTTACTTGTTACAGGTCTATTCAGATTTTCTATTTTTTCTTGAGTCATTTTTAGTAGTTTCCATGTTTTAGGAATTTATCCACTTCATCTAGGTTTTCTAATTTGTTGGCACACCATTGTTCATGGTGTTTCCTTATTATCCTTTATATTTCTGTAAGATTAGAATTAATACTCCCTCTTTCATTCCTGGTTTCAGTGTTTTGAATCCTCTCCTTTTCCTCTTAGGTCTAACTAAACTTGTTGATCTTTTCAGAGAACCTACTTTTAGTTTTGTTGATTTTGTCTATTCTTCTATATACTTTTTCATTTGCCTCCAGTCTAATCTTTATTGTTCTGCTCACTTTGGCTTTAATTTACTCTTCGTGTTTCTAGTTTATTAAGGTAGAAGTTTAGGTTACTAATTTGATATCTTTCTTATCTTTAATTCAGCTGTTTACATCTATAAGTTTTTCTCTATGCACTGCCTAACTTGCATTCCATAAATTTGGTATCTTTGTGTTCATTTTTATTCATCTCAAAGTATTTTCTCATTTCCCTTGTGATTTATTCTTTGACCTATGGATTATTTGGGATCATGTTGCTTAATATTCACATATGTGTAAATGTCCCAGAATTCAATCTTCACTGATTTCCAGTTTAATTTCATTATGATCAGAAGCTGTACTGTGTATATTTTAATGCTTTTAAATTTATTGAGACTTGTTTTATGGCCTAACATATGGTCTGTTCTGTTCCATGTTCACTTGCAAAGAATGTGTATTTGGCTGTTGGTTGAAATAGCATATGGATGTCTATTAAGGCTAGTTGGTCTAATTATAATGTTGCTCAAGCCTTCTATTTCCTTGTTGATCTTCTCCCTTGTTGTTATATGCATTATTGAAAGTAGGGTATTGAAGTCTCCAACTATTATTGTGGTCAGCTATTTATTCCTTCAGTTTTGTCAGTTTCTGCTTCAGGTATTTTGGAGCTCTGTTTTAAGGTGCACATATATGTTTATAATTGTATATCTTCTTGAGGGATTGACCTTTCTATCAATATATAATATCGTTTGTCTTTATAACACCTTTGACTTAAAGTGTCCTATTTATGATATTAGTATATCAAATCTAACTGCTTTTGTTTACTGTTTGCAGAGTATATCTTTTTTCCATTCTTTTACTTTCAGGATATTTGTGTCTTTGATTAAAGTGTGTCTCTGTAGACAGCATAGAGTATCATGATGCTTATTCTATCCATTTTTCCAATCTCAGTGTTTTGATTAGAATTTTTTACCCTTTAATGTAATTATTGATAGGTAGGATTTACATTGACCACTTTGCTATTTGTTTTCTATATCTTTTATGTCTTTTTTGTCATTCTATTCTCCCACTAATTCCTTCTTTTGTGTTAAAAACATATTTTAGTTTACCATATTAATTCCCTTATCATAGATTTTTAGTTTCTTCTGAGATATACATTTTAAAGTAATAACTAGAATTAAGACTTATAATATTATACGAGAACATATAAGATTTTTAGAAATTTCATGTAATGTCTGAAACATTTATATTAACATATTTCCATACAAATAACCCAATGAAAGTTTAGTCTTAGTTGTTTTCTTTGTTTTTTTATACTTCAGGTTTTTATTAGTCATCAATTTTACACACATCAGTGTACACATGTCAATCCCAATCGCCCAATTCAGCACACCACCATCCCCACCCCACCACAGTTTTCCCCCCTTGGTGTCCATATGTCTGTTCTCTACATCTGTGTCTCAACTTCTGCCCTGCAAACTGGCTCATCTGTACCATTTTTCTAGGTTCCACATACATGCGTTCATATATGATATTTGTTTTTCTCTTTCTGACTTGCTTCATTCTGTATGACAGTCTCTAGATCCATCCACATCTCAACAAATGAGTCAATTTCATTCCTTTTTATGGCTGAGTAATATTCCATTGTATATATGTACCACAACTTCTTTATCCATTCATCTGTCGATGGGCATTTAGGTTGCTTTCATGACCTGGCTATTGTAAATAGTGCTGCAAGGAACATTGGGGTGCATGTGTCTTTTTGAATTATGGTTTTCTCAGGGTATATGCCCTGTAGTGGGATTGCTGGATCATATGGTAAATCTATTTTTAGTTTTTTAAGGAACCTCCGTACTGTTCTCCATAGTGGCTGTATCAATTTCCATCCCCACCAACAGTGGAAGAGGGTTCCCTTTTCTCCGCACCCTCTTCAGCTTTTGTGGTTTGTAGATTTTCTGATGATGCCCATTCTAACTGGTGTGAGGTGATACCTCATTGTAGTTTTGATTTGCATTTCTGTAATAATTAGTGGTGTTGAGCAGCTTTTCATGTGTTTCTTGGCCATCTGTATGTCTTCTTTGGAGAAATGTCTATTTAGGTCTTCTGCTCATTTTTGGATTGGGTTGTTTGTTTTCTTAATATTGAGCTGCATGAGCTTTATATATATTTTGGAGATTAATCCTTTGTCCCTTGATTCGTTTGCAAATATTTTCTCCCATTCTGAGGGTTCTCTTTTTGTTTTGTTTATGGTTTCCTTTGCTGTGCAAAAGCTTTGAAGTTTCATTAGGTCCCATTTGTTTATTTTTGGTTTTATTTCCGTTACTGTAGGAGGTGGATCAAAAAAGATCTTGCTTTGATTTATGTCAAAGAGTGTTCTTCCTATGTTTTCCTCTAAGAGTTTTATAGTGTCTGGTCTTACATTTAGGTCTCTAATTCATTTTCAGTTTATTTTCGTGTATAGTGTTAGGGAGTGTTCTAATTTCATTCTTTTACATGTAGCTGTCCAGTTTTCCAGCAAACTTATTTAAGGGACTGTCTCTTCTCCATTGTATATCTTTGCCTCCTTTGTCATAGATTAGTTGACCATAGGTGTGTGGGTTTATCTCTGGGCTTTCTATCTTGCTTCATTGATCTATGTTTCTGTTTTTGTGTCAGTACCATACTGTCTTGATTACTGTAGCTTTATAGTATAGTCTGAAGTCAGGGAGTCTGATTCCTCCAGCTCTGTTTTTTTCCCTCAAGACTGCTTTGGCTATTTGGGGTCTTTTGTGTTTCCATACAAATTTTAAGACTTTTTGTTCTAGTTCCGTAAAAAATGCCATTGGTAATATGATAGGGATTGCATTGAATCTGTAGATTGCTTTGGGTAGTATAGTCATTTTCACAATATTGATTCTTCCAATCCAAGAACATGGTATATCTCTCCATCTGTTGGTATCATCTTTAATTTCTTTCATCAGTGTCTTATAGTTTTCTGCATACAGGTCCTTTGTCTCCCAAGACAGGTTTATTCCTAGGTATTTTATTCTTTTTGTTGCAATGGTAAATGGCAGTGTTTCCTTAATTTCTCTTTCATATTTTTCATCATTAGTGTATAGGAATGCAAGAGATTTCTGTGTATAATTTTGTATCCTGCAACTTTACCAAATTCATTGATTAGCTCTAGTAGTTTTCTGGTGGCATTTTAAGCTTCTCTATGTATAGTATCATGTCATCTGCAAACAGTGACAGTTTTACTTCGTCTTCTCCAATTTGTATTCCTTTTATTTCTTTTTCTTCTCTGATTGCCATGGCTAGGACTTCCAAAACTTTGTTGAATAATAGTGGTGAGAGTGGACATCTTGTCTTGTTCCTGATCTTAGAGGAAATGCTCTCAGTTTTTCACCATTGAGAATGATGTTTGCTGTGCGTTTGTCATATATGGCCTTTATTATGTTGAGGTAGGTTCCCTCTATGCCCACTTTCTAGAGAGTTTTTATCATAAATGGGTGTTGAATTTTGTCAGAAGCTTTTTCTGCATCTATTGAGATGATCATATGGTTTTCTTCTTCAATTTGTTAATATGGTGTGTCCCATTCATTGATTTGTGTATTTTGAAGAATCCTTGCATCCCTGGGATAAATCCCACTTGATCGTGGTGTATGATCCTTTTAATGTGTTGTTGAATGCTGTTTGCTAACATTTTGTTGAGAATTTTCTATATTCATCAATGATATTGGTCTGTAACTTTCTTTTTTTGTAGTATCTTTGTCAGGTTTTGGTATCAGGGTGATGGTGGCCTCATAGAATGAGTTTGGGAGTGTTCCTTCCTCTGCAATTTTTTGGAAGAGTTTGAGAAGGATGGGTGTTAGTGATTCTCTAAATGTTTGATAGAATTCAACTGTGAAGCCATCTGGTCCTGGACTTTTGTTTGTTGGAAGATTTTAAATCAGAGTTTCAATTTCATTACTTGTGATTGGTCTGTTCATATTTTCTGTTTCTTCCTGGTTCAGTCTTGGAACGTTATTCCTTTCTAAGAATTTGTCCATTTCTTCCAGGTTGTCCATTTTATTGGCATAGAGTTGCTTGTGGTAGTCTCTTAGGATGCTTTGTATTTCTGTGGTGTCTGTTGTAACTTCCCCTTTTTCATTTCTAATCTTATTCATTTGAGTCCACTCTCTCTTTTTCCTTTTTTTATTTTTTTTTCCGGTACGTGGGCCTCTCACTGTTGTGGCCTCTCCCGTTGTGGAGTACAGGCTCTGGACGCACAGGCTCCTGATGCACAGGCTCTGTGGCCATGGCTCATGGGCCCAGCCGCTCCGTGGCATGTGGGTTCTTCCTGGACCGGGGCACGAATCCATGTCCCCTTCATCGGCAGGCAGACTCTCAACCACTGCGCCACCAGGGAAGCCCTCTCCCTCTTTTTCTTGATGAGTCTGGCTAATGGTTTATTAATTTTGTTTATCTTCTCAAAGAACCAGCCTTTAGTTTTATTGATCTTTGCTATTGTTTTGTTTGTTTGTATTTCATTTATTTCTGTTCTGATCTTTATGATTTCTTTCCTTCTGCTAACTTTTGGTTTTGTGTGTTCTTCTTTCTCTAGTTCCTTCAGGTGTAAGGTTAGATTGTTTACTTGAGATTTTTGTTTCTTGAGGTAGGCTTGTATAGCTATAATCTTCTCTCTTAGAACTGCTTTTGCTGCCTCCCATAGGTTTTGGATTGTCGTGTTTTCATTGTCATTTGTGTCTAGGAATTTTTTGATTTCCTCTTTGATTCCTTCAGTGACCTCTTGGTTATTTAGTAACATATTGTTTAGCCTCCATGTGTTTGTGTTTTTTACGTTTTTTTCCCCCTGTCATTCATTTCTAATCTCATAGCGTTGTGGTCTGAAAAGATGCTTGGTATGATTTCAATTTTCTTAAATTTTCTGAGGCTTGATTTGTGACCCAAGATGTGACATATACTGGAGATTGTTCCGTGTGCACTTGAGAAGAGACTGTAACCTGCTGTTTTAGGATGGAATGTCCTATAAATATCAGTTAAATCTATCTGGTCTATTCTGTCATTTAAAGCTTCTGTTTCCTTATTTATTTTCGTTTTGGATGATCTGTCCATTGGTGTAAGTGAGGTGTTAAAGTCCCCCACTATTACTGTGTTACTTTCGATTTCCTCTTTTATAGCTGTTAGCAGTTGCCTTATGTATTGAGGTGCTCCTACGTTGGGTGCATATGTATTTATAATTTTTATATCTTCTTCTTGGATTGATCCCTTGATCATTATGTAGTGTCCTTCCTTGTCTCTTGTATATTCTGTATTTTAAACTCTATTTTTTGTGATATGAGTATAGCTACTCCAGCTTTCTTTTGATTTCCATTTGCATGGAATATCTTTTTCCATTACCCTCACTTTCAGTCTGTATGTGTCCCTAGGTCTGAAGTGGGTCTCTTGCAGACAGCATATATATGGGTATTGTTTTTGTATCCGTTCGGCAAGCCTGTGTCTTTTGGTTGGAGCATTTAATCCATTCATGTTTAAGGTAATTATCGATATGTATGTTCCGATGATCATTTTCTTAATTGTTTTGGGTTTGTTTTTGTAGGTCCTTTTCTTCTCTTGTGTTTCCCAGTTAGAGAAGTTCCTTTAGCATTTGTTGTAGAGCTGGTTTGGTGGTGCTGAATTCTCTTAGCTTTTGCTTATCTGTAAAACTTTTGATTTCTCCATCAAATCTGAATGAGATCCTTGCTGCGTAGAGTAATCTTTGTTGTAGGTTCTTCCCTTTCATTACTTTCAGTATATCATGCCACTCATTTCTGGCTTGTAGAGTTTCTGCTGAGAAATCAGCTGTTAACCTTATGGAAGTTCCCTTGTATGTTATTAGTCGTTTTTCCCTTGCTGCTTTCAATAATTTTTCTTTGTCTTTAATTTTTGCCAATTTGATTACTATTTGCTTTCCCATGTTAGGGAAGTTTTCGACTATAATCTCTTCAAATATTTTCTCTGGTCTTTTCTCTCTCTCTTCTCCTTCTGGGACCCTTGTAATGCGAATGCTGTTGCGTTTAATGTTGTCCCAGAGGTGTCTTAGGCTGTCTTCATTTCTTTTCATTCTTTTTTCTTTATTCTGTTCTGCAGCAGTGAATTCCACCATTCTGTCTTCCAGGTCACTTATCCGTTCTTCTGCCTCAGTTATTCTGCTATTGATTTCCTTCTAGTGTAGTTTTCATTTCAGTTATTGTATTGTTCATCTCTGTTTGTTTGTTCTTTAATTCTTCTAGGTCTTCGTTAAACATTTCTTGCATATTCTCCATCTTTGCCTCCATTGTTTTTCCGAGGTCCTGGATCTTCTTCACTATCATTATTCTGAATTCTTTTTCTGGAAGGTGCCTATCTCCACTTCATTTAGTTGTTTTTCTGGGGTTTTATCTTGTTCCTTCATCTGGTATATAGCCCTCTGCCTTTTCATCTTGTCTGTCTTTCTGTGAATGTGGTTTTTGTTCCACAGGCTGCAGGACTGTAGTTCTTCTTGCTTCTACCATGTGCCCTCTGGTGGATAAGGGTATCTCCCTTATCATATTTTTACTATATTTTTTGGGTTATTTTCCTACTGGTTGCCATGCGGATTACAGTAATATCTTAATTTAAAACAATCTTTAATTTGGATTAATAACAACTTAAATTCATAATATACAAAAACTTTGCTACTGTATAGGCTGTATTCCCTCCTCTTTCTTCATGCTGCATTGTTATACAAATTACGTCTTTATACACCATATTACAATCAATGTAGATTTATAATTATTCCTTTATGCAGTTGTCTTTTAAATCAGATTAGAGGAAAAAAGTGTAACAAAGAAAATATATATTTATGTTTTCTTTTATATTTGCCTATGTAGTTATCATTACCAATACTCTTTATTTCTTTATGTAGATTTTAGTTATTATATAATATTCTTTCATTACAGTTTAAAGGACTCCCTTTGGTATTTCTTGTAGGACAGTCTGCTAGTCACAAATTTTCTTAGTTTTTTTTTTATCTAGCATTACCTTAATTTCTCTTTTATTTTCATAAAACAGTTTTCTTGGTTATAAAATTTTTGGTTGGACTTCCCTGGTGGCACAATGGTTAAGAATCCACATGCCAATGCAGGGGACATGGGTTTGAGCCCTGGTCTGGGATGCTCCCACATGCCACGGAGGAACTAAGCCTGTGCTCCACCACTACTGAGCCTGTGCTCTAGAGCCTGTGAGCCACAACTACTGAAGCCCACATGCCTAGAGCCCGTGCTGTGCAACAAGAGAAGCCACCACAATGAGAAAATGTTCCCACGCACTGCAATGAAGAGTAGCTTCTATTTGCTGCAATGAGAGAAAGCCTGCGTGTTGCAGTGAAGATCCAACACAGCCAAAAATTTTTTTTAATTAATTAATTAATTAAAAAAATTTTTCTTGGTTGATATCCCTTTCCTTTCAGTGCCTTGAATATTTTATACCACTTTATTTTATCTTGATGATTTATTATAAGAAATCAGCTGTTAATCTTACTGAGGATGCTTTGTATGTGACGAGTCACTTCTCTTTGGTTTCTTTCAGGAATCTCTCTTTGTCTTTCAACAGTTTGATTATGATTATGATGTGTGTTAGTGTAGATATCCTTGAGTTTTTCCCACTTTGAGGGAATTTTTTTTTGAAGCTTTGTGGATGTGTATTAACATTTTTCATAAATTTGGACAGTTTTCTTCTATTATTTCTTCAAATATTCTTTCTGTCCCTTTCGATCCCTCTTCTCTCCTTATTGGATTCCCATTATGCATAGGCAGTATCCTTGATTGTCTTACAGGTCTCTAAGGCCTTGTTTACTTTTCTTCATTTTTTTTCTCCTTAGACTGGATAATCTCATTTTACCTATTTTCAAGTTTACTTATTTTTTTTTTCTGCCTGTTAAAATCTGATGTTTCTGCTGTTGA
Source organism: Phocoena sinus (assembly GCF_008692025.1). Lineage (NCBI taxonomy): Eukaryota > Metazoa > Chordata > Mammalia > Artiodactyla > Phocoenidae > Phocoena > Phocoena sinus. The sequence goes on from NC_045783.1 coordinate 18,595,731, forward strand.
GTCCATCCAGTCACATTTTCTCTTTAGTTATTGTACTTTTTAACTGCAAAATTTCTATTAGTTTCTTTTTAGTAATTTCTGTCTCTTTATTGATGTTCTCTATTCGGTGAGACATGATTCTCATACTTTCCTTTAGTGTTTTATACTGAGTTTAGTTCTTTGAACACATTTAAAACTGTTGATTTTAAGAATTTGTTTAGTATGTTTAATGTCTGGGCTTCCTCAGAGACAGTTTCTATTGACTTTTTTTCTTTGTCTCATAATTTATTTTTTGAAAACTGTTTATTTTATATAAAATGGCAACTCAGAAAATCAGATTCTTATTCCTCCCCAGGGTTTGTTGTCTTAGTGCTTGTTTTTATTGTTGCTTTTTAAAATTTTGTTTGGCAACCTTATTGAACTAATTCTGTGGTGTCTAGGGTCCTTCTCATGAGTGGCCAGTGAAGTCACTGCTTAACTAGCTTAGTGGTCAGCAAGTGACCAGGCATTTATTTCTTTAAATTCCTGGAAATGATCTATCTCCTAATCTTGTTGAAGGGCTCTCTGTGTCAACATTCAAAGAAGCAGTTTATAATTCTGCCTTAGCCTTCACTTTGTTGTGAAGAACCTCTTGGCTAGCCAGAAATGATAGGTTTGGGCCTTCTCAGGTTTTTTCTGTTTTTTTTTAATTTTTATTTTATTCACAGCCCTGTACATGTGTGTGGTCTTCTACATTCTCAGGAACGTACCTGAAATTTCCAAAGCCTCTTATGGTTGTTTTATTTTCCAGATTTTTCTTTTATGTTTTTTTGTTAGTTTGTTGTTATCACTGTACAAGGCAACTACAAAGTAAAATAATTGCCACTGATTATTTTCAACAAATGTTCCCAGGGAAAAGACTCTTTGCAATGGGTGAGTTCTCTGTGAGGTTACATAAAGACAAGGCTTATAAATAGGTTTTTCTAGGGACTTGCTGGTCAGGAAATATAATAAAAATTGCTTAAAAATGGGGATTTATAAGTGCTCCAACCATGGGCTGACCCCTCGTATTTATTAGGCTGCTGGTTTTCACCATAAGTGGTGGCTGTGAATTTTAGAGGTTATAATAGATTGGGAAGAAGGGGATGGGATTAGGATAATTGAAAATGTCACAAAAATCTCTCTCCTTACTGAATCATACATTGTTGTGTAGAAATGCTCTGTTGATTGGTGCAAGCTTTTGTTAATTTCTAGAGTTTTAAAAAAGTCATTTCTGACCATTTTTGCCAGTTTCTCTTTGCTTTTATAGAGGAGAGGATTTTGGAAGATTCTTACTCTGTCATTTCTGATCTGAGTAAGTTTATTTTAAGTAAACTTGTCTTCTAGCTCTAATATGCCATCATTATTTTATACTGCCATGGTTTTATGGTTTTTATTGGTTATTCATCCTTGAAAGAGGGCAATTTTATTTTTCCTTACTAAAATATAGTATAGGAATATTAAATAGTAGGTTCCATTACTTTCTCTTCTTGGTGCCATTAGCAATATAATGTAAGACCTTAAGCAGGCTGACTGTATATATTAGTTTTAAATTATTATTTCTGTCATTTTCCTGACTCATTGACTGTGAGACTGGGTGGTTTTGAGCAACAGATATGAAGTGGAGTATTTTACAGCCACAGGAAGGAGTGCTTTTTTTTTTTTTGCCTATATTTACAAAAATAACTTTATTTCTAGACAAAGAAATAGTGAGAAGAGTTGCACTGTTTTACAAGTGTGAAAATCTCTTTAATGTGTAGATTAATAAAAGTTAGCTGAATTCTATCCGCTTCTGTATTAAATCTAGTAAAATATGTTGTTTTTGGCTGAAATATATGAAGAAAATCTGCCTTCATGGAGTTATGTAAGTAAAAGAAGGAATGTTTTAGTAGACTTTTGAACTCATTTTGTATATTCTCATTTGAGACTACACCAAAACTATCCATGTGGTAGCTCCTTAAAGCCTAGTTATAATGTGAAATAGGAATACGTATCAATGATCTTTTTGTATTCTGTTACATTAAAGTCTACTGTGTTATCTTGCACTGTGAATGGCAATTTTTAACCAAGTATGATTTGTAACATCATGCACTGGACATTTAGAAAGTATTGGTTTACTAAGTTATGTATCTTCTAAATATTGTCACATTTCACTACATAAAATTTTTTTAAAATACTAAAAAAATCACTACCCATCCATCAGAAGAGTCTTTAAATATTGGGAAGGTGACTTCAAAGTGACTGACACAAATGACAGGTTTGCTTTGTTTTCAAGAAAATGTCTGCCAAATGTACAATTTGAATAACCACAGTATTTTAGCAGTGTTTTTCCCAAGTAAAATTCTTTTCTGTGAAAAAATTGGCTGCTTCAGCCTGCAACTTAAGTATCATGTAAGTGCTTTCCCTGGAGACAGTCAACCTCCAAGCATTGTAGCATACGTGCTTTACACACACTTCCATTTTATCACACAGAATATTAAAATACATGTGTTAAAATTTAACAAAGATATTAATATTTTACTGATAAATATCACCACAAATATACTTAAGTGAAATTGGCATTTTGCCCTATGTTATTTTATATTTTTTGTGAGTGTGTGGAGGTGAAGAAAACAACTATTATGACAGTCTGTTGCCACAACCCTGATTTATGATATGGATTCAGTAGTTTTACCCACTGTTCTTTGCATCATCAGTGCACAAACACACTGGAAAAGGCAAATAATTTTTTGATGTTATTATAAAAACAATTTTGAGATCATAGATCCCCTGAAAGTGTCTCAGGTTGCTTTTTCATCTCGTTGACTGCTTCCTTTGCTGTGTAGAAGATTTTCAGTTTGTTGTAGTCCCACTCATCTACTTTTGCTTCTGTCCCCTGTGCTTCTGGTGTTATATCTAAGACATCATTGCCCAGACCAATGTCAAGAAGATTTTCCCGTGTGTTTTTTTAAAAATTTATTTATTTAATTTATTTTTGGCTGCATTGGGTCTTTGCTGCTGCACGTGGGCTTTCTCTCATCACGGCCAGTGGGGGCTACTCTTCATTGCAGTGCACCTGCTTCTCATTGCGATGGCTTCTCTTGTTGCAGAACATGGGCTCTAGGTGCACAGGCTTCAGTAGTTGTGGCATGCAGGCTAAGTAGTTGTGGCATGTGGGTTCTAGAGTGCAGGCTCAGTAGTTGTGGTGCATGGGCTTTGTTGCTCCATGGCATGTGGGATCTTCCTGGACCAGGGATCCAACCCGTGTCCCCTGCATTGGCAGGTGGAGTGTTAACCACTGCACCATGAGGGAAGTCCCTCCCCTATGTTTTCTTCTAGGAGTTTTATAGTTTCAGATCTTGCATTGAAGTCTTTAATCCATTTTTTGTTGATTTTTGTGTATGATATAACTGTCCAGCTGAGCAAAGAACTGAACAGATATTTCTCCTAAGAAGGCATACAAATAGCCAATAGGTATGTGAAAAGGTGATCAATGTTACTAATCATTAGGGAAATGCAAATCAAAGCCACAAAGAAATATCACCTCACACTTGTAAGGATGGCTATTATTAAAACAAAACAAAACAAAAAACCCCAAAGATAAGTGTTGACAAAGATGTGGAGAAAAGGGAATTCTCACTGTTGGTGGCAATGTAAATTGGTGTAGTCACAATGAAAAATAGTGTGGAGGATCCTCAAAAATTAAAAATAAAACTACTGTATGATCCAGTAACCCCACTTTTGGATATATATCCAGAGGAATTGAAATCAGAATCTCAAAGAGATATCTTCACTCCCATATTCACTGCAGCATTATTCACAATAACCAAAATATGGAAGCAATCTAAATGTCAAGAGATGGATGGATGGATGAAAAAAATGTGGTATATACATAGAATGGAATATTATTCAGTCTTCAAAAAGGATGAAACCCTGCCATTTGCCACAACATGGATAAACCTGGAGGATGTCATGCTAAGTGAAATGAGCTAGTCACAGAAGGACAAATACTGCATGATACCACTTGTATGAGAAATCTAAAATAATCAAAATCAAAGAATCAGAGAGTAGAATGATGGTTGGCAGGGCTAAGAGGAGAAGGAAATTCATCAGTTATACAAGATGAATAAGTCCCAGAGATGTACTGTACAGCACAGTGCTTCCAGTTAACAATACTGTAGTGTGTACTTAAAAATTTCACTAAAATGGTGGAACTTCAGTTGAATTCTTATCACAAAAAGTAATAATAATAATATAGAAAGGGAGCAGGAGGAAACTTTTAGAGGTGAAGGATATGTTTATGGTATCAAGTTGTATACATAGCTTTTTGAATGCCAGCCATACCTCAATAAAGTGGTTTAAAAACATACATCTCAGGGAATGAGAGAGGGTTAAGAATTACCTAAGTGAGAGAAGAGAACAGTAGAAGAATTCACTTTCTCTAGCATTTTGGATAGAGAACATCTGGATGTAAGACTATGTCCAGATTGTACACTTAGTCATATTTGGTTTGACTCATTTTATCCCAACTTTTATCATTACAATGCAATCAAATTAAACAAATGTGATTGAAAGACAGACTATAAAATAAAAAAAAATTCTGTTAGGAGAAAGCCAAATAAATCCATCCAAACAAACATTAATCAGAGACTATTATCTGACTATTCTAATAGAAAGACTCAAAAATAAAAACCTTTTCTAGCTACAGGTATTAATTTTGCCATGTGTTTGTACATCGAAAGAAATTCATTTTAGGCAAGAAGCTATGGAAAGAACAATCTAATTTTTCAGTACTTGTTCTTAAAAAGAAAAAATAATAAAAGAAAATCAGCAGAGGAATCTGCTCTAAGTCCATGCCAATTTGGGGACATCCAAAAGTAGAAAATTAATTTTAAAAATCTCCACTGTTTAGTCATTGTCCTATTGATAAGCCAAGTGTAAAATTTAGCAGAAAATTAAGCCAGTGACTATAGAAAAAGAAGGCTGATTATCTAGACTGCTAGTCAGTTTTTTTTTTTAATAATTAAAAAGCTGTCAGGTAATAAAAAGATTTTTCCTGCATTTTCCTCTTTTTACTCAAGAAATTTCCCTAGTGCCTTAAGTATAAGTTGCTGCTTTGAAAAGAGTTTCTTCTTCATAATGTTCTGTTAAGACTCCAATGTCCACAGCTTGGAAACTGAATAGAATACAAATAAGAGTTAACAAAGTGTTAGAAGACCTGGATTATGTACCACTTACTTCTCTAACTTTTTGTGACTTTGGACAATCGTTTCAACTCTCTGGACTTTAATATTTGTCATTTATATAATGACACGGATAAATTAGCTAAATCAGCTATAAAATTTAGTGCCTATGTTTTTAACATAACATAAACTTTATGCTTTTACAAAATTCAATTCTTTATGGTTTTACAAAAGAATAAGGTTGTTTCTGAGTATATAGAAATCTTACTGAAGAAAATGACCATAAAATCATTAAATTTTGTTTCAGAGATTTTATTACTTTGTCAGTTTACCATTTTATTAACAGGCTAGATCCTTTTCCTCAGGGCAAAGTTCAGCTCTCAGGCAAAGTTATGATTTCTGTGGGACAATTTCTGTAATTTGGGCTCATGGAGATTAAAGGTTCCAATGGACAGTTGAACAGAGGCTGCTAATAAAAAGCTCATATCTCGTCTTCAACTTCAGAGATCACTGGACAGAGAGCTAATCCAGATTAGGCAAATAGTGTTTGTTTTTGTCCCAATGGAAGAGACTTTTCTTAAGCAGTATTCTGAGTACACACCACCTTATTTTGATGGTAATTAAATGTCAATAAAAAAGTTAGGGCTGGGAGAAATATTTTGAGCCCTGGTAGGTTGATTCAGTTAGAAATACTTGACTTTACAGAGATAGACTGTAGAGCCTATGCCCTATACTCTCTTCCCTAAGCCCATTTTTTGAAATGGAAAACCTGAAAGCCTACATATCAAAGAGCTATGGAAGATGAAGGAAGAATATTTGAAACTCACCCCATCTATATATTAGTGCCCCAGTACCTCAGAGACAAATATCTGTGGAAATGAAAGATGGGACTACAGTTTCAAATACATGATTTTGGCATGAACAAAACAGTGTGTTTTCCTGAGGAAGTATTCACTTAGGAGAGTGAGCCTAGTGTAGCTCAATATAAGAGTTGAATAGGGGGCTTCCCTGGTGGCGCAGTGGTTGAGAATCTGCCTGCCAATGCAGGGGACATGGGTTTGAGCCCTGGTCTGGGAAGATCCCACATGCCGCGGAGGAACTAGGCTCGTGAGCCACAACTACTGAGCCTGCGCATCTGGAGCCTGTGCTCCACAACAAGAGAGGCCGCGATAGTGAGAGGCCCGTGCAACGCGATGAAGAGTGGCCGCCGCTTGCCGCAACTAGAGAAAGCCCTTGCACAGAAACGAAGACCCAACACAGCCAAAAATAAATAAATAAATATTTTTTAAAAAAAGAGTTGAATAGGAAATCAATACGAATACAACTTTTGGAAACTATTTTGAATCATGCCTTCCTTTCCTAAAGTATTAATTCACTGACCAATGTTTCATTATGCAAGAATTTAGTAAAAAGAGGCTAAGCTGATTTTTTTCTGAGTTATTTGAAAAATATGGGTCTATTTGGTTGTTACTGAAAGTTGTTGTTTCTTTCAGTAATTTTCCCCCACTGTAAAAAGGTTGTGCCTCACCCAGCATATTCAGATACTGGATGCTTTAACTCATTATCATTTGTCTCATTATTTCTGTTTTTCAAATAGAAAACTTGTGTGGAGGGTTGTGTAATGAAAACTTCAATATAAAGATCCCGAGCCTTCTTTTGATGTGCACTAAATAAGAGAGCTAGTAAACTAGTGGTTGGAATGTTTCTGTCAATAAAATTGATGTCATTTCATACTTGTATAAGGCTCACCTCTTTTTACAAATCAGAATAAGCAGTTCATTTGAACTTGTCAAGGCAACAGTATCTGTTGTAGTTCATTGATTCCTCTCATATAGTAAAACATGCTGATATTTTTCGAGGGCAGACATTTGTATTCGGAGGTTATAGAAACACTTTCACATAAATCACATTTATTTAGTTTTGTAGAAAGAAGAAAATTTGTATTTTTAATAAGTCCGATTTTATAATAGCAATTACTTTAAAATTTCAAAATATAAATGTGAAACCATTATTTAAAAGTTGTTTGCAAAGGTATAACTGGTTGAAGGTGTTTATCCAGCTCTTACAAACTTCTTAGAAGCCTGGAATCATCACAAAATATAATATGACTTTAGAATTTAATGATTTTCTACTGAATGTATTGCTGTGAGGGTTAGAAAATGCATTTGTTCTGAATATTATGTTGGCTGCCTCACTGAGAAGTTGCAATATGTTTGTTTGTCAAACAGCTTGAAAAGCTAGACAGTGCTATTGGGAGCGATATGGAAATGATAGGTGGAGAGATTCTTCTTACCTGCTGCTTTGTTATTTGGTAAAGGCAGGATGGTAATCGTTTTCTTATCCTTTCATTCCTAATGAATTGCCATAATATCTGCAGACACTTTAAAAAAAAATCACTGTATAATCACAGCAGTGGTAGAAAATTCATTTCAGAAACACAGCATCCAGTCATCTCTGTAGAAGACATTTGTAAAATAATTTGGGAAATGATGAACTCTGTTTATATCAGACAAATGAATTTTTTATACTCCTCATAGCACAATTCTTTTAGTGCTTCCTGCTTTGCTGCAAAAATGCAGTTTTCTCATTGGTCATTTCCTACCAAAATATATCACTTGCTGTCTGACATAGACCTCTAATTCTGAGCTGGGCCTTTGGAAGTTCTGACCAGTATGTGCCGGGTTTACCCAGGGTAGTAGAAACTGAGTACTCCCGTAGTTGGACTTGAACATGTCCCCTGAAACATCCAGTGTTGTGGATTATGAGAGCATGCAGTCTAGCAGAATGGAAACATCCTGCCATATTATTTCAACTGTTTACCTATCTATTCTCTGCTAAAGCAATCTTTTTTTTTTTTTTTTTTTTTTTTTTAAACATCTTTATTGGGGTATAATTGCTTTACAATGGTGTGTTAGTTTCTGCTTTACAACAAAGTGAATCAGCTATACATATACATATGTTCCCATATGTCTTCACTCTTGCGTCTCCCTCCCTCCCACTCTCCCCATCCCACCCTTCCAGGCTGTCCCAAAGCACCGAGCTAATATCCCTGTGCCTTGCGGCTGCTTCCCCCCAGCTATCTACCTTACTACGTTTGTTAGTGTGTATATGTCCATGACTCTCTCTCGCCCTGTCAAAACTCACCCTTCCCCCTCCCCATATCCTTAAGTCCGTTCTCCAGTAGGTCTGCGTCTTTATTCCTATCTTACCCCTAGGTTCTTCATGACATTTTTTTCCCTTAAATTCCATATATATGTGTTAGCATACGGTATTTGTCTTTTTCTTTCTGACTTACTTCACTCTGTATGACAGATTCTAGGTCTATCCATCTCATTACAAATAGCTCAATTTCATTTCTTTTTAAGGCTGAGTAATATTCCATTGTGTATATGTGCCACATCTTCTTTATCCATTCATCCGATGATGGGCGCTTAGGTTGTTTCCATGTCCTGGCTATTGTAAATAGAGCTGCAATGAACATTTTGGTACATGACTCTCTTTGAATTTTGGTTTTCTCAGGGTATATTCCAAGTAGTGGGATTGCTGGGTCATATGGTAATTCTATTTGTAGTTTTTTAAGGAACCTCCATACTGTTCTCCACAGTGGCTGAACCAATTCACATTCCCACCAGCAGTGCAAGAGTGTCCCCTTTTCTCCACACCCTCTCCAGCATTTATTGTTTCTTGATTTTTTGATGATGGCCATTCTGACTGGTGTGAGATGATATCTCATTGTAGTTTTGATTTGCATTTCTCTAATGATTAATGATGTTGAGCATTCTTTCATGTGTTTGTTGGCAGTCTGTATATCTTCTTTGGAGAAATGTCTATTTAGGTCTTCTGCCCATTTTTGGATGGGGTTGTTTGTTTTTTTGTTATTGAGCTGCATGAGCTGCTTGTAAATTTTGGAGATTAATCCTTTGTCAGTTGCTTCATTTGCAAATGTTTTCTCCCATTCTGAGGGTTGTCTTTTGGTCTTGGTTATGGTTTCCTTTGCTGTGCAAAAGCTTTGAAGTTTCATTAGGTCCCATTTGTTTATTTTTGTTTTTATTTCCATTACTCTAGGAGGTGGGTCAGAAAGGATCTTGCTGTGATTTATGTCATAGAGTGTTCTTCCTATGTTTTCTTCTAAGAGTTTGATAGTTTCTGGCCTTACATTTAGGTCTTTAATCCATTTTGAGCTTATTTTTGTGTATGGTGTTAGGGAGTGATCTAATCTCATACTTTTACATGTACCTGTCCAGTTTTCCCAGCACCATTTATTGAAGAGGCTGTCCTTTCTCCACTGTACATTCCTGCCTCCTTTATCAAAGATAAGGTGTCCATATGTGCGTGGGTTTATCTCTGGGCTTTCTATCCTGTTCCACTGATCTATCTTTCTGTTTTTGTGCCAGTACCATACTGTCTTGATTACTGTTGCTTTGTAATATAGTCTGAAGTCAGGGAGCCTGATTCCTCCAGCTCCTTTTTTCGTTCTCAAGATTGCTTTGGCTATTCGGGGTCTTTTGTGTTTCCATACAAATTGCGAAATTTTTTGTTCTAGTTCTGTGAAAAATGCCAGTGGTAGTTTGATAGGGATTGCATTGAATCTGTAGATTGCTTTGGGTAGTAGAGTCATTTTCACAATGTTGATTCTTCCCATCCAAGAACATGGTATATCTCTCCATCTATTTGTATCATCTTTAATTTCTTTCATCAGTGTCTTATAATTTTCTGCATACAGGTCTTTCGTATCCTTAGGTAGGTTTATTCCTAGATATTTTATTCTTTTTGTTGCAATGGTAAATGGGAGTGTTTTCTTGATTTCACTTTCAGATTTTTCATCATTAGTATATAGGAATGCCAGAGATTTCTGTGCATTAATTTTGTATCCTGCTACTTTACCAAATTCATTGATTAGCTCTAGTAGTTTTCTGGTAGCATCTTTAGGATTCTCTATGTATAGTATCATGTCATCTGCAAACAGTGACAGCTTTACTTCTTCTTTTCCGATTTGGATTCCTTTTATTTCCTTTTCTTCTCTGATTGCTGTGGCTAAAACTTCCAAAACTATGTTGAATAAGAGTGGTGAGAGTGGGCAACCTTGTCTTGTTCCTGATCTTAGTGGAAATGCTTTCAGTTTTTCACCATTGAGGATGATGTTTGCTGTGGGCTTGTCATATATGGCTTTTATTATGTTTAGGAAAGTTCCCTCTATACCTACTTTCTGGAGGGTTTTTATCATAAATGGGTGTTGAATTTTGTCGAAAGCTTTCTCTGCATCTATTGAGATGATCATATGGTTTTTCTCCTTCAATTTGTTAATATGGTTTATCACATTGATAGATTTGCGTATATTGAAGAATCCTTGCATTCCTGGAATAAACCCCACTTGATCATGGTGTATGATCCTTTTAATGTGCTGTTGGATTCTGTTTGCTAGTATTTTGTTGAGGATTTTTGCATCTATGTTCATCAGTGATATTGGCCTGTAGTTTTCTTTCTTTGTGACATCCTTGTCTGGTTTTGGTATCAAGGTGATGGTGGCTTCGTAGAAGGAATTTGGGAGTGTTCCTCCCTCTGCTATATTTTGGAAGAGTTTGAGAAGGATAGGTGTTAGCTCTTCTCTAAACGTTTGATAGAATTCACCTGTGAAGCCATCTGGTCCTGGGCTTTTGTTTGTTGGAAGGTTTTTAATCACAGTTTCAATTTCAGTGCTTGTGATTGGTCTGTTCATATTTTCTATTTCTTCCTGATTCAGTCTTGGCAGGTTGTGCATTTCTAAGAATTTGTCCATTTCTTCCAGATTGTCCATTTTATTGGCATAGAGTTGCTTGTAGTAATCTCTCATGATTTTTTTTATTTCTGCAGTGTCAGTTGTTACTTCTCCTTTTTCATTTCTAATTCTATTGATTTGAGTCTTCTCCCTTTTTTTCTTGATGAGTCTGGCTAGTGGTTTATCTATTTTGTTTATCTTCTCAAAGAACCAGCTTTTAGTTTTATTGATCTTTGCTATTGTTTCCTTCATTTCTTTTTCATTTATTTCTGATCTGATTTTTATGATTTCTTTCCTTCTGCTAGCTTTGGGGTTTTTTTGTTCTTCTTTCTCTAATTGCTTGAGGTGCAAGGTTAGGTTGTTTATTTGAGATGTTTCCTGCTTCTTAAGGTGGGCTTGTATTGCTATAAACTTCCCCCTTAGAACTGCTTTTGCTGCATCCCATAGGTTTTGGGTCGTTGTGTCTCCATTGTCATTTGTTTCTAGGTATTTTTTTATTTCCTCTTTGATTTCTTCAGTGATCACTTCATTATTAAGTAGTGTATTGTTTAGCCTCCATGTGTTTGTACTTTTTACAGATCTTTTCCTGTAATTGATATCTAGTCTCATGGCGTTGTGGTCGGAAAAGATACTTGATACAATTTCAGTTTTCTTAAATTTACCAAGGCTTGATTTGTGACCCAAGATATGATCTATCCTGGAGAATGTTCCATGAGCACTTGAGAAAAATGTGTATTCTGTTGTTTTTGGATGGAGTGTCCTATAAATATCAATTAAGTCCATCTTGTTTAATGTATCATTTAAAGCTTGTGTTTCCTTATTTATTTTCATTTTGGATGATCTGTCCATGGGTGAAAGTGGGGTGTTAAAGTCCCCTACTATGAATGTGTTACTGTTGATCTCCCCTTTTATGGTTGTTAGTATTTGCCTTATGTATTGAGGTGCTCCTATGTTGGGTGCATAAATATTTACAATTGTTATATCTTCTTCTTGGATCGATCCCTTGATCATTATGTAGTGTCCTTCTTTGTCCCTTTTAATAATCCTTATTTTAAAGTCTATTTTGTCTGATATGAGAATTGCTACTCCAGCTTTCTTTTGGTTTCCATTTGCATGGAATATCTTTTTCCATCCCCTTACTTTCAGTCTGTATGTGTCTCTAGTTCTGAAGTGGGTCTCTTGTAGACAGCATATATAAGGGTCTTGTTTTTGTATCCATTCAGCCAATCTGTGTCTTTTGGTGGGAGCATTTAGTCCATTTACATTTAAGGTAATTATTGATATGTATGTTCCTATTTCCATTTTATATATTGTTTTGGGTTCGCTACTATAGGTCATTTCCTTCTCTTGTGTTTCGTGTCTAGAGAAGTTCCTTTAGCATTTGTTGTAAAGCTGGTTTGGTGGTGCTGAACTCTCTCAGCTTTTGCTTGTCTGTAAAGGTTTTAATTTCTCCATCAAATGTGAATGAGATCCTTGCTGGGTAGAGTAGTCTTGGTTTCAGGCTATTCTCCTTCATCACTTTCAGTATGTCCTGCCACTCCCTTCTGGCTTGTAGGGTTTCTGCTGAGAGATCAGCTGTTAACCTTATGGGGATTCCCTTGTGTGTTATTTGTTGTTTTTCCCTTGCTGCTTTTAATATGCTTTCTTTGTATTTAATTTTTGACAGTTTGATTAATATGTGTCTTGGCGTGTTTCTCCTTGTATTTATCCTGTATGGGACCCTCTGTGCTTCCTGGACTTGATTAACTATTTCCTTTCCCATATTAGGGAAGTTTTCAACTATAATCTCTTCAAATATTTTCTCAGTCCCTTTCTTTCTTTCTTCTTCTTCTGGAACCCCTATAATTCGAATGTTGGTGCGTTTCATGTTGTCCCAGAGGTCTCTGAGACTGTCCTCAGTTCTTTTCATTCTTTTTTCTTTATTCTGCTCTGCAGTAGTTATTTCCACTACTTTATCTTCCAGGTCACTTATCCGTTCTTCTGCCTCAGTTATTCTGCTATTGATCCTATCTAGAGTGATTTTAATTTCATTTATTGCATTGTTCATCGTTGCTTGTTTCATCTTTAGTTCTTGTAGGTCCTTGTTAACTGTTTCTTGCATTTTGTCCATTCTACTTCCAAGATTTCGGATCATCCTTACTATCATTATTCTGAATTCTTTTTCAGGTAGATTGCCTATTTCCTCTTCATTTGTTAGGTCTGGTGGGTTTTTATCTTGCTCCTTCATCTGCTGTGTGTTTTTCTGTCTTCTCATTTTGCTTATCTTACTGTGTTTGGGGTCTCCTTTTTGCAGGCTGCAGGTTCGTAGTTCCCGTTGTTTTTGATGTCTGTCTCCAGTGGCTAAGGTTGTTTCAGTGGGTTGTGTAGGCTTCCTGGTGGAGGGGACTAGTGCCTGTGTTGTGCTGGATGAGGCTGGATCTTGTCTCTCTAGTGGGCAGGTTCACGTCTGGTGGTGTGTTTTGGGGTGTCTGTGGCCTTATTATGATTTTAGGCAGCCTCTCTGCTAATGGGTGGGGTTGTGTTCCTGTTTTGCTAGTTGTTTGGCATAGGTTGTCCAGCACTATGGCTTGCTGGTCGTTGAGTGAAGCTGGGTGCTGGTGTTAAGATGGAGGTCTCTGGGATATTTCCACCGTTTAATATTATGTGGAGCTGGGAGGTCTCTTGTTGACCAGTGTCCTGAAGTTGGCTCTCCTACCTCAGAGGCAGAGCCCTGACTCCTGGCTGGAGCACCAAGAGCCTTTCATCCACACAGCTCAGAATAAAAGGGAGAAAAAGTAGGGAGAATTAGTAGAAGTATGAGTAAAGAAAGAGGGAAAGGAGGAAAGGAAGGAAGGAAGAAAGAAGCAAAGAAGGAAAGAAAGGAGGGAGGGAGGGAGGGAGGGAGGAAGGAAGGAAGGAGGGAAAGAAGGAAAAAAAGACAGAAAGAAAGATGATACAGTAAAAATAAAATAAAGTATAATATAGTTATTGAATTAAAAAATATTTAGAAAAAAAAAAAGGGACGGATAGAACCTTAGGACAAATGTTGGAAGCAAAGCTATACAGAGAAAATCTTACACAGAAGCATACACATACACCTTCACAAAAAGAGGTAAAGGGGGAAAAATCATAAATCCTGCTCCCTGAGACCACCTCCTCAATTTGGGGTGATTCGTTGTCTAAAGGAGGGAGGGAAGGAAGGAAAGAAAGAAAGAACGAAGGTAAAGTATAATAAAGTTATTACAATTAAACTTAATTATTAAGAAAAAGAATTTTTAAAAAAAAGTCATGGACGGATATAGCCCTAGGACAAATGGTGGAAGCTAGAGTATACAGACTAGATGTCACACAGAAGCATACACGTACACATTCACAAAAAGAGGAAAAGGGAAAAAAAATCATAGATCTCGCTCCTAAATTCCACCTCTTCAATTTGGGATCATTCCTTGTCTATTCAGGTATTCCACAGATGCAGGGTATATCAAGTTGATTGTGGAGCTTTAATCCGCTGCTTCTGTGGCTGCTGGGAGAGATTTCCCTTTCTCTTCTTTGTTCTCACAGCTCACAGGAGCTCAGCTTTGGATTTGGCCCTGCCTCTTGCGTGTAGGTCGCTGGAGGGCGTCTGTTTTTTCGCTCAGACAGGACGGGGTTAAAGGAGCCGCTGATTCGGGGCCTCCGGCTCACTCAGGCCGGGGGTTGGGGGATGGGGGAAGGAGGGCCACTGCGTGCGGGGCCGGCCTGCGGCGGCAGAGGCAGCGTAACGTTGCGGCAGAGGCCGGCGTGACGTTGCACCAGCCTGAGGCCCGCCGTGCGCTGTCTCGGGGAAGTTGTCCCTGGATCCCGGGAACCTGGCAGTGGCGGGCTGCACAGGCTCCGCGGAAGAGGGGTGTGGAGAGTGACCTGTGCTCGCACACAGGCCCCTTGGTGGCGGCAGCAGCAGCCTTAGCGTCTCCCGCCCGTCTCTGGGGTCCGCGGTTTTAGCCGCGGCTCGCGCCAGTCTCTGGGGTTTGCGCTTTCAGCCGCGGCTCGCGCCCGTCTCGGGGGCTCGCGCCCTCAGCCGCGGCTCGCGCCCGTCTCTGGGGTTCGCGCTTTTAGCCGCGGCTCGCGCCCGTCTCTGGAGTTCCTTTAAGCAGCGCTCTTAAACCCCTCTCCTCGCGCACCAGGAAACAAAGAGGGAAGAAAAAGTCTCTTGCCTCTTCGGCCGGTGCAGGCTTTTCCCCGAACTCCCTCCCGGCTAGTCGTGGTGCACTAACCCCTTCAGGCTATGTTCAAGCCGCCAACCCCAGTCCTCTCCCTGAGCTCCGTCCAAAACCAAAACCCGAGCCTCAGCTCGCAGCCCCGCCCGCCCCGGCGGGTGAGCAGACAAGCCACTCGGGCTGGTGAGTGCCGGTCAGCACCGATCGTCTGTGCAGGAATCTCCCCGCTTTGCCCTCCGCACCCGTCGCTGTGCACTACTCCGCGGTCCCGAAACTCCCCCCTCTGCCTCCCGCAGTCTCTGCCCGCGGAGGGGCTTCCTAGTGTGTGGAAACTTTTCCTCCTTCACAGCTCCCTCCCACTGGTGCAGGTGCCGTCCTTATTCTTTTGTCTCTGTTTTTTCTTTTGCCCTACCCAGTTACGTGGGGAGTTTCTTGCCTTTTGGGAGGTCTGAGGTCTTCTGCCAGCCTTCAGTAGGAGTTCTGTAGGAGTTGTTCCACGTGTGGATGTATTTCTGGTGTATCCGTGGGGAGGAAGGCGATCTCCGCGTCTTACTCTTCCGCCATCTTCAAGGTCCCCCCAAGCAATCTTAATTTATTGTTTTAGTATTTAATTGACCCAAAGAGCAGCTAACAATTACATAGAAAGATTGGAAATTAATAATTTGTTTTTTCTAATATATGTGGGATTTTATGTAATACAGACTTTTTTATTGTTTCTAAGAATGAAAAAAATCACATTTAATGTTAGGAGGGAAGATCTTTTCCTTTGATTGGTTTAGATTCTTCTTGGCAAGTTAGGTAACACTAACCCTGATTGTCTAGAAACAGCAGTCTCTTTATAATACACCCTCAGGTAGTTGGGATGCTCAGGGAATAGCAGTTTTCTCATTAGCCAGAAAACCCCCTTTTTTCCTATGTCAATACTGGTTGAAAACTATTATAAAATATAATAATAATACACTTTCTTTTCTTAACACAGTATACTACATGTAATTTAACTGTTCTTTCTTGATTTGGGATCATTCAGTGCTTCGGGATCATGATTTCTAGACATCAGGGATCACAGGATTGCAGACACTGATGATATGGGCACTTGGGCTGGAAGTAGCTCCCAAGGTGAAGCGCAGGGCACATTCCCTGGAAGTTTTCTTTTAAAGTAAATCTCTCTCTCTCAAAAAAAAAAAAAATGCAGTTTTCTATAAGTAATTTTGATGTCCTGCTCAATCGAATCCTCTATTTCTGACTATTTCTACTCCTTTGTACTTTTTGGTATTTTCTCACATAAGATAAAAATATTAAGATTGGAATTTTAGTGGTTTCATAGAACAATTAAGAGAGTAACCTCTTAGTTATTTGGTTTATGGTTTAATAGGGCAAATGTGTAAAATCTCATGAATGTGATTAGGAGGTAATTCTGCTTCACTTTTCAAATATTCATCACATTGTCTCATAACTGCACTTTTTATCCAATAAAAAAGTTCAGGGTTGGACTTGGAATTCAGAACAGAAATAGATAGGACATCTTTTGGTTGAGTTCAAGGAAAGGGAGGTAGAAAGTAAATGTAACTTTTAATTTTAGTATTACTGTTCTGTTGTATTGGATGAATTCCACTGTACCATAGGTGAGAGGTTTGGGATGTAAAAACATAAATGCAGGACGTAAAAATAAAATTGGATGAAGTGTCATCCAGAACAGTAAGGGTTGATATGAGGCTCAGTAATGCAAGACCAAGAGAATTGGAGACATTAGTTTGTTATGTTAATTTTAAATTTGCTATGTTACATTAATATTTCTCTAGGTCTTTCCACAATGAAATCATCCCCAAATGATGCCAGCATAATTAATAGCTTCTGCAGCCCTGGTTGACAATCCCAGTCTTGCACCAAAGGCAGAAGTGGGGAAGGGACTGGAGTATGAAAATACCTTCCCTAACTCTACACATCACCGCCTGGTACTTTTGTATTCCAAAGGGGAAAAACTAGTAAGTCTTAGTAACAGAAAAAGAACATGAAACATGAGAGTATATAAAAACACATTAATATATGTGAAATTCGAGGGACATTTCATTTTGTTTGATGACAGTGTGAATAACGGATTTTCTCCCCCTAATGACAGAACTTGTTTTCCAGAACTTTAGAGGATACTATAGTACTTTCTTATTCATCTCTTGGCAAGAGCTACTTGTATTACTTCAGATTCTATCTCTCCAAGCACAGCCTTCTTTTAGTGACTCTGGATGTGTTTGTAGGAGGGGGAGAAGGGACATTTGGAATTGAAAATTGACGTCCAGGTTACTCTGAGAGTGACATTCTGAATAACACCTCTGCAAGTCACCCCCAAAGGGCAAGCATATCCTCCTCTCAGTTTCGAAACAGAAAGCCTGTTTCACTTTCAATTATCTCCATCAACTTTGTCCAGTTAATGTATGGTACATAGAATAGTTCTACTGAACCATATCCTAAGGCAATGAGACCTGCATGATGTGTCCAGAGAATATTTCTGGACCAGGGTGAACATTGAACCTATAGGCCACCACCCAAAGTGAAAGTCAGCATCAGGGAGCCCGCTCCGTCTCTCCAACTTTTTTTCTGCAGGAGGAAGAATAGATTTTTGACTCAGGAAGTACGTGGCTCCTCTCTTTTTCTCTTTTCCTCAAGGATTGACTATACTCAGTTGGGCTAAGCTCACCTTTCAGTTCATGTTCCCATGAGTAAGCAAATCAGGTCCCCATTTCTTTGTTCTCTCTGCTGTAGCTTCTCTGCCTCTCACAGCATATGATAATTCAGAGTTCCATAATCCCCATAGCTCAGGTTTGGTGCAGGAAGCAATAGGATCTTCCGATTGTTATTAGGGTCCACTTTGGGTTGTGAATCCACTTAACCATGGGCCCCATGATGATGGGACATGTGGATCTGCAGTTCTCTCTGTCCTTTGTTTTACTACTCCATTGTACAGAGTCAGGGTACACCCTGAAAATAATCCTAATTACAGTTAGGATTCAGTCCTTCACCTGAATAATAATTTTTCTTTGTCTTTAATTTTTTTCCAATTTGATTACTATGTATCTTTGTGTGTTTCTCCTTGGGTTTATCCTGTATGGGACTCTCTACGCTTCCTGGACTTGGGTAGCTACTTCCTTTCCCATGTTAGGAAAGTTTTCGACTATAATCTCTTCAAATATTTTCTCGGGTCCTTTCTCTCTCTCTTCTCCTTCTGGGACCCCCATAATGCGAATGTGGTTGTGTTTAGTATTGTCCCAGAGGTCTCTTAGGCTGTCTTCATTTCTTTTCATTCTTTTTTCTTTATTCTGTTCCACAGCAGTGAATTCCATCATTCTGTCTTCCAGGTCACTTATCCATTCTTCTGCCTCAGTTATTCTGCTATTGATTACTTGTAGTGTAGTTTTCATTTCAGTTATTGTATTGTTCATCTCTGTTTGTTTGTTCTTTAATTCTTTTAGGTCTTTGTTAAACATTTCTTGCATCTTTTCGATCTTTGCCTCCATTCTTTTACCGAGGTCCTGGGTCGAGTCGTCAGAGGCCAGTGATGACTTTTCCTTTTGGACGGAATACTATGGCTCTCTCTGAGTAGTCAGAGGCTTGCGCGAGGAGTATCAATCACCGAGGCATGCCTCTAAATGGTCTTAATATTGTAGATCCATACTCAAAGAGGTTAGGAATCTCAAGCTGTAAATATATCCCAATTCCACTCAATTTGTGAAAGTATATAATGGTTTTAAGAAATAGTTTGACAAATAAATTATCATTCCTAACAGTTAAATGTTCAAAATATTGACTAAATTTAGGACCAAACATTCTCTCAACATCTATTAGCATTCTAAAAAGCTTGGGCTGTTTTATAATTATTTATTTCTATTTCTAGTGGTTTTTATTTTTTCCTTCTCTAATTATCAAATACCAGTTTCACAATAAATTTATTTAGCTCAGACTGACTAAATATTAGAAATTAATCAATAGTCTCATAAAACTGTCTTATTTTTCTGCATTGTTTGATTTTCTGATTCCTGATTCTTTTAAAATTTTATAAAACCTTCCTGTTAATTTTATCAGTACTGTACTCTAAGTATACTAATCTTGTTTTCCGTCCTAATTACACTGTCAGCAAAGGGAATTAGTACTAGTCGTTTTACAGCATCAGGTTAGCATTTACATATGTCAAAAACAAAAGCAAGAGATTATGGATATATGACAATGATAAAGAATGAGTGCAGATAGTTATTCAAGACAATTAAGCAGAAAGAAATAAGTGGAATTGAGAACACAACTTACCTTAGAGCTTGCTGGCATCCAGTGCCAGAAGGAACACATGATCATTTGTTGTGCTTTTGCCTGGTAATAAAACTGAACATACACATTCAAAAGGTAGGAAGATGTAACTTTGATGCTGATTTCGAAAACAGATTTATTGTACAAGATTTTAAAATTTTCTGTAAAAATGTATCCCATCTGCAACAGCTAATAGTAAAATATTAAAACATAGTTACACACATACACACACATATATGCATTTCTGAGATTAGTTAACGTAACTTGGAATTGTTCTTGATTCCTTCCTATCTTTCATATTCAGCATCACTTAGTTTACCAAATACGGTTCCAAATATTTCTCAAGTCACCATTCTATAATACACTGTCATTATCTCTCAATATATCATCACCTGTATCATGTACAACAGCCTCCTAAGTATTCCCTTTCTATCTACACTTATTCCTCTCCAATTTGTTCTTCCCACTCCAACCAGTGTGAATTTTCTTAGTATCTAAATCTGAAACTAACTTCCTTTATACTCACTTATTACCTATTGCCCCCGGCACAAACCTAAACTCATTAACCTAACATACAAAGTACTATCAATATTTACTCTCTAACACTGATGGCCTCACTTCTCACAGTTTTGATTACAGGATGCAATCTAATTTACTAAACTTCCTAAAGTTCTTCACGACTACTCATATTCCTGATGTTCTCCTTGCATCTGAATCTTTGCTATTGTATCTTTTCTGCCTGTAACATCTTCAAGCCTCTGAAAATAGTCATACATCCCTCACTAAGAGTTTCCTTGCAGGGAACTACCCTTATGTTAAAAGGTTGCTTAGACGTCCCACCTATGTGTTCTTCTATTGCTATGTACTTATCTCTAAAACTACACCGTAGGCATATTTTGAAGATATTGCAGGTTCATTTCCAGACCACCACAATAAAGTAAATATTGCAATAAAGTAAGTCACACAATTTTTTGGTTTCCCATTACATACAAAAGTTATGTTTACATTACACTGTAGTCTATTAAGTATGAATAGCATTATGTCTAAAAAAACCAATGTACATACTTTAATTAAAAAATAATGCTGTTGGAAAAATGGTGCTGATAGAGTCGCTTGACTCAAGATTGGTACAAACCTTCAATTTATAAAAAAACACAGTCACTGTGAAATGAAGCACAATAAAATGAGGAATGCCTGGAATTGTGTTTAATTGCAACTGCCACATTCATGCCTATCCCCTCTTCTACACTACAAGCTCCAGGTGAAACACTGAATACTTTCCCTGATGTTTAGTAGATCTGGGAAGGTCTTAGACCCAGAGTCAGATTGTATAAGTTCATAGCGTGGCTCCAACTCTTGAAAGTTTTAAGTGTTGCATGATCTTGAGCAAGTTACTTACTCTCCTTATGACTTAGTATTATAATCATCTGTTGAATGGAAATAATAATAGTGTTTACTTCTTAATGGTCTTGGAAAGTTTAAATAAATTAATACAGATTGCTTATAACAGTGCTTGTAGCATGTAGTAAGTTCAAGTGCTTATTAATACTACATGTTTTATTATATTCCCAGTGTCTAGAATAGATTATACAGCAATATGTAATAAATGATAGTGGAATGAGCAATTATTCTCATCATGAAGTATTTTGATTTGGTATATTTTTTAAGTCCTGGAGAGGATAAATAGATGAATTAATACACCCTTATACCGCCCCTTTGGAATAGTGTCATTCCACTTTTTTTAAAGGGCTGTAGAGCAGAAAATTTAAAATTTGTATAAATGCTAAAAACTAAGTTATAAGAAGTCTATTTAATATACACTTTTCAACAAAATCACAAATATGTACATTAAAATACTTATGGTATATTTTCCCCAATAAACTGATAATTACAGAGTAAGATACAGTAGGTTTGATTTAGTAATACAACATATGTCCTTTTTGTCCATTGCACTAAGAAGGGTGAACAGGCATACTAAACTTTGTTCTAGAAGATTTTAGAAATTCAGTAGAGCAAATATTTATGCAGTTAGCACTTAAAAATACTGTTTAACGTAAAGGGCTTTTCATAAATTTGGGGACTTTACAGCCATTATTCTTGCAAATATTGTTTTCTGTCCCTTCTCTTTTCCCTTTTCTTCTGGGACTCTCATTATGCAGATTTTTAGTATGCTTGGTGCTGTTTCACACATTTGTAAGGTTCTCTTCATTTTTTAAAAAAAATTATTTAATTATTTTTTTATTTTGGCCGTGTTGGGTCTCCATCGCTGCATGCTGGCGCCCCTCTAGCTGTGGCGAGCAGGCCTCCCATTGCGGTAGCTTCTCCTGTTGCAGAGCATGGGCTCCAGACGCGCAGGCCTCAGCAGCTGTCACCTGCAGGCTCAGTAGTTTTGGCTCGCGGGCTCTAGAGCGCAGGCTCAGTAGCTGTGGCACATGTACTTAGTTGCTCCACGGCATGTGGGATCCTCCTGGACCAGGAATTGAACCTGTGTCCCCTGCATTGGCAGGTGGATTCCTAACCACTGCACCACCAGGGAAGTCTTCTCTTCAGTTTTAATCATTCTTTTTTATATCTGTATTTCAGACAAGGTGTACTCAATTGACTTCAAGTTCGCAAGTTTTTTCTTCTGCCTACTGAAATTTGCTGTTGAGTCTTTCTAGTAAATTTTAAATTTCAGTTATTTTACTTCTTGACTTCAGAATTTCTATTTACTTCTTTTATAATTTCTTTTTATTGATATTTTCTATTTAGTGAGACATTATCCTCAGACTTTAATTCTTTAGACACAGGTTTTTTTTTTTTTTTAATTCTTTCAACATATTTACAAGAGCTGATTTAAAGTCTAACATCTGAGCTTCCTCAGGGAGTATCTGTTGACTGCATTATTTCCTGTGTATGAGTCATACTTTCCTATTTCTTTGTATGTCTTATAATATTTAGTTGAAAACTGGACATTTTATAATATGACAATTGTGGAAACCAAATTCCCCACCTTCTCCAGGGATGTTGTTCCTGCTATTTCTTGTTGTTTTGTCTCTGTTTGTTTAGTAACTGTCTTGTAATAATTCTGCAAAGTTTATATTCTCTGCCATGTGCAGTCACTGAAGTCATGGCTTGTTTAGCCTACTGGTTAGAAAATGGTTGACTTTTCTTAAACCATTATATCCTAGAAGTAATAATACTCCCACTCATTTCAATGGGGCTCTCGTGTGTGTGTTGAAGCATGCCTTCAACATGCAAGCACTTCAAAATTGTACCTTAGCTTTCACTTTCCTGCTTGCTCAGGGCTTCAATTTCAGCCACAGGTGAGAGATTAGAGCCTTCCTAGGTCTTCTTGGGAATGCACAAAACCCTGTACATGCCTGAAGCTTTCTGGAGTCCCAATAATACACTGGAGTTTTTCAATGCCAATTATGAAATCTTATTCTCCAGATCTTCCTTTTTTAAGCTAGCCTCTTTTTTGCCCTAGCTGTTATCACTGACTCCGGCAGTCGAGATGTTAAGCAATTGTTTTCAATAAATGTGCTAGAGTTAAGGCTTATCCCACTGAATACACTGACTCAGGTCAAATAGTGAGAAGCCCTGCTAGTGGAGCTTTTGCAGGAATCTACCAAACATCAAATATGTGAGAATGGGCTTTCTAAGGAGTTTCAAACTCAGTTTATCACCTCTAGGCAGCTTGTTTTCATTGTTACCATGGCTGCAAGGCTGCTGGTTTTCAAGGTTATTGTGGAACTGGGCAGAGAGGGATGGGGATAATGCAAGTCCCAAGACATAAGGCTTTTACTGTTTACTGAGATTTAGCTAGTTTTCTTGAATAAATACTCCTTGGATTGTTGGAAAGTCTTGGTTAAGTTTTTGGAGTTTTGAAAAAGTTAAATTTTGACAATTTTTATTAGTGTTCTTATTGCTTCTATGGAAGAGCAGATTTTAGAGGTTCTTACTCTGCCATACTGAAAATCGTCTTCCTCTAATAGTGGAAGTCTTAATAATAATAATGTTTTTTAATAACTTTTAAAAAACTTTTCCACTGGGACATGGCATAAGTGTTGAACCTATGAACTCTTGGAAGCAAGTATTTGCTCACTTACTGAAGGCTATCTTCGCTACTCCTTTATAATCCTTTTGAACTTGGTCCTCAAAGAGCTCAACTACTATCTGAAGTGCTTAGGGCCTGTGTAGATATTTTAACTTCTGAGTTGTTTTTTTTTCTTTTCACCTAAGATGCCGGAATAAAGCCCTGGGATCATATTTGCTCTTGGGTAGCCTTGTTTAACTTCATCTGGAGTCATATAGTAGTGCTGGTATAGTAGAGCTTTTGAAAATCTGGGTCAATCTCTTTGTGCTCTTCTAACAAAATCATTTTTTTCTAAATTCTTTTATGGTTACAAGGATTTAAAAGATATTATGTATTACATAGCAATAAACCCATTCTTGGTGTAAGTCTGTTAAATACATTTAGGAAGGCTGATGGGTTCCCCTGGATTTCCTTTCTACTGTTTTCTATTGAAATCTCACAATTGTGAGCTCCAGTAACTACAGTGTTATCACCATAGCCATATGATGAACGTGCAGCAGATCTTTTCAGTAGAACCGACTCCTTCAGAGCAATAATTATCATTGGGATGCATCCATATGACAGTAATTTGTATTTAAAAATGGAAAAGTATAATTGAGTAGTACAGTGATTGTTTAAAGCAGAGTAAATATCACGATGAAACAGATGAATAATACCAAGTGAATAAAGCATCAACTCTTAGTTGACTTCATAATCCAATTTGGCTTATCTTTTCTTGTAGAGTGAAATCTTGGGGAGAAATACACATTTGTTTTAGTATGCCATCTTTTTGCATGTTCAATTAAAATGCAGAAAGAAGCTGGATCAACTCATATGTTTGTGGGCAGTCCTCAGAGTTTCCATAACAGATTGAAACTCTTCTGATAAAAGCTTCTGCATCAAGGCTGAGTCACTCACTCAACTCTATTTCTCAGTTACTTTCTTGGCAAGACAAATATGTTTTTGCATGCAAAAACTAGTGTTGTATTTAATTATCTCTTGAAGACACAATACATCAATACAATTTAGAGAAGTTCTTCATGTATCTGAGAAGTAATCTGTTCAGATGACTTTTGGAACTTTTAGGTAATGAAGACAACTACAGGCAATGTTTTAATGGTTTTTTCCCCCTTCTTTATTTTTTTCTATTTAGTGAAACAGAACACAACATTCTTTTGATGACGCACATTGATTCTATTTAGCTATGAAAAAATATATAAAATATACATATAAATCATATATCTCTACATGTCCATAACAGTGCTGTCCATATGTAAGAACTCCTCCTTTGTTTTCCAAATAAAACAATAAATTCCAATTAAAAAATTCAATATTAGATTTATTACAGTTCACCTACATTCTATATTACTCTTTTTCTGTAATGTGTGCGCAAATCTATGAGTATTTTAGGCTTTATTTGGAATTGTGGAACATGGTAATATTGACTGGAAAATAACTCAGAATCATGATTTTGTCATTTTAGGATATTATAAGAAACTGAGCTAACTCTTGACGTATTCATGACATCAAAAGAAATAATATGTCCGAATACTTCAGTAACTATTAAACACAATTCAACTATAAGGTAAAATGACTAACTTTAATACTAAAGTCAGTATGCTTACTGGAACTTGTAGGTTTAATGCAAAAACTGGTATAATCTTGATCAGGTAGCTGTAATAAGAAGAGGTAAGAGGTTTTAGAAAATAAAATAATATCTAAGCTTTAAATTTATTTCTAAGATAAACTGAAAGAGGATAAGTTACTTCATTGTGCTAAGAATAGGTTAAGTTCTCAGTATATCACTTCTTAAAAAAATGAATTGCTCAATACCATCATTAAAGCAATGAGATTTTCATTAAAAAGTACATTTGTCAATATCTTTGTTAAAATACATATTAATTGCATATATTTTTGGCTGTTCATTTTCAAAGAGAATTATTGCCTAATATCACAGCTTTTAGGGAGAAAATGAGAATCTGTTTTGGTCCTTTAAAATACCCTAGAAAAAAATAAAAGCTTTTATAAGTATCAGTAAAGCATGAAAGTTAAACCAATGTCAAATAAGTGATCACTTCAGTAATAAATGAAGTGAAAATTTAAGCTCATTTATTTCACAAGATGATCAATATCTTTCTTATAAGCTATCACATCTTTACTACTAATGATATATCATTTTTAGGAGGTCTCAGCTAAACACATATTTCTGTTTTTTTCATAGATTTTGTTTGTTTTCCAAAAAGCTGCAACTGACCTAATCTTTTTTGCCTATTCTGATCTCACCTTTCAAAATACAAATGAAAACTACTTATATCATTCCCCATCAAAAAAGCTCCTGCTTTTACTTCCCATAAAATATAGAGAATTTGGAAACTGTTACTTGGAAGAATGGATTAGAAAACTTAGGTATATCCTGTCTGATTGCTACTTCCTTCTTGATCTTCCAGTGCGATTTTGATTACATTTACCAAACATGCTTGGAAGGTAAGAAAGAATAGAAAGCAAATGGTTGTCCTATGTGCCAGAATTCTATATTCTGGTCCTAGCCTGGTTCACTAAACCCAAACCAACTATGTCACCAACACAGCTTTGCCTTGGCTGGCTACCAAGCATGCCCACAGCCTCTATTATAGTGTGAATATAGGTATTTGTATGGGGCTTGGGGTGGGGATAGGGATTGGAATAGGAAGCAACCTTTGTCTTAACTGAATTTAATATCTTAGTTTTGGAGAAAGTACAAACACATTTTACCATGTAAAAACACTGCTAGGACCACTCCAAGACTTAAAAAGGCCTCTCCAAGTGAAACCTAAGGTAACTTCATGGTAAATCTTCCTTTGTAAATTACAGAATTAAAAACTGTGAGTTGGGGCTTCCCTGGTGGCGCAGTGGTTGAGAGTCCGCCTGCCGATGCAGGGGACACGGGTTCGTGTCCCGGTCCGGGAAGATCCCACATGCCGTGGAGCGGCTGGACCCGTGAGTCACAGCTGCTGAGCCGGCGTGTCCGGAGCCTGTGCTCTGCAACGGGAGAGGCCACAACAGTGAGAGGCCCGCGTACCGCAAAACAAAAAACAACAAAACAAAAAACCCCTGTGAGTTGCTTCCTGTTGAAATCCCCAGTGCCAGCCTGGTAACAGTCAGAATTTCTCTTACTACCCCTGTAGCTAGAGTTTAAGATCATTCAAGAATCTGTAATGATTTTAAACTACTTGTTATTAATATTAGTGTACTAATAAGATTAGTGCTGTTAATATTATCAGTATAATAAGATACTAAAATAATATATTAGCAGTAATGATGTTGGATTATTAGTGTTACTCTCACTTAAGCATTCCTTGTTAAGGGATAGTTCTGGAGTAAACCGATGCTTGGTTTATGCAAGTGTTTTCACCTGTGAAACAGGCTTAATAGGCATTTTACAAGTCTTAAATATCCTGGGTGTAGGAATTCAGAGAGTTGTTTTTTAAGTCTTCATTCTCAATACCATACAAGCCACAATTTCAGATCTAAAAAGTCATGTGACAATGTGTTTAGATGGGTAAGTTCATATGTACTGCAGACTGAATTTCCTTATAGTAAGTAAAAGTGAAATGGTTGTATGGAAACCATTATAGCATACTAGAAAAATTACAGGCTTTGGGGCCAGGGAAACATCAATTCAAATTCTGCTTTGAATTTGAAATTTTTCATATACTAGCTACTTAGCCTTGACACCTTTGGCAAATGAAGAAAATAATGCCAACTTATAGCTTTATTGAGAGGGTTAAAAAAGTAATTCGTGTGAAGCACCTAGATCAATGCCACAGAATAGATGGAAAATAAATATTATATAACTTCCCTTTGCTTTCTTCACATTAACAGATAAACTATTAAACATTCTTTTTCTAATCCAGAAATAATCTAAATGTATAGTGCATGAAGATTTTAATACAGTCAGCCTTTAATAACTTCTTATTCTTTCATTAAATTGAAAATAGCAATCATATAAAACACTATTTTATTTTATTTTTATTTATTTATTTTTTTGCGGTATGCGGGCCTCTCACTGTTGCGGCCTCTCCCGTTGCGGAGCACAGGCTCTGGACGCACAGGCTCAGAGGCCATGGCTCACGGGTCCAGCCGCTCTGCAGCATGTGGGATCTTCCCAGACCGGGACACAAACCCGTGTCCCCTGCATCGGCAGGTGGACTCTCAACCACTTCACCACCAGGGAAGCCCACACTATGCTATTTTAAAGTAAAGCAAACAAAATTGCAGATATAAAAAAAGAAACATTCTTCTGATGTACTGTGAATTAAGCTTTACTCAGGCAGCACTGAGTTTGGAGTCAGAAAACAACATTTTTTAAAACTCAAAGCTCAATCGATTGGGGAAAAAAATTAATGATAAGTTGTAGACATAGCTACTTCAGTTATCATTCATATTAGATAGGAAACCATGTGGAAGAAGTGGGGGTAAACACTACTTCAGTAACTCAGATCTTAGAATCAAAACGTGGTGATGGAAATGGCACCTATGAGAGTTAATGAAACACTAGGACACCTTTATTGTGCAAACACTCTAGAAAAGAAATGGAATTGACTATCACACTTGTGCCATCAAAATGTAATTCTCAAGGTAGTCAGCAAATCATATACCTGAATTTTGTTCTCAAATTTGGGGCATGAGAGCACGAATCAGAACACAAGATTCTCAGAAACAATTTCACACAGTCTTGATGAGCATATAGACTACTGTCCTGAAAATAGGAGGTCCTGCCTGAATAATCTCAGTTGACTATATAGGCACATTCTTGAATCTCAACAACTAATACTGGCATAATAGGGTTGATACAGTTGATTTAAGACATATCCACAAGACACCATGTATAAGGGACACTGCAGAAATACAAAGGATCATGAGAGATTACTACAAGCAACTATATGCCAGTAAAATGGACAACCTGGAAGAAATGAACAAATTCTTAGAAAAGCACAACCTTCCCAGATTGAACAAGGAAGAAATAGGAAATATAATCAGACCAATCACAAGCACTGAAATTGAAACTGTGACTAAAAATCTTCCAACAAACAAAAGCTCAGGACCTGATGAGCTGAACTCTATCTACCAGGTGAATTCTATCAAACATATAGAGAAGAGCTAACACCTATCCTTCCTTCTCAAACTCTTCTAAAATATAGCAGAGGGAGGAACACTCCCAAACTCATTCTACGAGGCCACAATCACCCTGATACCAAAACCAGACAAACATGTCACAATAAAGAAAACTACAGGCCAATATCAGTGATGAACACAGATGCAAAAATCCTCAACAAAATACTAGCAAACAGAATCCAACAGCACATTAAAAGGATCATACACCATGATCAAGTGGGGTTTATCCCAGGAATGCAAAGATTCTTCAATATACACAAATCAGTCAATGTGATACACCATATTAACAAACTGAAGAATAAAAACCATATGATAATCTCAATAGATGCAGAAAAAGCTCTGACAAAATTCAACACCCGTTTATGATAAAAACCCTCCAGAAAGCAGGCATAGAGGGAACTTACCTCAACATAATAAAGGTCATATATGACAAACCGACAGCCAACATTGTTCTCAATCGTGAAAAACTGAAAACATTTCCACTAAGATCAGGAACAAGACAAGGTTGCCCACTCTCACCACTATTATTCAACATAGTTTTGGAAGTTTTAGTGACAGCAATCAGAGAAGAAAAAGAAATAAAAGGAATCCAAATCAGAAAAGAAGAAAAACTGTCACTGTTTGCAGATGACATGACACTATACATAGAGAATCCTAAAGATGCCACCAGAAAACTACTAGAGCTAATCAATGAATTTGGTGAAGTAGCAGGATACAAAATTAATGCACAGAAATCTCTTGCATTCCTATACACTAATGATGAAAAATCGGAGACAGAAATTGGGGAAACACTCCCATTTATCACTGAAACAAAGAGAATAAAATACCTAGGAATAAACCTACTTAAGGAGACAAAAGGCCTGTATGCAGACAACTGTAGGACACAGATGAAAGAAATAAAAGATGATACAAACAGATGGAGAGATAGACCATGTTCTTGGATTGGAGGAATCAACATTGTGAAAATGACTCTACTACCCAAAGCAATCTACAGATTCAATACAATCCCTATCAAACTACCACTGGCATTTTTCACAGAAGTAGAACAAAAAATTTCACAATTTGTATGGAAACACAAAAGACCCCAAATAGCCAAAGCAATCTTGAGAAAGAAAAACGGAGCTGGAGGAATCAGGCTCCCTGACTTCATACTATGCTACAAAGCTACAGTAATCAAGACATTATGGTACTGGCACAAAAACAGAAATATAGATCAATGGAACAGGATAGAAAGCCCAGAGATAAACCCACGCACACCTTATCTTTGATAAAGGAGGCAAGAACATACATTGGAGAAAAGACAGCCTCTTCAATAAGTGGTGCTGGGAAAACTGGACAACTACATGTAAAAGAATGAAAGTAGAACACTCCCTAACACCATACACAAAAATAAACTCAAAATGGATTATAGACCTAAATGTAAGACCAGACACTATAAAACTCTTAGTGGAAAACATAGGCAGAACACTCTCTGACATCAATCGCAGCAAGATCCTTTTTGACCTGCCTCCTAGAGAAATGGAAATAAAAACAAAAATAAACAAATGGGACCTAATGAAACTTCAAAGCTTTTGCACAGCAAAGGAAACCATAAACAAGATGAAAAGACAACCCTCAGAATGATAGAAAATATTTGCAAATGAAGAAACTGACAATGGCTTAATCTCCAAAATATACAAGCAGCTCATGCAGCTCAATATCAAAACAACAAACAACCCAATCCCAAAATGGGCAGAAGAGCTAAGTAGACATTTTTTCAAAGAAGATATACAGATTGCCAACAAACACATGAAAGGATGCTCAACATCACTAATCATTAGAGAAATGCAAATCAAAACTACAATGAGCTATCACCTCCCATGGGTCAGAATGGCCATCATCAAAAAATCTACAAAAAAAAAATGCTGGAGAGGGTGTGGAGAAAAGGGAACCCTCTTGCACTGTTGGTGGGAATGTAAATTGATACAGCTTCTATAGAGAACAGTACGGCGGTTCCTTAAAAAACTAAAAATAGAACTACCATATGACCCAGCAATCCCACTACTGGTCATATACCCTGAGAAAACCATAATTCAAAAAGAGTCATGTACCACAATATTTATTGCAGCACTATTTACAATAGCCAGGACATGGAAGCAACCTAAGTGTCCATCAACAGATGAATGGATAAAGAAGATGTGGTACATATATACAGTGGAATATTACTCAGCCATAAAAAGAAACGAAATTGAGTTATTGGTAGTGAGGTGGATGGACCTAGAGTCAGTCATACAGAGTGAAGTAAGTCAGGAAGAGAAAAACAAATACTGTATGCTAACACATATATATGGAATCTACAAAAAAAAAGAAAAAATTGTTTTGAAGAACCTAGGGGCAGGACAGGAATAAAGACGCAGACATAGAGAATGGACTAGAGGACACGGGGAGGGGAAAGGGTAAGCTGGGAAGAAGTGAGAGAGTGGCATGGCCATACACTATACACTACCAGATGTAAAATAGATAGCTAGTGGGAAGCAGCCACATAGCACAGCGAGATCAGCTCGGTGGTTTGTGACCACCTAGAGGGGTGAGATAGGGAGGGTGGGAGGGGGATGCAAGAGGGAGGGAATTTGGGGATATATGTATACATATAGTTGATTCACTTTGTTATACAGCAGAAACTAACACAATATTGTAAAGCAAATATACTCCAATAAAGATGTTAAAAAAAAAAGATACCACGTATAACATAGTTCTTACCAAAAAGTATTGACACAAGCGTTTGATATTTCACAAAATTTCTGATTTGTCTCTGTACAGATCAGAAAGAATGACAAGTCCATTTAGGATATTAACTGGAGCCACTGCAGAATTTAAAATTTCATTGTTTTATTTTAACCAAAAAAATGTTTTCTGCCTAAAGATTATCACTTTCTTAGATGCCTTAACTTTTCCCGTTTCAGTCATCAACAGTGGGAACTGACTTCTTTTTTAAAAAATTAACATTTTTTCACAAATGTTAAAGCATATGGAACAAAGAGTAAATGCACAGTCAAACTGCGATGCAAATAGTAGGTGATTTGGGGGTTAACTTTGCAGCCAAGGGCTGATATACTGCATGAGATTTAAATATGAACTGTATCCCAGTTCTCAAGGAGGTAGAATCATAAATGATATACTTAGATTTGCTTTTGGTTTAATGACAATGCATTAATTAAATTCAATGAAATAATCATCAGCACATTTGCAAATTTAGAATTGAAGCATTTTTATCTGTGCTTGTCTAAATTCCCTAAGATACCAGTAAACCGTAAGCAGTTATTACACTTTGTTTTTCATATATATTTTTTATTTTGTAATTATTGTTTTCTCAAATTGTTTATGTCATGCCCAGTTTTAAATAGATAGCTCTACAGAATATAGGGAGATAGGATTTAACCCACGATATCCCACCAGTGTGTTAGTTCCTCTACTTCAAACATGATTCTGAGCCGGTCATGCCCTTTAAAGGTAAGCCTTTCTGCCAAGGCACTGTTGCCTCATTTCAGTGTTGTCTTGATTACTGGATGTATTGGGTATGTTCCTGCTGTATCACTACTTGCCTCAATTTTATCCATTGCTCTAGTTAAACTGATTTCAGCATACCTTGCTCCTAATAACTGGTTTATTTTTGTCTTAGAGTTGATTTTTTTTTCTTTAACATTTGTATGTTTATTTCTCTTCCATTACCCTCTATCCATCCTCACTAGTATTTCCTGGGGTTTCCTGGGTCTTCTTCTCATTGTTTTGAATGATAATGAATTACAAAATTGTTTACAATTGACTAGAAAGTAATTTCTCCATTTCGTTTATACTCTTGATGACAGTACGATGCCAGTTAAAACAATCGGGATATAATTTGCAGTTGGCCTTGTTGCCAGAATATTAAATTATAAAATACTGATAATTCAGTATATAGCTGTGAAGATTTCTATAGCTGTCTATATGGCATAATTTCTTTCTATAGATTATAAAAATTATA
The DNA here is from genome assembly GCF_008692025.1 of Phocoena sinus. Lineage (NCBI taxonomy): Eukaryota > Metazoa > Chordata > Mammalia > Artiodactyla > Phocoenidae > Phocoena > Phocoena sinus. The sequence continues at coordinate 18,628,318 of NC_045783.1, forward strand.
GGGTATCTCTAGGGGGTACAATTAATTTCTTTCCATCTCTTCTTTACCACGGCAACATGCTCTCTTTTCTAAGTTGAAATGTATCAAAGGCCACCAGAGAATTTTCATATTCTCTGCCAGCTAACACAACGGGAACATAGATTCATATTTACACGGGGGAATTGGGGGCGAGGGGTGACAGGTGTTGTTTTCACCAGAGAAGTATGCTGCTTCAACTGCTCATGATTGTTAAAATTACTCCAACTGTGTAGAGTTTGACAATTCAGAGTCTTGTAATATATGCATAATTTGAATTGCATCAGGATTTACCAGCCAGTGAGTATAAATGATATACTATTAACAATTACATTCTCAATTTTACTGACTTACACCTATACTAAGTGAAAATTTGACCATTCAACCTGTAGTCTTCAAATGATTCTGAGCATCTCCAAGGTGTACCCCAGTGACGTGTGTGACCCAATTGAAGAACTCTTGGAAAATATATGAGAATACAGTGTTAAAATATAGATTAATACAAAGTATTTCTAAAAAGATCTATATTAATTTTAATAGGAAAATAGAATGTTTTAAATTAAAATAATTTGTAGATTTAAATTTTTAAAAGTGCCTAGAAATTAGGAAAAATAAAAATGGTGCAATATACCTAATATCTTGGAGGAATACTACTAAAATACTCAAAAGTATTTTCTTTGGGATCAGATATTCTCCTTAGTCACTGATTCAATGAACTCAAGATTTTTTATAGCATTTCTTGTGGGATGAGGTTACTCACTTTCCTTATATTTGCTTTTGTTTTCTTATTTGCTGATTAATGTGTGTGTGTGTGTTGGGGGAAGGAGAATGTTTTGTTTCAAAGTTTCAAATTCAAGGGACTTTTTTTTTCCGTTTTCATTTAATTGGCTCTCCTGATGCTGGTAACTCTTTGGTGCTTAAAAAAAATGGACTCACCTTTCTGCGCTACCCAGAGAGGGGTCTCTACAGGCAGTGTCTTGGTTTCCTGTGATAACTTAAAGGGAAACTTTCATAATATCTGCAGCCCGTGATGTCCTGCAAATGAAGGAGGAGAATGTCCTTAAATTCCTTGCAGTGGGGATTTACTTAGGTGGCACCAACCGTGACTTCCAAATGGAACATTACATCTACAAAGGGAAACGTGATGGCATTTACATAATAAATCTGAGGAGAACCTGGAGAACCTTCTGCCAGCTCGTGCCGTGGTTGCCACTGAAGACCCAGCTTACGTCACGGCCATGTCTTTCAGGAATACTGGTCAGTGAGCTGGGCTGAAGTTTGCCGCTGCCACGGGATCTGCTCCCATTCCCGGCCGCTACTCTCCCGGAACCTTCAGTAACCAGATCCAGGCAGCTTTCCGAGAACCGAGATTTCTGGTGGTTACTGATCCCGGAGCTGACAACCAGCCTCTCACAGAGGCGTCTTGTCACCATTCTGTGTAATACTCTCCTCTGTGCTCTGTGGTCACTGCCACCAGTGCAAGAGAAAAGGAGCCCACCCAGTTGGTCCCACGTTGTGATGCCGGCCTGGGAGTTTCCACGCATGCGCCGGGGCAGCGTCTCACGTGACCTCCCTCAGGCGGTCAGCCTAATCTATGCTTCCGCAGAAAAACCGGAAGAGATTGAAAAGGAAGAGTAGGCCGCTGCTGAGCGGCTGCGCCCAAGGAGGAATTTCGGGCCAGACGGACTGCTGCAGCTTTCAAGTTTACTGCTCTCCAGCCCGAGGTTGCAGACGGGCCTGAAGGCCTGCTGGTCCCCTCTGTGCCTGTGTAGCAATTTCCTACTGAAGCCTGGTCTGCAGCTCTGACGGGTAGGAACTTCCACTGAGGAGTCTTAAGCTGTTCTTGTGTAGACTCTTAACAGAAAATGAAAATAAGGATTGATGGAAAATAAACAGTTTATTACAAAAAAAAAGCCCATACAACCCCTCTAGCAATTATTGGTAGTCTAAATGATTTGCTACAGAAATCATTCTTCCCAAAACTCCCTGTTTATTGGGCCACTTACTAGTGATTGCTTTTTTTTTTTTTTTTTTTTTTTTTGCGGTACGCGGGCCTCTCGCCGCCGCGGCCCCTCCCGCCGCGGAGCAGAGGCTCCGGACGCGCAGGCCCAGCGGCCATGGCTCACGGGCCCAGCCGCTCCGCGGCATGCGGGATCTTCCAGGACCGGGCCACGAACCCGTATCCCCCACATCGGCAGGCGGACTCCGAACCACTGCCCTACCAGGGAAGCCCAGTGATTGCTTTTTAGTTGTTAAGTTATCCAGATTAGAAAGAAATCTGACTCAACTTTTGAGTTTAGAATTTTAGAACGTTTATGAATACTTGGAGTAATCGTGTGTATTTCGCTTGCTTTGCTTGCTAGGTAGGTTTTGGCTCACCTGTCTCCCTTTCTAGAATGAAAACTGCTTTCAGTCTTTGCCTTATTCTTGAACCTAGAAAAATAGCAAGTACAAAGTGCCTGGTTCAATAAGTAGGTTTTGGCTGACAGTTACTATTTTGATACTAGAAAATTGCTTTTGAAATTATACCTTGTTTTGAAACAAAGCTATGAGTTTATTATCTGGGCTTCAGAGTATAGAAAAGTAATAACTACTGCCAGAAAAAAGATTCATCAAGGAATATAGATTAAGGCAGTGCTTTCTACTTATATGTGGAAGCATAGAAAATGTTTTCAGGATTTCAGAGACTATTTGGCAAACTCTGTGAATAGTCTTAATTAAGCAAACCTAGGAACTCCTGTAGCCTTGTTTGCGCGTCTATAAAATTAAGGGATTGAATTAGATGATTTCCTGCTCTAAAATTCTATGCTTATAGGGCCAACTGCTCAATAATCTAAGCCTGGAATCACGTATCTTTGTCATAGTACAAATTTTTTTTTTTTTTTGCGGTACGCGGGCCTCTCACTGTTGTGGCCTCTCCCGTTGCGGAGCACAGGCTCCGGACGCTCAGGCTCAGCGGCCATGGCTCATGGGCCCAGCTGCTCCGCGGCATGTGGGATCTTCCCGGACCAGGGCACGAACCCGTGTCCCCTGCATTGGCAAGCAGACTCTCAACCACTGCACCACCAGGGAAGCCCCATAGTTCAAATTTTTAATTTAGGTCTATGACTTAAGACCCACTTTACATTTTGGGTCTTTAATTCCCTCATGAAAAGGTCAGAGGGCTTAAATAGATTATTTATTTCACCTATCTATGAAATTCTCTAACATTTATACTACTTGAATTACAGTAATATTTATAGCTATGGAATTGTATCAGTTGCACTGTCTTGTGGGGTTTCAGTTCTTGTGTGAAAAAGTTAGGGAGTTAAACATTTCTGCAATGCACAGGGTTCTAATCCAATAGATATTGCAGTTTATGAGAGGGTGGTGTGAGATCAATTATAATTCAGAAGCCCTAAGATGTTGGAAACCAAAGATCAGTACCCTTGAATCTGGTATTCCTGTGTCTCCTGTTCCAGATATTCTGGTTTTCTCATTTTGAGACGATTAACAAGAGCACTTGTATTGATTTTTGTTATATAAATTGCAGGGGTTAATACTTGAGAATTTTTGCTCTGAAAGCCAGGAATTTAATCCAGTGTAAAACCTAATTGATGAACTATTTAGAAAAGAAGGTTGTAGACACTGGGTCTAATTTATTATAAACCATAGATCATTTATTTAATCTTGATTAAGTTATAGTAGAAGCCAAACTCACAAATTTTTATTAGAGAACTTTTGGGATTATGAGAAGCTGAGTCACAAATACTTCTGAAAATGCAAAGGTCTAGGTTATCATTGTTTAGACACACAAAAAATTTTAGCAAGTATTTACTTCCCAGTTACAGCAAATTCTTTCCCCTTAGTACTTAAAAAAATTTATACTTAAATCTTATTCTGAAATTGAGTTTCTGGTTATGTCTGTTCACCAGAATGTACAATGGGCCTTTGTTTAATATTCAAAGGTTTGTTTAGTAATGACTGTGGAATTATAAACTGGAGGATGTAAAAGTTCATCATTAGAGACAACATTTTTCGGAATGATTCTTATAGAAAATTGTTTACATACATTTTAATACCTGCCATTAAGGTTGTTTAATCACAAAAATTTGAGGTAACTCACTAATTATCGTTTTGCTATCCTAGCTCTAATAGTTTAGTATGGGTCTGTGCAGAGTCCTTAAAATTAGAAACATAAAGGCTTTCTGTTTAAAAAAAAAAAAGTAGCTCTAGATTAAATTTAAAATACAATGCAGAATTCTGATTATCTGTAGCACTCAATTTTAAGAAACAGATTTTTGCATCAAAACAGAAAGTACAATGAATATGGAAACAAAAATTTGAAAGAAAAAGTTGAAAATTAAAAGAAAAATTTTTATTCTAAATACAGGGTTAAGACATTTTTGTATTGGTTCCAGTCTACATAGTATTTTTGTCAGAGTTGGAATCATAGTATTTACTTGTGTTTCTTTAGAAATATTTCAAAATTTATTGGAATTAAACATTCATATTGTTACATCTCATTTTACCAGTGTGAAACAATATTTTCATACCTTGCAACATTATAAGTAATTCCTTTTTTTTTTAATTAAAAAAATATTTTTATTTTTGGCTGCATTGGATCTTCATTGTTGTGCACGGGCTTTCTCCAGGTGCGGAGAGAGGGCTTCTCATTGCGGTGGCTTCTCTTGTTGCGGAGCACGGGCTCTAGGCGCAGGCTTCCATAGTTGCAGCACATGGGCTCAGTAGTTGTGGCACGTAGGCTCTAGGGAGCATGGGCTTCAGTAGTTGTGGTGCGCAGGCTCAGTAGTTGTGGCGCGCGGGCTTAGTTGCTCCATGGCATATGGGATCTTCCCGGACCAGAGATCGAACCCGTGTCTTAACCACTGCACCACCAGGGAATTCCACTTATTTTTTTAATGGATGTCTGTCTATAGCATAATGCCAGAATACTAGGAAAATCAGTACATTGATCAAAATACTGAAATCCACATATATGAGGTTTATGTAGGTCATTATTGTTTAACTTGAGTTTACAAGTAGCATATTTGTAATGCTTTCCTCAGGTCGTTATGAAAAAATGTAAAAGTGGAAAATCACAGCTGTGGCTTTTTCTCTTGCCCTTACTGGCTACAGCTGGCTCCCTTAGAGGATTCCTCCAGGCTTACCTCTCACCTTCAAATTTACACTCTCTTTTTCTTTCCTTGCTCCTCCTCTTAAATCTTTTTGTCTCCCTTGTGTTCTTATCTGTTTAACTCCTTTAGATTGCCTTTGGGTATTAGATTCTCTGCCTGGCTTTGATTTCTTCGTAGGATGCTGCTTCTAAGATGAATCCTTTGGTATCTGCACAAATGCTCTATGGCTATCAGGTGACAGCTAAATTGGCCCAGGTTCCCTGGATACTTCACCCCTGTTGGTGGCATCCACTTTTCTGGGAGGAAGAACCTAGCATTACTAAGAATTATGCTTCCTGCCAATGATAAATTTGACCTGAGTAAAGTTCAGTAGAAAGACAGCACATAGACATTAAGCATAAGTTATAAATAAATGGTGAATTTTGTGTATTTTTTTGTCCTTAAATAGATGTAATAGGAAAAAAAGACAAAGTTGGTATTTTTCATTAATAGTGATATATTAAGCCATTCTTGATATAACTTGTATTATTATCTGCATTTCGTAATCAGCTGAAACAATCAAGTTTAACTCAAAGAAGCAGAACCATACAAGTGATATAATATATACAATAAGAGATTGATTTTAAGAATTTGACCTTATGCACTTGTGGGAACTGGTTAAACAGTCTTTATAAAGCTCTTGTTTTGTGTCTGGTATCAGAGTCTAAAGCAAGCAAGGGCAGGCAGTCAGGAAGGGAAGGTGATGTTAAGTAGAGCAGAGGATGAACTGAAACCTCCTCTTTCTCTATCTCCAGGACCTCACCTTTCGTGATGAGAATATCTTCCAGGAGAACATGGTGTCCTTTGGCACAGGGCTAACCAAGCACTTGGCCCAATAAGGATCCTGCAAGAGCCACAGGAGCCATAGAAACTGCAGGCCAGCTGGTGTCCCACACCACCCTGGTGAGCCAGCAGGTAAGGGAGAGTGACAGTATGTGTAAACTGTATTGCTGGTAGGTATTCTGAATTGATCTTTCAAGCATAAAAAGATTGTAGCTGCTGCTTTTCATCTGCCTACCAGCTCTTGCACAAATGATCCTTTTGGCTGCGTTAACTCACGACTATACAAGGAGGTGCTGGGAAACATAACTCCAGGGTAGCTAAGTTGACAGTACATATCCACCCAACTGCATACACAGTTGCTGTATACATCTACATGGCCACAAACTGTGTATGAAAGTTTTCATTGTGCTCCCTATTCCCACCAATATTTGGTATTATCCAACTTTGATATTTACATTTTTGCTATTCTGTTCAGTGTAAAATTATATCTCATTTTGGTTTTAACTTGCATTTCTCTAATTAGTGATAGGTTGAACATATCTGTATATGCTTCCTGACAATTTGTTTCCTTTTTTGTGAAAATTCTTATTCATGTCTCTTGTCCTATCTTTCTATTGGGTGGTCTTCTGTTTATTGATTTGATGGGGAACTTCATATTTTCTTACTATTAATTATTTGTTGATATTTAATTTGCAAGTATCTTTCCCTGATTTGTGATTTTTGTTTTCACTTTTAAAAGGTGTCCTTTAATGAACAAATTTCTTTTTTAAATTTCACAGTGGTGAATTTTTAAGCATTGTTAATATAATTATTTTTGTATGTTTATGAAATCCTTCCCTATGCCAAGCCCATGAAAACATTCCAAAAATTTCACACATTCCTTGTATACTTTTCCATTCTACTGTGTGCTGTGAGATAGAGTTCAAGTACCATCATCATTGTCCCATGTAGATAGCCAGCTGTCTCAGCATTAATTATTGAAAACTTCTTCCTTTCTCTATTATCTGCAACATGTTATATATCAAGTTTCCATATAAGTTCAGGGGTTCTATACAATTACTATAGCTATGTAGTAAACCTTCATAACAATTCTTAATGGAGTATGTTGGTAATTATTGACCATGGGGTCTCCCAAATAAATTTTCAAATCATAATTTCAAATAACTAAAGAATTGTATTGGAATTTTTATTGGAATTGCATTAAAAGTGTAAGTCAATTTGGGTTGAACTAACATATTTATTACAGTTTCTTATCTTCACACAGACTACCTCTTCAGTTATTATAATGTGTTTTAGTATATTATGCAAAATTTCATCATTTTTAGGCAGGAAGTTCTTGTCCAACTTTCTTAGGATTGTTTCTAGGTAGCAAAGAGACTATTTTTTGTTAAAGAAGACTGCATCTAATAATGAAAAATCTAATCTTTATTTTCAATTATTCTATCCTTTATTTCTTTTTCTGGCCTTTTACTGTCTACGGTCTTTGGTAAAACCTTACAAATTTTTTATTTTATTGTGGTAAAAACACGTAACAAAATTACCATTTTAGCCATATTAAGTGAACAGTAGTGTTAACTGATATATGTACATTGTTGTGCAACAGATTTCTATAAATTTTTCATCTTGAAACACTGAAACTTTTTATCTTTTGAACAGCGACTTTTCTTTTCTCCCTTCCCCCATAGCTCCTGGCAAATACCATTCTACTATCCATTTCTAAGAGTTTGACCATTTCACATACCTCAGTATAAATGGAATCATGCAGTATTTGTTTTATTGTGGTTAGCTTATTTAACTTAGCATAATGTCCTCAAGTTTCATCCATGTTGTAGTATATGAGCGATCTCTTTATACTTTATTGTACACAATAATACTTTATTGTACACATATACCACATTTTATTTATCCATTCATCTGTCTGCAGACCCTTGTGTTGCTTCTACCTTTTGGCTATTGTGAATAAGGCTGCAGTGAACACATATATGCAAATATCTCTTTGAGATCCTGATTTCAATTCTTTTAGATATATACCCAAAAAAGAATTGCTGAATCATGTAGTAATTCTATCTTTAATTTTTTGAGGAAACTCCATACTGTTTTCCATAGCAGTTGTATCGTTTTATATACTCCCAACAGTGGTTCCGAATTCTCCACTGCATTGCCAACGCTTGTTATTTTCTGCTTTTTTTTTTTTGTTTTTTTGTTTTTTTTTTTGCGGTACGCGGGCCTCTCACTACTGTGGTCTCTCCAGACGCACAGGCTCAGCGGCCATGGCTCACGGGCCCAGGCGCTCCGCGGCATGTGGGATCTTCCCGGACCGGGGCTCGAACCCACGTCCCCTGCATTAGCAGGCAGACGCTCAATCACTGTGCCACCAGGGAAGCCCTATTTTCTGTTTTTTTGACAGTGACCATCCTAAAGGGTGTGAGGTGATATCTGATTGTGGTTTTGACTTGCATTTCTCTGGAAATTAGTGATATTGAGCATTTTTTCATGTGCTTGATGGCCATTTATATATCTTCTTTGGAGTAATGTGTGTTCAAGTTCTTTACCTAATTTTTACTTGGGTTATTTGAGTTTCTTGGTTGTTGTTGTTCAGTTATAGGAGTTCTTTATATATTGTAGATATAAAACCCCTTACCAGATATGTGGTTTGCATATATTTTCTCCCATTCCATAGGTTGCTTTTTTTACTCTGTTGTTTCCTTTGCTGTGTACAGTTTTTAAGTTTGATGTAGTTCTATTTACCTATTTTGTGTTTGTTGCCTGTGCTTTTGGTTTTATACAAGAAATTATTGCCAAATCCAGTGTCACACAGATTTTCCTCTATATTTTCTTCTAGGAGTTTGATAGTTTCAGGTCTCATGTTTAGGTCTTTGATTCGTTTTGAGTTAATTTGTGTATATGGTATAAGATAAGAGTTCAAAATCATTCCTTTGCAAGTGTATATACAGTTTTCTCAGCACCATTTCTTGAAAAGACTATCCATTTTCTATATGTAGACTAGACACCCTTGGCAAAGATGATTTGACCATATATATGCAGGTTTCTTTCTAGGATCTCTTTTCTATTCCATTCATATGTATGTCTGTTTTTATGCCAGTGCCATACTGTTTTGATTACTTTAGGTGTACGATGTTTTGAAATCAGGAAGTGTGACACAACCACTTTGTTATTCTTTCTGAAGATTGTTTTGGCTACTTGGGGTTCTTTTTGTTTCCAGATGAATTTTAGATTTTATTTTTTCTATTTCTGCAAAAAATGTCATTGGGTTTTGATAGGTATTGCATTGAATCTGTAGATTATTTTGGATAGTATGGGTATTTTAACAGTATTAAGTCTTCCAGTCCATGAACACAAAATATCTTTCCATTTATTTGTGTCAGTGTTTCAGCATTTTTTTGTAGTTTTCAGTGTATAAGTCTTTCATTTCCTTGGTTAAGTTTATTCCTAAGTATTTTATTATTTTTGGTGCTGTTGTAAAATTATTTTCTTAATATTCTTATTAAATTGCTCATGGTTAGTTTGTGGAAATGCAACTGCTTTTTGTTCATTGAGTTTTATCAATTTTATTGCTCTTCTCATAGAATCAACTCTGACTTTAGATATTTTGTCTAATTTGGTGTTTTTCCCTCATAATTTCTGCTCTTTTCTTTATCATTTTTTTCTTCTTTCATTTAAAAGTTTTTGTTCTTAACATTTTGTGATTTATTTTCAAATGATCAATGATAGCTATATTACACTGGTTTTGATATGTCATATTGTCGTTACTCAGTACGAAATACTTTCTATTCTTCTTTGAAATTTTTTTTTTTGACCCATGGATTATTTACACATACATCATTTATTTTCCAAGTATTTGAGTGTATTCTAGTTATCTTTTTGTTATGATTTCCAGCTTATTCCTTTGTTGTCATAGAACATACTCTATGTAAATTCAACCTGTTGAAATTTTTTTGAGACATGCTTTATGACTCAGACTATAGGGATGATTCCCAATGCACTTATACAAGTTTCTATTTGTGTGTAATATCTATGCACACTATTTAAAATTAAAGTGTTTTTTTGGCTCCTTTTGTGTCTTTTTCAACTTAATTTATCACCATTTGAAAGCCTTGATAAATTCTTTCATCACAGGAAGTCTCAATTTTCTGTTTATACATTAGTATTTCATAAAATATTCTTCATTATTTTGAAAGATCTATTAAGAAAACAAATATACAGTAACCCATATCTCTTTATTTCCTCATGGTAGTGATACAAATTAAAATCCCTATTACAAATTCATATTCAGTGCTACAATTAGAGAAAATATATAGCGTATTAATTAAAATTCTGTTTTGCAATGGAAACTAGATGTATTGAAGGACCTTGATTGCAGCATTTTAATTTATTTAGCTATTAAAAATCTATTGCATTTCACAATCTTGTTAACAGTTTCTGCCAAGAAAATAATTAAATGGACATGGTGTAAAAAAAGTTTTGTATGATTTCACTGAGTGATTCACCAAAATAACTCGCAAAAAAAGAATGAGGTATTGTTATTTCTAATTCCTCAAGATAAAAATATAAAACAAGATTACTCCTTTAAAATTTAAGACATGCAGTCATCTAAAAAAAAGTCAGTGAGTTACAAAAGTGTACAATATGGTTGAACTCAATTTGTTTCATCATATATTCAGATGAAGTTTTAGGATTACTATGTTAAGTAGGTAAATGTTAATATAACTAACCTGCAGTTCAGATAACTAACTGAATGTTATATTAACATTTATCTACTTAATAGTGTAATCCTAAAAATTAGATAATGCTGTCTTCATTTTGACAATGGGAGAAATAATAAAATGTTTAAGTAGTTTTCCCAAGGTTATATACTATCAAGTTAGAGGTAAGAAGAATAAGTATTGAAGTTAATGGAAAAATCCCCATTTTAATTTGGAGTCTGTGCTCTGCCTGAAGGGGAAGGATCTCTAATATCACATGAGTGAGTTTCTGCTAACCAGTCAGGACTTGACCTTCTATTGGTGTAGACAGAGTATTGGAATTAATTTAATAAATAATTTTGAAGTTCTAGCTTCTCTGTAACAATGTGCTGTGTGTTGGAAATACTCAGTAGCTGAGAGGGACAAAAGCCTGCCTGATACTCAGAGATCTGGAGCAATCAGCACCCAATTTTGGTGTTGCCAATAATTAGTTTTATAATGAGAAAGAAGATAACACATCTTCGCATTACATTTCCTTTTCAAGAACATCTTGGTAATTTTTTGGTCATTATAAAGATTGTAATATTCTATAATTTATTTTGATTATAAAAACGAGAACATGAAGATATGCAGGCCAAAGGAAAGGAATATGAACAAATAATTCATCTAATCTTAATATTTCTAGGCTCACATTTTGTCCTCCAAATGACCATAGTACTGAGTATGTGTTTTGCTGTCTGTTTTTTCTATTTTCCATTATATTTCGAATATACATAAAATTATTAAATGCTTTTTGTGGAAACATTTAAAATATCCACAAGTGTAAAGAGGAAAAGAACCATTAATTACAGTGTTACCACCGCGAGTTTAGCACTTTTAACATTTGATGTATTTTTTTCAGTAAAATACATTTATAATTATAGTATTTGAAATTTGTTGAATATAAAAATCTTTTTTTTAATTGGAACTTACATCACAATCATTTGGTCACTCATTTCCTTAATTGAGGTTGGTGAAATTTACAAAGTTAAAAGCTGTTTGTCTGTATGTCTTGATCCATAGTTCTGATTTCTTAAATGATAGATTTGTTGAACTGGAATATGTTCAGGTGAATGAATCTAGGAGTTTTCGGTGGGTGGAGTACGCACTGTCGTATGGCTTTTCAGAATATTCGTAGATTCCCCAAATCAGGGTCTTGAGAGATTTGTAGCCCTGTATTCTGCTAATATTGGGTTGTAAAATGTTTTACAAATATCAAAATATTTTAGGCACAATGATATCTTTTTCTTATACTAAGTTTCATTTATCTGTTTGTAGTCTAAGTCTTTTCCCATATCTTAAGTAGCTATTAAAATTCTTTGCTAGGATGATTGTTTAACTGTCATTTTCAGGTCAAGGGCTTTAAAGGAGTATTCTTATTTATTTATTTATTTATTTAGGTTGTGTTGGATCTTCATTGCTGTGCATGGGCTTTCTCTAATTACACCAAGCAGGGGCTACTCTTCGTTGTTGTGTGCCAGTTTCTTGTTACAGTGGCTTCTCTTGTTGCGTAGCATGGTGGGCTTCGTTAGTTCTGGCTCATGGGCTATAGAGTGCAGGCTCAGTAGTTGTGGTGCATGGTCTTAGTTACTCCATGGCACGTGAGATCTTCCTGGAACAGGACTTGAACCCATGTCCCCTGCCTTGGCGGGTGGATTCTTAACCACTGCGCCACCAGGGAAGTCCTAAAGGAAGATTCTTACACAATGTAAATGTCTGGCTATGGGGCTGGCCAGTGCAAGTGAAAGGAATAGAGGGAACCTGATGCCCACTGGGAAGTTTTGTAGTCAGGTAGACAAGACGGTAGACCATGAACTTCACGTAGGTTCCAATTCTGGCTCTGTCTCCTACCAGATATGTGATCCTGACTCTCTGTACATCAGTTTCCTCATGGGATATTCCAGTTATGGTACCTTTTCAGCTCCAAAATTTCTATTTGATTCCTTTTTGTATTTTCTATCTCTTCATTCACATTGCCTTTTTTTTTGAGACATTGCTCTCCTGGTCCTTTAGCTCTTTGTTCATGGTATCCTCTGGCTCTTTGAGCACCCTCAAAGGTCATTAGGAGATAATTACAAGATTGTTTTGAGGGAAAAAATGAGAATACACATTAAGCACTTAGAATACTACTTGGTCTGACCATAATAAATCCTTAACAAGCATCAGCTTGTTGTTATGGAAGACCAGCAATGATCCAGTCTTGGCTTTGGTAATATAAAAACTTTCACCCTAATCTCTGAGGAATGTTCTTCCTAAAATTCCTGACTGACAATTCAGCCACCACTGCTATGAGTTGAGGTGACTCTTAACGGGATGCCTGGTTTTATGTTTATCCTTCACTGATCCATATATGATGAATCAACAGTAAATGAAACCTATCATAGAAATAATGAAAAACTGTTCTCATGTTGGTGAAGCAAGACTAGTCTTTTTACAATGCTGTGGTAAAGGCAGTTGCTACTGGTGCAAAATGAAAGAGGTGGATCCAAAGAAAGCCTGGAATCACTCAAAGAAAGTGTCAATAGAGAAGAAATAAGTCAATAGAGAAGAGCATCCTTATTCAGTAAATTCTCTAGGATACCTGTTAACCAAGTGACAGAAAAACTGCTCAGAGCAATTTAAATTCTCACCTTGACATTATAAACTTATTTAAATTTTATGAAGGTCAAAGGATTATATTTTTAAGTCTTTGCAAAAATTAAGAAGAAGATTAAAGCAAATTTTTATTAAAACTTTCAAGTGAGGAATATTTTTTACCATCTGAAGTTATAAAAAATTAAATATCTGTCTTTCAAGCAGTCTACATTCAGAAACATAAAAAGTTTAACATTGAAAGACAATTGTCAAAGATGTAACATGTAATTAGTGTCATTATTAGATGTAAAATCTCAGAAATAAATAAAACATTTCTTTATGATCAGTCAGTTCTCAAAGAGAGCACACTCTAAAAGGAGAAACAAAAAGAAAAGGAGATGGATCAGCTTCTTGATATAGGGGTCTGTACATAGTCTAAGTTAAGCTTCATAAAAACCATATGAACTAGGAATACATGTCCATCTAATTGGTAAAGAGACTGAAACTAAGGGAGATTCAGTAACTTGCCCAAATCTACAGTTTGGTAACAATAGTGAAGACATAGCCCTCCCCTGTTCACATTTGTCAAATTCAGTCTCACTTAGAATCTTATTACACAAAATAAAGTAGTAGTGTGATTCTTTTTGTTTAGTAAAGAGTGAAAATTTGAAAATACCAAGTCTTGTATAGGCATTATCATAATGACACTTATAAACTGAAAACAGGAAGATGAAAACATGAAAAATTCTTTGATATAAGCATTAAGTTAAAAATAAGATATAAAATAGAATTCATCCTGTAATGTCATCCAGCTTTAGAAAGAATAATAAATGAAAAAGATTATAAAATACATCACGGGCAGATGGTGTTTTTTGGTTCTTCTCTATTTTACCATTTTTTTCTATTATGCATTTGATTTTTCTATAGAGAAACTATAAGAATCAATTTAAAAAGGAAAATAAAAGCATGGTGTGAATATGCTAGTTCAAAAAAATCTGTATTAATTTCTTTCCTTCTCTTCTTTACCACGGCAACATGCTCTCTTTTCTAACTTGAAATGTATCAAAGGCCACCCGGGTTATTTTCATATTCTCTGCCAGCTGGCGCAACGGGAACATAGATTTGTATTTACACAGGGGAATTGGGGGCGAGGGGTGACAGGCATTGCTTTTCACCAGAGACAGGTTGCTGCTGCAACTGCTCATGATTGTTAAAATTACTTCAACTGTGTAAAGTTTGACAATTCAGAGTCTTATGATACATGCATGATTTGAATTTCATCCGGATTTACCAGCCAGTGAGTATAAATGATATAATATTAGCAATAATATTCTCAATTTTACTGACTTACACCTATACTAAGTGAAAACTTGACGATTCAACCTGTAGTCTTCAAAGGATTCTGAGCATCTCCAAGATGTGCCCCAGTGACATGTGGGTGGCCCAATTGAAGAACTCTTGGAAAATATATGAGAATACAATGTTAACCTATATATTAATACAAAATATTAATGGATTACCCTTTATTGTGTCATAAATATGATTGCCTCATCTTTTCCATCCCTCACTAGTTAGATCAGCTAGCAAGAATGGAAAATAGAATTATGAATTCTTCCTAGACAATTGTATAATTCATAATTATCCTCTCTATTTTTTTTTTTTTTTGGTACGCGGGCCTCTCACTGTTGTGGCCTCTCCCGTTGCGGAGCACAGGCTCCGGACGCGCAGGCTCAGCAGCCATGGCTCATGGGCCCAGCTGCTCCGCGGCATGTGGGTTCTTCCCGGACCTGGGCACGAACCCGTGTCCCCTGCATTGGCAGGCAGGCTCTCAACCACTGTGCCACCAGGGAAGCCCTATCCTCTCTATTTTTGATAGCTAATTTTTCTAGGAGGAATTTGTTATTTTTAAAGGGTGTTTTCATCTATGATTATATGTTGCCATATTACCAGTTGTCCTCTTTTATGAATGTTGTTTGGTGACAATAATATATTTGTTTTCAACAATAAATAAGTTTTTTTAATTCATACTTGATCACTGAAATTTGATTATGTAAGTTTAGAACAAAAAAATGAAATTTGCAGCTAAAAGATGTCCATAGGTTGAAATAAAGAAAAACTTGAAATAGTTTATTGCAAGAAATAACTAGATTATAATCGATACTACCTATTGAATATGTGAAATAAGTGACAATTCAAAAAAAGTACTATTATTTTAAAGAAAAGACAAAAATATGCCTTAATACTTACTAAAATGTTGACATAAAAATTATAATTTATCCACCAAAAATGTGACTACTTATAGGTAGTTCTTGATACTACTATCATTTTTCTTGAAGTAGAAATATTCAATCACACAAGAATAGGAACCATTTTAGCATCTGTTCACTGGGGTTTTTAATATGAGAGACTCTCCTAGGGACAATAAGCAATGTATTTATGCAATAGTAAAAGAGAAAAACTAATCATCTGTTGTTTCACTGTTTCTTGGGTACCAGCTAATTTTTTAATGGGAAATATGGGCATTTTGATCAATGATAATAATAGTAATAACTATATTGAAGATATATCATATGATACGCTGTTTAAAAAAGATATAGGACTTCTAATTTTCCCATAAATACTATGAATAAGAAAACTGAAGCTTAGGCAGGACAAAATCAAATATTCGACTAAGGTAAGAAAGCAAATACTGTGTTTCATCCAATCTAAGGTGCATTAATTGGAAGATGTACCATTATCTTACCCACTACTGAAAATGATGCTGTTAATTTTGCTGTGGCACAATACTTTCTTGGAATTGTACACTTACTGAAGGATCTCTTTTAGGCTTAATTTGACATATAAATGTTCATATATTTATGTTTTACATATATGAAAGTATAATAGTAAGTCTGACTCCTGAATTAATTTTTTTAATGCAGAATAAACTATGTCCATGGTTATGCACACATTATGCTCTTCTGTAGCTCTATAATACTTTGTAACACCAGAAAGTTAAACAGCATTTAAGGAATCCGTAAAGGAAATCAAAGCTTTTTGTACTGTACTCTAAAGCTGGCTTTGCAAAAACTGTTCTTCTCTATGACTGTTACTAAACATATCAAGTCACCATTGATCCTACCTCTTCCTCACAATCATTTCTCCTAGAGTTAAAACGTATTCTACTATTTTATCTACGTTTGCCTTGCAAGCCACAAGTTCTACCACTTTTGACTCTGAAACTTTTGATGCTTGCTCATATGCAAGCAGTGACAACTACATTAAGACTGATAGACAGCAACTGTTGATTGTTTCCTGTAAAATGTGAAAAAAATGTGCGTTGTAGAATATATGAAGGACAGTAAGGGTTAGACCCACAATTTAAACTCAGATCCATATAATTCTGAAGCGTATTATCTTTTTCCTCCAACATATTGACTCTTTAAAAATGGCCGTCTACATAATTAAAGGTTGCTAGATTTTAATGTAGGGCTCTTTTAGATATTTAGCTATTTTTCCCCCTGTGACAGTAAACTACTAAAAATTTGGTTTTCTCATATCTTGAAAAGAGTCTAAAGAACATATTCTTTCTCAAGACAAAGTTTAGGTTATTTTTATAGCTTATGTTTAAGAGACTATAAAGGTGTTCTGAACTCAGTACTATATTATCTCCAAAAGTAACTTTGATTGCAGATTTCTGGCAAGATATAGGATTTAATAAAAAATAAACAAACAAATACAAAACTACTCTTTGTAAGAAAATCAGTTCAGAATATTAAAGCTATTTGTCTTTAGGACCTTTTCTAAAATTGAGTTTCAAATTAAAAATGTTTCACTCTTGTTACTTTATATTTTATCCATAATTTTAATAGATTGCTCTTATAAAAAAGTTCTAGACTTAAAATAATAAAATTATTGATATATTGCAATAAATTAATTAATCCTTGTAGTAACTAATATGTATATGGTTGTCTTCTGTAAAAAATAGGCTGAAGTACCTGTGTTATCTTAGAATACGGTTCAGATAATAGAAGAAAAATGTGGATTTTTTTAAAGTGAAATATTTCATTTAAACAGGCAAAAGTATGAGTGATTAAAATTTTTAAAAAGAATCATGGTGGGAGAAATACCAATGTAACTATACCAGTAATTCAGGTCTCAAAGGCTTTTTGATTCAATAAATAAATAGATCCATCCTCCATTTTTTATGAATGTTCTAGAGTGAAATTCAAGGACATTGGAAGGGAGTACATATATTCCAGATGATTAATACATTAAAAATATGTAAAAGGACTTATACCTGTTACTGAATTAGGTCTATAGTTCTATTTTTTAAAGAATAAAAATGTGACAGTTTTTATTAGTTAAGGATTTTTGGTTGTAGCAACTGAAATCCACTCTGGTTAACTTAAGTGGAAATATATTCCATATGCAATAGTGGGGAAAAGAAAGACAAAGGGAAATTTGAAGTATATACATAAATAAGAGGGAAAAAGGATGGTCAGGAATAAACTCATACCATAAGTTTTTAAAAAATCTTTTGTTGTAGGCTCTCACTTCTGATTAGCAGAACTATTAGATAAATTCAAACCAGATTAAGTTTAGTCTGAACCTGAAGTAAAAGGAGTTTCTTAAGATTATTTTTAGTCTTCCATTGAGATAAAAAGGCTCAGTGGCTCAAATCTCTCTGCTTCCCCTGCTTCTCTCCTGATATTCCAGTGTGTGAGGAAAGAAGGGGTATGGATTCTTCTGGCTTGGGAACGAGGTAAGGGGCAGCACTCCTGGACTCCTGCTGGCAGGGAACACACAAGGTGGTTTCCGTGACTCTAGTGAAGTTTCTTGTTCTGGATATTCCTGGTCCTAAAGCTTGTAACTAGTGATCATGCTTCTTTTGGTCCATTACTAGCCTTACAGTAAAACTACCGTGGCTTCATCTTGGCTCCAACTGACTGCGGACACTGGGGTCCGCGTATCTTCTATTCTATCCTCACCTGGTGGCCCAGCTCCAGCATCTGCTAAGGAGGTACCTCACGTTGTTCTGACAGAGCCCATGGCTGGCCCACTGGCTCGTTAAACAGCTTGCTGCCTTCTCACAGGGCACTGAACACAGCCCAGGGAAGCTAACTCCAGTGGCTGACTTACTGCCCGTGACCATGCTGGCTTACCTAATTTATTTGATGTAGGCGTGCTCCTTGTTTGAAACACAGTAAGGTTTGTCCTTGCTGCTCTCGTTGGTTTATCTAATGTACTCCCTTGCTGTGTGAGCCCAGTCCCAAAGAAGAGAAATAAGGAGATAAGTGTATAGATAGCCCTTTGATTTGATATCATGTTACTGTAATCGCCTTTGTCTGAAAAGAGCAGGTTTTCTCTACCTCATGTTAACATCTTCTTTCCACTCCCAATAGCTGTCTAAGCCTTAATGGAAAATAGAGATACTATAGTTAAACAATGGGAGAACCAATGAGCTGTATCTCCAAACTCTATTATGATAGAATTTGGAAGTATTTTTTCATACCAATAACTTGGCTTATAGAGCTATGTAATCCTATTTTTTGTGAATGACTGAATCAGAATTTGCAGTTTTCTTTATCTTGGCATACCAAATTCCATTTTCTTGTGCCTGTGGTTACCTAGGATTATGTAACCATACCACTGGTTACAAAGAAACCACATTACAAAAATTTAAATCTCCTTGAATGGATGATTAAATGTTACACTCTTCACATTACCCATTTACTCTGGCAGAGCATTGAGCTGAATATAGTTCTTTTCCCTATGAAGTGTTCTGAACTTTAGATAGTCCTGCCTTTAGAGAGTTGCAAAAGTAGTTATAAACCTCCTCTCTGGGCATGGTGGGACAAGCAGGTAACATCTAGGGTCTCTCAGTATACTTCTTAGACCCAATGTTAGAGCAGTAATCCTATTTTCCCTGTAAGTATGAAGAAATCACTTCTAACACCAAAGATCTTTTCCTGAATATTTACCTCGTTGCAATCTCAGTTTCCAGTCTAGTGGAAGCATCACTGTGTCCCTTGCTGAAAATTGTCCTCTTGAATACCAAAATATCTAAGCAATATGATCCAGGGTCATGGGGACTGGAACACATATAGGATGCTTATACCACAGCCAGATCACACTACAGCTCTTTTCTGGCCATCTTTGCATCTGGACAGAAGCAGCAGACCCAAATTGGTATTAAGTTGCTTTTAAACTTTAAAGAATTTACTAAATATGTTCCTTCTTCCTTAGAGTACAAGGTGGAAAAAAGTTTTCCTCACTTTGAGGTAAATATCCTGAGGATATTGATTCTCAGCTGTAACTTGATTGATTAGGCAGATTCTTCTGTTTTCAGAGAATGTATTTTCCACCCTTGGCATGCATATGTATGTCTTATCAAGGCCTTTAGGGTGATTTCTACTTCCTTTTCTCCAGATTCTATAAGGAAGTTGCTATCAATAGAGTGCATCAACAGCATGCCTTGTGGGATGATGATAATTAAAGTCCCTGCAGATTATAACACAGAACCTAAGTGCTGATGACACACTGCAGTCAGATATGGTTAATGGTGTATAGTTGTTTCTACCAATTAAAGTCAGCTGCTTCTCATGGTCTCTGTTTATTGAAAAGGACAAAAATGCATGTGCCAAATTAACAGCTTCATCTATCAGTTGCAAGGGCTGTGTTAATATCTTGCAAGAAGCATAAAACTTCTAAAACAGTTGCACTTAAAGTTCACCTGACTCAAATTATAGTAATTCACTGCTAATTTCCTAAACCCATGGGCTCCTTAGCATGGGCTAAACTGTTGGAATTAAATGGAGATGTACTGGAATGATAGCCATGGAGTATTTCAAGACTTTGATGTGGCTCTTATCTGTGTATTTTCTCTAGAAATGCTGGCTAGCTTTTTGCATTTACTCCTTCTTTCCATGTTTTACGTTTTTGATGTCATATTTGACATCTTTTTATTTTGTGTATCCCTTAACCAATTATTGCAGTTACAGTTAATTTTACTACTTCTGTTTTAACTTTACTACTGGCTTTATAAGTGATAATCCACTACCTTACTACATATTTGCCTTTTCCAGTAAGATTTTTACTTTCTTATGTTTTCTTGTTACTAATTAATGCCCTTTCTTTTTAGCTTAAAGACGACCCTTTAACATTTCTTGTAAAACCAGTTTACTGGTGAAGAACTCTTTAGTGCTTCCTTGTCTGGAAAAATCTTCATCTCTTCTTCAGTTTTGAATGACAATCTTACTGGGTAGAAATATTCTGGGTTGGAAGTTTTTTCTTCTCAGCACTTTGAATATATCATGCCTTTCCCTTCTGGACTGCAAAGTTTCTTCTCAAAAATCAGCTGTTAGTCTTATAGGGGTTCCCTTGTTCATCAAAAGTTGTTTTTCTCTTGCTGCTTTTAAGATTCTCTTTTTTATCTTTAAATTTTGACATTTTAATTAAAATGTGTCTTGTTATGGATCTCTTTGGGTTCATCTTGTTTGGGATTCTCTGTGCTCCCTGGACCTCAATATCTGCTTCTTTCTCTGGGTTAGGGAAATTTTTAGCCATTATTTTTTTTCAAATAAGATTTGCACCCCCTTTCTGTCTCTCTTCTCCTCTGTGACCCCTATAATGGGAATGTTATCCTACTTGATGTTGTCCTGAAGGTCCCTCAGGGTATCTTCTCTTTTTAAAATTCTTTCTTGTTTTTGCTGTTCTTTTTGGGTGAGTTCCACTGCCCTGTCTTCCAGGTCACTAATCCACTCTGCTGCTTCATCTTGTCTGCTGTTGAGCTCCTCTAGTGTATTTTTTAGTTCAGTTATTGTATTCTTCAGATCTGTGACTTCTGTTTGGTACTTTCTTATATTTTCTATCCCTTTGTTGAAGATCTCACTGCGGTTATCCATTCTTCTTTTGAGTTTATTGAGCATCTTATGACCATTACTTTGAATTCTTTATCAGTTAAATTTCTTATCTTCATTTTATTAAGGTTTTCTGTTTTTGTTGTTGTTCTTTTATTTGGAACACATTCCTCTGTTTTCTCGTTTTGCTTGTGTTTGTTTTTATGTATTAGGTGAAACACCTCCTCTCCTAGTCTTGAAGTTGTGGCCTTGCGTAGGCAATGAAGCTTATTGTTTAACCTTGCCCTAGCTCTTGGTTGTCTCTCAAACCTTTGTGATTGTCTAAGCAGCCTGATCGATTGTTGGTAGGTCCCCAAATGAGATTGTGTCAGGTGATGTCAGTGTTCCAAACAGAGGGATCTCAGTCAGCATCTAGCTTCAGGCTGATTGGAAACCAGACCCTCAGCCAGGAGCTTTTAAAGTATAAAAATATATACAGTTATTTGGGATCACCATCATCACCCCTGCTTGCTTCCAGACCAGGCAATTTGCAGGTGTCCCCTTGGTGATAGTTGTAAAAGTCAGAATTCTTGATGGGTATGTCATTTCCTTTCTAGGAAGTGCAGTGAGGTCAAGGCAGAATACATAAATGGTGCCCACCCACCAATGTTCTTTTTTGTGTGTGTGTGTGGTATGCGGGCCTCTCACTGTTGTGGCCTCTCCCGTTGCGGAGCACAGGCTCCGGACGCGCAGGCTCAGCGGCCATGGCTCACAGGCCCAGCTGCTCTGCGGCATGTGGGATCTTCCCGGACCGGGGCACGAACCCGTGTCCCCTGCATCGGCAGGTGGACTCTCAACCACTGCGCCACCAGGGAAGCCCCACCAATGTTCTTTGAGGGTTACTCTGTAGCCTCTAGATGTGTGGTGAACCTGAAGCCTGCCCCCAAGGCTGAAGCTGCAGGAGGGGTTCATGTCTTATATCAGGCAACCTAAGACTTGGGACCCGTGCTGGAGAGACAAGCCCCCACGTGTCTGGCTTTGAAAACCAATGGGGCTTATGTTCAGGAGATCCAAGAGGCTGTGGGGAACGAAAATTTTATTCCTGGATTTTCCAGCCAATTGACAAACTAGAGAGATTCTAATCATTGTGACAACCAAAAGTTGTCTCACATATTTCTAAACTCACTTTGAAGAAAGTATTATCTCTGTTGATGACCCCTAGATTATGCTCAAGGAAAGCTAAGTGGGTGCCCAAGGAAGTCACCAAAGTTTAAGGCAGCCATGTAGGGGCTCCTAACATATGGCATCCTTCATTACTATTTGATTACACTCATCACCTTTTTTTTTATGCGTTACGCGGGCCTCTCACTGTTGTGGCCTCTCCCGTTGCGGAGGACAGGCTCCGGACGCGCAGGCTCAGCGGCCATGGCTCACGGGCCCAGCCGCTCCGCGGCATGTGGGATCTTCCCAGACCGGGGCACGAACCCGTGTCCCCTGCATCGGCAGGCGGACTCTCAACCACTGCGCCACCAGGGAAGCCCACCTTTTTTTTTTTATTATTATCATTTAAATCTGTCTCCACACTTGACTCTAAGCTTCATGAGTTGACTTAGTTTGCTGTTGTGGCTGGTACAAAGTAACAGTCATAAATATTTGCAGGTTGAGAGAATTTCTGAATGCTTCATGCTTTAATTCATCAGAACCCTGGCATAGCTGAAAAAGAGAGAGATGAACATTAGGGTGCCTGATGGGAATAAGAGGAGGTGAAAACTTTTGCTATCAGGCAGGTATATATAGGTTTACCAGGAAAGAGAAGCAAGCCTCAAGTAATAGAATTTGAGTTCAAAGGCCTTAAGTAACCAAAATGTTCTGTTTTTAATAGAATGGTCTGCCTTGAATGGAAAGGTCTCTGTTTGGCTTTGCTTAAAGCCAACCTTGTGACACTGTTACCAAGATTAATGTGTTTTCAAAAAGAGTTCATACTGCTTTCCACGTTACCTATTTTGAACAACAACAACAACAACAAAAAAAAAACCAAGAAGTAATCTTATGGAGCCTGATATGCTAAGCTTTATAATTCCCATTTTATAGGTGAGAAAAATCACTTCTTTAGCTAGCATGTTTTCCCAGATATAGATGCATGTTCTGAAACTTTGTACTTTTAAAAAAAAGAATGTCACCCACTCAGCCATATGACAACTTAATTGACACTATATCCCCATAAATTTATGTTTTATTGTTCCCCTTTTACCTGTGAATTAACCAGTTACGACAGAGCCCTACATCATTTTCACTAAATATTTGACCTTTACTCTGGTGGTGAAGAAAATAGCAGTATATCTACTACTGCTGCCAAAGGCATCTTGGTACATGTCAGTGTTTTGTGATAGCAATTTTGGAAAAATAAAATGCCAACTCATTTGGAGATAACCATATGCTAAAACACAGCAGTCTTAATTCATTACTGTAGAGGCAGCCAAAGGTTTTGATTTTACTAAGTTTCTTTGGATCCCTTATGCTGCTCTTCCTTCCTAAATAGAGAAATCTATACCATAGATTAAGACTTAGAACTTCCAACTTTAGTTAATTTTGGTATCTGTGAATAGTGTTAATCTCCTTTGTTATACTTACCGGGCCTTTTGCGTATTTTATTTATTTATTTTTGAATTTCTGAATTTTATTTTATTTATTTTTTTATACAGCAGGTTCTTCTTGGTTATCCATTTTATACATATTAGTGTATATATGTCAATCCCAAGCTCCCAATTCATCACACCACCCCTTTTGCCTGTTTTATATGTGGCATATTTTAGTTGTGGTTAGCATTCCGAATTTACTTTCCTTTTTCTTTTAAACATTTCTAATGTTAATAGCTAAATGCCCATAGGAGACATGTATTTTTTGAGATTTACATTTCATTGTTATCTTGGGATACTACTTGAGAGATTGGGTTTAATTATTTTACTGCAAGAGGTCAGATTATGGTTGGAGATCATTATATTTGAAACACAATTATGGAATAAAGAGATGATCATACAAAGCCTTGGTCACATACCATATGTTTTATATTAAAAGCCAGAAACTTTGTATTTAGATCTACCCAAACAGGAAAAATCAAATTTAGGATCTTATTGATAGGGAATATGGCACACTTGTTTTCCATCCATCATATGATAGCTGTGTTTTTCAAGGATTTGGCTACATTACAAATAGTTTTGAAACCAGGAAAAAAAAAAAAAAAGTCCTGGCACTGTAACATGTGAAGTCCTAAGAATGCCAGGAAATCACCATGTTATTCCTATGTCACCTTTTAAAGTGAATCTTAGATTCCCAAATTGTTAAGTGTAGAGATAATGCTCTGTGGAGGTAGGCTTTCACGGATGCTTAGGCTCCTCTGGAAATTTATTTAATGAACTGTGTAAATATTTTACATAATTGTGTTATAAACATTTGAACAGTCAAGAAAAAGTCAGTAACTATTATAGTGACTCATTGGCTTTCAATTTTAAATTTATTTATTTATTTATTTTTAGCTGTATTGGGTCTTTGTTGCTGCATGTGGGCCTTCTCTAGTCGCGGCGAGCTGGGGCTACTCTTCGTTGTGGTGCGTGGGCTTCTCATTGAGATGGCTTCTCTTGCTGCGGAACATGGGCTCTAGGCATGCGGGCTTCAGTAGTTGTGGCACACGGGTTTAGTTGCTCCACGCATGTGGGATCTTCCCGAACAAGGACTCTAACCCGTGTCCCCTGTTTTGGCAGGTGGATTCTTAACCACTACACCATCAGGGAAGTCCAGCTGTCAATTTTATATTATAAACCTTTTAAATGCATATAAGTATTATATAGTTTTAATCATAGCATGAATGGAGTTCAGTATGCTGGCCTTTTCAATTAACATGTAATTAGCATCAGAATACTGTTTTTGTTTTAAAATGAACTTTGTAATGATATTGTCAACTCTATCTCCTCTCTGTTTCACTCAAGATAAACAGTATATAAACTTCTCAAGTAGCGGCTTTGTTTTACTTTTCTTCTGTATTACTCAAAGTCATTTGCACAATGTATATTGTCCTCATCAATGTGAATGGAAGAAGAAAGATAGCAATAAGAATCCAGCAGGTCTTCATTGTATAAATTATGTGTAACAGTGTGATACATGTGAGAGAACAGAGAAAAGAGTTGGCCCTAACATTTTGGAATTTGCAATCTAGTGGTAAAGAGAAACATAAAACCGTATTACAAAGAAGAAAGCAGCATGCTAAATAGAAGTCTAATTAAATGGTATATGCATGCAGAAGAAGGAACCACTAAAATCAGGTGAAATGGAGGAAGAACTAGAGAAGGCTTCAGGAAAGAGGTGCTATGTGAGCTGAATCTTGAAAGAAAAAAAAGATTTCCAAACGGGGCTATGAATAAATGGCGCTATGCAGGGCTATCCAGGTTGGGAGAAGAAAACCTTAATTTTCACTTTTTTAGATTACTTTTATTATTATTTCTGAAACAAAATCAAAATTCTTAGTAAGATTCTTTGGGTTTACGGCATTGTCTTAGGTAACAGTCATATCTCTGAGTTGAAGTATATTTAAATATTCTAAGCAAAAAAGAAATTTGGATTTTGAAGTACACTATGCACAAAAAACATGAAAGTTCATTATTATTCTGTAATTAATACTATTTATTTCCCATAATTTAAAATCATCTAATAAATTAGAATGCCATAAAAGTAATTAATTATGAAAAATTTGCCTTTTACTGACACAGTACAACCTAAATGGAAATATTTTCTTAATATTCTATCTAGCAATAGTTTTTATTTCTTTCAAAATATATTAAATATGCATTTAATCTGCATTTTACTTTGTCCTTTCGAGAGTTTCATAAGTTTTGTTTTCCTTCTAATGTGATTTCCATGTTTATTGTTTAGAAATAAGTGCATAATGCATATTTCTGTTGTGTGTATATATATATGTATAGTTAGACTCATATATGCAAAATTAAAAGTTTCATGTTTGCTTTATGACATTAAAATGAAACTCATTAATAACTACTCTAGGAACAAATTATTATTAGAAGAAATTATGTCTTGAGCAAAGAAATATAGTACGAAAAGAAGCAGAATATACTATTTGTTCACACTAGTAAGGAATTTCGATAATGTAAGGAAATAACAAATTATAAAAGTTTATCTTTGAATAATTCGTACACAATGTATCTTAAACACTGAAAAAAAATGACTCAGTTGAAAATTCCTAACTAATTTGCAACACTGTTTCTGAAACTTTAAAAATATTTCTATATACCTATAAATTTAAGACTGCTGGTACCTATAACATCTTTCTTTGTTTATCTTTTTTTTGGCCTGAAAACAATCCCCTTCAAATTGATCAGATTTATATTATCTTTAATAGATGATTTGTGAAGCTTTCTAGTTCTACATTTTGTCAGTGATTTGATGGCATGGAATGTGCTGTCATTTGCAATTAAGCAGATGTGCAAAAAATTTATTATCACTCATATTTATAAGATCTCGAAATGAAAATGTTTAATAACTATATAATTTGTCTCCTCCAATTATATATATTTACATTGATCATATTAATCTAAACTATCACCTATTTAAAAACTTTTTGAAAATAAATACCACCAAATATATGAATATTATCAGTTGCACAAACATTAATATGTGTAAAGTGTATAAATGTATACATAAATATCTATACAGGTGTTTTTGCCTATATTCTATAGCCATTTATTTATGCATTTATTTAACAGAAATATAGGGTCCCTACTGTGGGTATGGAAGAGATTTTGTGTCAGGAATAGAAAAATAAGTGAGATGTAGTCCATGCCCGAGAGTTTGCAATCTCTCACCTGAGATAGACATATACACAGAAAATTACAATAAGAATGTGGTAAGTGTTATTGTAGAGCTGTGACTAAAGTACTCAACATACAGAGAAGAAGGAATATTCAAAACGTGCACTATTAAAATGATACTATTGCAAGAATGGTTTGTGGGGTGAAACACACGTTACTGCTCTCATGTGGCATCAATAGTCCAAATGTTGAAGGAATCTGAAGGTTTCTTTGAATCCAGTGAAGGGCAAGAAATGGCTTGTTTTCACTATTGCTTGGCCATTGCCAGAGAGCGTTGTAGAGTGTTAATGTTGAGAATCCCCAGGCCAGTCCTACCTCTCACACAGACACTAAGCCCATTTTATCCTAGAAACATGATGGACTCCAAGCTCCCAAACAAAGCCAGTTGAGCCTGCATTTGACTCAGGAAGCCAAGAATTTCTTTTGGAGATGGTTATCTGAGCAGAGAGTGACCTTTCTCTCACCACACTCCATTTGTCGTCCATCCTCATGCTGTACATGTCAGCTTTCCCTGCCCTCGAAGGTTGAACATGGTATTTGGAGGAGTTTCACCTCCAGGGATGTTGTTCAAGAACAAATCTCAAGAGTTCACTAGGCACATTTTCTTTACTTCAGATTTATGAAACTTAACATTCACTTTCTAACCACTTTGGAGAACAGGGACAGATGTGCATCTTTCTCTATCCATTTTCTCTCTCTAGCCGCACACACACATATATATATATTTATACGTGTGTGTATGATTCCATTGCCTTTTTTCTCAGTTAACTTATCCTACAATGTAAGATCCCTCACTTCATACATCTTTGTAAATTATGTTTCAGTTAACATTAGGGGAGTATATCATGCAAGGTGCTTGTTAATAAACTGTTCACTGTGCTGCCGCATGTACTCTTTCCTATTTGTCTTAATGTCAGTTTTCATATTCCCTATTGAGAATGAAATTGATGTAAAACATAAGGTTCAGAATTTAATTTTTATAACCTAATTGCTGAATTAGAAAGCACTTGGCATTTATAATTTGCCAATTTTGAAAATAACTAGAACATGTTTTTGTGTCACATCAATTATTCTTAATAAAAATGTATATACAACAGTACTTAACCCTTTGTGCATAACATATTGCTGCTCTGAAAGATAACCCAGGAAAAGTGGAAGGAGGCACATAACGTTGGGCAAGGTAATTTTGGGAAAATGCGCAGGTTCAGTGCCTGTGGGAAGCCAGGAACCACAATCACTACAAAGCAAGGACAGTCAGCTGGTAGTGGGGAGTTGCTAAGCAGACAAAGGCAATATTTCTCAGCATAGCCTTGGGCCAGTAGTCACAGAATTGGGTACAGTAATTAGGCAATTTATGCAGCTGATAGGAAAAGATACAGAATTATCTGTGGTTAATATATAGGCCCAGGCATAGGACACTGAAGGATCATGGATGGCACAGAACATGTGTATGAAATGGTGTCCAGTTATGTGCACTGAAAGTACAAGTTGGTGTCTCTTGCTAAAAGAAGGCTATATTGAGAGGGTAAGTGTTCCTACAAAGAATCACAAAGTTGTTTAAAAAGAAAAAACCCACAGGAATGAAAAGAAAGGTAGAAGGAAATACAGTGATTGATATTTTTTTAAGATTTTATTTATTTATTTTTAATATGTGGTCTTAATTAATTAATTATTTATTTTTGGCTGTGTTGGGTCTTCGTTTCTGTGCGAGGGCTTTCTCTAGTTGTGGCAAGTAGGGGCCACTCTTCATCGCGGTGCGCGGGCGTCTCACAATCGCGGTCTCTCTTGTTGCGGAGCACAGGCTCCAGACGCGCAGGCTCAGTAGTTGTGGCTCACGGGCCTAGTTGCTCCGCGGCATGTGGGATCTTCCCACACCAGGGCTCGAACCCGTGTCCCCTGCATTGGCAGGAAGATTCTCAACCACTGCGCCACCAGGGAAGCCCAGTGATTGATTATTATTATTAATATGATTAAAGGGAAAAATATAATTGAAAAGAGAGATCACAGGGAACTCTATCACTGGCCTTTGCACATTAAAATGTTTACAAGTTACAAGTAGCTCAAGAGTTTACAAGTTAAAGAATGATACACATGCACACACACACACACATACATACACAGATACAGAAGTATCTTAGTAAGTTTGGGCTGTTATAACAAAAATACCATTGACTGTGTGGCTTAAACAACAGACATTTACACACAGAGAAAGACAAATATCATATATCACTTACATGTGGTCTAAAAAAATGATACAAATGAACTTATTTATGAAACAGAAACAGACTCACAGACATAGAAAACAAATTTATGGTTACCAAAGGTGGGGGAGGGATAAATTGGAAATTTGGGATTAACAGATACATGCTACTATATATAAAATAGATAAACAAAAAGGACCTACTCTGTATAGCACAGGGAACTATACTCAATATCTTGTAATACCTATAATGGAAAAGAATCTGAAAAAGAATATATATGTATATATATGTAATACATATAGGTATATATATATTTATATATATATGCATAACTTAATCACTTTGCTGTACACCTGAAGCTAACACAACATTGTAAATCAACTATACTTCAATTTAAAAAAAAAAGACATTTATTTCTCACAGTTCTGGAGGCTGGGAAGTCTAAGATCAGGGTGCTGGCAGATTTGGTGTCTGATGGTGGCTTGTTTCCTGGTTGCAGACAGCTGTCTTCTCATTGTATCCTCACATAGTGGAGAGAGAGAAGAGGGAGAAGCAAGATCTCTCATGTCCCTTTGTATAAGAGATTATGGTTTTACCATGTGAATTTTGGGAGCAAAAAAACTTTCAGTTCATAGCAGTATCTCCGAAACAAGAAAAATGTTATAACTGCTACAGTAAAGTTTAGAAACATGTCTGGGTACTGAGAAATGAGTGATTCTTTTTGTGTGTAATGGAGATAGAGTTATATAAAGCATGTCACATTTGCGCTACATTTTACAAATTGAGGAGGGTTTGGAAAGACAGAATGTAGGCACAGAATAAGAAATGATGAGTTAGAAACTGGTTGCAAGAGCTGATGAGAAGGGACAAGATATGAGAATGACTCAAAGTAGGAACTGAAGACAATGAACAGGATTTTAAAAACCGGCTTTCCTAAGGTCAGGTCCAATGCTACATCGAGTCTCAAGTGGAATTAAGTGTGCTTGTTTGTCTTCTAAAGCCTAACTGCTAAAAATAATACAGGTGTGGTGGTAAGAGGCTGGCAGGGCATTGCAACTTTGGCGATTCACAAAGTAACACTCTTGACAGCAAGTACACTCAGGGGAGCAGAGAATACCTTTGAAAGGGTCTAAGCTCCCAGTGTACTTGTGTTATTTGTCTGAATCATTCTTTATAGACTAGAATATCCAGTCACCCAATATGGGAATGAGTATTTGCTTTTCTTTTTCTGTTTTCTCCCTGATACATCATCAGTTTTGATCAAGTGATTAGGAAAATAAAGTTAGAAGACAGAATTTCTTAACTTATCTTCCAGGTGTCTATTTAAGTTATCCAGTTGTGGGAAACCACACTAATCCTCAAAAATATTTAGCCTCTCTCTGCACATTTACGAGAAATTAACCAAGACATTATTGATAGAATATGAAAACAAGATTGCTGTAAAACTGTTGACATTAGCTAAACTCTCAGTTAAAGCAAATGAGCTAAGACTTACAAAAAAAAAGTAATTGGCTTTAAATACCATGTTCTCCAAAACAAGTGGCTGAAACTGCAGAAGCTTTAGTCTTTTTAGTACTGAAAGAGAGTTTGGTATAGGATACCATCACTCAGGAACTATGCATCTGGTGGGAGTGATTTGTCTTCTTATGAGAACCAAGATATGTTAGTAACCTATTGCTGTGTAACAAATTACCCCCAAACTTAGCAACTTAAAAACATAAACATTTGTTATTTCATAATCTATGGGTCAGGAATCTGCAGGTGGCTTAGTTGTATGCCTCTGGCTCAGGGTCTGTCACAAGGCTGAAATCAAGTTGGTGGCCTGGGCTATAGTCATTTCAAGACCCAACTGGTGGAGGATTACTTTCAAGATGATTCATCTGTTTCCTGGTGGATCTCAGAGGGTCTGTTTCCAAGTTCACTCACATGGCTGCCGGTAGACGTTAGATCTTTGCCGGCTATTAGCTGAAGGCCTTCCTCAGTTCATTTCTTGCCATGAGGGTCTCTGCATAAGACAGCTGAAAATATGGTAACTGGCTTCTTTCTGAGTGAGCAGTAAAGAGAGCAAGAAGACATCACCTAATACCAGTAAAAGCCTAATCTAAGAAACGAAGTCCCATCATTTTTGCTGTTTTCTGTTCATTAGATGTGAGTCACAAGGGTCAGCCCACATTCAAGGGGAAAAGATTACCAAGGGAGAGGAATACTAGGAAGTGGGGATCAAAAGGGTGCATTTTAGAGGCTGCCTATCACAGTCTAGCTTTGCTTTTTAATTTCTTGAAAAACAATCACTCACATACTCTAAGATCCCAGCAAATGGTCATGTGGCTCATAGAATAATCCTCTGCTTTATTTGCCCTCAAGTTTTTAATTTTCTGCATTTATCATGATGGGCATGTAGCATTTCTTGTTTATAAAAATAAGGACACAAGCACAAAGGTATTACAGAATATGGGGAGCCTATGCTTATCAAATGCATGAAAGATAACACAAAATCTCTTCAAAGTCCCCTTTTCCTTATGGATTTGTAACAGTAGAGAAAAATAATGCTATACTTAAAAGTCCATATGTAACAGCAGAGAGGTAGTCCAAGCAGTTCTCATCGGTTCTTTAGAGGGTATCTTCCCAGGAAATACATAGTTGGGATTTTATATTAAATACAGTTGAATTGTTCATGGTTTATCCTGTTTGAATGAACTTAGCAATATTTGTATATTACGAATGCTATATTGTATAAGAAACACAGTTCATTCTGTTCTCATCAGCCTTTGAAGAGTAAAAGAGTAAATGGCAAAAAGAAAAAAAAAAAAAGTAAATGGCTACAGCTGCTGTCCTTCTGGTACCATCCTGACATTTGCAGCTGAGGCATTGCTTCCCACAGGCTGTGCCCAGCAGTGATGGAGCGTGGCAATGGTGCTAACACGGGCCCATTCCTACAAGATGGGGGGCTCCTTAATGGGTTGCTTTGCTTTGAAGACTCCCCATGGCCTCCCTTAAGCCTTTTTAAAAGTGTGATGCAGCTGAGATTCCTCCTACCCAATTAATTCTCCTCCCTTCCTCTTTCCTTCACAAGTGTCAGACGAGCAGAGTGGTCTCCAGGTCTCCCTCCCTTCTGCGGCTCTCCTTTATCTTTCACAAGTGTGTTTCTGTAATATACCTCTTGGGCATCTAATCCCATCTCGGTATCTGCTCCTCAGAGGAGGCAAGTTTAACACGTAATCCAGTGTAAAATGAGCAACCATTTAGACTTTGGATGGGACTTATGACAAAGGAGGATACACAAATGGCAAAAGCCCATGGAAAAGAGTGCTACATTAGTAGTTATCAGGGAAATATAAATTAAGTTATAACTGTATATTCTCTTACACCACTAGAACTAAAATTAGAAATATTGACAACATTAAATGTTGCTGAAGATATGTTGTGAAGATATGTTGCTGGTGATTGAATAAAAGGGTACTGCCACTTGGGAAAGAGTTTGACATATATTTACACAGTTAATCATATACCTACCATATACCTGCACTTTGAAGCAGTGATTTCACTTATAAGTATTTACTGAACAAAAATGAAAGTCCATGTCCACAGAAAAACTTCTACAAGATTATCCATGGTATCTTTATTGGTAATAGCAAAAATTTGGTAATAAGTCAATGTCTATCAACAGAAGAATGGGTAAAAATTTTTTTGTAGATGCATAACAATGGGATATTTTTGATAAAATGTAAAATAAAATATTGAATCACAAAACAGTCCATCTCAAAATAATTAAACCAGACATAAAGAATACTTACTATGTAATTTCCTTTATACACAGTTCTAAAATATGCAAATTAATTGGTAGTGAAAGAAAGCTGGTAAGTGATTGTAGCAGCACAGACGGACTGTAAGGAGGAAGGAAAACCTTTGGGATCTGAAGAAAATATTCTGTAACTTGACTGAGGCATTGATTTCATGGGTGGACCAATCGTTAAAATTCATTGAACTGTCAGTTAAAAGAATTCATTTATTGTATAGAAATTATACCTCAATAAAATTGATGAAAATATGTTAGCATAAGTGAACTCATTAAATGCACTGAAAAATTAAATGTTCCAATTTGATGGCAAGCAAATCCCATTGTTTTGATGCTATGTATCAACAAAGAAAAATAATCTCAGAGATAAAGGTATCACAAAAATTTTAAGTATCAAAAACTATACAATATAGGAAAAAAATTCCTACTATGTCTACTATTATCTCCTATACCATAAGACTATGATCTGTGTTTTAAAATTGTAGTGATTTTGTGATGTACTAGGTTAGACTTGCAATTTCAAACATTTTTCACATTCCTAATTTTCTTCTATCATGCGATTTCATATAAATGCATTCTCTTGCATATGTACTTGAATTTATTATGAGTAAACAAACTTGAAAAATTACATCACTAATGAATTACTGAAAGTCTGAGAACAAAGTTATTCTATATTCAGTAAATTTTTAAAAAAGCATCATTATAACTTATCTAAAAGACATTCCTAGAGATAATTCTGATTATTATGCTCATAAGTAATGATTCCATCATTTAAAATGAAATACTATTAAAGTTTTAAATGGTATATTAAAGCAGTATATCTTTTACTATGTTTCTATAATTCTTAATAAATGCTACAGTATTAAAATGCAGTTATATTTAGTGTATATCTAGAACAGCATTATATCTGATATTTCAATACAATGTTTGCTTTATAATATTATAGTTGTATGAGTAGTTTATCTACAATGCTTTCTGTAATAAGAATATAGTTAATAGCATTTTTCTATTTTATTAATATGACAGATTTTTATAGTATGGTATTATTATTTTAAGTATTTTTCTTAAATGGGAGTGAGCAGGTAGTAGACATGATATTCAGGGATTGGGGATCCAGGGTACTATCTTTTTTCCTACAAAATCAGTTTCTCTTTCTATCTTTCTTTAATTACATATATATATATGTATATTTCTGTATTTGTGAAGGGTGATGGTTTGTATAATATTAAGGGATATTATTCATAAATAGAAGAGAGATTGGGGTGAAAATCCTGAAAGCTCTTCATATAGATTCGTTCTGCATTTCATAATTGAAGATGTGAAAAATAACGTAATAATATTCCATCATCCAGTGTGTGTACTCATGTCAAGATTTTAATGCTTGGGTCCATACTCCTATTGTGCTTGGAATCTTTCACCTCTTACTTGTTTGACTTCCAGAAATGAGTGTCATGAGTTAGGTATAAGGATTCAGGTAAGTGTGAGTTTGATGAGGCAGTGGAGTGGAAAAAACGATTTGTTTAATTTTTAATGATGGACAAATAGGTGTGAAGGGTAATGAGAAGTAGCCACTAAAGACAAATAGATGGCTGATAGAGGGCAAGAAGGAATTCTCCATAGTGAGTGATTTCTCTGAGAAATTAGGGGCAGATGGGACCCAGAGGACAATAGGACAGAGGATGTGTGGAATGCAGGTAGATTAGTGGGAGGTTAAGAAAACTACCATCTGGTGAAAGTTCTCATTTTAATGTAAGGTAAAAATGAAGTCATCAGCTGAGTTAGGAGTATTGGAGTTTCGAAAAGACCTTTCATCTCTCAGAGAGTAGGAGAGTGAGTTTATCAAAAACATTTAAAAGAGATGCCTGATGAACTCAGAGGTGTTCCATAAGGCTTCAGTGAGACCATGGTTGATGTATTCCTTGGTAAACTAAAACATATTGAAATGGTACTTCATCTACCATGTTCCTATAATTCTTAAAATAGATGAAAATAAATGATTCAGTGTTGAAATGCAGTTGTAAACTGACATGCAATCTTTTATCAAGTTTTCTGTGAATTGAAGTTCCATGTTTAACAAGTAGATTTGGTCAGTTAGTGAAACATTGATCATTAGAGGAAGCTAGACTTTAAAAAAATTTAATTTGTATATGTATAAAAGGAGTTCAGCAAAGATTCTTGTTCAGATTCTTAGCTGGCACACAGTAAAAATGGAACTCCAAAATTTTTATTTTCCAGCCCACTGATTCAGTCACACCGATGAGGTAAAAACAATTCAATCTGGTAAAACTACTTTAAACATGGCAATAAATCAATCCTAAAGCAACTTATAGATTCTTTTGTTTCTTTTTCTGACAGGTTCAGCTATTGGCATTATAACATTTCTGAATAACAAGAAACTATTTTGTAGGTATCATTTCAGTCTTGCTCACAAATTTTAAATGGTCCCAAAGTTCAAATTTTTGTTCAAAGTTCAAATTTTTGAGTAAGCCTTTAAATGAAAGGAGAACATACTGACTTGTGCTAGATCACTCAAAGTGATTTTGTTTCAGTTTACCATTTCAATTTTTTTTTCCTTTTACCATACATCACAAATACAACTCACTTCTCCCCAAATTCCACCTGTAGTCATTTAACAGATCCATTCCGTGACTTAGCAAACATAAATCCTTTACCTGGATTTTTTTCCAGAAATCTTGCCTCTATAAAACTTTTAACCACTCTAGATCCAACTGAAGTACTGCCTCTGCCTAGAAACTTTTTCTAATCATTTCTACAAACCATTCTTTTTATGATGGTTATACGTGTGTGTGTGTGTGTGTGTGTGTGTGTGTATAAAATCAGCATCCTATCCATTTCTGAAAAATCCACCTCCTACCTGCTTCAGTGATTTAAATGTGATTTTCTTTATTTTATAAACCTTTGTCAATGGTGATTACAAGTTGGCATCTTATGGAAATCAAGCCAATTACAGTACCCTTTACCTTGCACTATAATTGACAGGTTTGGGTGTTAGCATCTAACTGAAAATAGACCAATCATTACCTTTCCCTGTAATTACTACGTGAAGCTGGAAAGGTCTGTGCCTTTCAGGTGGTGAAACTGAGCTGAGAAACGTGATCACGCTGATAACGTAGGTCGTAGCATTTCAGGTGATAATTATTGTCTCTTTCAAGTTTATCTGTAATTGCCTTATTTTTTTAATGATGACAAATATTACTTTAAAAACAAGAGTGGAGCTGGGGATGGGGGACCTAGTTAAATTTTGAAAACAAATGATACTGAAAAAGTTGTGTTTTTTTAAAAAAATTATGTTTGCCTAGCGACAATCAAGCCTCATAGGTTAACTTCCTGTGAAATCAGCTTCCGGTAATCTTGCAGCCTCTGGAGCAAGACCAGCTGGCTTACAGTTTCCCTGACTCTGCACTTACCTTCAGTAAGTTCCCTAACCTCTCTGAACCCCTATTTATTCATCTGTAAAACGGGGATTATAATAGTATCTTGTAATACTAATAGTATTTCACAGGTTTGCTTTGAGGATTAAAAGGTAACATATATAAGGAGCTCAGGGCAAGGACAACAAGACCTTAGCAGAGGTTCGCTGTTACTTCTACAGGACGAGATTTTTTTTTTTTTTTTTTTTTTTTTTTTTGCGGTACGCGGGCCTGTCACTGTTGTGGCCTCTCCCGTTGCGGAGCACAAGCTCCGGACGCGCAGGCTCAGCGGCCGTGGCTCACGGGCCTAGCCGCTCTGCGGCATATGGGATCTTCCCGGACCGGGGAATGAACCCGTGTTCCCTGAATTGGCAGGCGGACTCTCAACCACTGCGCCACCAGGGAAGCTCTAGGACGAGATCTTTTACCCGACCTTTCCATAATAACTCACTGTGAATGTGCTTTATTTTCTCTGTGAAACATGCTGACTTTTGTCTAGTTCATTCTAAAAACTAAAGGTTAGTTGATTCCTCTTTGGTACGCCTATATGCTTCTGCTTTCACAAAATGAGTATTTTCTTCCCAAGAACTAGTTTTGTTTGTTCTCAATCGTGTTCCTTCTAAGGGTACTTTTAAGTATAATTTTGCAACTTAATAAGATGTTATGGAAAGCCATTGAAATATGACTGTGAAAAGAAATGCTAATAGCTGAAAAAATATTTCAAAATTGGATTTATGCAAAATAACTGTAAAATTTTGGAGGACATATAAAAATCTAGAAGATTTTACACTGAAAGTAGCTCTGTAAAAGTCTTTCTTCTGAACCAACACTGAAGACTGTAGATTATGATTTCCATGGTGTATTTAAAAAAACAACAACATAGAACTCAAAAGGGAAGAACTTGCCACTTTATGCAAAATGTCATATAAGGTCAAATTGACATTCTTATGGTTAAAGTAAAATATTTAGAGTGTGTATGTACACATATATATGTAAAACATTATATATACATATATAGTATATATATAATAGTATATATAGTGTATATATATATTATATAAAAAACTTTTAATGACTTCACATTTAATAAAATTTTCCCTTTAACCTGTCAATTACACATCTTGATGGCACCAGATAAATAAGCTTCTACTAGATTTGCTTCCAGTTGGAATCATATTCATTTAGAGTGGTTGCACTTATTCTCTGTCGATCTCCCCAGATTGACCAACCTGGCATAATATCTGATTAATATTCCGAGTAGAAAAAATAGGATACTTGATAACTTTATTCAATTAGTAGATCAGTCAAGCACAGCTGAAACTACTTTTGAGGAATTAAAAATCAGGATCCTTGAGGAAAAAAACGTAGAAATCATTATTTTATCTGCAGATTCTACTTAAAGATTTTGTAGATAGTCTAGAGTCAGATATTTTATCATTCCTTTCACTGTGTCATCTCAATTCTTTCTCAGTTCCGAATTAAAATACAGTTGTCCTAACGCAGCAATCAGACCTCATTCTTATCAGATGTTCTTACCTCCTGTAACTCCTTCAGGATTTACTAATTTTCTCTCCAAGCTCCATACCACTGGTTCCTGTACTGTAGAGAGCCTCAAAATATCTTGAGCAGCTTGTTAAAAATAAAGATTCACCAGTACTTACCCCAAAATTACCTGTATCAGAACCTCCAGTTTGTTTGATTCAGATACCAAATTTTTGGCAGGATTGTTCTACTTTATTTAATAATAATTCTAAATATTGTAACACTATATCAGTATAAACAAAAAATCTTCTCTTATTTTCTGTATTTTTCTCCTTAGCTTGGTAAGAGCCATTTTTTTGTTGTTGTTGAAGTATAGTTGATTTACAGTGTTGTGTTAGTTCCAGGTATACAGCAAGGTGAATCAGTTATACACATACACACGTGTGTGTATATATATATTTCTTTTTTCTTTTTCAGATTCTGTTCTGTTATAGGTTATTACAATATATTGAATATAGTTCCCTGTGCTATTCAGTAGGTCCTTGTTGTTTGTCTATTTTATATATAATAATGTGTATATGTTAATCCCAAGCTCCTAATTAGCGGTCATTGGGAGAAAAGTTGCAGAAAAGGAAACAATGTATAAATCCATACCTGAAGTCTCTGCGATCTCTATCTTGGTCTTTGAAACCTTATTTGAAACAAGTGATTACAGGAGACATTTCTGAGACTAGAAGGTCACAGAGGGTCTTGAAGAGTTGAAAGCTTGATTTCGCATAGATTGCTTCATCGAGATTAAAGAACTGGTCCAGAAGGTCATAGTGGTTAAAGGATTAGGATTCGTTCAAATAAATGGTCAAGAATAAATAGACTACATTTAAATAGGAGGAGGGAGAAAGCCTAGACGAGATAGTCTGGGGAAGAGCCTGGGCAGATCTAGTGCCTGGTCCATCATTAGATTTAGCATGTGGCATGAGGACAAGAAATAGAGTGGGTCAGGGATTACTGAAAAAGAGAGGTAAAATAGATGTAAAATTCGTTTAATTTACTTTTTAAACTTTGAAAACTCTTCTTGTATTTATATACAGACATTTAGAGGCAACTCCCACCCTTTTTATGGTCTGTTAACAGTGTTGTACATGAATCCTTATTCACACTTTTGATAATTTTCTTAGGATACATAATATTTTAAAAGGTTTTGGCATTCTGTGACTAACTAGAAACATTATATCAAGTTACCCTGGTTTGCAATATTTTTGTTTTAATTTTACTATTAAAATGATTGTTCCATCAATAGTTACACTGGTAACATATTTTTAATTTTTAGAACACTATGATATTTTTGATTTGTAAAGCATGCTTCCAGTTTTTAAAATTTATTTAAAATTTTTATTGTATAGTTGATTTACAATATTATATTTAATAATATAATATATATAATATTATATATGTACAACATAGTGATTCAATATTTTATAGATTATGAACATTTACAGTTATGATAAAATATTAGTATATTCCCTGTGCTGTACAATATATACTTCTGGCTTATTTTATGTATAGTAGTTTGTACCTCTCAATCTGTGACTCCTATCATGCACCTTCCCCTCCCCTCTCCCAGTTGGTAACCACTAATTTGTTCTCTATATCTGTGAATCTGTTTCTCTTTTGTTATATTCATTCATTTGTTTTAGTTTTAAGATTCCACATATAAGTGATAATATACAGTATTTGTCTTTCTCTGTCTGCCTTATTTCACTAAGCACAATACCCTTCAGATCCATCCATGTTATTGCAAATAGCA
This sequence comes from Phocoena sinus, assembly GCF_008692025.1. NCBI lineage: Eukaryota > Metazoa > Chordata > Mammalia > Artiodactyla > Phocoenidae > Phocoena > Phocoena sinus. The sequence goes on from NC_045783.1 coordinate 18,667,998, forward strand.
AAATTTCATCCTTTTTTTATGGCTAATATTCCATTATGTATATATACCACATCTTCTTTATCCATTCATCTGTTGATGGACATTTAGGTTGCTTCCCATGTCTTGGCTATGGTAAAGAATGCTGCTATGAATATTGGGGTACATGTATCTTTTCAAATTAGTGTTTTTGTTTTTTTCCAGATACATACCAAGGAGTGGAATTGCTGGATCATATCATAGTTCTATATTTAGTTTTTGAGGAACTTCCATACTGTTTTCCAAAATGACTGCACCAATTTACATTCCCACCAACAGCACCCTTTTTTCCATATCCATACCAACATTTATTTGTGATCTTTTTGATGATGGCCATTCTTAAAGCTGTGAGGTGATAATTCGTTGTGGTTTTGATTTGCATTTCTCTGGTGATTTAGTGATGTTGAGCATTGTTCATGTCCCTGACGGCCAGCTGTATGTCTTTTGTGGAAAAAATGTCTCTTCAGGTCTTCTGCCCATTTTTAAAAAGTCTGTTTGTTTGCTTTTTTTGGTGGGGGGACATTGAGTTGTATGAGCTATTTATTAAGGTTGGATATTAACCCCTTATCAGTCATATAACTTGTAAATATTTTCTTCCATTCAGTAGGTTGTCTTTTTGTTTAGTTGATGGTTCTCTTTGTTGTGCAAAAGATTTTAAGTTTAATTAGGTCCCATTTGTTTATTTTTGCTTTTGTTTCCTTGACTTTAGGAGATAGATTGAAAAAATATTGCTATGATTCATGTCAGTGAATGATCTGCCTATATTTTCTTCTAGAATTTTTATGGTTTCTGGTGTCACATTTAGATCTTTAATCCATTTTGAGTTTAGTTTTGTATATAGTGTGAGAAAATGTTCTAATTTCATTCTTTTACATGTAGCTGTGCAGTTTTCCCAGCACCATTTATCGAAGAGACTGTCTTTTCTACATTGTATATACTGTCCTCCTTTGCAATAGATTAATTAATAGATTAATTCTAACCCTATTTTCTTAGAGGTTCACAGATTTGTTCTCCTTTCCTGCAAAATACGTGTTGTCCACTAATATTATTTCCATTTTCCACAATATGAGAAATATCTTCTAGATACTGGCCAAAGGAATGTTAGGAAAGCTAATAATCTTTATTTCTGAAGTATTTTGTGATGTATGTGATTGTGTATATGTTTAAGTTGTCATGAACATAAGACTATATACATTTTTGTGGGAATTTAGGAAAGTCTAAATTAAGTAGACTCCACTTGCAACACAAGGAGAGGCTCGACGTTCTGAAAAACTCTTTGAGAATAATGGGACAAAGAGTCAGCTGTGTAAAATACATTGCTGGGATGGGAAATGATACACCTGTAAGTAGTACCCATGATTTTGAGGCCACCAGACTTGATCGATACTGCTCAGTATTCTTCTTCTGAATAGCTATTTGACAGAACAACAGATGTCTCATTTCTCTCATTGTGCTGGACCTTACTTGAAGAAAAAGTTCTGTAGAGCCCTGTGTAATCAATTGTCCCAGTTTTCATTTTTGCTACTGACCTTTGGTTGTTGAAAAATTAAGTTGGCTACAGAAAGAAAGTAAATTTCAAAGAAAAGAAAGTGGGATATAGATGAAATAAAACTTCTGTCTGCATTCCCATTCAAAAATATATTGTTTTGCATATCATAGCCCTATAATTAATCCTGAAGATTATACAGATTTTAATATGATGTAAAAACATCATATCTTTCCTTGGGAATCTTTCCTTGACTGCTACCACTACAAGTATGAGTTTGCTATGAGAGTAGAATGCCATTCATACTCAGTAGAGGATTATGCCTTGTTTTGCCCCCAAACCAGACAGGACACATTCATCTATAGGATGAACAATGTAAATATGTATTCTATTTCAAAATATTCAGACTCTTCATTCTTACGTATTATCTAATATAAATACCAGGATGTTTTAAAAGTTCGATCTGAATTAAAATACTAAGTAAGATTCACTGAGACAATGAATTTTAGAAACTGTATACAATGTCTGCATCATCAAAAATCATAAGCCTTATAAATTTCTAAAAGAACCCTTAACTATAAGTGATTTAACTGAGATGTAGATGAATCCTAAGAAACAGGAAGAAAATCCAGAATGTTAAAAAAAAGGAGCAAGAACACACAGGCATCTCTAGGTAGAAAAAATATTTTTTTAGCAACAGTTTTTTCATACTGATATAAGAATGCTCTTCCTGAAGCAGGACTCAGTGCCTGAGTTTGGAAAATTAGTCCTGATGTTGTAAGTTGTTACAGCTCAGAGTTGTAAGAGTTATAGATAGTTGAATTCTATAAACTAAAGCTATCTCCAAGTGTGTGAGATTTCTAGTCACATCTTTACTACATTTACTCAAGTTGCTGCCATACATAAAGCAGTGCATGAATCCATAAAACTTACTTCCCCTGATCTTGAAAGTGAATAGAACACTTCAGTAGCACAAGCAAATTGGTTTTGAGAGCAAAGCAAAGAAAGAAATATCTCTGGGCCCTAATTTCATCTCTTACAGAAGGATACTTTATTTTTCCAGTGTATTAAGTGACAGATTATTGCTTTTAATGTATATTTCTACATCCTTTTTCCAAATAATATTTGTTTTTTGGTCTAGGTTTGCCTGTCATTATTCCCATTACACAATTATTGGCAACCAGTTAAAGTCAGTAGATATTAGGACATTTTAGCAGGAACATTTTGTTAATACATTTTAACTTAAAATGACTTAAAATAATTACATTTCTCTCTCTGTGACCTAGAATTTTAGGCAGTCAAAGACTTAAAGGGACTGATAATCACAATGTTTTAATAATATATACATATAACATATAAAGGCAGTTTTTCTCTGTAAATTTTGTATATCTTCCAAACAAATATATTTTAAACCATGTGGACATTTATTATTCTCTGTATTTCTACGTAATGAGTCTTCTATCATTTTCATTGATCTGTCTCTTTCCTTGATCCTGTGTCTTTGTAGCCACAATCCCTGAAAAATTATCAAAAATAGGAAACAGGATCAGTTCCTTGAAAGACACAATTTGCCAAAACTCACATAAGAAGAAAGGTACAATCTGATTATGCTTATATGTATTAAGGAAATGAATCAATATTTAATAACTTTCCAAATCAGAAAGCACAAGGCCCAGATAGGTACCCTGAGGAATTCTCTCAAACATTTAAGGAAGAAATTATACCATTTCTCTGTGATCTCCTACAGAAGATAGAAGCAGGGGGAATACTTTCTAACTTCCTAACGATGATGCCAATACTACCCTAATAACAAAGCCAGGCAAAGACATTGCAGGAAAAGAAAAATAAAGACCAATATCTTTCATGAACATAGATGCAAAAATCCTTAACAAAATATTAGTAAACCAAATCCAACAGTGTATAAAAAGAATTATGCATCATGACCAAGTAGGATTTATCCAGATATATAAGGCTGGTTCAACCTTGAAAAATCAATTAATGTAATCCACCTCATCACCAGTCTAAGAAAGAAAAATCACATTATTTAAATATATATAGATAAATTATTTGGCAAAATCAAACACCTATTTATGACAAAAACTCTTAGTAAACTAGAAACAGAGGGGAGCTTTCTCAGCTTGATCAAGAATATGTATAAAAAACTATAACTAACATCATACTTAACGGTGAGAAACTTGGAGCTTTCCCATTAAGGTCAACAACAAAGCAAAGATGCCTCCTTTTTAGCATTGTACTGGAGATACTAGCGAATATAAAAGGACAAGAAAAGGATATAAAAGGCATATAGATAGGGAAGATAGAACACTTTGTTCACAGATGACATGATCACCCATGTAGAAAACATGAAAGAATTAATTTAAAAAAAAACCCTCCTGGAATGAATAAGAAATTATAGCAAGTTTTCAGGACACAAGTGTTAATATTACAAAAGTCAAGGACTTTCCTATATACCAGGAATGAACAAATAGGATTTGAAATAAAAAATACAATACCATTCCAATAAATGCATGGAAAGATGCTCAACATCACTAGTCATCAGGGAAATGCAAATCAAAACCACCATGAGATAACACCTCACATCTGTTAGAATGGATATCATCAAAAAGACAAGAAATAACAAATGCTGGTAAGGATGTGGAGAAAGGGGAACACTTGTGCACTGTTTGTAGGAATGTAAATTAGTGTAACCACTATGAAAACAGTATAAAGATTCCTCAAAAAATTAAAAATAGCACTACTATATGATCCAGCAATCCTACTTCTGGGAATATATCTGATGGAAATGAGAACATGATATCAGAGAGATATCTGCACTCCCCTGTTAAATGAAACATTATTTACAATAGCCAAGATATGGAAACAACCTAAGTATCCATCAACAGATAAATGGATAAAGAAGTTGTGGTAGATAGATAGATATACACATATACACAATCGTATATTATTCAACCACTGGACAGAAGGAAACCCTGCCACTTGCAACACGGATGGACCTTGAGGGCATTATGCTAAGTGAAATAAGTCAGACTGAGAAAAACAAATGCCATGTGGTGTCATTTATAAGTGGAACCCGAAAAAGCTAAAGTCATAGAAACAGAGAATAGAGTGGTGATTGCCAGGGGCTGGGGGCAGGGGGAAAGGGAGATGTTGGTCAAGTGTACAAAAATCCAGTTAGAAGATGAATAAGTTCTGGGGTTCTCCTGCACAGCATTGTGATTATAGTTAATACTGCTGTATTATATACTTGAATGTTGCTAAGAAAGTAGATCTTAAATGTTGTCATCACAAAATAGAAATGGTAGTTTTGTGATGTGATGGAAGTGTTAGCTAATGCTATGGTGGTAATCATTTTGCAACATATAAATGTGTCAAATCAACACACTGTGTACCCTAAACATACACAATACTGTATGTCAATTATATCAATAAGCTGGAAAAAACCCACAATATCATTTACATTAGCACCCCCCAAAATAAAACATGTAAATATGAATCAAACAAAATATGTACAAGATCTATATATAGAAAACAACAAAATTCAGATGTATGAAATAAAAGAACTACTAAAAAAATGGAAATATATTCCATGTTCATGGATAGGAGGACTCAATATTGTCAAGATGCCAGTTCTTCCCATCTTGATCTATAGATTCAGTTCCAATCAAAATTCCAACAAGTTATTTTACGGATATTGACAAACCAATTTTAAAGTTCATATGGAGAGGCAAAACACCCAAAATAACCCACACAGTATTGAGAAGAAGGAACAAAGTTGGATGAATGAAAATACCTAACTTCAAGACTTAACAAAGTTACAGTAATAAAGATAATGTGGTATTGGTGAAGGAATAAGCAGATAGGTCAATGGAATAGAACATTGAGCCCAGAAACAGACCCACATAAGTATAATCAACTAATCTTTGACAAAGGAGCAAAGGCAAGGCAATGGAACAAAGATAGTCTTTTTATGAAATAGTGCTAGAACATCTGAATGTTGTTCATAATGGAAAAAAACAACAGTGTAGACACAGACTTTACACCTCTCACAAAAATTAACTCAAAATAGATCATAGACCTAAATGTAACATGAAAAACTATACAACTCCTGGAAGATAACTTAGCAGAAAATCTAGAAGACCTTGGGTATGGCAATGACATTTTTATATACAACACCAAAGTCATAATCCATGAAAGAAATAATAAGCTGGACTTCATTAAAATTAAAAACTTGTTCTGTGAAGTACAGTGCCAAGGGAGTGAGAAGATAAGCCACAGACTGGGAGAAAATATTTGCAAAAGACACATCTAACAAGGCCTCTAATCCAAAATATACAAAGAACTCTTAAAATTCAACAATAAGAAAATAAAGTTGATTTAAAAATAGGACAAAGAGCTTAACAAACAACTCACCAAAGAAGGTATACAGATGGCAAATAAGCATGTGAAAAGATGTTTCACATTATATGTCATCAGGGACATGCAAATTGAAATAATTAGACACCACTATACATCTACTAGCATGGCCCAAATCTGGAATAGTGACAACACCAAATGCTGGGAAGAATGGGGAGCAATAGGAACTCTCATTCATAGCTGGGGGAATTAAAAATGGTATAGCTGCTTTGGAAGACATTTTCTTACAAAACCAAACATAGTCTTAGAATATGATCCAGCACTCACACTCGTTGTTATTCACTCAAAGGAGTTGAAAATTATTGTCCATACAGAAACCTGCACTCGGATGTTTATAAAAACTTTATTTATAATTGCCAAAACTTGGAAGCAACCAAGATGTCCTTCAGTAGATGAATGGATTAATAAACTGTGATACATCCAGGCAATGGAATATTATTCAGTGCTAAAGAGAAGTGAGCTATCAAGCCATGAAAAGACATGGAGGAACTTTAAATGCATATTATGAAAAGAAAGATGCCAATCTGAAAAGGCTACATAGTGTACAATTACAAGCATATGACCTTCTGGAAAAGGCAAAACTATGGAAAACAGTGAAAAGATCAGCTATTGCCAGGGATTGGTGGAGAAGGGAGGAATAAATAGGTAGAGCATAATGGATTTATAGGGCAGTGAAAACTCTCTGTATGACACTATAATGGTGGATACATTTGTCCAAATCCATAGAATACACAACACCAAGAGTGAACCCTAATGTAAACTATGGACTTTGAGTAATAATAATGTGGCACTATAGGTTGATCAGTGGTGACATTGATTGTTAAACTCCCTATGATGACTTTGGTATTATGTGGATTACAAAACAAAACAGAAAGCATTTAGTCAATGGTTTGCAAAATGGTTATTAACATCCAAAGCCCAGCTTCTGAGTCAAAAGCCCAGCTTCTGAGCCCAGCTTTTGATCTCATGGGTCAAACAGATAAACTATTAAATGGAAAGTGGCCTCTGCTAACTGATATTGACAAATTATCATCACAAGTATATTTAGAAAACCACTGTAAATGAATTGGTTATGTTATATAGTTAGGATTCTATTTGAGAACTAATTAAAATGATGTACAAAATTAGAGCAAATGTTACTTTAAAATTTTGGTCATTTACTTTCTGACTCTGAATTAAGGGAAATAAAAATTTCAATTTGCTTTAACATATTTTTCCCTAGTATCGTTCATTTCTATATGAGACATTATTTGTATGAGACAAATGTTACTGAAAGGTTACAGATGTTATTATGAACAGAAATGGCCATAATAATCAGCATGAGTTCTGAATGCTGTAATTATTCACCTTCAGCATTAAGGATGGACTAAACTGAATTATAGTGGAAATATTCATTGTTGTGAGTGTATTTTATGCTCTTGATAGTTCAATATATCATGACACTCTACAAGGAAGAATTTGAGAAGAGGCCTAGCCTGCTTCAAATCTCTCTTTTTAATTTACTTTAGTGACTTATTTTGAGACTCAAAGTCACAGAAGTCAGAGTGCATCTTATGTCATTCTTATTCTGATAAAGCAGTATTTGACATTTTGAAAAATAACCTGCATGTAATCACAATCAGAATATATAAGGATTTTTAAATGGAAAAAAGTGCCTTTTTATTCAATCTGTTTTTTTTTTTTTCTAAGTCATTAAATGAACATCAAATTTCAGGAGATAAAATTTAACTCAGTTTGCTTAGTGCATTTGTCTTCAGATTGCTTGGAATAGCAGGAACAGGGCAATCAGCCACTCAAAGATATGGCCTACTATCTAGCATAATGTGAATAAAATAGATATTATACATATGAAAAATGATTTCAAGGGTAAATTCAATTTTATTTTTCTTAGAAGCTAGTGCTTTAAAGAAGTATAATATAGGAGACTGAACACACTATTGTAATACAAACTGAGGTATGAAAAGTGATCAAAAGCAAAGAAAAAAATGTCTAGGCAAGAAGGAAGATGGATGGTTAGAGTGAAAAGGTAGTAAAGACATCTGTATATGGCCTTTCCTCTGCAGCATATTTAGTCTCTACCTAACAGGATTAATCATTTATTTATGTATAAGTTTATGTTTATCACTTATTGGTAATTAGAAATGAATGTTTTGTTGTTATTTATCCGTTAAAATTAAGATGAAAATGTTTCACCATGTAATTCATTATAAGCATTGGGTTTACTGCTTAGCAATGTTTCACAAGTACATATCAACAGTAACTAAATGCCTTGGTTTTTGTTTGTTTTTTTTTTTACATTTTTTTTAACATCTTTATTGGGGTATAATTGCTTTACAATGGTGTGCCAGTTTCTGCTTTATAACAAAGTGAATCAGTTATACATATACATATGTTCCCATATGTCTTCCCTCTTGCATCTCCCTCCCTCCCACTCTCCCTATCCCACCCCTCCAGGCTGTCACAAAGCACCACCGAGCTAATATCCCTGTGCCATGCGGCTGCTTCCCACTAGCTATCTATCTTACTACGTTTGTTAGTGTGTATATGTCCATGACTCTCTCTCGCCCTGTCAAAGCTCACCCTTCCCCCTCCCCATATCCTCAAGTCCGTTCTCCAGTAGGTCTGCGTCTTTATTCCTGTCTTAACCCCTAGGTTCTTCATGACATTTTTTTTTCTTAAATTCCATATATATGTGTTAGCATACGGTATTTGTCTTTTTCTTTCTGACTTACTTCATTCTATATGACAGACTCTAGGTCTATCCATCTCATTACAAATAGCTCAATTTCGTTCCTTTTTAAGGCTGAGTAATATTCCATTGTATATATGTGACACATCTTCTTTATCCATTCATCTGATGATGGGCACTTAGGTTGTTTCCATCTCCGGGCTATTGTAAATAGAGCTGCAATGAACATTTTGGTACATGACTCTTTTTGAATTTTGGTTTTCTCAGGGTATATGCCCAGTAGTGGGATTGCTGGGTCATATGGTAATTCTATTTGTAGTTTTTTAAGGAACCTCCATACTGTTCTCCATAGTGGCTGAACCAATTCACATTCCCACCAGCAGTGCAAGAGTGTTCCCTTTTCTCCACACCCTCTCCAGCATTTATTGTTTCTAGATTTTTTGATGATGAATGCCTTGGTTTTTAATAATACTGTCCAGGTTCATAGGTGACTTAGAAGCGAGTTTTTGCTTCAGAATGTTGTCTGATATTATAGGTGACAAGGATCAAGTGAATTGGGAGTGGGAAAGGGATGACTCAGCTGTAAGATTATTTATTTGAGGTTAGAAGTAGTTATTATTCAATAACTAGACTAGTTAATAGAAAAGGAAGGCCATTTAACAGCACAGAATAAAGCAATGGAGAAAATCTAAATTCAATATAATTAATTAGTATATGTATGTATATGCATATATATGTATACATGCATAAATATACAAAATTCATTGAATGAATACATAATTTATATACATGTATGCCCATATATATATAACTTATGTACTGATTCAAGCTTTTTCTAGTAGCTCTCATATTCCAGGCATTCTTTTAGGAGCTGGGGATAAAACAATGAACAAAAAAGGACAAATACCTGTTCATACTGCCCTCGTGGAACTTGCATTCCACTGAGGACACAGCAATAACAGGATAAGTGAGCAAAATCCAATGTATATTAGCAAGTAGTTAATGCTATGGAGAAGATAAAAAGGAGGAAATGGTTAAGGAATGTTGGGAACGGGGTTGAACTTTTAGAAAGGTGTATTAGTTTTCTCTTGCTGGTATAACAAATTGCCACAAGTTTAGTAGCTTTGTAGCTGACAACAGAAGGAGACCAGTCAGCAGGTTACTGCAAGAATTTCTATAGAAGATAATGGTGGCCTGGTACAGAGCAGTAGTAGAGTGAGAAGGGAGACATAGTTGGATTCTGGCTATATGTCAAAAGCAGAGCCAGCAGGATTTGCTGGAGGTTTGCAGTAGCGTGTAAGTAAAAGTAGTTAAAGAAGTCTCCAAGGTACTTTTGGCTTTAATACTTGGAGAAACTCAGTTGCCCTTTATTGAGATGACTGACATTATGAGAACATTTGTGCTTTTGTTGTTGGTGGGAAGTAATATTCAGAGTTAGTTTGCTATATGTAGAGCTTAAGATGGCTGTTGGATATTCAAATTAAGGATGACTAAGGGTCGAATATATGAGTCTAGGGTTCAGGGAGGACATATGTATTAAAAAATGACAGATTATGTATGATTTTCAAAGCCATGAAATTGATTGAGGTATTCAGTCATGAGTTTAGGTAAGAAATAGAAAAGATTCAAGAATTAAACACTGGGATACTCCCAACAGAGATCAGGGGAAGGAAGAAGAACCATCAGAAAACACTGGGGCACAAAAGAGAAGAACCAGATTAGTGTAAAGTCCTGATAACCTGGAGCAGAAAATGGTTCTGAGAGAGAGAACTGCTATGTGATGCTGCTGTATGTCAAGAGAGGAGAAGGCTAAGAAAGATCATGGGACTTAGTGATGCCAGAGATGTTGTTGATAAAAACAGTTACAGTGGGAGGTAGAAAATAGAGGGACTAAAATCAGACACGACACAAAAAATGGATTATTTGTACACATTTTATTCTAAAAGAAAAATTGAACAGTAGCTAGAGGAGGAATGAGACGCAATGCAGTATTTCTAAGATAAGAGAAATAATTTAATATTTGGGGGGGACTAATCACTATGAAAAACTATGGTAGGAAAAAAGGAAGAATTTCTAGAAGAACATCCCTAAGTATATATGGGAAGAGGTTGGGATCTAATACTCAAGTAGACAGCTTAGCCTTAGGTAGTAGAACATGCAGTATATCCATAGTTAGAAGAAAAAAAGCAAAATATATGTGTATAGATGCTGAAACTGTAAGTGGTGGTGATATCTTGTAGAGGGTTTCTTCTGATGGCTCAGTGTTCTCAGTGAAATAAGAAATAACACCATCTCATAGAGAGAATGGGTTTTGGTGTTGTACATTTGAAAAGAAAAGGAAGTGGAGGGATAGATGGATTTCAGAAATATAGAATGACTTTGTGTCACCATTACGGACCTCTCCGAAGTTAGTGATGGGGTTTATAGAGACTAGTTTTCACGGCTTTGTGCTTTTTTCCAGCCACGTTCAGCTACGAGAGAGCAGACAGACAGTATGTGGGGAACCCAATTTAACTAGAGTTATGGTTTAACCAAAGGGCTATGTCAAAGTGATAGAGGCAAGGGGGTTTTGTTAACATCCAATGGATTCTCTATCATATTTAACCACATGTAAGGAGAGTAATTAGGGCATTATGGGGATGAGGGACCACAAAATAATGCTGTAGTATCAATGGAGTAAAAGTCTTGGTAGTCTTGGATTCATGAACACCATGTGTTACTATTTCTGCCCCCCTCCTCTGACTTTCCCTTTTAAGTCACATGGCTTGCACTATCGCTTTCTTTAGGACTCTGCTTAAATGTTTTATTAATGAGGTCTTCCTTACCAGCCTTATAGAAAAGAGTCCCAACTACATGGCCCTCTTTATTTCCCATATTTTTTTTGTTTTTCTTTCTAGCACTTATCAATCTATGGTCTATTCATATACTTGCTTGTATATAAGTGTAGCTCTCCCCACTAGAATATAATCTTCACAGTGTGGGAACTTTATATTTTTGTTCACTTTGTTTCTCCATCTTCTATAACAATACCTGGCACCAAGTTGGCACTCAATAAACAGTTTTAGGAATGGATGATACAAGCCTTTTGAAATCCTCAAGGATGATGTAGGTAAATCAAGACAGGAAACAAAGTTGGTAGACCACATCAGCTACAAGGTAAGGCCATGCTTTGAGGCTTGCCATTTTAACATTAGCAAAATTAAATTCCCTCATCCAATTGATTTGTAGTGAGATTTCATCCAAGAAGCCTGCAAGTATGGACAGGCCTGGAATTTTGAAGGGGATGTGGGTGCAGAAGCTGACAAAATTTTCCAGTTGAAGAATTTTTCTCCTACCATATCCTCCTGAAGATCATTTGTGAGGAGAGGTGGTTGAGTTATTCAGAATTGCGCTTTTTTTGTACTGCTTCATTATAGATTTGACGGCACTAAATACACCTGATTGTTTCTCTCAGATTGAGGAGATGTTATAAAACATTGTGAGTGGGACATCAAGTTTACTTGATAAACAGTAGAATTCCTGAAAATCTTGGGTGTACATTTGAAGTTTTTAATTATTAATTCAGAGTAAAAAAACTAAGACTGATTGGGTGATTTCTCTCCAGTATAATTCAGGGGTGCAGGCATGTAGGAGGGAGGTGCTTAGGTTTATCTAGGGTGGCGTTTTTACCAGGCAAGTACCATGGACCGATGCAAGGGTTTAGGAAGTTGAGGTTCTTTGCAGGCAAGTTGTTATATGCCATGGACCATGGAATCGGAGATGAAAAAGGAGGAAAATAAAAATGAGAAAGCAATATGTAGTGAGGACATGAACTTGAATCTGCCTCTAAGACTATGCTTTTTTGACCATAAACCATGATCTAAAAGAAAATATCTACTGGCAACTATTGTATTTTAACCCCTCACAAAACAAATTAATATGAATACTTATAAATATCAAAAATTATTTAAAACATCACTAATTAAGTTTCTAATATATCTTATATTTGTTTCTAAGCTCTGGATTTGCAAGTTAGGTAAGGTATGTTCTCAGTCACAAAAGAACTCATAGTCTAATGGGAAACCTAGATGTGTAAAGGCTGAACCCCTTGGAAGCAGAAATCATCTTTCAAGTATTTGTTCGTTGCTCGTTTCTCCACCACATTCCAAAAGTTTTCAACATAACTGCACCATGAATTGTACTTATTTTAATCTCTGGAAATACCTCACATAATATCTTACACATATTTGATGATCAATAAACACTTGCTAATTAATTTACTTCAAAAAAACAAAAAAAGAAAAAACAAAAAAACCCCAACAAACATTTATTTCTCGCAGTTCTGAAGGCTGGGAAGTCTGAGATCAGGGTGCCAGCATGGTTGGATTCTGGTGAGAGCCCTCTTCCTGACTTAAAGATCATCGTCTTCTTGCTGTATCTTCAAGTGGCAGAGAGAGGTAGTTCTGGTGTTTCTTCCTCTTCTTATAAGGGCACAAATCCCATCATAGATGCCCCACCTTCATGACCTCATCTGAACCTAATCACCTCCCACAGTCCCCATCTCCTACTACCATCACATTGGAGTTAGGGCTTCAATATATGAACTTTGAGGAGACACAGACATTCAGTCCATAACAGAAGTTAAAGATACGTTGAACTTGAAATGTCATTGGGACACATAAGTAGAAATAGCTATAGGCACATCTTTAATCAAACTACAGATGATTATCTACAGCCTTCTGATCTTCCATTGCTTCCCATCTGAGCAAAGGACCCCACTATCTACTTAGCTACTCATCCTGGAAACTATAGGTGATCGTTTGCTCCTCAATCTCTGTTTTCCAACACAGGATCTTAGCAAATCAATCATAAAGTCATCTACCCCCCAAATATTTAGAATTCATCTACTTCTTTCTCTGCTCACTATGACCATCTTGACCCACTTCACACTGGCTCTTCCCTCTGTCATCAATCTCAGAATTACCACTCTCAAAAATGTTGGATGCTTCAAGAGATTATGGGCAGTATTTCTCCTGTATTTGCCTAATTTCCAACATTTTAGGGGTAAACCTTATTATCTCCTCCCTATTACTATATTCCAATCGATTCTGTACAAGAGAGGAGAAAAGTGCTAGAATAAACACTTTCATTCATGTTCAATTCCTAACCTACTCTGCTGGGTAATTCATTCCTAATGTATTTAGATTTAGAATCTGACCACTGTGGGGTCTCATTATTAGTTGATCATGTGCTATGATTTAAGGTGAGCAAAAGGCTGCATTCATTTTTTCTTGGCCTCCTGACTCACAGATTGGTAGGATGGCCAAGGCTGTCTTTTACTTTCCATCTCTAAGCCCTTTACTGACCTGGAGAGAACTGTGACTCAGAAGAAGTTAGAGGCTCAGTCATGCAGACTCCCAGAGGCCTGGTCTCTTGGCATTGAAGTTGGGTGCATAAGGTTGGCCTCTTCTGCAGTGCATTCTGCTCATGGTTTCATCTCCAGGTGTGGCTGCCACAGGGCTGTTGCTGTCACAACCCATGAAGTTCACATCCTGTGACTCAGCCTCTTTCTCCTCACTTAGGTGGTAAAACACATACTATGATCTCACTTCAAGTAATGTTTAAACAGCGGATGGCCTTAGTGTTGGGGCCTTTTGGTCTTATTCTTAAAATATATAAAACCCTGTATTGGAGAGTCTGTTCCTTGTACTATTGCATAGTGCCTCATGCTCTTCAAATACCTTTTCAAATTGTATGGAGACCATGAAATCTTGACCTTCCTTGCTTTTCCTCTCAGAAAGTGGGCATATTTGGACATATGTTCTAGAGTCATGATCTATAGGTGACATAAACTTTTATGAAAAAAATTGCAGCTAGAGAAAGGCAAAGCCAATTTATATTGCAGTCAGAATAACACCAGCACAGCCCCATTAAGGATTAGTCGGAAGAATATATAGATATTCACTATGCACTCAATAAGTCAATAGCCCAGTGAGAATTGAAACTTTTAAGAAAACATCAGTAGAAATGTGGGAACGTTGCTTATTGGAGAAATGTGTCAGCAACCCTGATCATCGTTTAGATTTAAATTTGATTTTTAGTCTTTGGGGTTTAAATCTTTGTTGCATCTTCAAAGTATCAATAGCTTGCTTCTGCTGAATCAAGTTCTCTGAATCTTGGGGCTTCAGTATGTTCCACCTGGTAGATATATTGATACGTATATATGTATGTATGTGTATACACACACACACACTTATTTCAGTGTTAATATTATCAGTCTTTGTTCAAATAATTGTTCCAAGGTTTCAGGAATATCAGAAATCTAAGGAGTAATTTTACATGTTCTTATATAATAATAATAACAGCAACAGCTGGAGCAAGTCTAGAATATGCCAGAAATTTTACATGGATCATATCTAAATCTTACTACAGTCCTGCAAACTCGGTGTGTGGGTCATGTGATATTTCGAGGTATTATGTTTTTTTCCCTCTGTTTTCTTCTGAACACTCCCACCTCAACCCATTCTATATAAGCACATGGTTAGACTTATGTTTGTTGTTTTGAGTGAGTTTTGGGACAAGAAAGAATACAGAAGACTCTGTGAATCTTCCTAAATTCCAGAGATGGGAAAAGATTGGGACCTAGAAAGTTTTTCCAGCCTAGTGTGAAGGGAGATGGTGAAAATGGAGTGGTTTTGGGGGTCTCAGCACACAGGGGACATGCCCTGGTTTCCAGCAGAGAAGGCAGAGGGCCAGCAATATTTCTGGAGAAAAAATGCCTACAAAAGCCATATAGGCAAGTGGGACCACTGGCAACCTCAGAGGAAGACCTCAGAGCCCCAGGCAGAGCTTGGACTCATCCAGAGTGTCTGGGTCCTCAAAGTCATGCTGATGGGGGGAAGAAGGACAGTACTTGTCAGGATAGATGACTCTTGGACCATATGGCACGTGGCTTGGAACTGCATAGGGTTTTAAGATAGAGGCACAGATTCTGAGTAAGGGATAGAAATACTTCCTAAAACACTCTGAATAAAATAGAATTTAGCCAATCCAGTATGATAGCTCTTTCTTGACTTTCTGATTTTTTTGCAATAACTAAGGAAAATTACTGAAAATACCAGAGGTGTTTAGAGAATATATTAAATTGAATTGAATTAAACAATGAGAGTAATTTAGTGATCTAATCACTTTATTCTCATAGAACAATACCCTCTGTCTTGCATGTATCTGTTTTTCAGGTGTTATATATTTTTTGAATCCTCATCTGAATCAGACTCTTATCTAATTGAAAGCATATTGGACTTAGACATTGTAAAAAAGTGTAATTTTTCATGATTCCTTTCTGTCATGAATTTAGTGAGTGAAGTTTGTTCTGCATTTTAAGGAATGCAATTGCAGCAGCTGGCAGTCATTACAATGCCTATAAATTTCTACCCTAATGTATTTCTATTGTTATATTTTTGCTTACAAAGATTTTAGTGTCACTTTATTTAATTGAAATCAAATGATGTTATTTACTTTGTAGTGATGCAAAAAAAATTGCATTTGTAAGCAACTGTTATTCAAATTGAATTTTCTTATAGAATGCTGGAAGTCTTTAGTGCAGAACATTTTACATACAAATTTAAAACAAGTGCTAAACTGTGACATATACTCGGCCAGACCAATAATGAAGATGATATGGTAGCTGAGATTGCAATTGATTATGTGCAAGGAATTGTTGAGTCATCAGATGACACAAGATTCAAAAAATTACCCTAAAAGTGAAAAGAGCAGTATCTGATATCTACAGACATTATCACTTTGTTTAATATATTTAGTAAAATAACTGAGTGAATACTAAGACAGTAATATCCCACAATGGTCTTTATCTTTAGCAGCATTGTATGATTACTTTTGGATTTTTAAAAATATTAAAATGCATATTCTGGAAAAAATTCAGAAAAGCGCCTATAAATTGACCCCCTTCCTAGAGGAGGTGCTTGTTCACGGTTGACCCTATGAGTTATTTGTGTTATGAGTTAAAACAGATTTGGAATTATTTCTGATCTAATGCTAATGTCTGAAGCCATTCTCCAACTGTGGAGTATCTGGGGACTTTGGTAAACAGTTCTGTAAATTCCCTGCCTTCTTAGCTGGATGATCATGTTTTTCTTTTGTCTTTATGTTCAAGTGGTGACACTGGTTCTGATGTTAGAAGGTTCTTGCAATACCTAAGGAAACTGAGGAAATAAATGGAATACGTGTTCTTTATGTTCTCTCTTTCTCAATCCTCTAGTTGGAAAAATAGCTTAAATCCAAGTAAATTTTGCTTTTGGTTCTAGAATGTTTTGTTAGATTCTAAAATGACCACAGATCTCTCCCATCCCTGCATGTACATCTTTTTGCAATGTGAATTTGCTACTCATCCCATTTGAATCTAATTCTGGACAAGTGACTTGCTTTGGCCAATGGGACATTAGCAACTGCAATGCAAGCTGAGACCTTTTGTCACTAACCCTTCCTTGCTGCCAGGAACCCATTTCCCACCGTGTGATCAGAGAGAATGAGAGATCATGTGAAGAGAGACCCTAGCTGTCCCAGCAATGACTGAGGCCATCCTTGTCCTTTAAGCCCCAGTCAGCCAGCTGAGACCATAAGAATCTCCAGATGAACTCACAGAATGTGAGGAGTAACGCATGTGTGCTGTTTGAAGTCCCCACATTTTGCTATGGTGTGTTATGAAGCAAAAACTGATAGGATTCTATTTTGAGAGGAAGTGGAGTACTGTAATAATGCAGTGCAAATACCGTATCACCCACTGCAAGCCCATCTGTCTGACCTTGTGCTTTGACTCCTAGTTATTTTCGATTCCTCAAAACTTAAACTCAGATGGAGAGTTCAAAACCCTTAATTCCTTTGCTCTCATTATGATAGTAGTTCCCAATCCTGACTTTTTAGCTTAGGTTAACATTTCACTTGCTTTTGGTAATTGCCTACACTCTGAATTGAAAATAGTACTTTTCTTTGACATTCATTTTTAGGTAGCATCTGTGGGTGTATTTGTTAAAAGTCCTTTTTCCAGTCATAGTGGCATGACCCTCCACGTCGTAAGTCCTTTATATGTCTGCTGGGCTCCCGAACTTGAATCCACAGAGGTATTTCTTAGACTTTTTCTGGTCTGCTTCAATTTGACCCTCTGCCCTTCTCTCTTGGTGCCTTAAACACTACTTGTATACTTTGGCTCAGGCATTCGGCTTATGAAGTAATTTGAGGAAACACATCTTTGAAGGAAGCGTTATTGTTACTTGGACCTACATGAAACCAGGCTAAACAATGGCCTTGTGTTATGATTTCAAGTATGTTCAGTTATTCCTTTCTAAATAAATTGTCATTGTGTCTAATTTTTTTATCATTAAACTCACTGCTTGGAACAACATTTCCTTGGTTTCCAGCATTCACTAATTTCATATTAGAAAGAGCCACTTATTAATTTCCTAGCAAAGGAAAGCATAAGAAAATGTAACTCAGAAGGAATGCTTTGAAAAGGAGAGGGATAGGAGTGGAGATATGCATTTCATGGAGTATTCTTTAATAAAATCAATATGGTAGAAATATTGGAGTTACAGAGACCAGCGTTCAAATATGAACTTCACTATTACTAATTATTTTTATGACCGTGGGCAGTTAAAATACTTTAAGCTTCATTTTAAAAAATTGTATATTGAAGCTGATACATAGTTCAAAATGTTGTGAGGTTCACTTGAGATATGTGTAAAGCGCTTAGAATAGCTCTTAGGAGCTAGAAGGACCTCAAAGCACTGAGATTGATGCCTGTGCCTCTCATTAGTTGGGTGGGGCTGTGAGGAAAAGGCTTGTGGGGGGGCGGTCTCTTGGATTTGAAGGAAAAAGAATGAATCAAAGATGAGGAGGAACATGATAAAGACAAAATTTGCTTCCTTTGTGGTTTTACCTGTATCTAACCCATGTCTTAATGTATAAAAGACCTATGTATGGGCGAAATAAGTAAGAGGACAATACCTGAATTGAAGAGTGCAAATTTTTACCTGTAATAAGAAAAAACAAAAGTCTTAATCATAGAAGAATTCAGTATTGGAATGATTTACTCAAGGAAGTTGTACAGTATGTATGCATGTATGTATGCATGTACACATGTATTTTATATGTATATGTACCTATCAGTCTTTAAGAAACAAATTCAGTCATGGATCTGTTCTGAAACAAGTTAAAATTCCAGGTTAACACTTGGCATCTTTCTGGTTTATAAAAATATATGGATTCAGGTAGAATAAGGGAAGTCATTATCTGCCATGAAGTATTGCCTACGAAAGATCTGCTTCCCTCTCCCACCCCCTCACAGTAGAGCAGAAGACTAATTGAACAGATTCAGACATGCATTAAAGACATACCATAGTACAGAAAATACTGTCCAGATAGATTTAAATATTGCTTTTCCCATTCCAAAAGTTTATATTTACATGTGTGATATCTGCAGGTTTGCACCTGTTGATTTTGTTTTTTCGCGGTACGCGGGTCTCTCACTGCTGTGGCCTCTCCCATTGCGGAGCACAGGCTCCGGACACACAGGCTCAGCGGCCATGGCTCACAGGCCCAGCCGCTCCACGGCATGTGGGAACTTCCCGGACCGGGGCACGAACCCGTGTCCCCTGCATCGGCAGGCGGACTCTCAACCACTGCGCCACCAGGGAAGCCCTGCACCTGTTGATTTTAATGCCTCGATTTTTAGTTAATACTTTTGACTGCATCATTTTCTTTGTCTTTTGGAATATTGAAATGGAGATGTTTCTATTAAAATACTTATAGAATTATTTTCAGTCAAAGCCTTGAATACCAAATAACAACTGGAGGTTTTAGTATGTTTCTTAATGTTTTTTTGTATTTTCCCAAGTAAGTATTTATTGCTTTAATAAATAGGAAAATTAAATATGACGTTTTAGAAGTTTAAGAAGCAAGGTTATAAATGACTTAATCTAAAATCATATAGTAAATCAAAGTGAGAACTTTGCAAACTTTAAACTTTAGAAATGTGTGCTTATTTTAAAACTAGTGTTCTTAACATTCTTGTGAAAAAAATTCTTGATTTAAACATCTTACATATAATCATACAGTAAAAAAAGTAGTGTTTTACTTTTTTGTGCTAAGACTACAGGTGATACTGCTCTTCATTCATTATAATTTTCTGATATAATTATGTTTAAAATTTATTAAAAATATGTATGCCAGAAGATTATAAATTAATAAACTTTAAACAGTTTACAAGACAGTACCTTGCATCACGTTACTATTTAAAGAGACAGCATTTGGGGCTTCCCTGGTGGCACAGTGGTTGAGAGTCCACCTGCCGATGCAGGGGACATGGGTTCGTGCCCCGGTCCAGGAGGATCCCGCATGCCGCGGAGCAGCTGGGCCCATGAGCCATGGCTGCTGAGCCTGCGCGTCCAGAGCCTGTGCTCCACAACGGGAGAGGCCACAACAGTGAGAGGCCCGTGTACTGCAAAAAAAAAAAAAAAAAAAAAAGAGAGACAGCATTTGAACTTCTAAGTCTTACTGACTCAAACTTTTAAAAGCCTTACAGTATTTTGTGGGGAACAGGCAGTAATGATTGACAAAAATGTAGAAGTGTTACGTATATGAGAAATGAAAGAATTCTATTCATAGTTTATTACTATTGACTATTTTCTTAATTGCTCAATTCTTAATTACTTTGAAAATATTTAAAATAAGACCACTTTTCATTTGCCAGTTAGGCTAAGTGTTATGGTATAATTTATATATATATATTTATATCATGATATAAAGTATTATTTGTTTCAGGAAGGTAAAAATATGAAACTTTCAGTTGATTTACTGACTATATGCTAAATGTATTTTTTTATGATTATAAAATGTTTTCAGATCCACTGTCCTCATGACTATGGGACACAAGTTTCAACAAAGTAAAATGTATAAGAAAATAGAGTTCTACATGAAGAACTAAAACACAACTGATTCACTTTATTACCAATGAGGATAGAGTGCATGTTAGTCAGTGTCTTTTGAAAGTGTAATATCTGAAGTTGAAGGGAATAATGAGTAGTGTTTTCATTACTCTTTGTTCATATTTCTATGCAAAGGTAAATTTCTTTAATAAGGCCTTCTGCTTTAATAGATAGTAATTTCAATGCAAATCACCTTGAGTCATTTGTTCTCTCAACTATAAACATTATAATTATGAGCACTGGAAATATAATTTAAAGCATTATGGTCTGATACAACAAAGCCTGTAGTATTAACTGGAAATGGTCTTTGGCAGTGGGACTTTGACAGAAGAACTGCTGCTTCCCCTCCAGAGCCCTCCAAACCCCATCTGTCTCAAGGGAATTTACTCCTCACATCTTCAGGAAGAGTCAACCTCTCTGCAGTTAATGGTGAGTGGAATTGAAATGAAAATCAAAATTCCTTTGAAGTTCTGGAATTAGATACCTCATTTCTTTTTCTTTACCGATGTCTGTATTTACTGCTTTCCCTAGAACCCTATTCACTGAGATTGTGAGAGCACGCTGATCAGAATGTCTTGGTACTATGTTTCATTTTACTTCAGTACATGCTAATATATCTTCCATAATTCCATTGCCAGAAACAATCTTCCCAAGCACAGAAAAATTATGACATTTCTGTGCTATCTATATTAACTAATCAGTGATATAAATTTGGTTCAGTCTGGATTTCCTTTTATTAAATACATTAAACACAGAGAAAACGCTTTTACTTTATAACACAAGCATATTCAAGACATCTCCTGGATGTGTCGTTTCAGTTATAGAAGACAATATATTCAACCACTTATTGTTCATTTGATAAGACTCACCCATGACCTATTATGGGTAAATGATCCTGGCAGACATTGAGAATGCAAAGTGCAGCTCAGCATGTAGTTAGAGAGGCAGGCAGGCCAACCACTAGTTACAAAGCATCATGACAAATATTCACAGATTTATACAGCAAGTGATGTGGAAGCACAAAAAAGGAGTAATTAACTATGTTTGGGAAATCAGAGAGAAACTCTGATTGTGTGTGTGGGGGGGGGTGGGGGGTGGGTAGGTGTGGTGTGGGGTGGTGGGAGTGACGTTTGAACTTGGTCGAGGTATGTGATATTGTATTCTCCAAGTGAGCAAATGAAATTGGGTTGGTGAAGGGGAAATGTAATTTATAGTATGTAGTGGTTAAGAACTTGTAGTTAGGAGTTGGCAAATTTAATTTGCATCCCTGTTTTATCACTTAATACACGTGTGACCTTGACAAGTTAGTTAATCTCTCTGAAGATAAATATAAATAAAAATAATACTTATTTCGTAAGCTTCTTATGCAGATCAAGAGACCTACTTATAAAATACTTAGCAGCATGGCTGGCTTGTGATAAACAATCAACCCATGACACCTAATTTATATAGGGTTGAGAGTCAAGAAGTATTAGTTAAATATTCACACAAATAATTAGAGAAATAGAGGGCCAAATGTGTTGATTTATGTTGAATATAACTTCTAGAATAATTAAAAATAGAATGAAATGTCTGTATGCCTTCAAAAAAACCAAAAAAAATTCATATAGCAAAAGTAACCAGTTTAACTAAAGATGAACTTCTTATAACGTTATATAAGAGAACGAAGCTCAAACATATTCATCGTGACAGTCAAAGTAAATTAAAGCTTCCTGTTAAAGATAGAGATATTCAGATGGTGTCAAAAATTACTATCCATTCATGCTTTATAAGAGATTCATGTGAAAAAATAAACTTGCTAGATTTCTAATGCAGAAATAAAGAAGAGAAATAATATGAGGTGCAATAAAATTCAAGACCAAAAGCATTAAGGTAGAAGATGTTTGTCTTGTGTATGTAAATTTAACCAGTGACTATTGGCCAGAGCACCTATGAGTGGCCTTTCTCTGTGGACTGGGCTTCCTCAGGAACTCCAAGGGCAAGCATCCTGAGAGAAAGAGCCAGATAAAAACCAAGCCACCTTTGATGACCCAGCCTTGGAAATTAGGGTAACTTATCTGGTATTGCATTTGCGAAGGTTGTCACAGTCTCCCTCCCCCATGTGGGATGGGGGGAGATTGCCTTCACCTCTTGATGAAGGAGTGGCAAAGTTCTGAAGAGCATGTGTAACCAGAAGTAATGCTCTGACCATTTTGGGAAACCACAGTCTATCACAGCCTCACCATCTGGCAACAAAAATTCTCATCCTTCAGGCAAGCAAAATCCACTCATCCTTTCCCCCAAGAACTCCCTAACATCTCATTCCATCATGGCATCAGGCTGTATTGGAATTGGATGTTACCAAATAATTGATGTTTAAGAATAGTTGAAGGTTATAGATGCAAAGCCTGCATACTTAGGAGCCATGAAAATCAATTTAGAAATTACTTGAAGCAATAAGAAAGTACAGTAAAATAGCAAGTTAATATATGCAAAAAATCAATAACATTCTTATTTACAAGCAATAGCAAGTTTAATGATAGGATAAGCAAATCTTCTTTATAATAGCATTTAAAAGCACGGTTAAAGACATGTTAATATTACCTAAAGTAAATTGTATTGTTAACAGTATTAATGAGCCCTGGATAACTATTTGCAAATTACAATGAGAGGGAAAAGTTTAATATCTTTAATATATGATAAGCTCCTAAAAAGAAATAAGGTAAACATACCAAAAGGCAAAAGCAAAGGACATGACTAGGCACTGAGGAAAAAAAAGAAAAAAATAACAATGCTGGACCTACACTGCTTATTAGTCTCCTCTGTTCAATTCTGCTGACTGCCCTTCCTTTCACAGGTATTGATTCCTAATAAATATCTTGCACCCCAAGCTCAATTTTAGCGTCTGATCCCAGAGAACCCAAATTGTGACAATGATGCAAATTGAATATCATTTCTGGAGAGAGTTTTACATTCTTATGCATCCTCTTTATCCAGACATTTTTACAACTGGTAATTTTTTCTAAAGAAATAATATAAAATATACTTAGGAACTTAAGTTACATATGCAAGAATGTTCTTAGTTTGTATGAAAAGTGAAAAATGATATTTGTTTAAATGATTTATAATTTGGGATTAATTTAAATTAATGCTATTAGGAAAAAAATGTTTTAGCTATGCATATTTATTTATTTAAATAAGAGCTTACCGTATTGCTTTGCCAGTCATGAACTGTATGGTGTATATATATATATATATATATATATAAAATGAATGTCTAGGGGGCAGTCCAAGATGGCACCATAGGAAGATCCTGAACTCACCTCTTCCCATGGACACACCAAATCTATAGCTACATATCAAACAATTCCCTCTGAAAAAGACCTGAAAACGAGCTGAACAGCTCTTTCACAACAAACAACAAAAGGACCACAGTGAGACAGGTAGAAGAGGCAGAGAGGCAGTCTTGCCAAAAACCCCATTCTCGGCGCAGTGACCCACAATCGGGAAGGATCTCACAAGTCTGGAGCTTGCCTCTGAGGAGATAGGAGTCTGTCAGGCACCCGTGAAACCTGCAATAGGGAGAGAAGCCGCCCAGATATCTGGCTTTAAAAACGAGTGGGGCTGGGGACTTCCCTGGTGGCGCAGCGGTTGAGAGTCCGCCTGCCGATGCAGGGTTCGTGACGCGGTCCGGGGAGATCCCACATGCCGCGGAGCGGCTGGGCCCGTGAGCCATGGCCGCTGAGCCTGTGCGTCCGGAGCCTGTGCTCTGCAACGGGTGAGGCCACACAGTGAGAGGCCCGCGTACCGCAAAAACAAAAAACAAAAACCAACGGGGCTTATATTTTGGAGACCCAAAAGGCTGTAAGGAACTGAGATACTGCTCTTAAAGGACTCACATGCAGACTCACTCACCCCCAGGGTCCAGCATACAAATAGCAGTTTGAAAAGTGCCTAGACTGAATGGGAAGAAGATTCATTATCTAATTGTAAAGTGTCTGCCAGAGGGGCAGGGGCCATTTGGGAGGAGGGGACTCTTTCAAACTTATTTTATGAGGCCAGCTTTACCCTGATACCAAAACCAGACAAGGATACTACAAAAAAAGAAAATTGCAGACCAATATCTCTGATGGCATAGATGCAAAAATCCTCAACAAAATATTAGCAGACTGAATTTAAGAATACATTAAAAGAATCATACACCATGATGAAGTGGGATTTATTCCAGAGATTCAAGACGGAACAACACCCACAAATCAATCAATGTGATGTACCACAGTAACAAAATGCAGGATGAAAAATCATAGGATCATCTCAATAAATGCAGAAAAGCATTTGACAAAATTTAGCAACCATTTATGATTAAAACTCTCAACAAGGTAGGTATAGAGGGAACTTACCTCAACATAGTAAAGGCTATATGTGACAGTCCCACAAGTAACATCATACTCAACAATGAAAAGCTGAAAAATTTCCCTCTCAGATCAAGTAAAAACAGGATGCCTATTCTCACCACTTTTATTCAACATAGTTTTGGAAGTCCTAGCCAAAGCAATTAAGCAAAAAAAATAATAATAATAAAAAATAAAAACCATCCAGATTGGAAGGGAAGAAGTAAAACTGTCACTGTTTGCAGATAACATGATTTTATATATAGAAAACCCTACAAACTTCACTAAAAACTGTTAGAACTAATAAATGAATTCAGTAAAGTTGCAGGGTAAAAATTCATAAAAATGTCTCAGGTGTCTCTATACACTAACAATGGACTATCAGAAAGAGAAAACTTTAAAAAAAATCCCATTTACAATTGCATCAAAAATAATAAAATACCTAGGAATAAATTTAATCAAGGAGGTGAAAGACCTGAGGTGTACACTAAAAACTGTAAAGTATTGTTGAAAGAAATTGAAGACGGCACAAATAAATGGAAAGATATACCATGCTCATGGATTGGAAGAATTAATATTGTTTAAATGATCATACTACCCAAAGCAATCTACAAATTCAGTGCAATCCCTATCAAAATTCCAATGGCATTTTTCTAAAAATCAGAACAAACAATCCTAAAATATGTATGGAACTACAAAATACCCCATATAGACAAAGCAATCTTGAGAAAGAAGAACAAAAGTGGAGACATCACACTTCCTGATTTCAAACTATATTCAAAGTAGTATGGTATTGACATAGAAACAGACACATAGATCAATAGGGAGCCCAGAAATAAACCTGTCAATATATGGTCAGTTAATTTGCAGCAAAGGAGACAAGAATATACAATGGGGAAGGAACAGTCTCTTTAGTAAATGGTGTTGGAAAAACTGAACAGCCCCATGTAAAAGAGTGAAACTAAGCTACTATCTTACACCAGCCACAAATATTAACTCAAGATGGATTAAAGACTTAAACAAAAGACCTGAAACCATAAAACTCTTAGGAGAAAACATAGGCAGTAAGCTCCTTGATATCAGTCTTGATTATGATTTTTTTGGATCTGACTCCAAAAGCAAATGCAGTAAAACAAAAATAATTACGTGGGACTACATCAAACTAAACAGCTTTTGCACAGCAAAGGAAACCATGAACAAAATGAAAAGGCACACTACTGAATGGGAGAAAATATTTGCTAACCATATAACTGATGAGGTTAATACCCCACATATATAAAGAACTTATATAACTCAGTACTAAAAAACCAAACAATCTGATTTAAAAGTGAGCAGATGATCTGAATTGACATTTTTCCAAAGAAGCAACACAGATGGCCAAGAGGCACAAGAAAAGATACTAAAAATCACTAATCATCAGGGAAATGCAAATCAGAACCAAAATGATAAACCACCTCACACCTGTCAGAGTGACTGTTATCAAAAAGAGAAAAAATAAGTGTTGGCAAAGATGTGGAGAAAAGGGAACCCTCATGCACTGTTGATGGAAATGTAAATTGGTACAGCCACTATGGAAAACAGTATGGAGATTCCTCAAAAAACAAAAAATAGAAATACCACATGATTTAGCTATTCTACTTCTGGGTGTTTCTCAGAAGAAAATGAAAACATTAATTCAAAAAGATATATGCACCCCAAATTCATCACAGCATTTACAATAGCCAATACATGGAAACAACCTAAGTGTACATTGATGGATGAATGGATAAAGAAGATGTGGTGTGTGCACGCATGTGCGCGCACGCACTCACACACACACACTGGAATACTACTCAGCCATAAAAAGAATGAAATCTTGCCATTTGCGACAACATGGATGAACCTGGAGGGTATTATGCTAAGTGAAATTTGTCAGACAGAGAAAAACATATACTGTATAATTTTACTTATATGTGGAATCAAACAAACAAACAAGACAAAACAGAACTCATAAATACAGAGAACAGAATTGTGGTTGCTAGAAGGGAGGAGGGTTGAGGGGTGGATGAAAGGGATGAAGAGGTACAAACTTCCAGTTATAAAATAAATAAGTTGTGGTGGTGTAATGTACAGCATGGTGACTATAGTCAATACTAATGTAGTGCATATTTGGAAGTTGCCAAGAGAATAAATCTTAAAATTTCTTACATAAAAACAATTGTACCTTTGTATGGTAATGGATGATAATGAGATTTATTGCGGTGATCATTTCATAGAGTATCCAAATATTGAATCATGTTCAATATGAACATGAAACTAATATGTTAAATGTCAATTTTACCTCAATTTAAAAAAGAGAAAATAGTTACAGTTCAGGCATAAAGAAGAAAAGAATATACAATTATACAATAAAATCTTGTCTAATAAAATCCTTGTTAGAAAAAACAAAATGAATCTGTAGTGTTAAAGAGAACTAATTTAACCACAAAAGAGTTTCTGGTAGGAGTTATTTTACATAGCTATCAAAAGGATGAGAATTTTGGTGAGGTATTTAATATTTGGCATAATCAAAGTGCTGTCTTTTTGATGAGCTATTGCTATGGCATATCATCAGAGTCCCGTCACTGATAGAGTATGCTAATGATATCTTTTTTGAACAACAGAAGTGTGAGTATGCATTAAAGTAATGCTATTCTATACTTAAGAACCACTCAGAAAGGTAAACAAACTACTCTTAAAGACTACCTAATTTTTACTTGGAAAACTCATTAAAATATAAAAATGGTAATTTGTTTTTTATTGTTAAGCATTGCCAAAGTCAAGTTCCTGAAATCTTCAAGGAATCAGGATAACCACTTATCTTCTTGTAAGTCTTTGTGTTTCATTCTGTTTTTCTTAATTAGAAAACAGAAAAGCATATTGAAAGCCTATATTTGACAGTTTTAAAAATGTGTGTTCTGTTTTTACCTTCATTCAGAAATTTAGACTTTTTTTCTCCTAAAAACATATGAGAATTTTGCAGAGTAATCTTTGTCAGGTAACGATAGAAAGCAGTGTAATCATGTCATATTCAATGAATGATTTTTGTGACTGTTTCATTTATCATCTTCACCGAAGCATTATATACAGATGCATAATCTTTCTTTACTGAGCTTTTACAGGATAATTTCACAAGTAGATGAAAAATGCTGTATTTAGATTGTTGGCTGAATTCCCAGTTTTGTTTTGTTTTCTGAAATTCAAGAGCATTATAGATTGATTCTTTGTTTTTTTTTTATTTTTGCATATGCTCTGCCTTCTATAGTTAATTTAGAATGTGTCATTTCTAATGTTTTAGTTACTAATAGAATCATGGAGTAATCTCAACTTGAGTTCACTATAATCCTATACAGCAATGTTTCTTTTTTCCTGTTTGAACATCAGCAAACTGAAGGCCACACAGGATCCAAATCCTGGGTCAGGCAGTATGACTGCAGAGCCCTCAGGATCTTAACTCCTGACGTTTACCAAAGAATGCAATGATAATAAACATATATTGACTTTATCCATAACTGCCTCAATTCATCCAATGACATTTTAAAATATTGACTGAGCGTATACTATTTTTCAAGCATTGCTCCTAGGGATCCAGGTGCTAAGTAAACAGGACAAACAAGGTTACTGCACTTCGTCCACTGTTGTAGTTGGAAGAGACAGATAAACAACAGGTAGCCAAATAAATGACATAGTTTAAGAAAGTGCTAAGTGCATTGAAGGACATAAAGTCCTGAGGTGGAGGCTGACTGTTGGGTATTCTGTTTGACAGGATAATCAGAGAAGATTTCTCAGGAAATGTATTCATAGATCTGAAGGTTGAGAAGGCTGAAGGTTGAGAAGAAGCCAGCCGTATAAAGATACAGGGAATGAGCATTACAGGCAGGGTGGACAATTAAGTTTAAAGGCCTGCATGTGGAAGCAAGATTGGTGTTTTAGAGGAGTTCTAAAAATTTATGGTATTATTATTATTGGCCTACTACTGCTTCAGCTAAGAGAGTTAGTGAGCACTGCTAGAAGAGTTTAAACATCCATTGGTACTATAAAATCATAAAAACAAACTTAATATACAATAAATACCAAAACAAGTTAACTATATCTCAAATACTGAAAGTGATTTAGATTAGAAAATCTTTTCAGTGGAGACAGAAAGAGAACCTCTATTGAGAATTCATCTAAAATCCTAAGTAATTTATAGAGTGGATCCTGAGAAGCCCCAAAACTTAAGAGTTAAAGGAGCAGAGGGGCAGGGGTGGTGGAGGGTGAGGGAGTGGGAGAGACTTGATGGGTTTTATGAGTACCCCTTGGGTTAACATTCATTTTCCATTGTGCTTGAGAGATGAGGAGAAATTTAAATACTTTAAACGGGAAAACACTTAAGGAAGCTTTATAAGCACTTACTTTAGCTAAGGTAATGTGCATGTGCTGCTTGTGTTGGGATGGTTCCTGTGTGTTGAAGATAGACCTCAATGCACAGGATGATGTAACTTGAGCCCCATTAAAGAAACCACACACCTGAGCACACAAATGCAGTACAGGGCACTCAGATCTGATTCCATCAACCCATTTGCCTTTGTCCTAGCTCAGTCAGAAAGTAATGTACCTTTGTTTTATCCATTCCCTCATCTTTCCCAAAACTCCCCCTTCCCTCATTCTTGATTTCCCTCTCTTCTATTAAAAATAGGAAATTAAGGGCTATTTTATTTGTATCTTCATTTCTTACCACTGCTAATTTTAAAAACTGCAAAAATAATCCAATAAAAACACAATAGTAAGAGAATTATAGGTACTACATAACATTTTTGAAAGTAATTTAGAAAATCTTTGCTCTATAATTTTATATATGTATTTTTTAGTAACCATTTTTTATTGAAACATAGTTAATTTACAGCATTGTGTATCAGGTATACAGCAAAGTGATTCAGTTTATCTATCTATCATCTATCTACCTATCTATATGATTTTTCAGACTCTTTTCCATTATAGGTTATTACAAGACATTGACTCTAGTTCCCTGTGCTATACAGCAGGTTCTTGTTGTTTATCTATTTTATTTATAGTAGTGTTTATATGTTAATCCCAAACTCCTAATTTATCCCTCCCCCCAACCCCAATCATCCCCTTTGGTAACCGTAGATTTGTTTTCTATGTCTGTGAGTCTTTTTCTGTTTTGTAAATAAGTTCATTTGTATCATTTTTTAAGATTTTACATATAAGTGGTTTCATACGATATTTGTCTTTCTCTATTTGACTTCACTTAATATGATAATCTCTAGGTCCATTCCTGTTGCTGCAAATGGCATTATTTCATTTTTTTGTATGGCTGAGTAATATTCCATTGTATATATGTACCACATCTTCTTTATCCATTCATCTGTCTATGGACATTTAGGTTGCTTCCATGTCTTGGCTGTTGTAAATAGTGCTACTATGAACATTGGGGTGTGTGTATCTTTTCGAATTAGAGCTTTCATCTTTTCTGGATATATGCCCAGGAGTGGGATTGCAGGATCATATGGTAACTCTATTTTTAGTTTTTTAAGGAACGTCCATCCTCTTTTCCATAGTGGCTGCACCAATTTACATTCCCACCAACAGTGTAGGAGGGTTCCTTTTTCTCCACCCCCTCTCCAGCATTTATTATTTGTAGACTTTTTGATAATGGCCACTTTGACCAGTGTGAAGTGATCCCTCCTTGTAGTTTTGATTTGCATTTCTCTAATAATTAGCAGTGTTGAGCATAAAAATTTTAAATTACCAAGAATAATTTAAAACTGTCTGTACCTAAAAACATAGCCTAGAATTATATAAAATGAAAATTTTCATAACCCCCAAGGAAAGAGAGAAATCTCAAAAAACATAGCACAGAATCTTTACTATACCTCATTCAGTATTTGACAGAAATATAAGACTGGAAAACAAGCAAGAACATCCTTATGAAATGATCTTGTCACTTTCTATTAAAGTTTTTTTACCTTAAAGTCTATTTTCTCCAATAATAATATAGCTACATCAGCTTTCTTTTGTTTAATATCTGCATGCTCTTTATTCATATGTTTACTTTCAGTTGTTCTGTATTCTCATATTTTATGTTTGTGCTTTGTAAACAACTTATAGTTGGACTTTTAAATCCAGTCTTACAATATTTTTGTTCTAATTAATGTATTTATTCCATATATTTAATATCACTAGTCATATTGATTGTATGTTCCCCAATTTAATTTTTGCTATTTGTCCCATCTGTTCTATTTAAATTTTTTCCCTTTTATGTTGTCTTTGAGATTGCTTAATTTTTTGCTTGTTTATTTTTAAAAAATCTCTAGCATACTCTTTCAATTCATTTAGTTGTTGTCACAGTGTGATATTGTAATATATTAAGAAATGTATATTTGGTCTTTAGTCTTTGGCCACTGGTTCCTGAC
Organism: Phocoena sinus; assembly: GCF_008692025.1. Lineage (NCBI taxonomy): Eukaryota > Metazoa > Chordata > Mammalia > Artiodactyla > Phocoenidae > Phocoena > Phocoena sinus. Next base: position 18,699,404 of record NC_045783.1, read on the forward strand.
ACAGGAGTTCCTAAAACCTTTGGAATTTTCTGAGTGATAGGAGTTTCTTTTGTTCTTTATAGTAAGTGCCTTTCAACCATATCTGAGTTTTTGCTCATAGGATGACTCTCAGTGAGTCCCTATAGAGCTTCAGGAGGGCAACTGGTTGTCAGAGGGACCAACCAGGCCTGATCTCTAAGTAGGGGGAGAGGGGCTGGAGATTTAGTTAATCACCGACAGCCAATAATTTAATCAATCATGCCTACATAATGAAATCTCCATAAAAACCCTAAACAATGGGATTTGAAGAGCTTCTAGGTTGGTGAACTCATTGAGGGGCACGCCTGGAGGATGCAAGGAAATTCCATTCCCATACTTTGCCTTATGCATCTCTCTTCCATTTGGCTGTTCCTGAGTTGAAGCCTTTATAATAAAGCAGTGATAGTAAGTAAAGAGATGTTCTGAGTTCTGTGATCTGTTATAGCAGATTATTGAACCTGAGGAGGGTACTGTGGGAACCCCTGATTTGTAGCTAATCAACCAGAAGTACCAGAGGCCCAGGACTTGCAATTGGTATCTGAAGTAAGGCATAATTTTGTGGGTCTGAGCCCCTAAGCTGTGTGGTCTGCCTTAACTCCAATAGTTAGTGTCAGAATTGGATTGAATTGTAGGACACCCACTTTGGTGTTCAGAGAGTTGGAGAATTGGTTGTTGGTGTGGAAAAAACCCCCACACATTTGTTGACAGAATTATTGTGAGTAAAAACAGTTCATACATAGAAATGAAAACATCTGTGCAAAACTAATCAAAGTCTAAGGTTAACAAAACTCTAACACTTTCCCCCACCAACCATAAGGATTCTAAAACATTTCATCATTATTGGCTTCCTCTTGTTTACTGTTATTTTTGTCATGTATCCTAATATCTTCTTAATAAACCCTGGGGATGCACAGTTATAGCTATGACACTTTCAGGGTATGTTGAGTTGCTGGTTTCCTTCCCTTTCAGCCTGGCACTATGGGTATCTCAACCTAATTTGGGAAGTCACTTCTTAGGCTGCATGACTTGATGAGGTCTTGGCCTCAGACATCTGTTTCCTTCTATAAGACTCCAAAACTGAAGCCAGCTTCCCTGGGGTGGGTAAATCTTCTTGCCCTAAATCAGCTTCAGTGCTACTGTGCCCTACTGGCTTCTATGGGAACTCCTTTCCCTTTTGTTTTGACATGTCTTTACTATCTTTGCACATTTTTGATGTTCCTAAAAAGTATACATTTATAATTCAGCAGTGTTATTTGTTTTCAGCAAGTAGGGGAGGGGCTTAATTTATGGATACTGTCTCCTTCACTGGAATTCAGCTACAATGAGGAAAGTTCATAATATTTTCTAGGAAGGCCCCAGTTAATCTCTTAAAATAATAATTTAATTATTATTTACTTCATACCTTTAATCCATAACTTTCTCACGTATGCCTGTCTGTTCCTATCACATGGGGAAGCCCGGTCAGGCCTGTCGTTGGAGGTCTTCCTCAGCCATGCATGTCCACAGCAATCCTCTCAGCCCCTCTCACCCCTGTGGGTGCTGCTACAGTAGCTCCACAGTGAGGTTAGTAGCATAAGAACAGGGTTCTTTCACACTTCATTGTACACCTATAGCAACTAGAAAAATGCACAGAATAAAAACATCTAATATTCCTCTACAGTAACAGTTTTTTATACTATACTGTGGTTATGATGAAAATAAAATAATCTTTTTGTTTACTATTTACTTCATGTTATAATTTATAGTAATCTTTACTAAACATGAGAATGTTTTATTTTTGTGGGAAAAGTGAAAAGAATGAACAATTGAAAGTCAGCAAAAAAGCACATTATTATGGATACAACTCCAGTGTTCATTAGGTTATTTAAGTAGGAAGACTCTTGTTAGTTTTGCTATGAATGTACATGGTACTCAAGTATACTGCATTTAAAAGGCTTCACAGTTTGGACATGAAACTGTCAAGTTCGAGTTTGTTCACATCATTTCTGAAGAAGAAAGAACACTTTTAATCCTATTGTTCTGGCATTTCTTCTTGTCATGATAATTTCATGGAGTCCCTTTATACCCTGTGTGTGATTTCTTGCTAACTGAAATAATAGATTATAGTTTGAAAAAAGAACAATTTAAAAAAAAATCAGGTTTCAATTCATTTTAAAAGAAAATTGCTTTTATTCCCTCCTTACAAAGGATCTTATGATGTTTGAGGTTAAACAAAATGGCCTAATAGAAAATATATCAAAAGCACAAGATTTGTAATCGAAGATGTCATACTGAATTTTCAGAATATGACATAAACATTGATTCAAATATCCTCCAAAAATATCCTTTTATATTCACAAAGAAGCAATAGTGGATTTTTTTATTGGTAAGATAATTTACAAAAGGAATTTATATACCTGGCTAAATTACTTAGTAAAATGTAATGTTAATATAATTCAAGATCCTTTTACTTAAGAAATGAATCCTCTGTTTGTATAGCCAAAGTAAAGTCGTAAGTTTTGAATTGCAAATTGTAAAGCTGTATAAGGTTTCATTTAAATGGAATATAAGAGATCAACTAGTCAAAACTCTTGAATTTAAATAAGAGCAAATTGCCCCCAACCATTGATAAGCAGAATAATAAAATTAATGGTTTAAATAAAACTTCTAAAAATTAACCATCATTCTTTTATTTGCTTTATTAATGGAAGTATTGCAATGTTATTTACACTTTAAAAAGTTATTGATTTAGAGTGTCTCACCTTTTAGAAATGAAAAGGCACATATCCAACATTGGTAGCAGATACTTCCTTCTGTCACAGAAACGATACATTGTGTTGTTCCTTTATATTTAGCATTTTGTATATCAAGCATTTGGAAGAGAATAAACAATTTTAAGATGAACATTTGTGTATTCAAGTTAAAATGTCTCCCCATTTATTTCACTGTATAAATACATTTGGAAGAAAACATCACATTGCTGCTCCCCAGGGCCTGTGTGTATGATTTTTTCAGTTTGTGGACTATACAATCCTAGCAAGCAGTATTCACACTGAAGGCTGGGTGAAATGGTGGCCCCTGGACCATGCAGAGCACAACTCTTACTCCCTCTTCCCAGAATTATTTTCTGAACATATCTGGATGTATAGTTTCTAGTCATGCTTGGCACATGTGTACCCAATTTATTGAACAGGAATTCATTAGGGGTCTAAAGCAGAATTGCCTTATTTTTCTCCAAGTATAGGCTTCAGCCATGCTGCAATAAAGTTCTTCTCTCCTACTCTTAACGCCCCCAAATTTAATTTATTTAATATTTATGGATTTATTCATATTTTTCATTTTTTTCTTAAGACAGTTTTTTAAAACTGCATCTTTCTAGAAAAAAGTGGATTTAAACCTTTTTCTAATTTAATGGTTTAATATAAATCATATTTAACAGTGGTTTTATATAATTCACATCTTCAATTATTCCCTATTAAGTAAGGCAGTATATGTGCAGTGCTTGGAAAATGTGCTTGGCATGTAGTAAGGGCCATATAAGTCTTAGTTATTTGTATTACTATGTAACTTAAAAAATCTATCTAAGGCATCAACAATTGATAATTGGTCCATTTTATTCCAGATATTTAAATGGTGTTTTCTCTATTTTATTGAAGAATATTTTAAAGTGTTTCTCTGTTTTATCTTATTTTCTTTTATTACTTGAATTCTTAAGACTATAATATCCACACCTGAAAAACTCTCTGAAACTATTAAGTAACTCTAACCCACTTCCCAAGACCTTAGGGGGCTTAAAATCGATTCACTTTTCCTTCATTCTTACTATTTTTTTTTTGTCCATTATATAGCTCTAACTTCTTTTAACAACTCTATAGTCAATATTTTTTAATTGTTTTTATAAAATCAGGGCTTGTTTGTATATAACCATAGTTTACAACATATTTGTTCATCTTTCTTTCCTGTTTCATCTCGATCATTCCTTTAGGTTTCACTTACCTTATTTCTGAAGAAAGTCCTTTCATGGAAAAATTATTAGTGGTATTATCTTTCAGAATTTTTATCAAAACATCTATGTATTTTCTCACTCTTAAATACTTCCTTAGCTGGCTCTAGACTCTCAAATGATGAGTTGTTTCCTCTCAATGTCAAAGACATTTTTCTCATGCCTTTTGGTTTCTCTTTTTGCTGCAGAGACATTTACTGTCCACATCAGTTTCTATATTGGTAATGTTTCTGTTTGTTGTGAATAGATCCTCTTGGTTTTGAAGTTCTGCTATTTTACTACAATGCATTAAGATGAAGTTTATTTCTAATTATCATGTTCAGGAGATATTGTGCTTTTTGAATATGAAGATTCATGTCTTTTATCAAATCTGGAAAATTCTTTGTCATTAACTCTTCAAACATTGCCTCTCTGCTCTTTTCTTTTTTTCCTTTTGGAACTCCAAGTAGGTAGAGTTAGAGGTTTTCATGCTTTCTCTCCCACCCTTCTAACTGACTTTGACACATTTCTTATTTCTTCATCTCTCTTTGCCTCCTTTGTAATGTCCTCAGGTTGACATTTAAATACATAAATTCCTTCTTTACCTGTCTATAATACACTTTAATGATAATTTATTGGCTATCTTATTTTAAAAATTGCATGTTTCTTTCAAAAGTTACCTGGTTTTCTAATGTGATTTCTCTTTCTTTTTATGTCTTTACTTATTTTACCTTTTCATATTAAAATGCCTATTAGAATTCCATTAACTGAAGTTTTCAGATGTTCAATCTTGTTTTTCTTCTACAGATTACCTTACTTGGTGCATTTCCTGTGTATATATTATTTTGGAGTTTTAGTTCTTTTTCCACAGTCTTGTAAATAAGAGCGTGTAATAGAAATGCAGGAGGATCTGTTTGAGAATATTTCCCACTGTAGCAGACAATCTTTTACTTCTGTTGAAAGGAACCAGTTTTTGTGTTAATTTCTCACTCGGAGTTCTCAGAAAGTGCAAGTAGTATTTTCAGGGGATTCATTTTTTTCTACTCAGGATCCTTGTCAAGGTAAACAAATTTCCTTCTACTCACCCTGGAGTGGTGGAATTTTTTTCTGAGACTGTCCTCTGAATGGTGAGGTAGCCTTTCCAAGGGTCCTGGCTTTAAACCATAATCTTAGTTATGACTCTAAATTCCCAGGGACCCCAGCCTATGCGCTTCTCTCTCTGTTTTTCAACTTACTCTTGATTTGGGGGCCTAGATGGCCTCCTTTATTTTCTAGAGAATTTAGTTGTGCGTTTAAGAGTGCCTTATATATAATATATAATATATTATATGATATACATCTATATATTGATATATAGATATATCTTACTAATAAAGTATGAAGGTAAATCTGTTTTCTTGAGGGAATGCTCATGATGAAATGATAAGTGCAGAAACAAGTTCTAAGTATGTATGGTCTCTATTTTGTAATGTTTTGTTTCACTGAACCAAAAAGTGCATGTCCATGGGTCAGGGGATTTGAATGTTTAATAACATTATTTTGATAATTTGCTCCATTTTGTAGAATTCTTAAAATGAGCATGATTATTTTTAATAATAATGAAAACCATTAACTATTGCAAAAATTGTCTCTATTTGAGTGTTTTTCAAGTCTTTGACAATTCAGAAAACATCTTTTAGTTTCTTTATTTTCTAGAAATAATTTTATGGCTGTCATAGACTTGTTTATCAACTGTCCTAAGTATAATGATATGGTAAGTTGATATTCTCACTGGAAGTCATTTATATTTAATTTACAATAACTTTGGATTTATGTGCTACATCTCAGGAAAGAATTGAAAAGTACATGAAACAGAAATTCATTACTTTCTTTGAGTTCTCTATTTTAGCTTTCTATCTTTTATTCCATGACTTTATTTTCCCCTTTGAATTTTGCATATAATGTGAATGTCATAGAAATATTTCAGCATTTAACTGATATATTCATATCAAAATGCATCTTATTTAATTGAAGAAAATTATAAACAACTGTAAAGGACAATAATTATTTTATTTTAAACCAGCTGATGAGATGCAGGATAATAATAATGTAATAATTTTAGGTTTTTAGATATTAAAATTTTAAATACATGAAAAATTAACTTATAACATATATTAGTTTGAATTTTATAATTTAACATGAAATTTCATACTCTTTAAACCACACAATATCCAAATAATTTTCACATAATCATTGTGTCTGTAAGATTACTCTTGATAATTATACTACTTTGATTACAAAAGGAACTAATGAGGATTTTATAATGAGAAAATAAAATGATCTATCTCTGTCCCCTTTCCTAAATTCCCAGTTCTCAAAAAAAACCCACATGAGTTTCAATCCTCTTGTGAATCTAAACCAAAACATAATAACCCTCATCCTCAAAACTGAATTTAAATAAAAATTAACTAAAGAAACAAATTACGCATCTTCTTTCCTAGACTGCAAATGTGAAGCTTCCTGGGGATGCAATTGCTAGCTAAAATAAATACAGTAAGTCCCCTACATATGAACCTTCAAGTTGCGAACTTTAAAGATGAGAACGTGCGTTTGCATGTCCAATCACGTAAGTTAGTTCATGTGTCTGGCATACATTGTCACGTGCATGCATCCTCTACAAGTGGTTGTGCTTTTGTGTACTTTACTGTACAGTACTGAATAGAGTACAGTAGTACAGTATTTTAATTTCAAGCCCAGGATGTCCGGAAGCAAGCGTAAACACAGCCGTGATGTAGCTGGTACTGCTAAGAAGTGCCAGCTGTTGTACTATACTACTCTACTTTTCACGGTACTGTAAGATTAAAAATGTTTTCTTTATTTTTTGTGTTTGTTTTTTATATATTATTTGTGTTCGAAGTATTATAAACCTATTACAGTACAGTACTATATAGCCGATTGTGTTAGTTGGGTACATAGGCTAACTTCGTTGGACTTACGAACAAATTGGACTTAACGAATGCACTCTCAGAACGGAATTCATTCGTATGTAGGGGACTTACTGTATTTTACTGTTAGAAAAAATTCTCAGGTTTGCCACTTCTTAGTTCTGAGAAAAATAATAGAACCTTCTTCTTAAAGTTATTTTGAAGATTACATGACTTCACTTTATGTACATCTTTTATCACTAAGCCAGGCACATAGTAATATATCAGTGAGTATTATTGATGCTGTTATTGTTTATTCTGTCACTTTTGTTGTTTATAGAGTGATATAGAGGAACTTTAAAGCAAGTATTGTTGGGTCATCATTTCTTTTTCTTGAAAAAATGCTGTACACTTTGGAAGAGTATGTGACATAACTTTCACTCTATTCATTCAAGTATTTAAGGGATTCCAAGAATATCTCTACACAAGTACCTTTATCTTTGTCTCACTATAAATGGCAGTGCAGGCTGTACTAAGCAGGCACTTGGGGAAAAGGGAAATAGTTACTGTGTGCTGCACTTTTCCATCTCATAGGGCGCAGAGAACTCAGAGTAAATCTGGCAGGTCAAAACAGCAGATAATCAAATCTGTTAACCGTCAGGGAAACATATGTTATGTAGTAATTTTACTAACTCTAATTTTAGCCAAAGCATGACCTCAGGACGATTAAGCTCTAAGACTTTTTTCAGAAGCATAGACATTCTTTAATTTATCAAGTTACGAATAAATTTACTTCCTGTTATTTAAAAAGAACATTTAACTGGTCTTGAGTACATAACAGTTACTTTCTAAGATGAAATAAAGTCTGTCATATCCAGGGATAAATCAAATTATGTGTAATTGATATAACACTGCCTAAATGTATTCCCACTGGGAAATATTTCTCACTATGTATTTGAGATTGAAAATACGTAGCACATGGCAAATGTGGTAGTGTGAAGGTAGTATTTTTGAAATAATAAATATAAAATAGCATTGTATAATGTGACACATGGGTTTTTCTATTTTTTAAAGTAAATCTCAAAAGCTATGCATTTAACATAGTTTCTATGTTTGGAAATGTTTATATTGAAGGAATTAAGTAACAGGTATACATTTTTAGGAGATATGGCTGCTGTCAAGATTATTTGTGGACCAAGGGACAGTCAGATGCCATCAATAATTCATATATATATATATATATATATATATATATATATGTTGTTTCTCAGCATGGTAGGAATTTTAAAAGCTTCCAAAAATGTGGAAAATGAAAAAAATATATCATCATAGCTAAAGTGAATACAAGCTTGGAATTTATTTGTTCTGCTTGTTAAGAGCCTGAGCTTAGAGGAAATTTCTGCCCATGAAAAGAGTTCATTTAGAGATTAGGGAGAGCGCAGTGGTGGCCTGGTTTTCCAGGAGTCGGCTCGAGGGTCATGGGTATGAATGTCCTTAACTTGTACTGTGGAGGTAGAGAAATCCAGTCTCCTCCTCCTTCCATTCGGTACCTATATCATGAGACTATAAAAATTTGCTTTTTACAAGATAAGAAATAGGAAAGTATATTTGCCTCTACCACCTCTTCCTGGCTGTAAAAATAATGATGTTTTTGAGGACCAACTACTTTGCTAGCATTTTTCCTATCTTATGTTCAACTCTCATAGCTTTTCCCAGGAGAAAAATTTCAACTTTTCCCAGGAAAAAAAAATTCTATTCGTCAATTTTATAAATTAGGAAACTGAAACACCCAGAGGATAAATAAGTGATGCAGGATCTGAGAGCCAGGATTTGCACCTGGTCCAGGATGGCTTCTCCAGGACCAACAAATGCACCCAGACCCTTTCAGGAAAGATGAAAGGGACAGAGAAGTTATGTTCACGCTATTTAAAAACCCACCCCGGAAGCTGCAGGGCTCACTTTAGATTCTATCCCACAAGCCAGAGGTTGGTGACGTGGTCACACTGAATCATAATGGAGACTGGAAAATACAGTCTTTATTCAGGAAGGCTGTGTTCACCTAAATGTTTTATCTATAAAAGGAGGGAAAGCAGATTGTGGTGGACAACTCTATAACAAATGATGTTTCCATCAAATTGTTCCATTTGAAAATTATTCTTATTCTTTTGTAACTTCATCAGTGGAATCTGCCACTGAGAAAACTTTCAAATTGAAGACTCAATAGGTTACATTTCCAATTGCTAGGTTTTCCTTAAAATTTAACTCCAGGAATGATCTTCTGATTTGGATTAGTGAGGAGTCACCCAAACATAAGAAGAAGAAGCGTATAATATTCACCCATTGAATTATTGCAAAATGAACCTTATATTAACAAGCAAACAAAACATTGAATTTATTTTGTATCTTGTACTGGGAAATTGAAAAATTTCATGACCAATTAAAAATTTCAGCATTTGAGGCAGTAGTGTTCAGGGGGTTTTTGAAAGGTAAAAATAGAATTTTAATTCTCACTTTTCCACAACTTAGGACTTAGATTTCTTATTTGTAAAATATACCTAATAATAAATGCTTCATAGAGTGTTAAACTCAGTAAAGGGTATGTACTCGTGTGTGTACATCTACATGCATATGATTTCCTTTTTACAAAAACCATTTAGTAGTCATAGTTTGTACACGACTTAGGAACTTGATATTTTTTACTAAATTATGTATTGTGAACACTTTTTCATATATAAAAACATGCATCTACACTTGTACTCTTAATTGCTTTGTGGTATCACATTCTGTTGATCTCTTAGTACAAAATTGATAAAGTACACAGGGATTAGAAAGGGAGAAAACATTTTGCATTATTCACAGGTGACACACCTTTTACATTAAATTGATGAACATCTGAAATAAACTATTTGAATTAATAAGAAACTTTGGTAGGTGGCCTGGGTTTTTACATTGTTCTGGTAAACATTTAATAAACATACATGTGTGCTTGGGATACATCAGTGAGTATAATTAATATCCTTGCCCTGTTGGAGTTTACATTCCAGCAGAGAGTGTAGGCAATGAGAAATAGTAAATATAATAAATACATTACATAATGTGTTAGAAGGTGATAACTGCTATGGAGAAAAATAAGGCAAAGTCAGAAGATTTAAATATGCTTGGAAAAGGTAGAGTTTTCAATTTTAAATTCAGTGTTCTAAGTAAGCATCTATGAGAAAGGGACATTTGGGCAAAGGCATGTAGAAAAGATATGAGACAGCCAAGCAGATTTCTAGAAAAAGGGCACTACAAGGAGAGGAAACAGTCAGTGCAAAGGTCCTGAGGTGATTGAGAGTCTATCTTAATTGAGGAGCAGCAAGGATGCCTGTGTGGCTGGAAGACATGAAAGGAGGGAGAAAGAGGCAAGCATGCTTGAAGACTAATGGGAAGCTGAGTTCTCTAAGGGGCATTGTTGGGACTTTTGGTGTTTACTATGAAGAGAATGGGGAACCACTGAGGGTTTCTGAGCAGAGGAGGGCCATGATATGATTTATGTTTCCAAAGGATGCTCTGGCTGCAGAATTGTGAGTAGACCACAGAGGGTAATCATGTATGCTGAGACCATGGCAGTAACCCAGGGGAAGTGTGATGATGGCTCTGATGACAGTGGTAATGGGAGGTAGGGAAACGTTGTCTGATAGATTTTGTGGATAGATACAGTTGGATTACCTGAAGGACGACATGGGGTATGGGAAAGAAAGAGAGGAGGTGGAGATGTGTCTATGGTTTCTGGACTAAGCAACAGGCGGAATAGAGTATCATCAACTAAAGGGAAGAGACTGTGGGAAGAGGGCCATGAGAGAAGATCAGGGTTGCATATGGACACAATAAATTAATACATAGGACTGATTCAGTAGGGAAGGAAAAATTGTTACTATAGGTGAGTGAGTGGAGAAATTCTGGAGCATTAAGTAAGAAATAAAAATGGGATCTAGTGCCCTTTGAAGGGGCTGGCTTAGCAGAAGACAAATAGTTAATTTCTAGAAATAGGAAGGCAGAGAATATACATACAGATGCTGCTAAGTGGGCATATGTGGTGTCAGCATTCTGTGGAATTTTACTTATGGTGGTTTAATTTTTTTCCAGTGAAGCAAAAAGCAAGGCTTACAGCTTAGAAGAAAGATGGGGAAAGAGATGATCAAAGTTTGAAGAACGAATAGAGAAGTGAAACAGTCATCTAGAAGAAAGAGTGATTGGACTCTTCCCAGTATGCTTGCATCAAAGCAATCCTTGTGGGCTCAGTTGAAATTAATGGTCATAAATTCAAAGTAAAACTAGAGACATCATTTTTTTGTTTTTTTGTTTTTCCAACCACATTAGTTGAAAAGATACAAGCCCAGAGAGGCAAAGAATTAGATTTTACCAAGGCTATGTTTTTCTCCAAGTGAATGTGACAGCAAGAGAGAGGCAAGAGAATTGAGATCACATACAAGGGAGTGATTTAAGAGTTTGCCCCCATGGAATTTTGTACTGACCAAAGAGGACAGAGGGGCAACATCTGGGCGAAATAAAATGTCAAGATGGGAGGATGCATGGGTGGGTAATCCTAGTGAAGAATTAGAGAATGTAAGAGTTGCATATGGGAGAAAGCAAACTGAAAAGGTATGAGGCAGAGAGGTGCCTTCAATTAACAGAGAAGTCACAGATATTGGTAATAACTAGATCTAGAGTTAAGATTATGGAGATAAGTTGTTGGGTTAAGACAAAGACAAAAATCTTTGGGATAGAGAAGTTCAAAGAACTAAGCACACAAGTTTATTGAAGGATTGTTTGGATGTGTGTTAAAATAATAGAGTTCAGACGGAAATCAAGGAATTAGGAGCCAAGCCATAGAAAAATGAATGACTGACCCAAGAATGGGTGGATAACACCAAAAATGGAAGTAGGGAGTAACAGAGTCTATTGACATTAGAGTTCTTAATGGAGGTTTCACGTAGGCAGGAGGGAGAATGATCTGGGACTGGTAAAGAGGAGTGTCAGGGGGCCACTCATCTATGCATCTCTGAGTGCGAGGGGCAGGGGTACCACTCACCTAAACACTCACAGGTACAGGGAACTTCCCTGGTGGTCCAGTGGTTAAGGCAAAGTCTAAGATCCCACATGCCTCGAGGCCAAAAAAAAAAAAAAAGAACATAAAACAGAAGCAATATTGTAACAAATTCAATAAAGACTTTAAAAATGGTCCACATCAAAAAAAAAAAAAAATAGGAAAGAAACTTTGGAAAAAACCACTCAGTGGTACGTACAAGGGCTGTGGGAGAGGAACTTCATGGGCTGCAGGGGAAGCAGTGTCCTTCAAGGAGCCAGATTTCTGTTAGATCAAGAAATTCAACACATGTTTGGGGAAGAGATTCAGGGTATAGGAGATTTTGCTGAGTACCAGAGTACACAGTGGAAGATTCCAGCATTTAGAGGGGAACTGTTAATGGACCGTTAATACTAGAGTACACAGTGGAAGTTTCCAGCATTTAGAGGGGAGTTGATAATGGAGCAGAATAATGGATTTGGGGAGTCTTATGAGGTTTAGAGGTTGTTAGATTAGGTGAGATTTGGAAGTCTGGGGCTCCTCATGATTATTGCTGTATTAGTTCCCCAGGGCTGCCTTAAAGCACCAAAAATTGGTGGCTTGAAACAACAGAAATTCATTGACTAGACAGTTCTGGAGGCTAGAAATCTGGAATCAGAGTGTCATCAAGGCCAGGCTCTTTCTGATGGCCCTGGGGCAGAATCCTTCCTCACCTCTTCTAGCTTTTGGTGTATGCTGGTAATCCTTAGCGTTCCTTTGCTTCTAGATACATCATTCAGATCCCATGGTCATCTTCTCCCCGTGTCTTTACATTATCTTTCCTCTGTGTGTCTCTCTGTCCCAATTTCCCCTTTTCATAAGGACAACCATCCTCTTGGATTAGGGCCTACCCTAATGACCTCATTTTAAATTGAATACAATGTAGAGACGCTATTGCCAAGTGAAGTCACATTCTGAGGCATTGGGGGTTTTCAACATATCGTTTTGGGAGGACACATATCAATACATACAATGACATAAAGAGGAAGGAAGAGCATAAAATTAGTTGTGGTGGATTTAAAGTAAATAGAACTGGCCAGGCTGTGAGATAAGAGACAGGGAGGACAGGGTGGGGTGGGTGACTAGAGCTCTTTTTTTACCCATTTGATAGAACAAAGAAGATTTCGAAAGACAAGTACTTATTCCTGTAGCCTGTAGGAGTCCCCTTTGCCTGTAACTGGAAAAGCCCTGAGTTACTCCTAGCAGACTATTTCTTGGCAATTTCCAACAAATTTTAAGAAATGTTCTTAAATAGAACATTCTACTTTGAGTTATTTATGTGCTAAACAATCACAGATTGACTTTGATCAGCTCTTCAAATTCACTTTCATTAAGCTCTAAAATTGAGTGTGGCATATCAAATGCCAGCAGATTAAAAAGAATCTTTTTTCATTAGTTTAATTAGTTCCTCTATTTATCTAACCTGAAGTAATGACTTCTTTAATTTCATGTGCATTGCTGTTGCTCATTAGAGCAGTGAATTTCTGCAACAGGGAAAGTGAAGGATTCTAGGCAGATACAACTGATTGAACTGAAATCCAGGTAAGCCTGATATATTTCAGAAATGGAAAAGCCACCCACCGGTTCTCTGGGATGCAAAATGCTGTGATAAAGGTACATCCTAAATCAGTCATTTCTAATGCCTTTCATGTAGGGGTTATTTTGTATTACATTATACATGTACTTATGCATGTTCAGGGCTGAGGGTTGGCATTAAATAAAGAAGTGGGTTGAAGGTTCTCAAACTCAGTCTTGTGCACATTTATGGAGGGAATAATTTTCGTTGTCAAGAATGAGAGAGGTTCACATGCTGATAAGGCAATTTCTTCTTAATAATTTTTATATTCTTATTTCAAAATAAATATCTTTAAACTGATAAAGAGGTTAAGTACATGAATTAAAGTATTAAGTAAACATCATGTTAGACATATAACTTTAAAACACTTGTCCATGTTACCACTTTCTTTTACAGTTATACTCTAATTAAAAGAAAACAAAACCGAATTCAGGGTCAAAGGTGGAAATTCCTTTTAAACTCTTTCCCCTCTGGTCACATTTACTCGCTAAAACAAAGAGAGCTTTTGCAAGTAATTTGGCATTTATCCCCACAAATCCTTTATTAGTGGACTTAGATATAAAATGTGTATACCGCAAAACATCCTCACATAAAATGAAATTCAAATTCAAATAAAATCTGTATTTTATTGTGCTGATTGCTTTCTTCTCTTGACAATGTCTTGGAGAACTTGTCACATCAGTACTTACAGTTCTACCTTATTTTTTTAAAATTGTTTAAGAGCATTTGTTTCTGTGGAGGTTTATTTAACCAGATCCTAATGATAGGTTTTTCACTAGTTTTCATTAGGGCATGTAATATTATAATGACCTACCTAGTACATTCCTCTTTTAAGTTTACATTTGTTTCCCAAAGTCTGAGGAAGAAAAATGAATTGTTGGTTCCCATGAAATAAATATTTACATCGTAATGGATATTGTCAAATTCTCTTCCTGAAGACTTTGTAAATTTAGATCCTCACCAACAGCAAATAAGTGTAGCAATTTTCCATATGTTTGAGAATTTCATTTCATGAAAAATTATTTTACCAAGGACATGAAATAAAATTTGTGGTTTTCTTTTTTGATTTATTTTGATTTAAAATTTTTTTATTTTATGTTGGAGTATAGTTGATTGACAATGTTGTGTAGTTTCAGGTGTACAGCAAAGTGATTATTCAGTTATACAGGTATCTATTCTTTTGCAGATTCTTTTCCTATTTAGGTTATTACAGAATACTGAGCAGAGTTCCCTGTGCTATACAGTAGGTCCTTGTTGGTTATCTATTTTAAATTTCCTTGATGATTAGTGAAGTTGCACAGCTTTTAATATATTTATTAATAGCTTTTAATTATTTTTCTTGAATCATCTATTCATATTCTTAGACCATTTTTCATAGGGTATGTTTTTTCCTTATAAATATGCAGTATATCTTTGTAGATTCTAGAGACTTACTTTTCTATATATATTAAAATTACATTTTCCTAATCATAGATTAGTCTTTTAAATTTGCTTAAGCCCCATTTTGACATAGAAAAAATTTGTATTTGTACATGTTTAAACGTATAAAACTTTACCTTTATAAGTTTTTCTTTTTTTGTGTGTGTTGTTTATGGAAGTCTTCCTTGATGTAATAATACAATGAACACATTTTTACTTTTCCCCTTATTTATATCTTTGATCTGTCAGGAATTTATTTTTAGTTTCAGTATGGGATATTTTTCTAATAGATATATAATTACATTAGATATTCAATTGCCCCATCACAAGTTATTGAATACTCCATATTTTCACCAATAACTTGAAGTACTTTGTGATAATCATTGATACATATTTACATTTACAATGTTACTGAGCATTCAGTTTTATAGTTCTATTTTCTTTTATTCTTCACTAAAACATTTTTAGTGACTCTAGTTTTATATTCTGCTTTGTCACCTGTTAGACAATTTCTTCTTACCTCTTCTTTCTTTCTCTCTCCAATAACATAAAATCAGTTGTCAAATTCCATAAAAATATTTGTTCAGATTGCACAAAACTTATATATTTATGAAGGGAAATATACCATCTTTTAAAATAACATCTCTTCATCATCTTGATAGGTATCTACGTTAATTGTGGTTAAATATTGTATTTTTCATTTATATATTTAATAGATTAGTAGCCACAAAATATCTCATAAGTATTTGATTAATTTGTATGTTGTAAAAAATGCATTGCTCTGTGAATGGGATGTTTTCTGTTTCATTATATTTTTAATTGGTTATGAATAGTTTCTAGCAATGCATTAATTTTGTTGTTGGTAGAGATGTATTGAGTAATCTGGCTGAACTCTCTACTTAGTGCTATTTAGTTTGCAGTTATCTGTCTTGATTTTTAAGTAGAATATCATAATCTCTGCAAATAAAAACAGCTGTGTCTTTTCCTTACAATATTTCTTCCTCATTTCTTTTGTATCAGCTGAATTGCTGACTTGATGAAAACACTTCTAGCTGTTCAACATGAAGTAAAAATTTTTGTGTGTTTCTCATAGATACCCTATATCAAGTTTTGGAAACCCAACAAAATGAAATTTAAAAAATCTGGAATGGACATTAAATGTTACATCTAGACCTTCTGATTTTATTAATTTTCAAGCTATACATAGTATTTATTTATGCTATCTAGCTGTCAAAAAGCCATCTAATTTTTGGCATTTTTAAAATCAATTATGACCTTTGTTAATTTGCATTTATTTTAAAGTTAATTACCTGCAATTTTTCCTTATTATTTCTACTTTTTTAGATTTTTTAAAATTTCTCTAGTTGAAACAGAAGTGTATTGATTTCCTAGGACTGCCATAACAAAATATAACAAACTGAGTGGCTTAAAAAACAGAAATTTATTGTCACAAGGTTCTAGAGACTAGGATGTCTGAACTCAAGTTGTTAGCAGAGTCACGCTCCCCCTAAAACTTATAGGGGAATCCTTCCTCATCTCTTCCCAACTTCTGGTGGTTTACTGGTAATCTTTGACATTCGTTGGTTTGGAAGCACATAACTCCAGTCTTTGCTTTTGTTATCACATGGTGTTCTCCATGTATGTCAGTGTTTCTTCACATGGTCATCTTCTTATAAGACACCAGTCATATTGGGTTAAAGGGTTATAGTCTAGTATGACCTCATCTTAACTAATTACAGTTGCAATGGCCCTATTTCTAAGTAAGGTCACATTCTTATGTGCTGGGGATCAGGACTTCACATCTTTTTGCAGGGATTCAACCTTTAATTAACAAGGGCTTAGTTTCTTTATTACTAATACCTTTGTTTCTATTAATCAATTCTGTAAATTCTTATCTCAGTATTGTTATGACCACATATCATAAGATTTGATACATATCTCAGGGAAAATTATGCACAGAGAATAAGCTCTATTATTAACTAGGATTTAAAGGATAAACATTTCTCTTTAGAACTGAGGGAACAGTTTTTCTCGATAAAGATGATCAGAGAAAGAATAGAGAGATAAAAATATCACCTGCAGAGAATATTGCTAAAAGGTAGAGTGAGTGATAGTACGTGAAGCCTAATATAAATAAAAATGAGGCCCTTTGATATTGAAATGTCATAATGAAGATGAAACATGAGGCAATTAAAAGTTTTAAGAGGTCAACAGAATATTGCAATGCGGGAGGAACAGAGGCAGTGTCATAGAGCTGATCAAAATGGTACTGGCAGGAGGAAAGTAGAATTTAGTCTTATAGAAAATTGAATTGTAGGAAAGTTTTGAAAGTGAATTCTCAGGGAAAACTAAATTATGTATTTATTAAAACTGTGCAGAAGGTATAGACTGGATCTCAGAATTAAGTTTTAATTTCAGAAGTAGAATTGGAGCACACTGAGATCACAGATGAATTCTCTCATAAAGCTTCTGGTCTGGTGCTTAGCTGCACTGTCTTGGGCAAGAACACCTCATAACCTTATTGCTGTGTTTGAAAATTTGCCTAGAAAGAGGTCTAGGCTGAGTCTGAAGTTGCAATCAAGAGGTTCAGTAGCCAGCACTGTGTCTGCTGTACATGAAAGGCACTTATATTTCTTAAAATAAAAAAATCTTAAAATCTTTTCTTCTTAAAAGAAAAAAATCAATCAATGCTTTCAGTTTATAAAGAGCGGACTGCAGGGGTTGTTAGGAGGTAGTGATAAATTTCTGACACAGCAATATGCCCTAATGGTCTATTTGCATATCAAATATTGAAAGGAGCAAAAGCTGTTTAAAGTAGAGCAGGGACTTTTGAAAACCTTGAACAACACTTTACTCACCTCACTTAGGATTTTTAATGGCTATTTTATGGTAACCAAACATAGCTCTAAAAATGATAATTTAGACAGGATCATCATGAATAAATTCCACAGCTTTATGTGTTATTATCCTACGTCTAGTTATGCAGATGACTTTTAAATCCCAATAAATTAGGTGGTTACATAATATCATGGAAATTAAAGCAGGTGGAATATCAAATGTGAAATGACACTGGTATTTATCACATCAAATTTAAACAAGTCATTGTGGTATTTAAACTTTAAATTTTTATGTATAATTCAGTCCAAACTGCAGGGAAACCCAAGAAGACATTTATGATAATACATTGTGTACTTCAAAATTAATAGCTTGAGTCTTCTCACTAAACTTCTTATATATTTTGGAGAAAAATATATAATAGAGAAAAGAATATTTGAACCCTATTTACACGGAGTATAGATTACTTGATCAAGACTTTTTTAGATTTGATATCCATGAAGTAGAAAACTAGCATTAACATACTCCTTTTGTAGTTTACTCTGAACCTCTTAAGGATTTCTGTTTATAAAATTGTTGAAAGAACCAGAGCTATTGCTATGGTTTCATTTTTGCAAGGTGCACTACTACAAACTACAAAAATCTGAGCCCTTAGGAGATAGCCAAAGGATGACAAGTGAGAAGTGGGTTCATCACCTTTGTTTATAATGCAATGTACTGAGTGAACACTAACTAATGTAGAAAAGATTATGCTGCTGAGATCTGAACCAAAAATGCACTCTTTTTTTTTGTCTGATTTGTGCACTATTTTTCTGCAGTCTGTTATGTTGTATATTCGAGATTATTCTAACTTTCCATAGCACACACACAGTTTTCAAATAAACAGTTCTTTTGAGAGTGATGTTCCCATTATCATGGTCACTGCAACAATACCTCACATCTCATCTCTTTTCACTACTTTTAACAAACCAACACCATTTTTGTTTACTCTTTTTTCTCACTTCATGCAGTAAACCTCCAATTTGATATCAACATATACATATGCAGCACGGGTAGTTATATTTAGAATTGAACACCCTCCCCACTATTAACTCTTGGCCTGGAGAAACCTTATTTATCCTGTTTTCTGGTTCTCAAATTAAATGGCATTTCCTCAAAGAAAGCGTTCCTGATTAGCTCCTTATCTAAATTAGGCTTCCTTCTGTTGGTCTCCAACTAAATCAGTTTTTCCTTCCAGTGTTTGTAATTTTATGTACTTTGTATATTGACTATTTGATTGAATGTGTCTTCAAGAGCTGTAGATCATCGTGAGTTACCGTACTGCTTGCTGCCTAGTTGACTTGCAATAAGTATTTATGAAAGGAGTAAATGATTGGGCTTTTTATGTCCTCAGTAAAGAAATAAAGGTTAAATAAGTTATTTATAAAGCATGTAAAATGGTGACCAATGGTGATAAGTGCTCTATAATTTTTTGGATTGAGATTTGTTATACAGGATGAATTCCCAAAAGTGGAATTGCTAGAGCATAGGGTTTATACAATTTTTTTTTAGTAATTGCAACTAATTAACTTTCTTGAGGTATGATTTATATACCATAATTTCCCCTGTTAAGTTTATAATTTTCTACATAAATATTTCTTTTGCGGTACGCGGGCCTCTCACTGTTGCGGCCTCTCCCGTTGTGGAGCACAGGCTCCGGATGTGCAGGCTCAGAGGCCATGGCTCACGGGCCCAGCCGCTCCGCGGCATGTAGGATCTTCCTGGACCGGGGCACGAACCCGTGTCCCCTGCATCGGCAGGCGGACTCTCAACCACTGCGCCACTAGGGAAGCCCCATACATATTTTTGATAAATAAAAACACATTCTGTATGCTAACAGAAACATACAGATCTTTTACTTGAGCCATTTTAGTTATTGTTATTGTTATTTTTTCCTCCAGATTCTCATTGCAAAGGCAGAATTTGGAAATGTTAGGAAAAATAAACAAATACAACCTCTATCAGTTTTTCTTCATGCCTCTAACCACATTTCTTAGGGTGAGAGATATTTTTATTATTGTTTGTGTTAAGGAGCACAATTGGCTGTCCAAACCCTGGATGTGAGCTAAGCTATATTGAATTACTTAACTAATGTTTTAAAACAATGAGGAGATAAATTGCTACCCACTTTAGGGTAGTTGTCCTGGCCTCAGTGTGGCACCCTGACTGCTCCTTCATGAGATTCTAGATTCCATGGGATTGAAATTGTTAGCTTAAGAAGGTAGAAGACACTGCAGACGGTTTATTTAGTTGGCTAACTAAAACTTGGCTTTAGTGGTATAATGTGAGGAATGATTTTGAGGAGCTGGAAGTTCCTTGGTATTGTAAAAGAAGAAACCTAAAGGTTTAGGGTGATTGGAATATTGGAGTGGATTTATTGTGCGTGACTTAGTCATTTATCACCGTACCTGCTGTCAAACTCATCCCTAGAGATTGTGGCCTTCCACAAGGTGCTGAGAAATCTGTTGGTATCGGGAGCGTCAGCATCCTTAAGTGCCCTTCAGTGGTTGTCCTTTGTCAGCCAGTAATGTAAGGAGGAAGTGATCCCCTGGAATAAGCGCCCTGATTTCAGTGAGGAAGCAGCAGCGCACAGGCGAGATGGGAGTGGTTATAACAGGGCACAAGGCAGCAGTGATTTATGAAATGGTTAGATTTTATGAATCTGTGGTTGAGGCTGATTGATCATAGTTTCTCTAGAACCCAAAATATGGAAAGCTCACTGAGACCCTTTTTATTCTTTTTAAGTGAATAAACTCTATATATGATGAAAAACAGTGGCTGAGGTATTACCCTGGGGAGTAATAAACTCTCTCACTCAGTTCCCACATCTGAGTCACTTCATAGTCCCCAACCCCTAGGAGTGTGTGGGAATATGGCTACCTCTGGGAGAGAGGTTCCTGTGATACTGTCATTAGCACATTGTACATTTTCCTCCTGTCTTTCCCTAAAGACACCAGTCACCTTTTATCAGAATCAGTATGCTCACCTTGGAGGGCTACTGACCACTGGCTCTGAGTTGATGCCTGTCCCCACAATGCCTTTCTTGTCTGCTAGGTGGAGTTGTGCCTTGTGGGTATCAGTTGGTAACTGGAGTTTTGTCTTACCTCTGTCTCGTAGTTGGCCTAGGAGCTCATAAAATAATTCTGGGTTAATATCCCAAGTGCTTCAGTGTATAATTGGCATCATTGCAAATGGTAGGATGTGGGCAGGGGTGCTTGATTCTGATGATCAAGTTGAAATACAGT
Organism: Phocoena sinus; assembly: GCF_008692025.1. Lineage (NCBI taxonomy): Eukaryota > Metazoa > Chordata > Mammalia > Artiodactyla > Phocoenidae > Phocoena > Phocoena sinus. The sequence continues at coordinate 18,720,504 of NC_045783.1, forward strand.
GCCTTCTACACAACGTGGACATGAAATCAAATCTTTGATCCAGGGCATCGTCTGTTGAGGGATAGAAGTTAAGAGAAAATAAAGAAATCTTGGTAGGCATATTCTCTAAGAGATCAAACATCAGAAATGTAGATTTGGATACCTCATCGGGTAAGAACCCGGACCCACTAAGGTGCAGGCTGAGGGAAAAGGGAACATTGATAGGATCAGGGAGAGTAACATAAACACTGATGAAACCTTCATGAACGTTGCAGAAATGATAACAATAATAGCTGCACATACCCTTCTTGCTCATGATCTTTTTAATCATGTCCTTTTTTTCATTTCTCTACTGTTTTATATTGAATTTTTGGTGGTGGTCACCATTAATAATTTTTTTCCCCACAATTTATAAGACATGAAGACAGCATTGTGAGTGTAAGAGAGAATTAACACTATCCACAATAGATGTAGTAATTAATGAGACTTTGGGTTTTCCCTTTCAGGGAGATTATGAGTATGATTTCATTTGAGGACACATTGTGTTACATGGGAGCACGTTGCTCTCGCTGTTACTCAGGAGTTTAAATGTGAGAAGAAACGTGTGCATATGTGTGGAGTAGGCAAAGGGCCGGTATTGTAGATTGTTTCAGTCAGTATTAATTCCAAGACCTCCAGCTAGATTCCAGATGTGACTTAGGTTCCACTTGATCAAAACTTTAATTCAAAACTGCATTATATGGAGAGAGAGACCAGTTACAGGTGCCCATGTGACTGACCTTGCCCTGAGAGAAGGGGATGGCTTTGGCCCCAGCAGCTATGGTGGCAGCTTCTGGATTCTGCTGCTTCTTAACTCTGATGGAATCAGCATTGCAGTTCCTTTGGTGCTCCAGTTTTGCCTAGAGTCTGTTTCTGCACCTTTCAAACAATTCATTGACTAATCTACGTTTCCTATTGCTTAAGTTGAAACGATTTCTCTTGTCTAAAACTAAGAACCCTGGTTCATACAGGAAATACTGTTAAAGCCTTGTATCATTTAGGCATTCAAATAAAAAGGCACAAATTGGCAAGAATCCTCTAACATCCCTAAATCTTTTTACAGCTGTTTTTTGAGGATAAGAACCTATTTATTTATTTATAAATTTATTTATTAAAAAACTGTATATATTTAAAGTGTACAGTGTGATATTTTGATGTGCATGTACATTGTGAAATGATTGCCATGGTGAAGCAAATTAACATATCCTTCACCTCATCTAGTTACAGTTGTGTGCGAATGTGTGTGTAGTGAGAACATTGGACTGGATTTGATTAAATTTTACTCTGAGCATGCATTGTACTTTTGATGAAGGTATAAAAATGTTAATTATTAAAACAAACAAAAAAAAATGTTAATTATTATAATACTTAAAGACTGCCAGGAGCCTTTGAAACTGGGCCTAAGGTGGGGTTGAAAACAGGAAGCTGGGTTGAGAATCTATTTAATATACAGTAGGTCCCTGTGTTCGATCTCCCACCATGCACAACTGGTTGATTGACCTCCCGTTCCAAGGACGAAGGGTGAAGGCTTACTTTCTGATGAGGGTATTTCAGAGGGACCCTGATTAAGGGAAATCTAGCAGAGCAGAGGGAGAGTACCATACTAAAATCTGGCGATTATGTAAATCTAGGTACTGAGTGTTAACAACCTCTTCCCACCCCCGAGCTCACTCTTATTATTCAGCACCATTGGGCTTAAATGTTCTCAGATGACTCTGAGTAACCTAAGAATATAAAATACTTATGACCCAAATAACTGATACGAGGAGTCGTTTAATAAACCACCCAATCAGAAATAAGAAGCAGCATTGGAAGGAAAATAAATTTTAAATAATACTTGCAAATCTAAAAGTTGTAAATGCTTTAACATTTAAAAATAATACCTGCAAAAAGACGAGGAAATATTATATCCCTTAAAAACAAAAGGACACTATTAACAGAGAAATTCAGAGATCCAAAAGAGAGTTGCCAGAAATTGAAGAGCTTAATAGATGGTATATTAATTAGTCTGCTAGGGCTGCCATAACAAAGTCCCACACATTGGGTGGCTTAAACAATAGAAATTAATTTTCTCGTAGTTCTAGAGGCTGGAAGTGCAAGATTAAGGTGGGCACAAAGTTAATGTCTTCTGAGGCCTCTCTCCTTGGCTTGGAGATGACCACCTTCTCCCTGGGTCTTCATGTGACCTTCTCTCGGTACATCTTTACCTGTCGATGTTCAAATTTCTTCTTCTGATAAGGGTCTACTCTAATATTCTCATTTCAACTTAAAGGAGAATTCTTTAAATACCACATTTCCAAATACAATCACATTCTGAGGTACTGGGGTTAGAAATTTGTGGGAATGAGGGCACAAAATTCAGTACATAACAGATGGCTTGCAAGTTAAAGTTACAGAAATGACCTATTAAGTAAATTATAAGTTTAAAATACGATACATAGAAAAGTTTAAAAGTATGACAGGATTAGTTCTTCAGGTTGAATGTAATGAGTTCCAAATGGTACAGAGCCTCCTCCCCACCAAAAAATTAAATTAAGACATTTTTACAGTCTGGCATGTTTTGAGTTTTTTGATTGAAAAGATCTACCAAATGCCTATCACAATTAATTAAATGAATAACTACCGTAAGACACATCATCATGAAATGTTGGAACACTGGGGACAAAGATAAGAAAATTTCACCTGGATATAACTAGATATTAGTTCATTTTATTTATACTTTTAAAGTTATTAATAATTAACGAGTAGGCTCATGGATTTGTTCAGCTCAGAAGAGATCACTTCTTTGGGACATTAGTTGTCTTACTCTTTTTTTTTTACTCTGACTTTGGAAATGGCCTCCAATGTCGCTGATTTGATTTCTCCAATAGTAGCCCTAATTTTCACTTTAAAAATTTTAATAATAACAAACTCCATTACTGCATTTCATCTTTCTTTATTCAATCTAACTCTCTTGCCATTTCTACTTTCTTCCTGGCCAACTATTTTTCTAGGGTCTATTGCCCAAACCTCTCATCTTTCATACCAGGAACATCCTTTTTTCGTGAAATACATTGAGAAAATGGAACAGATTACCTATAAATTAGTGTTTGCTCCTTTTGTAGAGCCTTCTCTCTAAGTTTTGAATACAAGGTTTCTTTTCTTTTATGTTGCTCAGTCTTTTTATAGGCTTGCCATTAAAAAATATATATTTTATTTATTTATTCACATTTTATTTTTGGCTGCGCCGGGTCTTAGTTGCGGCATGCGGGATCTTTCGCTGCAGCATGCGGGCTTCTCTCTAGTTCTTCTCTCCAGTTGTGGCATGTGGGCCTAGTTGCCCCATGGCATGTGGGATCTTAGTTCCCCGACCAGGGATTGAGCCCCAGTCCCCTGCATTGGAACGCAGATTCTTTACCACTGAACCACCAGGGAAGTCCAGCCATTTTTAAAATTTGTGTATTTATTGGACTGTTCTCTTGTGCTTTATTTGGAAACTGGTTTGGACCTCACGTTTGTCTTTCAAGAGATTGGGCAAGCTCTCCACATTTTTCCTTGTTGTCCTCTTGGTTTCTATTGGAACGCTTCTTTCTATTAACTGGAGGTTTGGTTGTCATGTTCAACCCCTAGACCGAGTTTGAGGATCTGTCAGATGTTTTTGTCTGTGTACTGACCTGAGGAGGTGTCTCCAGCTCTTACTGCCAGATTGCTAATACCTAAGCAGTAGTCTGTCCTTGTTACTTTTAGCAATTTGTTTTTCTTCTCTTATCAGAAACAGTTCACTATGAAGGCTGTGGAATGTCAGCCTTCCCAGGGTTTTTGGATGAAAGAGATGGTCATGGGTCCACTGTGGTCAGCGTGGGACCTGGCTCTGAAGGAAGGAAGGGGTGAAAAGGTCACCCGTTCCTAATCCTTCACCTTCCTAATATTCTGTGTCAGGATTCTTACCACAACCAAAGACACAGCTTTTCATGTTTTCTGTATTCTCATGAGAATTTCATCAAGAAGTTAGCTGGCACTATCTAACCTCTATGTTTTTTTTTTGTTTTTTTTTTTAACCTCTATGTTTTGATGTCCCTCACAAGATATGGGGGCTCCATCTACTCTGGTTCTGAGTTGACTCTTTCATCTCCAGGGATAATAAAAAAGGCTCCTGGGAGCTTTCTCCTGAGTACTTTAATATATCCTCTTCAGGGTCTTAGTCTTCATCATTTCCTTTGTTTTGCCTGAAAGACTTCTGCAGAATTGAGCCAGCCATCATATATCACTTTTCTATAATACAAATGAGTTTAAACTCACTAGGGATCCTTTTCAAAATTCTAACAAATTCACTGTGTAGTTTTAGAATACACATATAATTTTACCAAAAGAAATTTTCTATTTTAGATTTTCATGGGCTAGATTTCCTTTCCTTTGTATAATCCTTTAAGTTTTCTATTATTTTACTTATCTTACTGGTATAATCTTAGGTCAGATTTATAAAGCATTCAACAAGAGGTTACTGTAGAAATTGAATCAATAAATAACTGTGCATTCAGCAACATTTTTCTCTCAAGCTTTATGTGCATTTATTATTATTCATAATTTAACATTTATTGAGCACTAAGAATCATATTCTGTTTGGAACAGAAAAGTAGTTGCTATCTCTGCCCAACAGGCTTATATTCTCATAGAGAATTCCATTTGTACAAGGTTTCAAAAGTTAACCCTCGCTGTTAGATAAATCAAGGGAGAAAATAGACTGTAAAGTTTGAACAAAAGTTGATTAAAATTAATTTTTGCCCATGAAACCTTAATGTCTGTGTGGAGATTAAAATCTTGCTAAAAGCATGATTGACATTCAAGAGTATTAACTGAAAGGTGTGACCTTGATATCTGCTGTATAATTACAGGCTTGAATACTAAATGAATCCAGTTAAAACTGGATTGAACAAAACAACTATCTGCCCCAGAAACAAAGTCACTTGTGTTTCAGAGAATTCCAGGAAATCTTGATCTGCTTCATTGTTGCTGCTAACATTCAGATTTAGTCTCAATGGGCTTTGGTATCCATTTTAGTTGAGAAATTTAGTAGCTTCTCTAGTTTATTCAGAGAAGGTTCACAGGCATTCCCCAATCTATGTGTCTCCCCTTGGTCTCCCCTTTAGTTTTTATGATTTAAGTATAACTTAAACAAAGATGAGGACTGTTCAAAACTGCAATGCTTAATGTCTAAAAGCAAGATCTCACTCTGTGTGCCTCATTTTTACCTAGTCTAACCTGGAACTGTGCTCTTGATTCTGACCAAATAAGACAATTGAATTGTGAGGACAAAGCAGACAGCTATCATTGGCTTACCATTTTCTTCTGATAGTCCATCTTCTACAGAAACTGATGAGCTAATCTTCTGTTTGCAACATTGGAAGCAGAAAGCATTTAAAAACAAACAAAACAATCCCAGAGACCCTAGAGCTTCAAACACACTGTAATGGACCCAATTCGTTTAATTGATCTTTTTTCAGTCACATACCTATTGACAGACAAGGATTAGTACCTATAAATAGCAGTACTTCATGTGATGAGTGGTACATAAATTTGAATGGCACCTCATCAGCCAGAAGCAAAGGTATAAAGTTGGATGCTTTCAGCTTCAAGCAATAGGAATGCTTGATTCCAATAGGCATTTGAATTATCTCCTTCTACAATAAATCTACAGATAAGGCAGACTCCAGGTTCATATGTCAAGACTCTGGCTCTCTTGGTTGTTATGATTCTCTTAGTTTCGCCCACTTCCATTGCTTAGCTTCGAGGCCAGGTTGGTGGAAATTAATTCAGCTTTAGCAGTTTCAAACATCGTTTGTCCTGAAAACAATAGAAATCAACTATCTTTGTGTCTCTTCTATAGAGGCAAGAAATGTTTCTGAAGAGCTCTTTTGTAGCAAAATTTTCTCACTTCCTGCTATCTAGGTCTGAGTTATTTGACCTTCCCTAAACCATTCACAATAAAGGGAAATGAGATTTCATTTGGTGTAGATGGATGTTGAAAATGGAAGCATTGTGACCATTACAGAATGTCATTTGTGTAGGGCAACAGCACATTTTTTTTAAGTATCTTAAATTGAACTTTATAGAAGTGATATGCTAATAAAAGCTTGGCCTTTTAAAAAATAACGTTATAATTCCTAATGGTTGTCTTTTACTTTCCTATTTTGTGCCTTAAAAATAAATTTCTTCCAGGTATAATTGCCTTCCGTTTTTGTCTGATAAAGTTTCTATGGATCTCATACCCCTCTGCTTTATATTTTTACTTACAATTGCTTCTATAAACATACATGTTGATAATTTCTTTATATTTTCCTTTTATCTGGAAAAGTAAAAGCTGCTTTTAAAAAATTGCTTCTTTCAGTATTTGAGGAATAAAACTTGACCAGTTTTATCAAATTTCTTGGATTATTTTACACATCGTTTATTATTTAGAATGAGTTATTGCTATGGTTTAACATATATAGTCTTTTATGATATAATTCTGAAATTCCACATAATTCAGTGACAAATCTTTCCTCTATTTCTTAAGTACTCTTTCTTTGGGGGAGAGATTATTGGCACTTTAGAGTTAAATTTGTCCAGTTCAATAACTCTAAAATTTGAAGCAGACTGAGGTCCTGATTCCTTTCTTATACTTAGCAAATGAAGGCAAGGCTATAAGATTTGGTCTTACCTAAATTTACTGAAGAGAAGGGAGAGGAGCTTTCATTAGTGTTGTACAAACTGTGTGCTATGGATTGAATGTTTGTGTCCCTCCGGATTACATCCTGAAGCCCTAATTCCCAATGTGATGGGATTTGGAGGTGGGGTCTTTGTAGGTAATTAGGATTAAAGGACGTTAGGAATAAATGTTTGTCGTGTAAACCATGGAGGTCTGTGGTGTTTTGTTATAGCAGCCCAGACTAAGACACTGGCCTACAGACAATGCTGTACTATGTAAAGTTTGTTACTGTCACGTGATGAGTGCAGACACTGAGAATAAGTATTTGGTTTACTCCATTTGTTGCATAGGGTATAGGGCAGCTTGTATGTTGCAGACCTCACAAAGCCAATTGACAGTGGAGAGAGCTGCATTCTGTGTGTCGTGGGATGTAGTGTTTTAAGGTGAGTTTGTCAACTGTAACCTGTAATGTTACTGAACTTAGGTCTGGCTGCTTGCTGCTCAAAAGCCAATACTTGAGAGGCAAGAGTTGGTAGAAAGGAAAGTTTGCTTTATTCTGGAGACTGACAACCTGGAGAGAAGGCAGACTCATGTCCAAAGGCCAACTCCCCACTGCCAGTCAGTGGGCCAGAGTTTTTAAAAGGGGAGTTTCAATGGTGTATAGGTGGAAGGAGGGGGCTGCCTTCAGAAACAGCACAGTCAGCTCTGACAGTCGTCTTGCAATTGGTCACGTGGTGGTCTGGTCAGCGTCATCTTCATTGTTTTAGGTACAGTTAATCTTAATCTTCAGTTCCAGGGTCGGTTTGTTCCCATTTTCTTGAGGCCAGTTCTTGGAATTGTGGCAGCTCATGTCATGGCTAAGGTCTGGTCATCATGTAGTTAACTTCTTCCACCTGGTGAGGGTTTCAGCCTCTATAAAACAGCTCGAAGGATACAGCTCAGAATATTATCTGTAGCCCTTGAGGAGGGACTAAAAGTCCTTGGCTTTAACCAAAGTATTATTATTTTGTCCTGTTTGACTGCTTTCCTTTGTTTCTATATTTTTTTCACTTCTCGGATTAAACTTATTCTGTGGCTAAAGTTTTTCTAGAGACAAAAGGCAGGCAGAGGACATGGGAGGATGGTATCTGTCCTGGGAAGGCCCCAAGGGTCCTGCTCCATTTCAATAAGTATATAAAATCCAGAACCCATTTGTTTCAAGAAAAGATTATTGAAATTTAACTATAACTTTATAAGATACAACTAGCTACTGATGAAGAATTGAAAATGAATTTTGTAGTATAGCATCAATCCTTTCATTTTGGGTAAACATTAAGGATGAATACGCTGAGCTTGCCCAAACTGCTCTAAAATCACTTCTTCTATACCTGTCTACTCTCCCAGCAAGACTGCTTTTTATTTTCTGACCACTATTAAAATAGCTGAGATGTACATTGTATCCTACCCTATAAGTAGCATGCCTATATAACCAAATTCATAAGCTAACAAGAAAGAGACAAACTCATTTGCCACAGTTGCAACTTTATTGATTGATACACTGTTCATTCAGAGTGCCAGGTGTGCTTATAGCTGTTTAATATGGAAAATCACTATTTCAAGCACAACCTTTTGTGTAAGTAAAATTGTGAAAACAGAAAGAGTTACAACATGTATAGATTTTGGAATTTTTCTATTTTTCCTATGTTATACTTTTAAAAATTGGTGGCTTTTACTTGATGTGTCTGCTTTTATGTCATTGTTCTAGTTATTCATTTTTTAAATTTTAACAAAATACTGGTATAAAATAGATTAGGAGGAAATGGCTTGATCCTTTATCACAAATATTTTGAGGAGCACATCCCTAAGGAACAGGTCTAAATCTATTCTAATCTTATATGGGATTACTGAGTAGTGAAAGTGAAGATACTTATTAAACAAAATTCAGCTTTAAAATGAAAAGAAACAAAAATAATTGTGTAGGTTATATCTACAAAGATCTCCAGAAAAATTACTCCTCCCCTTTCACAAGGTACTAATCATGAGCCCCAGTATCCCCAAATTTTATTCATAAATCTCGTGGGTATGGGGATGGAGGGAAGAAGCAAATAAGCACATTATAACAGAGTTGTAATTGAGTCTTGGATGAATCCAGGGATATGGCTATAGAGAAGATACATATGAGGAGGAGAAACAAGCCTGTAGCCAAGGAAGAGAGAAAAAAATACAGGGAAAAGAGAGACAAACATAGTGAGAGCCAGCAAAAATAATTAACATTCCCTCCACCGTATTGAGAAGGTCTTCACATCCTGTGTGTCTAGGGTAGAAAGTAGACTAAAGAAGTTGTAACTAATTCTTAGAAAGTGATTTCCCCAAGGCAGGCAAATTTTTAAAAACACATTGAATTAGCTAGTAAGATGGTACCAGAAAGAGCAAGAAGAGTGAAGAGAAGCCAGGTGGCCGGAGAGTGCTGGCAGCTTTAACGGGTCAGGGTATGTGATGAGTACTGAGGAAGGCCGATTCTACAATGGTAGCAAATCTAGTTAGCTCATCTATTATTCAATAAAGATAATGCATAACATTTAAGGAGAATTCACTTTGTACCAGATACGTGCAAATTGCTTTATAAAGATTATTTTACTGAATCCACATACCAGTCCTATGAGGTGTCATTATATTATCTCCATTTCATTGATGAAGAAACTGAATCTTGAAAGTTTGGGGCCATTAGATGCTCTTGTTAATGACTCTACTCTCCTGTTTCAACAGTTATATTTCCTTTCATATGACTTTTGGTTAAGAGATCTTGTTCCGCATTTCAGATACCACCATAAGTTTGGCAACTAGGGAAAGGGTTTTGTGTTCTGACCACATTCTGAAAGTAATTTCCCTGAGATATTACATGAACTTGAACAAATACAAGTTCTACACATTTTGAGGGCAAATAAAAGGGTAAAAGTAGGGGAAAAATGTAGGCCTTCAAAAAATATTAGACATATTAGCATAATTCTTTTGACTCAATGATTTGAATATGTTGTTATCTAACTTTCATCTACCCAATAAGGTGTCTTTGAAATTAATTCATTCCCCAGTAGAAGAAATTGGAAGACCTGGAAACACAAATTTTCTTGAGCTGTGACCCTTTACACAGGGGACAGTATACATAAGTATAATGATGAGCTTTGTTGGAATTTCAGTATTAGAACAGGAAGGCTACTCCTATCTTCTGTTCTTGGCAGACATGACCAGTGGTTCAAGAACCTCTTTCTTCCTGAGTTCAGATTGGACTTGAAAGTCTCAGGAATTAGTACACCAAAATGCCATTATCTACCAATGGATTATAGCTGATACCAGAGATGATCCCTATTTGCCATCCATGGTTAGGGGAATCCCACAGCAGTCTTTATTCTCAGTTGTATATTTTAAGCTTTACTATAAAGTTGACAAAATATTATATAAATTTTGAGCAGAATATTGCTGTAATAACTACAATGTCAGTTGCCTTAAACATTTGTCAAAGCTGCTCCAGCCACAGGAATTCTACAGCCAAAACAATTTTTTTAATAACTTCCTCAGTCTTTGAGCACATGTGGCAGTCAACTTTGTTTAGCTTTTGAACTCTGACAAAAATAAAACCTCAGGTGGAGGAAGGAGGAGAAGAAAGCTTCTGTTAAATAAAATATTGACAAAAAGTGCTGACCCTGAAGAAAGAAGAAAAGACAGACTGAAAAATAGATTTTTTTACAGTTTTGCTTCATGTGCAAATTGGAAGTTGCTCAAACAATTGATATAGAAAGATCTCCATTTTTATTATGTCTTGCTACCTTTTCTGCTTCAGCCCCTTAGCTGCAAGTAAATGTTTATGTCTTCTGAAAAATACAGAATAATGACTGTGTAACAGAGTGTCAAATCCTCATAGGGAACACACTGCACTGCCAGTTTTATAAGGCACTACTAAATTGCTAAGAAAAGAAAATTACATTTGGATGAGTGTAAATGAATGTTGAATGAATAATTATATCTACAGCTTTTAATATATTGACCAAAGAATATGTGCAATGCATTTCTTAAGGTTTGTAGCTGTGGTTTCATTGGAAAACAATCTATTGTACTTGTCATGCTGCTCTGAAGGCTAATAACTAGTTTTATTGGGAACACTGTGGCATTTATATCCCCGCTGCTGAAGTGTGGTCGCTGAAATGTGGTGAGAGAATCAAGAACAAGCACCCTCAGACAGAGCACACCACCAGCCTGGACTCTCAATTACGCAGTTCGTAGATAGTCTGGGCTCACTGTTTCTCCCTCCTTCAGCTTTTATATGAGTGCTGTACCCCCAGAGGGAAGGCAGGATATCAGGTGTTTTATACTGGCTAGTCTAAAAGAGGGTTTCATGAAATAGTAATTTACAAATATGGTACAAATGAGATTTCTGATTATTTGTGCATTTCAGTCAGTCTCCCTGTCCCAAAGTCATATGAGATGACTGTGCACTGTTTATGGTATTTCACGGTAGTTGTTTGCACATTTTAAATAAAATTTACAGCAAACAAAGACACAACCATCTGTCATGCTTATGTAATTTGGATTTCCATGACCAGTCCTTTATAAAATGCGTGCCATAATTTAAAAAGCTGAAAATCTAGGATAGAACGAGATTAAAAACCCTTTCTTCCAATTCAAAAGGTCCAGAACACATGCTGTTTACCTTTGGGCCAATTATACTCTTAATTAAAATTAATATTCCTATATAAATCACCATAGTCTATAGTAGAGTTTTATTAAATTAATCCTTAATTTAAAGAAACCTTTGCAGCAGTGGATTTTTTGACTTAATGCTAATCTTATTGCACAAACTTTGAGTCTATACAGTTTATGTTCAATCATTAAGTAAAAAATAGGAACTGAACACCCACCATGTGTTAGGCAATGTTTACATTAGAGATCAACACAGATAAAAATCTGTGCTTTTAATGGAGTTTTATTATGAGGGAGGGAGGACACTCAGTTGGCTACATGTGTGAACATTTACAGCACAAGGGTAAATGCTAGGCGTTGTAATAAAGTGGAGAAGTGATGGTGATGGTAGGCGGCAATGAGTTGCCGTTGTTCACAGGGCAGCCAGGAAAGGTCTTGCTGAAGAGTTCCTTCTGAAGGAAACTCTGGAAGGAGCAATGAATGTATCTGAGGGGAAAACATTCCAGGCAGAGGAAATAGCAAGTGCAAAGGTCCTGAGATGGTTGTTTCTCTCACATTTCAAGGAGCAGAAAGGTGGTCAACTCTTCTGGCTGGAAGAGAGGAAATATCAGAGGTCAGGGTGAAGGTCAAGAAGTGAGAGCAGTGAAGCAACAGAAGTTCTGATCTTACAGGATCTTGACAGTCACATGAAAAGTCTGAGTTTTATTCTGAAAGATACGGAAGGGTTTGAACGCAAGAGTGAAATAATGATCCTATATTTTTACAGTATCTTTCATACTGAGAAATCAGTTAGAAAGTTATTGTAGTCATTTTAGAGGAGAGAAGATAGTATTTTGGACCAGAGTGGTAGGTTGGAGGTAATGAGAAGTGATCTGACTCTGGATATACATTTTCTGTATTTTTTGTTTTGTTTTTGTCTTTCATTGACGTATAGTTGATTTACAGTGTTGTGTTATTGTGGAAGATAAATTATACATTTAAATTGAATTTAAATAAAATAATTTGATAAGGAACGTAAAATATTTTTTCACCACATCTCATCCAAGTAAGAGATACAACTCATTATTCTGAAATATCAAATTATAGAATACAACCCATATTTTGAGGAGAAGGAATTATGTTTGAGACTTACTCTTTTCAGAAGTTCCACATAATTCAAACTTCTTTTTCCATGCGAGATTACGTATCACCAAACCATGACATATTAGGTTGCATTATGAGTTTGTTAACATTCAGTCATTCTTAACCTTCAAATTAGGAATTCCATATAGTCCAAACTAATACATTAAACATATTTACCTCTTAATAACTTATTAGTATATCTTAAATATCTCTTGATAAACATAAGATCAAGTACCTTCCTCCAGAAGAGATCTAATCTCCCTTTTTTTTTTTTTTTTTTTGCGGTATGCGGGCTTCTCACTGCTGTGGCCTCTCCCATTGTGGAGCACAGGCTCCGGACACGCAGGCTCAGCGGCCATGGCTCACGGGCCCAGACGCTCTGCGGCATGTGGGATCTTCCCGGACCGGGGCACGAACCTGTGCCCCCTGCATCGGCAGGCGGACTCTCAACCACTGCGCCACCAGGGAAGCCCCTAATCTCCTTTTTATAGCTCGGAGTGATTTTGCTTGAGATGGTATATATTCCTAAACTGTAGTCTAATATATAGGAAGATATACTTTCTTTAATTGAGTATGCATCAATCATAAGCAAGGAATCGAAGCAAAGCAGTAAAAGGCGGAAATGCTACTGAATGTCACCGTCATGGTAATTTTTAAACTCTAGTACAATATTTGTAACATTTTTAATCAGCTGGGAATGACCAAAGAATGTTTCATTGCTTTTCCCCTGTAAAGTACTTATACAGATTTTATTGCTGCTGAATAAAATGAAATTTATTTTTGTATACTGATTTTGTATCCAGAAACCTGATATTGTAAATACATATTGGGAGATTTTATTTTGTATTTTTGCTGTAAATAATCATCATACGAAAATAATGAGAACCATGTTCCTTCCTTCCCAGTTGTTGCAAACCCATTCTTGTTTTTCTTGACTTTGCTGAGCTGGCTAGAACATTTAGTACAATGTCAAAAAAATTGGTTATAGCAGGCTCTTGTCCCTAATATTAGGGACAATACTCTTGTCCCTAATATTAGAGTGAATGTTAACTTCTTTTCTCTCCTAAGAATTCTGTTTGCTACAGGTTTATAAATTTATGGAAGTTTAGTTCAGTTCATAGTTTAAGTTTTGTTTTTTTGGGTTTTTTTCCCCACAAATGAGTGCTTTTCTTCATCTTTGAGGTGATTAAGTATCTTTAATATTTTTGTATTGGTGAACTTCATTCTTTCTAATGTTAAAATCAACCTCTCACTTCTGGGATAAATTTATTAATGTTTTATGAATAACTGAGTCTATTTGCGAGTATTTGGTTTAGTATGTTCACATTTCTGTTTATGAGTGAGATTGACATGCCATTTTCCATTTTTTGTACTATCTTTGTTAGATGTGGATAGCAAATCAAATTTACTAGTCCTGTAAAATGAGACAGGGAATGTTTCTCTATTTGTATACTCAGGAGTAATTATTTTATTTTATTTTTTAAATTATTTTTATTTTTGGCTGTGTTGGGTGTTTGTTGCTGCGCGTGGGCTTTCTCTAGTTATGGCGAGCAGGAACTTTCTCAAGTTCCCACCTTTACAGAGTTTTATTTTAAATTCTCTTTTTCTATGTTTTACATGTCATTTTTAGATTATTTTAAATGGGGGCGTCTGTCAGAGTGTTTAGTCTATATACTTCCAGAAATGGACGTTCTCTCTCATCCATGTTAATATTTATTCTTATGCTTATTTTATATGGAGATCTCTGCTTTGGAGGGTAAAGAAACTCTCATATGGGGAAACACTTTTCTTCCATTTGGTCTTCTTTTTTTTTTTTTTTTTTGCAGTACGTGGGCCTCTCACTGTTGTGGCCTCTCCCGTTGCAGAGCACAGGCTCCGGACGTGCAGGCTCAATGGCCATGGCTCACGGGCCCAGCCGCTCCGTGGCATGTGGGATCTTCCCAGACCGGGGCACGAACCCGTGTCCCCTGCATCGGCAGGCGGACTCTCATCCACTGCGCCACCAGGGAAGCCCTGGTCTTCTTTTGAGTGAAGAAGGAAAAGAATATATTCAGGGTGAAATAATAGCATATTCAGAAGTCCAGAAGTAAGAGAACACTTGTCTTATTAGGAGAACTGAAAGTAACTCACCATGATTGGCCTTAGGGAGTATGTTATCTGACTCCTACTGGAGATATGGACATGCATAAAATCTTGGAAGGCATTCAGAGAAAACTGAAAATTTTGAATTTTATCCTGAGAATATTGGAGAGAATTTGGTGATGATGATAATGATGGTTGTATAAATATATACTATTTATTGAATTATTACCATTTATTATGCCCTGTGCTGTAAGCTATATAGATTGTTTTTAATCTTCAAAATAAACCCGTGAAGTAAGTTTTGGGGATTTTCAGAAATAAATACAGATACATTAATTCACTATGTAGAGGGTGTTCTGGGAACTTGTGGTATGAGCAGATTTCAGTAAGAATGAGTAATTAGAGATGGCTAGAGTCTATGAATGAATAATATTAATAATAATAGTAAAGTAATAATACTATGAAGCAAAAGAAGTATATTTTCTTTTATATATATATATATATTTATTTATGTATTTGGCTGCACTGTGTCTTAGTTGCAGCATGCAGGATCTAGTTCCCTGACCAGGGATCTAACCCAGGCCCCCTGCACTGGGAGCACGGAGTCTTAGCCACTGGACCACCAGGGAAGTCCTAAGAAGTATCTTTTTTATTGAAGTATGGTTGATTTACAGTGTTGTGTTAGTTTCAGGTATACAGCAAAGTGAATCAGTTATACGTATACATATATGCACTTTTTTAGATTCTTTTCCCATATAGGCCATTACAGAGTATTGAGTAGAGTTCCCTGTACTATACAGTAGGTCCTTATTAGTTACCAATTTATATATAGTAGTGGTATATGTCAATCCCAATCTCCCAGTTTATCCCTGCCCCTGCTTTCCCCCACCCCAGTAACCATAAGTTTGTTTTCTACATCTGTGACTCTGTTTCTGTTTTGTAAATAAGTTCATTCGTATCCTTAGATTCCACATATAAATGATATCATATGATATTAGTCTTTCTCTGTCTGACTTAATTCACTCAGTATGACAATCTCTAGGTCCATCCATGTTGCTGCAAATGGCATTATTTCGTTCCTTTTTATGGCCGAGTAATATTCCATTATATATATATATATATATATACACACACACACACACACACACACACACACACACACACACACCACATCTTCTTCATCCATTCCTCTGTTGATGGACACTTAGCTTACTTCCATGTCTTGGCTATTGTAAATGGTGCTGCTATGAGCATTGGGGTGCATGTACTTTTCGAATTAGTTTTTTTCCAGATATATGCCCAAGAGTGTGATTGCTGGATCACATGGTAACTCTAGTTTTTTAAGGAACCTCCATACTATTTTCCATAGTGGCTGCACCAATTTACATTCTTACCAACAGTGTAGGAGGGTTACCTTTTCTCCACACCCTCTCCAGCATTTGTTATTTGTAGACTTTTTGATGATGGCCGAGAAGTACATTTTTATACTGTAATCTTTTCCATTGTATAGTAGCAATATTTTTCCCATATCACATATTTATTTGCTCAGGTATTATCTTTCTTTTATCATCAAAGCTGAACCTTAGAAAATGATGTTATTGTCTCACTCAAAATTAAGCTAAATTTTTATTTCTTCTAAGGGAATTAACCTTTTATTTTCGAGGAGGAAATCTTATTTAATTGTTCCATTGTAACCATCATAAAATCAGTAAAAAAGGAAAAATGTAAAAGATGTACAAAACTTCTTCTTACCACTCTGTCAAAGAACAAGGGGTACTCATTTCATCCAACTACATGAAAAGACATTTCAGGTTTCGGACTGATTTCTTGTGTCATTCATGTGTAAGGATTGCTTGGTTGAACTGCAAACTTTCTAATTTTCTAGCGGCTATAATATTTATGTATTCATTCATGCATTAATCTTTGTGCATCAAGCATGTATTGATAATCTATTATATGTCAGGGGTTAGGGACCTATAGTGCTGAATTATAAATAGTTCAAGACTTGCTAAACTTGTAGTAAAATGGAAAAATATCCACATTAAAAGTATGCAAGTGAGAATTCCAGGTTGAGAGAGTAGTGGAAAGCTGCCCACAGCATTTCCCATTCCAGTATCTAACCAAGCATTTCTTTATGTACAGAAGTGACAGGCCTTCTCAAATATGAAAGAAGTTGTGCAATACATCACCTGTATATTGTATTGTAATTGTAAACTGTATACTGCAATAGAATTGAAAAAATAATTCAACAAATTATGTACTGCATCCTAGTAGAGGATTCAGGAATGGCAGGAAATTTGATCCAGTAGTGATTATCGGAATTTCTATAAGAAAATGTGTGAAACTGGTTGCAGAAGAGATAGAAATATTATACATTTTGTTTACAAAAATAAGGAAGTGATCAGAGTGGAAGTGAGAAGTATCAGAGTTTCAAGTTTTAATCTCTGAATCTGGTAATATCTAAAATTAAAACACATAGTTAAATAATACCAACTGAAGTCCTTTGCTTTAATTACTATTTATTCCTAACCTCTGAGGGATCTGTTAAGAGAACAATCTCTCTTATGATAAAGAAATTTAGGGCTTCCCTGGTGGTGCAATGGTTGAGAGTCCACCTGTCGATGCAGGGGGCATGGATTCCTGCCCCGGTCTGGGAAGATCCCACATGCCGCGGAGCGGCTGAGCCTGTGAGCCGTGGCTGCTGAGCCTGCATGTCCGGAGCCTGTGCTCCGCAAGGGGAGAGGTCACAGCAGTGAGAGGCCCGCGTACCGCAAAAGAAATTTATATTTAATTTTTCAACAGGGTTTTACTGAGGTTTTCAGTTTTACTTGAGATGTTCTTTTACTAAATTTAAATAAATCCAATTAAATATTGTTAACTAAAATAGCATAAACTGTATGAACACATTTAAAAAATTGCCTTATCTCCTGACTGATCAGTCCTTCTAGTTGAGTATGTCGTATGAGTCAGGATCTGGGCCAAGAAACTGAGCTCACGCGTCAGGTAGTCCAATGGAAGGACTTGACTACTGGAGACTAATTGCAAAGATGTTTAAAGAGCTGAAAGGCAAGTAGGGGCCATTTAGAGAATCTACAGATTAGCAACACCAAGAAGTCCGTATCACCCTACAGCTGGAGATGATAGATGTGATGGTACCTCAGTCCCAAAGCTAGGGTTACCAGATTGGAATGGGTTGACTGAATGTATGTGAAAGCTGCATGATAGCAGCCAGAACCACAGATTCAGGGACTGTCCAAAGTGAGCTGGGGCTATGGAGAGAAATACCTATTGACAGAGAAGCATCTCAAAGCAGAAACAAAAGAGAACTAACTCTTCCCCAGTCTTTGTGATCCTGTCAATTCCTCATAACAGCAAAACCTATCCAGAACCCAGTGACCAAGGATGGCAGAATATGCAGAGAAAAGGCAGAAAAAACATGCAAGTGGCTGGTACATCTGTCTAAAGAGATATTTGTGTGGATGGTTATCTTTTGCTTAAAAATGGTTATTTCTAAATGTTGGACTTTTGGATGATTTAAGTTTTCTTATTTTTACTATAGGTAAGCTAGAAGAAACTTCCAAATGATAATTGTTGAACTTAGTATTTGAACTTAGACTGGTAATTGAGGGGGGAAGAAGTATTTAAAGTGGAGTTCACCACAGTGGAAAAATTATTAGAGTATTTGGAGAAGAATAATACCTTGGCTGTTGCTACCACAGTTACACAGAATAACGATTGGGAAGCAAGATGAGAAGATAGCAAGGCAGGGATGGAAAAGAACCTTCCTACTTAGAAGTTTGAGGTTTTCAGTTTGCTTTGGACCATTCTGAAAAGTTTTTAAGTTACAAAGAGACACAATCACAGATGTGTGGGGTTTTTTTGTCTTTACTGTAGTATAATTGCTTTACAATGTTGTGTTAGTTTCTGCTGTACAACCAAGTGAATCAGCTATATGTATACATATATCCCCATATCCATCCCTCCCACCCTCCCTATCCCACCCCTCTAGGTGGTCACAAAGCACGGAGCTGATCTCCCTGTGCTATGCGGCTGCTTCCCACTAGCTATCTATTTTACATTTGGTAATGTGTATATGCCAGTGCTACCCTCCCACTTCATCCCAGCTTCCCCTTCCCCCTCTGTGTCCTCAAGTCCATTCTCTACATGTGCATCTTTATTCCTGCCCTGCCACTAGGTTCATCAGTACCACTTTTTTAGATTCCATATATATGTGTTAGCATACGGTATTTGTTTTTCTCTTTCTGACTTACTTCACCCTGTATGACAGACTTTAGGTCCATCCACCTCATTACAAAGAACTCAATTTCGTTCCTTTTTATGGCTGAGTGATATTCCATGGCATATATGTGCCACATCTTTTTTATCCATTCAACAGATGTATTTTAGATCAACTGCCCTGATAGCATTAAGGAGTATAGTGGTGGAATAAATAATTCAGAAAATATTTCCTGGATCTGCATTAAAGATAAAAAATAGAATATTACCACAGTGTATTTACATCACATGCATGAGTTAGTAATTATGCTTTAAACTTGCAATAATGTGTGAGAGGTGATCAACTTAGTCCTGGAAAAGACATTTGTGTTGTCTTTAGGTGAATACTTTCCTTACTTGATCTAATAGGGATGTCATTGGAATATAGACTAATGAAAAATTTAGGAAATTCGGTAGCTCATTATAGTTGGCAAAAATCTCATATATAAATTGTTGAATAAATTAACCCTGGGTCTAAAACTAATTATCCAAGAATTCCCCATTAACCCTTAAAAAAATAACAATTCAGTTTTCAATTATTGTTTAACGCCTAGTGTATACATATAATAATAGGTACTGAAGAGAAAATATAAATGAAGTGTAATATGTTTACCTTAAAAAGCTCACAAGTTAATGGAAGCTATAATTTGCATTCAGTATTAGATTCAGTGATAATGTCAGATTGTATATAATAAAGGGCAAATTGAATGGTTGGCAGCAGATGTCATAAAAGCTCAAATAATTGGGAGACCAATATGGAATGATTTGGATGAAGAAAACTTGATAAAGTAGTCTTAGGATCTTCCTAGAGTTTTATGTCATTTTATTTTTTTCATGATTATCACCCTTTCATTATTCCTAAATGACTGTTTTAAATATTTTTCCAGCCTGTTGATACAGAATTATTTATTAACAAATGAAATGCTTGCATTAGATTTTCCTTTATTTCACAAAGAGCAGAAATAATTATGATCAAAATGTAGTCCAGGGGCCTACATTTGTTTTTTGGATTTCTTCCTTTCATTCTTCTTTCAGTGAAAGTATATTCATCACCACATTGGAGCACTAATGTCCAAATTTAGTTTTATTAAACCCATTGGGTATGTATATCCTTGAATTATTTCAAAGCCACTGAAAATATTAATTGATGAAATACCATACTGGTGACATGGCAGATAATGATTTGTTTTTCAAAGAAACCCTTTGGCATAGTAGATGATATACTTGTTCATTTATCAGTATATGTGGAGAAAGATCACAAGAATATAAAGTAAAGCATGAGTCTATTATACCATAAAAATTTTTTTGAAGTATTAAAAATAAAAAATAGGATTCAGTAGGTTGATTTTGCCTAAAATGTAATGACACGTTACCTTTAGTTTTAGTTTAGGAATCTTAAATTCGAAATGTGAGCTGAAATAGTTCTCTCTGTTCCCTAGTTTTGCCAGAGTGATGAATACTAGGTATGATTTTCTTTTTGCTGGTTAGTCATCTTATGGGAGACAGCTTTTTTACCTACTAGTTTAAAACCTACCTTCTTTGAGGTTCTGTTTTCCTCCAGTCCAACCATGAGGTCATCATGTTGGAGCTATCAATTGACAGACCCTGTTACACTGCCCACAGTCGGGCCCATGAAAAAGGCCTGCTCCCTGTTCCATGACCAGGAAGAGTGGCATAAGAGTTAACATGTGAACCCAGCAAAGTAATTGAATATTTTATCCAATGTATTTCTATATGGAGTTGGCACAGAAAAGCCTCTTTCTTCTATGATGTAAGTATCAGAGCTCTGAGCCCCTGAAGACCTTGTCTTCCTTCATGCAGAGAACTGAGAGAGACAGTAGCCAACAATTTGCTTCGACTGCCTGAATTCCCTGATTGAAATCATGTTAAACTGAAACTACTATGATTTTGCATCTCTCTCTTCATTTCTGTGTGCAATTGAAGTATCCTTCTGTAAATCTCCTTTTTATTTTAAATTCTTTTCTTAAATTTCTTGAAACCTAAGAATATCACTTGTTATATACCTTCCTCATGGCAGTATCTGAAAAATATTTTATTCTAAATCCTTGGTGCCAGATACAGTTCAGAATTTAGATGTCATGTAGAATTCCAGGGTTTGCAGGGCAGCACTCTGGAGACAAACTCATTAAGATTTCTATAGTGATATAAATGAACACTCACACTAAATCTGAATGGGATTAGAAAGAGTTAGGAATGTTCTGCTGTCAGTTCAGATTAGTTTTGTTTCCAAATGAGTTTTAACACCAAACCCAGGAAAAAAACTTGTTTTCAGGGATCTTTGGATTTTGGAATTGCAGAAAAGGATTGGGAACTGTGCTCTAGTTTATGTTAACTATTAAAGAATATATTTCCTAATCTTAAAGATAGAATTTATAGATTCATGCCTGATGAAAACTTGTAATAACTATCTCATACATTGCCCCCAGCCATTCCTGTCCCCCACCTACAGGTCATTCCCAGTGAGACAGTATTATATGTGGGGATGAAATGCATAGGATGAATGTGGGCATTTGGGGTTGAAATGTAAGCAACAAGACTTCTGTATCTATCCATCAATCCATCCATCCATCCAAGGACAGAGAGGGACAGAGAGAGAGAGAGAGAGAGATTTATTTTAAGAAACTGGCTCAAGCAATTTTGGAGGCTGGCCATCCAAAACAGGCAGAGCCAGTGTCCCTGTTCAAGTCCAAAGGCTGAAAGCTGCTATGGAACCAGCAAGAGAAAATATTCCAGTTCAAAGGCCACCTGTCATGCAGCAGAATTCTCTCTCACTGGGGGGAAGGTCAGCCTTTTGTTCTATCCAGGCCTTCAACTGATAAAATGAGGCCCACCCACATGATGGAGGGCAAACTGCTTTGCTCAGTCTACTGATTTAAATGTTAATCCCAGTCAAAAAACTCTCACAGAAATACCCAAATAATGTTTAACCAAATGTCTGGGCACCCCAGGACCCAGTCAAGTTGACATGTAAAATTAACCATCACAAGATAAGTGTAAATATTTCCTGTCTGGGACTGCTTTGTAATGTGATATTTAAATATCACATATTAGAATAGTCATAATTTTTCTTCCCATTATTTTTTTTACTTATTGCTGTTCTACTAAAGTGAAAATAGATTCACTCAATCATAGGGTATTTAATTCATTTGTAAATCATGCTCTTTTCCATTTAAAATAATTCCGAAATTTGGTATAGTGTCTTGTCCTTTCATCACCATTGACATGCTCCCCTGGTTCCTCTTTGAGTTCTCAGTATTCCTATTACAAAGGGAAGCTGAAGGAAATATTGCGTGAGTTTCCATATGTTAATTTATTTCTGTGAAAACCAGAAGCTGACAGATCATCATATAATACATTGCCTATATTTTGATGATTAAGTTAGTCTCCTGGAAAAAAATCACTATTTGAGATTTTGTCTTTCATCTTACAAATGTGAAATAAAAATTAGTTTAATCTTGTAATTAATTTCTGTTATCCAGCATTGATTTGATTATATTTCTGTCATGTTACATGTTACTCATATGAGGATACCTACTTCACTGCCCTATGTAGTTGAATATAAATTTGACCTTAAAATATTTTTTTTAGGAAATGAATATATTGCATGAGAAATTTTGCTATGTCACACAAATCCAGTTATTTGGCTTTATAATTTTATACCAAGTCATAAAGAAACATTGTTTTCCCCCCCAAAAAAACAATGGAAGGCATGAAAATATCCTGTGTCTGACAAACGGTCTTTCTTCAAGACAATAAACTTACAACCTGCAACAGAAAATTGCTAGTTCTAGAAAAAGATATACTGCTAATTATATATAGTTTTTTTTCACCAACCAGTCATATAGAACTATTATCAAATAATATTTCACCAACATCCTCACAAATACCAATGAAATCACAGGGATTACCAATGATATCATTTCTTCTAAATAAAGATCATAAATGTACAATTTAAGTAAATTAAAAATCACTGTAAAGTTGCCTACCAGTTAATTCAACATAAATGAAAGCTTCAAAGATAAATATAAAATCGTACTGTGTGTCAGGCATTCAGGATACACAGGTGAACATGCCTAATATACTCTCTGCCCACGCATAGAATATAAATTGCAGGACAAGTTGTGGATCATTGCAGAGAGCCCTCAGTTTGGCTTTCCAGCATTGTCCAGGCCCTGGTGCTTCCTTTGGTTAATGTTGTTTCTGGTCATGTTGCTGTTTCCTCATCAGTTCTAAGGGAAATGATTCTTGAGAGCTATTTTCAAATATTAAAAATTTAGTGTTTTTTAAAGAATTTTAACAGGAATATTAGCTTACATTTATTTAAATGGACACATGTTACCATATACAAAGATATACATAGCATACACACAAAGTTTCAGAACAGCATTTGATTGTTTTTTAACAGTACCTTTTTGACCTTCACACGTATAGACAGTTTTATGTTTACAATCACTGTTGCTGTATGTTGGCATGCCTTTGAGGTTAAGGAATAGAAAAAGTATAAGAAACTTAAAGGCAAAACCAATTTAAGTTGCAAAACAGCAAGACAGCAACAGAAATAAATCCTCCCCTGCTGGGAAGTAAGCTGATTAAAGATGATAACCAGATGCAAACAGGAAGCACAAATGGATAAATTATATAAGGTCATAGCAGGAAGTGAAAGTCAGTACTTTTCACAGTGAGACAGCAGTCCAGCCAGTACTTACTTCATGGAAGTGTAGATCAGAGTTTAAAGATCCAGATTGGAATTCTTGAGTCCACTTTTCTAGTTCTTTACTTTATAATACACTCGTGTCACCCACACATATTTTGGTCAAACATAAACAGTCAGACATACACTCGGTGGACATTGTTGAAGACTGTTAGTGTTTTGAACACTGGAAGATGATTTAGGTTTTTCCATTTGGCAATACAGTCACTTCTTGAACCATCCCATAAAGTCCAAAATACCTATACTTAAGTAAATAAAATCACTTAAAAGTTAGGCAGGTTTTCGAGTTCCACGATGAACCTGAGAGCAAAGGACTCCAATGGCCCAGGAAATGGCAAAATCACAAGAGAGAAAGAAGCTGGCTTTCTGAATTACTAGGTGGAAGGCAGACCTTACACATCCCTGAGGACTGTCACAATATATGCAGTTTCAACCTTAGTGACTTCAAGACAAGAATAGCTTTATAATTGTTAGGATTTTCTAGTAAACCAAGAAAGGATCAGATGAAATTTCAAAAATATGCATAAACCATTCCCTATAACAATACTTTAATAATTGAGATAGGAGACCTTCAAGATGGTGGAAGAGTAAGACGTGGAGATCACCTTTGTCCCCACAAATACATCAGAAATACATCTACATGTGGAACAACTCCTACAGAACACCTACTGAATGCTGGTGGACCACAAATTTCCCAAAAGGCAAGAAACTCCCCACATGCCTAGGGCAAAAGAAAAAAGAAAACACAGAGACAAAAGAATAGGGATGGGACCTGCACCTCTGGGAGGGAGCTGTGAAGAAGGAAAGATTTCCACACACTAGGAAACCCCTTCGCGGGTGGAGACTGCGGGTGGCGGAGGGGGGGAAGCTTCGGAGCCGCGGAGGAGAGCGCAGCAACAGGGGTGCGGAGGGCAAAGCGGAGAGATTCCCGCACAGAGGATCGGTGCCGACCGGCACTCACCAGCCGGAGAGGCTTGTCTGCTCACCCGCCGGGGCGGGCAGGGCTGGGAGCTGAGGCTTGGGTTTCGGTCGGAGCGCAGGGAGAGGACTGGGGTTGGCGGCGTGAACACAGCCTGAAGGGGCTAGTGTGCCACAGCTAGCCGGGAGGGAGTCTGGGAAAAGTCTGGAGCTGCCTAAGAGGCAAGAGACCATTGTTTCAGGGTGTGCGAGGAGAGGAGATTAAGAGCGCCACCTAAATGAGCTCCAGAGATGGGCACGAGCCGAAGCTATAAGCGCGGACCCCAGAGATGGGCATGAGATGCTAAGGCTGCTTCTGCCGCCACCAAGAAGCCTGTGTGCAAGCACAGGTCACTATCCACACCCCCCTTCCGGGGATCCTGTGCAGCCCGCCACTGCCAGGGTCCTGTGATCCAGGGACAACTTCCCCAGAAGAACACACGGCGCGCCTCAGGTTGGTGCAACCTCACGCCAGCCTCTGCCGCCGCAGGCTCGCCAGCATCCGTACCCCTTCCTCCCCCCGGCCTGAGTGAGCCAGAGCCCCTGAATCAGCTGCTCCTTTAACCCGTCCTATCTGAGCGAAGAACAGACGCCCTTAGGTCCAAATCCAAAACTGTACCGCGGGAGCTGTGCGAACAAAGAAGAGAAAGGGAAATTTCTCCCAGCAGCCTCAGGAGCAGTGGATTAAATCTCCACAATCAACTTGATGTACCTGCATCTGTGGAATACCTGAATAGATGAAGAATCATTACAAAATTGAGGTGGTAGACTTTGGGAACAATGATATACATATATTTTCCCTTTTTCTCTTTTTGTGAGTGTGTATATGTATGCTTCTTTGTGTGATTTTGTCTCTGAAGCTTTGCTTTTATGATTTGTCCCAGAGTTCTGCCTATCCTTTGTTTTGTTTGTTTGTTTTCAGTATAGTTTTTAGCACTTGTTATCATTAGTGCATTTGTTTTTGGTTTGGTTGCTCTCTTCTTTCTATCTTTCTTTTTTTAAGTTACTTTTTAATTCCTTTTATGTTTAATAATTCTTTTTTATTTTAATAACTTTATTTTATATTATTTTTCTTTCATTCATTCTTTTTATCTCCCTTTTCTTCTGAGCTGTGTAGCTCACAGGGTCTTGGTGCTCAGGCCAGTGTCAGGCCTCTGAGGTGGGAAAATGAGTTCAGGATATTGGTCCACTAGAGACCTTCCAGCTACACGTAGTATCAAACGGCGAAAGCTCTCCCAGAGATCTCCATCTCAACGCTAAGACCCAACTCCACTCAACGACCAGCAAGCTCCAGTGCTGGGCACCTTATGCCAAACAACTAGCAAGACAGGAACACAATCCCACCCATTAGCAGAGAGGCTGCCTAAAATCATAATAAGGCCACAGACACCCCAAAACACACCACCGGATATGGACCTGCCTACCGGAAAGAAAAGATCTAGCCTCATTCACCAGAACACAGGCACTAGTCCCCTCCACCAGGAAGCCTAAACAACACACTGAACCAACCTTAGCCACTGGGGGCAGACAGCAAAAGCAACAGGAATTATGAACCAGCAGCTTGTGAAAAGGAGACCCCAAACACAGTAAGGTCAGCAAAATGAGAAGACAGAGAAACACACAACAGATGAAGGAGCAAGGTAAAAATGCAGCAGACCAAACAAATGAAGAGGAAATAGGCAGTCTAACTGAAAAAGTATTCAGAGTAATGACAGAAGAGGTGATCCAAAATCTTGGAAATAGAATGGAGAAAATGCAAGTAACGTTTAACAAGAACTAGAAGAACTAAAGAGCAAACAATGATGAAGAACACAATAAATGAAACTAACAATTCTCTAGAAGGAATCAATAGCAGAATAACTGAGACAGAAGAACGGATAAGTGACCTGTAAGATAAAAAGGTGGAAATAACTACTGAAGAGCAGAATAAAGAAAAAAGATTGAAAAGAATTGAGGACAGTCTCAGAGACCTCTGGTACAACAGTAAACACACCAACATTCGAATTATAGGGGTCCCAGAAGAGGAAAAGAAAAAGAAAGGGACTGGGAAAATATTTGAAGAGATTATAGTTGAGTTGAAAACTTTGCTAATACAGGAAAGGAAATAGTTAATCAAGTCCAGGAGGCACAGAGAGTCCCATAAAGGGTAATCCAAAGAGAAACACACCAAGACACATACTAATCAAACTATCAAAAATTAAATACAAAGAAAAAAATATTAAAAGCAGAAAGGGAAAAACAACAAATAACATACAAGGGAATCCCCATAAGGTTAACAGCTGATCTTTCAGCAGAAACTCTGCAAACCAGAAGGGACTGGCAGGACATACTTAAAGTGATGAAAGGGAAAAACCTATAACCAAGATTCTTCTACCCAGAAGGGACCTCATTCAGATTCAATGGAGAAATTAAAACCTTTAAAGACAAGCAAAAGCTAAGAGAATTCAGCACCACCAAACCAGCTTTACAACAAATGCTAAAGGAACTTCTCTAGGCAGGAAACACAAGAGAAGGAAAAGACCTACAATAACAAATCCAAAACAGTTAAGAAAATGGTGATAGGAACATACATATCGATAATTACCTTAAATGTAAACGGATTAAATGCTCCAACCAAAAGACATAGACTGGCTGAATGGATACAAAAACACGACCCGTATATATGCTGCCTACAAGAGACCCACTTCACACCTAGGGACACATACAGACTGAAAATGAGGGGATGGAAAGATATTCCATGCAAATGGAAATCAAAAGAAAGTTGGAGTAGCAATTCTCATATCAGACAAAATAGACTTTAAAATAAAGACTATTGCAAGTGACAAAGGACACTACATAATGATCAAGGGATCAATCCAAGAAGGTATAACAACTGTAAATATTTATGCACCCAACATAGGAGCACCTCAGTACATAAGGCAAATGCTAACAGCCATAAAAGGGGAAATGAACAGTAACACAATCATAGTAGGGGACTTTAATACCCCACTTTCACCAATGGACAGATATTCAAAATGAAAATAAATAAGGAAACACAAGCGTTAAATGATACATTAAACAAGATGGACTTAATTGATATTTATAGTACATTCCATCCAAAAACAACAGAATACACTTTCTTCTCAAGTGCTCATGGAACATTTTCCAGGATAGATCATATCTTGGGTCACAAATCAAGCCTTGGTTAATTTAAGAAAGTTGAAATTATATCAAGTATCTTTTCCGACCACAACACTATGAGACTAGAAATCAATTACTGGAAAAAAATCTGTAAAAAATACAAACGCATGGAGGTTAAACAATACACTGCTAAATAACCAAGAGCTCACTAAAGAAATCAAAGAGAAAATCAAAAAATACCTAGAAACAAATGATAGTGAAACCACGATGACCCAAAACCTATGGGATGCAGCAAAAACAGTTCTAAGAGGGAAGTTCATAGCAATACAATCCTACCTCAAGAAACAAGGAACACCTCAAATAAACAAACTAACCTTACACCTAAAGCAGTTAGAGAAAGAAGAACAAAAAACCCCCAAAGTT
The DNA here is from genome assembly GCF_008692025.1 of Phocoena sinus. Lineage (NCBI taxonomy): Eukaryota > Metazoa > Chordata > Mammalia > Artiodactyla > Phocoenidae > Phocoena > Phocoena sinus. Next base: position 18,748,568 of record NC_045783.1, read on the forward strand.
AGCAGAAGAAAAGAGATCATAAAGATCAGATCAGAAATAAATGAAAAAGAGATGAAGGAAACAATAGCAAAGATCCATAAAACTAAAAGCTAGTTCCTTGAGAAGATAAACAAAATTGATAAACTATTAGCCAGACTCATCAAGAGATAAAGAAGACTGAATAGAATTAGAAATGAAAAAGGAGAAGTAACAACTGACACTTCAGAGATACAAAGGACCATGAGAGATTACTACAAGCAACTATGTGCCAATAAAATGGACAGCCTGGAAGAAATGGACAAATTCTTAGAAAATCACAATCTTCTGAGAACTGAACAAGGAAGAAATAGAAAATATAAACAGAGAATCACAAGCAGTGAAATTGAAACTGATTAACATCTTCCAACAAATAAGAGCCCACAAACAGATGGCTTCACAGGTGAATTCTATCAAACATTTAGAGAAGAGCTAACACCTATCCTCTTCAAACTCTTCCAAAATATAGCAGAGGGAGGAACACTCCCCAACTCATTCTATGAGGCCACCATCACCCTGATACCAAAACCAGACAAAGATGTCACAAAAAAGAAAACTACAGTCCACTATCACTGATGAACATAGATGCAAAAATCCTCAACAAAATACTAGCAAACAGAATCCAACAGCACATTAACAGGATCATACACCATGATCAAGTGGGGTTTATTCCAGGAATTCAAGGATTCTTCAATATATGCAAATCAATCAACGTGATACACCATATTAACAAATTGAAGGAGAAAAACCATATGATCATCTCAAAAGATGCAGAAAAAGCTTTGGCAAAATTCAACACCCATTTATGATAAAAACCCTCCAGAAAGTAGGCATAAAGGGAACTTTGCTCAATGTAATAAAGGCCATATATGACAAACAGACAGCCAACATCATTCTCAGTTGTGAAAAACAGAAACCATTTCCACTAAGATCAGGAACAATATAAGGTTGCCCACTCTCACTACTATTATTCAACATAGTTTTGGAAGTTTTAGTGACAGCAATCAGAGAAGAAAAAGAAAGAAAAGGAATCCAAATGAGAAAAGAAGTAAAACTGTCACTGTTTGCAGATGACATGACACTATACATAGAGCATCCTAAAGATGCTACCAGAAAACTACTAGGGCTAATCAATGAATTTGGTAAAGTAGTAGGGTACAAAATTAATGCACAGAAATCTCTTGCATTCCTATATGCTAATGATGAAAAATCTGAAAGTTAAATTAAGGAAACACTCCCATTTACCATTGCAAGAAAATGAATAAAATACCTAGGAATAAACCTACTTATGGAGACAAAAGACCTTTATGCAGACAACTATAAGACACTGATGAAAGAAATTAAAGATGATACAAACAGAGGGAGAGATATGCCATGTTCTTGGATTGGAAGAATCAGCATTTTGAAAATGACTGTACTACGCAAAACAATCTACAGATTCAGTGCAATCCCCATCAAACTACCAAGGCATTTTTACAGAACTAGAACAAAAAATTTCACAATTTGTATGGAAACACAGAAGACTGTGAATAGCCAAAGCAATCTTGAGAAAGAAAAACAGCTGGAGGAATCTGGCTCCTGGACTTCAGACTATACTAGAAAGCTACAGTAATTAAGACTGTGTGGTACTGGCACAAAAACAGAAATATAGATCAATGGAACAGGATAGAAAGCCCAGAGATAAACCCACGCACATATGGTCACCTTATTTTTGATAAAGGAGGCAAGAATATACCATGGAGAAAATACAACCTCTTCAATAAGTGGTGCTGGGAAAACTGGACAGCTACATGTAAAAGAATGAAATTAGAACACTCCCTAACACCATACACAAAGATAAACTCAAAATGGATTAAAGACTTAAATGTAAAGCCAGACAGTATAAAACTCTTAGAGAAAAACATAGGTAGAGCACCCTGTGACAAATACTGTATGCCAACACATATACGTGGAATCTAAAGAAAAAAAAAGTTTCTGAGGAACCTAGGGGCAGGACAGGAATAAAGATGCAGATGTAGAGAATGGGCTTGAGGACATGGGGAGGGGAAAGGGTAAGCTGGAATGAAGTGAGAGAGTGGCATGGACATATATACCCTACAAAATGTAAAATAGCTAGCTAGTGGGAAGCAGCCGCATAGCATAGGGAGAAAAGGTCAGTGCTTTGTGACCACCTAGAGGGGTGGTATAGGGAGGGTGGGAGGGAGACTCAAGAGGGACGAGTTATTGTTATATGTCTATATATAGCTGATTCACTTTGTTACAAGGCAGAAGCTAACACACCATTGTAAAGCAATTATACTCCAATAAAAATGTTAAAAAATAAAAGTTAGGCAGGTTCTCAATTTTAAAAACAATCTAAGCATAAATTTGTCATACTGAATAGAGCAAACACTACAGGGAAGAAGATAAAGGGAATTGATATGAAACTAAATCTGAATTGAAGGTCTCCTTGCTCATTTAAAAATAGGCACTTCCCTGCCAATTAAATAGAACATGTGAATATTCATTTGTTACCGTGAAATTTAGTTTGCTTCCTTAAGAAAGTGCCGCTAACAGCTGTAATTGGCACCATTACCAGCTTAAAGTTTTCTCTTTGGTCTTCCATTTGAAAATTTAAAGAAGTTTGATTATCTGTACTAATCAGGCTGACAAATAATATGTACAAAATATCTAGTTAGTCTGAAAAAGAAGTTTCAAGCCATATATATATTTGGTTTCAATGACCTGAAGTATCTATCTCAAGAAAGTTTACTTCTATCTGCCAGTTAATAATTCTTCTGGAGTATTTTTGATGAACTCAGAACCAGCCTCGGCTCTGTCAGATAAATGTTTACATCATGCTTCTCCTTTACACGTGCTTACAATCTGGTGGGAGAAATGATTTGCACAAATTTGTCACAAGCAGTACAAGGAAGCCTTTAACGGCTCAAGTGTATGACATCAGCTATTCAATTTGTGCTAGTTGGACAGCTTGTTTCCAACTAATTGGGAGGAAACAAACCATGGCTCTCCTACCTTCTCATGCGCCAGGTCTTTTTACATCTGAGCCTACGGAGGCCCTGCTCTGGAAAGCTCAGCCAGATTTAGAATCTGACTGTTCTGCACATGTTTGTTTTTTTCTGATGGCCTTTTCTTTCCACTTTTCTCCTGTCAAATTCCTGCTGATCACCCTGCACATTCCAAGAGGGGGCCAGCTTCTCCAGTAAGTCCTACTGGACCTTCCAGACGAGTCAGCATCCCCTCCATGTGCTTCTGCAGTGCCCTGGGTGAGCCCCTCCCGTTCCCACCCCACTCTACTATAAGCACAGGCCCATTTACCGCCCTCCTTCCTGATTGGACACAGAGCTATGTCCAAGCACTTAGCACAATGCGTGTTTCATGAAAGTAAGGGGGTTGGATGAATTCGGTAAAAAGAATGAAGTAGAGAGTACATCTGTTCTCTTCCAACCCCTAACAGAGAAGTAAGACTTACAGTGCTATCTCTGGAGCTGAGATCTGGTGGTCATACATGGACTGCCAGGCACCCACGCTGTGGTTTTGTCATTAGCAATCACACCTGGGATGGTGCTTCTAGCCCCCTCTCACCATGGCCATTTCATGACCTCCTCTCTCACTCCCTCATATACCATCCATTCCTGAGTACAAGACAGTTTACTCTAAATCTCTCTTATCACTTATAAAACATTCTAGTCCAAACTACTATCATCTCTCACTTGGACAAAAGAAGTTTCACCCAAAATAATTCCCTCAACTCTGCTTTTACTTTCTTTTAGGCTTTTCTCTTAACTGAAGCCAAAGTGATAATCTGAAGACACAGATAAGGTCAGAGTAGTTTCCCTTCAGTGCCTTCCCACTGCTCTGAGAAGAAAGACCATGATCTTTAAGATCACTTATACCACGATGCTGAATCTGCCCTCCCCAGCCTCAGGTCCCACCAATTTCCACTTTGTGCCATGCACTGAGCCACAACTGTATTCACTCAGTTCCTTCAGGATGCTAAGCTCTTTTCTAACTCAGAGGCTTTCTGTCTGCATTTTTCTCTTCCATGAATCCTGTTTTTCTGTCCCACCTAGCTCACTCCATTCATTCCTCAGAGAACAGCTCAAATAATCTTCCAGGAGAGCTTTCTCTGTCCTCCTGAATAAGTCTGGTCTCTCTACTCTTCCAACACCTGTACTTTTCCTTCAGTGTTACTCACTATGACTTGTAATCATATATTCACCCATGTGATATCTAATTAATCTCTGTTTACCCTACCAGGTTAAAAGCACCCTAGAGATGAGGAGCGTTTTGCTAAATGTATCCCTAATGACCATTGTAGGGCACAATGACATTGTAGGGCCTACTCCAAAAAAATTTGTTGAACAAATTAATGAATTAAAACTGCAACAAAAAACAAACTGAGGAATCATGAGTATAACAACAGTAAGATTATGAGCTTTTAGTAATAACAAGGACAAGGGAGAAACCAGTTACTAGATCATCATGCTGAAGGTAAAACTAAAGCATGCCCTCGTGTGATTTCCTTTTCCCCAAATATGATTGGAATGGTGAATAATAACTGTTTTAAAAGAAACTGGCAAATGAACAGCAGACATAGTAGGTATATCAACGTAAGAATTGATTGGGCACACATAGGGCTCAGTCTTCCGCTATACATTTTGCATTGAGAGCAAAGAGGGCAGAACGTGAGCAAGACCTATTGGGCTAACATCGTGTGAATATGTGAAAGGAGATATCACAATGGAATAGCCCAGTAGGAAAATCAGACTCTTCCCCCTTTGTTAATAGATATTAATGTGAATGAGTTAATTTGCATTTTTTTTCAAATTACACATATAAGCAATATCATGTGAAAAAAGATACAAATGGACTTATTTGCAAAACAGAAATAGACCCACAGACATAGAAAACAAATTTATGGTTACCAAAGGGGAAGGAGGGGGAGGGATAAGTTAGGAAGATGGGATTAACATATACACACCACTATATATAAAATAGATAACCAACAAGGACCTACTGTATAACACGGGGAACTGTATTCAATATCTTGTAATAACCTATAAGGGAAAAGAATCTGCAAAAGAGTATATGTGTGTATGTATATATATGTAACTGAATCAGTGTGCCGCGCACCTGAATCTAACGCATCACTGTAAATCCACTATACTTCATTAAAAAAAGGAAAAACTAAAAATTATAAAAAAGAAATTAATATGAATGAGATGAAAGATAATGATTATAAATTTATTAAATCATCTAAAAACTGTATTTGGGTATGAGGAAGTTTATAAAAAGGAGGAAAAGCTGAGTAAATTAGGGAAACATTCATGACAGACGTTGGCCTTGATTATGGAGTGTGAGGTTCTTCCATGTGTGAGAAATAACTTGTACAAAGACTTTGATGAGAATGTTTTCCTATTCTTATAACCGTAGAGAATTGGAAGATTAAAAGTATCTCCGTTACTTCAATTATCACCTGCCACAAAGGCCTAGCCAGATACAGGTGACCAGGGCTAAGTTAACTGGCTATTCCCAAGAAAATTAGGCATTTTTAAACTTAATAATTTCCCTAAAATATAAAAGGAAAGAATGCTTGGAGTGGACCAGTGAACAAAGGAGAAGGGGGCCATTTTGGAAGATTGAGTGTCTTACGTGCAGCTTTTGAAATTTCTTGCCTGGAGTGTATCCAATATTTGAAGGCTTAAATATTACCTTTCCTGTCTTTGGATTTTTTTATATGAATGATAAATTATAATGTTGGTTGGTTTACATTTTTTATTTCTCTGCTTGCAGTCAATATTTGTTTAAATCTTTGTTTTCTTTGTAATTGCTTCCTTCTCACCAATTCATTTATAGCACCAAAACAAAGAGGTTGGTAACTTGGGGCCAAATTCTCCTAATTCTGATCCAGATTTGCAAAAATGAAGCAAAGGCAACATTTATCAGTTTTCTGGCAGAGATGCTTATGTTGGGCAATCATTTGTGTTGTTTTTAGAAAAGGAAGGCTAAAAATCTTATTTTCTCATTCCTACATAAAATAAATTCTGGACTGTATGACAACTTTCACTGCCAACTCCAATGTGTAGAATTCCAGCAGTTGGATTTTTTTTTCTGAATGACTTCAAAATTCTGTGCTTCTGTTTGTTGCTTTATAAAAAAGCACCCATCTTCTTATTCAAAATTGCAAGTATTCTCCAGGTTATCTGCTCCCTCCTTAAGCCAAATACATTGGTTCTGAAAGTCAGTTAGGATCAGTGTGTCTTAAAAAGACAGATCATGGGCCTTGTAGCTCTCTGCTGAATAAATCTGTTTCTTTTTTCCTCTTCTTCCACTCACTCCTCCATCAAAGTGTCCTCTGTTGCATTTTTTCCCACCCAACAATGATCCCCTGTGGATATTGATTAGAATTTGGAAAACAAGAGCTGAACATTTACTTTGAATACATTACTGCAAGTTTGAAAAGTGATTTGGCATGTTGGGCTGGTATCTCAACTTCCTTTGAAACTTGACCTTTGAAGTGAAGAAGTTAGGATACCTGTTGGGTTATTCCTTCTGCAGTATAATGACTCTCAAGGAGCATTAAATTGTGACACTTCATAACAGTAAGCTTCTCCATGCTCTATATAATTTACTTAGCTCCTTTGGTGCTAATAGGATCTAACCCCAATATGGTGCACAGCATGGCTTCCTAGACAAACACAGGTCCAAGGCAAGGACATAGAATCTATGTTTTCTGCTATGCTGCCTTGACAAAGCTGCTTTCTCCAGTGGTTTTTTCCTACTCTACTCTCTACTTGCTTATTTCTAGCATTCCAAATGGTGAAGTGATGGTGTTGCATTGCACTATTTGTATGGAAGAAATTCAAGAATGCACTCAGGAGGTACAAGTGTGAATTCATGTTAGTTCTAGAGACTAGCCAAATTTTAAAACTAGTTTTAGTTACAGAGACGTTGTTTTATATTATATTACTTGAAAGTGTTTTTTCTGTCTTCTAACTGAATACCAGTTGTAGAACTTCAGCTTTTCTTCAGTTAGACAGGAAAGATTCATTGGTTCTTGGGAGTCATCCTTTGCCAGGCATAGTGCTAATTTAGGTGTGGCAGTATCACAAGTGTGTTCTATGACACAAAGATACACTTAGAGGGCTTCCCTGGTGGCGCAGTGGTTGAGAGTCCGCCTGCCAATGCAGGGGACACGGGTTCATACCCCGGTCCAGGAAGATCCCACATGCCGCTCTGGGCCTATGAGCCATGGCCGCGGAGCCTGCGCGTCCGGAGCCTGTGCTCCGCAAAGGGAGAGGCCACAACAGTGAGAGGCCCACCTACTGCAAAAAACAAAAAACAAACAAAAAAAAAAGATACACTTAGAGCTTTCCAAACATGAAAATATGTTATTTTTATTTATTTTGGATAAGATAGATTATACTTTTCCAAGTGGGTGTGTATATCAGACATCACAATAAATAGATTTCCAACATAACAACAAACATGTTATTAAATAATGTAATAATGTATGCAAAATTCCCACTACCTAGTAGAAGCCTAAAATGGAAAGTCAGTCAACCATCTTTGTTTTCTAGGCTAGCTAGGAATTACAGAATAAAATGTGGGGAGGAAATTGTGAAGATACCTTTTCCTCCTTATAAAGATTCAAAAAGGAACGCATTTTCAACTGCCTGCTATGAGATTTTGAGATTTTATAAGTATTCCCTGTAGACTTTAGGGGTTTTCTTATTTCCTGTTTAAATATTAGTTACAGAATACTAATTATACAATACCTATAGTTATATTTCACAAATAATGTAATTATAAATGTTTATAAATTGATTACCACTAATTATAATATTCTGATAGAAAACTAATTGTAAAACTGACTCTGTACTCTGAGAAAATGTAGATGGTAGTAGTTGCTACAGTCCATTTTTCTGCTCAAATAGCTGTACTTTTAATAATTTTATTCCAGAGTTTAAAGAAGCAGACTATATGTGTCATTTCTTTGCTTGTTTCATTTCTGTTAATATTTTTGTGGTTAAAGGTACTTCAAGCACTTTTTTCAGACTTATACAATTTACTTTCCGGTTGAAGCAATTTCACAACCCAGATAAGTGGCTGAAGCAGAAAGTTTTATCTTTGTTAGCAATAAATCAACAAATCCAATTAGGAAAATGTGTATCCACAAAAATTTGACAAGACGATATAGTCAGCTTTCAGTTTTATAGGATCAGCAACTTCAGGCAGGTACACATAAAACAAGCTCAAATATATTATTCAAGAAATGGGCCATAAAATTCCATTGTTTAATCAGCAGAAAAGATTTGTCAAGGGGATAACTTGTTCTGTGGACCCTGCAAGTTTAATCTAAACCTGAATCTTGGTTTGTAGTGCACATGACAGCTTACCTTGAGGCCTGAAAGGATGAGCTCTCCTAGGACCACAGGTGAAGAAAATCTCTCATACAAGGTTGACTGCACCCACCACTACCTTTTCTCTTAGAATAATACATAATTAGCTAATGACTTCTTCAAAGTAAAGATTGGTTTTACTGATAGAATATTTTTCTCTGAATTCTCTTGAAGTAATATATAATTTTATAAATCATAGTGACATAATTCAACTATTGGAAAATGTCTTTCAAAAATTTTGTAATTGTATTTTTATAGTATTTACTTCAGAACAGATATAATTTCAGTCCTGGGGAATGTTGAGTTATAGTCCATGTTAAAAAAAAAAAAGTAAATTACAAGGTCTAGAAAAAACAAGTTGATTGATTTTAAGTTTTAACAAAATTTTATTAAATAATAGGTTGGCATGCTAAGAGGGACTATGTAAAGAACCTTAAAAATATTTGACCCTGTCAAGCCATTATGCTAAATTAATACATATTATAATTTTTAATGTGTGGTTACTCTGCAGTGCTTAACCTCTGTGAATATTGATCATTTCGTAGCAGAAGTTTTTAATCTTTATAGCTTAAAAGTTGCTGAACATGAATTAAGAGGAGGTGTCAGGGGGTGAGACTGAGGTGGGCTGATAACATATCTTTCTCCCATTCTTCTGGAATCATCTCCATTCAGTTTACTAGTCCAGATAAGGGAGATCCTTTTGAGAATTGCCTCTAAAGAAATAATTTGATGGTGATGGGTTCAGTTTCATACACAAGCATATTACTTAAGCAGATGACTAATGGGTGGTAGAAGGTCCCTCTGTTCAATTTTATCTGCCCCATTGGCCAGTTGAGAGTTCCCCAGTGTGCACTTCTTTGGAGATGAAAGTGCAAATGTTACCTGAATGTATGAGAATGATATTGGCAAATGGAAACAGATGCAAAGAGAAGTAATCAACTTCATGAGGGTCTAGGAAATGTATGAGGGATAATGAAAGGAACTGTGGTATTAACAGTTGTGCAAAGAAGAAGAATTTTGGGGGAGGAAGCTAGGATTTTTCTCCTAATCTAGGAAAGGCTACCATATGCAAGAGAGAATGAAGCACACTAATTCTAGGTAGCTTCAAGGGCAGAAATAGGAACAATGGCTAAAAATCACAGGGTATCTAATGTGAGTAAATATATTTAAAAATTGTACAATTTCAGTGGTCCAAAATGAAATGACCTGCCATAGGAGATAATGATACATCTGTCAAAATGGAGTACTGGGGCTTCCCTGGTGGCGCAGTGGTTGAGAGTCCGCCTGCCGATGCAGGGGACACGGGTTCGTGCCCCGGTCTGGGAAGATCCCACATGCCGTGGAGCGGCTGGGCCCGTGAGCCATGGCTGCTGAGCCTGCGCGTCCGGAGCCTGTGCTCCACAACAGGAGAGGCCACAGCAGTGAGGGGCCCGCGTACTGCAAAAAAAAAAAAAAAAATGGAGTACTATGCATTGGTTAGAAGCCATATGCCAGGGATAATGGAGAAAATAGAATTAACATATAAATTGTTGCATATGCTGGGCCCTGTTTTCAGTGCTTAACATATTATCAATGCATTTAATCCTGACAACAGTCTAGAAAGGTAAATTCTACGTCATTCCATTTTACAGATGAAACAAAGAGAAGTTTAAATAACGTATCCAATGTCCCACAGGTAGTTAGTGTGGAGCGGTGATTTGAATTTATGCAATTTGGCTTCTGTATCTATTCCGCTAACCCCTGTACTGTATTGACTCTAAGAGTGGTCTATGCTACTGTTGTTGATATTAATAGCATACAAGTATTTATCAGTTATCTAGTGTGATGGAATTAGGAACAGTACCGTATGAATGGAAGGGAAAAGGAAGTCAGAAAAAGTCAAGGATGTTGACTGTTGCTACAAATACCACCCAGAGTGACACCTCAAGCAGGATTTAGAAGAATTCCCAAAGCAAACTTCTCAATGTATTTCACGCTGATCATTGCTTCTAGATTAGAGTGGAGAATGAAATTTCAGTTTTTCTCAGTTGGCAGACTGTGGAGTAAAATCTAACAAAGAAAGCTTCAAAATTACCTGTTTTTGTCATATTTCCTCACTGCTATGTAGTTTTCCACAAACTGGAGAATAATTTTAGGTTCCCCCATATTCTGACCCTACTCTAAGTTTCAGACACTTTGGTGAGTTAATTTTTCTCACTTTACTTCTTCTTCTATATTTCCCATCTATGTGTTACCTCAGTTTAGCCTCTCTTTTTTTGCTTGTATTATCTTTTATTAACCTAAAATAACCAAACCCTAACTCACTAAAAGTACATGTTAAGTATGATCTCCTCTTGAAAACTTTCCAGAGTTGCCCACACTTACCTTCCTTTATTCTAAATTATGGTATAAATGTAGTTGGTAGGTTTAGCATTGCTTAATTCCCTAGTTAGTTCTCTCCATGTAGAATGTAAACCATTGATTATGTATACTTTAACAGCTATAGTTCAATATTTGTATTTTTGATATTTTGGATAATTGTTAAGGATTTACTTCTTTTAACTTTCTTCAGTTGCCTGATACAGTAATTTCTAGAGATGTTAATAGCAGTTTTTATCATGTAACAAATTTCTGTTAGATCTCTAAAAATGTTATTAAAAATACATTCTCTGATGTTCCAGTTACTTGTCTGCTGGCTCTCAGCTTCATTCCAACCTTTCTTCTCCTCTGTGTGGCAGCTGGAAGTAGACAAAGTCATCTTCTCATGCTCCCTTGCTGGCAGGTTCCAGAAAGATTTGGCCAATGGAAAGCACTAGCAGGAGATAGCAAGAGGGAGGAAGAGAGAAGCATTCTTTAATTTCCATTTCTGTCGTGTCTCTGGTGGCAGTGGCAGGATCAGAATGTGACTGTGGGCTCCAGGAGCAACTTCATGTGACAGGGTCATAAGCATATCCATGAGGGTTTCAGCACCAGCAGTAGGATCCATGTTCCTGGGTTCCTTTAGTCAGAGCAGCTGCAGCATTGATGTCTCTACATCAGCTGAAGGACTGGCTGTTGAGTTCAGCCCAGGGTTAGAAAGAGAGCTCTGACTTCCAAGTAACATTCCCTTCTGGTCGTACTCCTCCAGTATTTTCCCCTTCTTGATTTTGCTTCTTCTACCTTTCCAAAAATTTTTTTATTAATTCCCTGCATTAAACCTCTCTCTGCTTGAAATATCTGGAATCGTTCCTGCTTTTGTGACTAGACAGTGAATGATACATCTAGACCCATTCTACATCTGGTGCTGGGATCATCCCTACAGTATTCTCTCAAGAATCTATTCTCTGCTAAAATTCTCTCATTGAGGTTGGATACACTCAAGACAATACATGCCATCTCTGGATTGCCTTCATTAAAAAACAAACAAAAAAATTCTCTAGTATGTTGACCTAAACTCTGTCTCATTGTAGTTTCTTCTCAGTTCTATTTTATGGGTTTCAGGACATGCAGCAAATAATAGTCATTATTCCTGTCTGAATCCTATGCCTGCTAGAGTTAGATCAAAGATGTAGAGAGATGGGCATACACGTAAGTACTTGAAATGGCAAACTCTGTGTAGATGTGGGTTTAGATCTTTGACCATAGAGGCATGCTAATATTTGACCCATGATGTGAAGTGTACACAGCTTTTGTTGTTGTTGTTCATGTAACAGATCTTATGAGCCCACCCTATAAACCAGGCAACTTTCTGAGTATGGGGGCTGAGACCAGTGAACCAAACAGACTAGTTCCATAAAATGGAGAAGAGGAAAGGCTGAGATGAGCACATGTGACTCCCTGTCCTAAACCCACCAATTAGAGGAGTCAGTCCTCTTTCTTCAGGGTGGAGTGAACAGGGATCATGGAAAGAACTAAGAGCCAGCCAAAGTCAAGTGGGAATCTCTTTTTGGAAACATGGAGTAGAGATTGAGGCTCCCTCTGGCTTAAACTAGGCACCGTCAATATTAAAATGGGAACATTGTAAGAGAGATAACAGATTAACCTTATCTTTCATTTAGATTTCAGAGTGATATTTTCTGTGAAGATCTTTTGTAAATGGGCATCAGGGAAGGCTCTAGGGACACTAGAAGTAGTGATAGTCAAAATACTTAACACATAGTTTGTCATGGGTACTGACTGGTCTGAGTGGACACTGGCTATAAACTACCCTATGGCCACATCAAGGTATACTGGTGAATCTTGTCACTGAGCACTGAGGAACTGAGGAAAGATCAAGGTAGAGAGTACAAGGAATCTGGAGTAACTAAGTATAAAGTCATTCACTTTTGCTTTCTGACACCTGGCCTAAACGTAATTCTGATTCTAATTTAGTAAATTACGTAATCAAGAATTACTTTTACTCTGAAATTAAAAAGATTGCATTCAACTTTTAAATTATTTGGAAACATAGTCACTTTCCCATACATTGTAGATATAACTTTTTATTTGATAATGTATTAAATATTTATTTAGTTCTTTAACTGACTGGAGTTTTGAGCTGGTGTCTAGCTGTGCAAGTAATCTTAAATGTATATGCTTATTCTTACTTTCAGTAATTTTTAATTTGTGAAGTATTTCATTGTGTGATTTTATTTTAATTTTTTATTATTTATGAAATGTTATAGAAGTTCTTGATACATTTTCAGTAATCTCACTTGATTTGTCATTATCATCAACACTGGGTACTTTTAAGGCATTTTTAACTGACAGCCAAGCCATTAAAATAAATGTATACAGTCAACTTTTAATTGTATAGTGTAAAATATTGTGGCTATATATATTAAAATCTTTTTTCCAAAATGATTTTTATAATCTTATTTATAATTTTAATGTTTTCAAGAACTGTCAAAAACATTCGCTTTCATAATCAAAAAATTTTGCATCAATTAAGGCTTTTGTACACATAAGCTTGATACATTGGATTACCTTTTGTTTTAGGTATGGCATAATTTCATTAAAATAAAATTGGAGAATTTTATAGTAAGCATACTTTTATTCAGTTGCATTGTTTTGAAGAATAGCACAACTGTGTTCCCAGCTATTGTTAAAATATATGTGTGCTTTAACTAAAAACTTAGATATATTATAAGTCAATAACAAAAACACAATTTCCTTCTAAGCCTGTTGCTAACTAGATCTTGTTAAGGTGTACTGATCTAATTTAGTAGTATTGTACTTTCCTGCCCAGGAATCTCAATGAAGATAAATAAAAAGGCAACTGCTAGATTTTTAATTAGAAAAATATGTAATAATGACATTATTTTCTTGGTATATACATACACATACATATACATATTTCAATTTTATAACTAAAGACACACATCTTTGGATTTATCAACTCATTTAATATTTATTAATTCAAATTTCAGTATCTAATGATTTATTCATTTAAAGTTTTATACCATGATAATATATTATAGATTAGTTTTGGCAACGTATATTTTTAAATACTAGAAATTGTGATCTTTTATATTAAAATATCTAACTTGCTAAATTATAAGAACTGGATATGTGTAATACAACATGGTACAAACCTCATTTTTCAGAACTATTCACAAAATACCCAAATTGTTACCTGCAATTTAACTGACAGTTTAGAAGGGTGAAGCGTTAATTCTGCTCTACTCAGCACACTCATACTTCCAAGAAGACAGAATTTACAAGGATAACACTGGCGCAGAACCCACCCATAGGTTAATTCTCCACTGTGATTTGAGTGGATAAGTTTAAGCTACACATCAGCGTCATAAGATTAAAAGGATTGGTTCATGTGTAGTGTAAACTAAGTTTTCAACCTTTACCACTGGAAAAGGTGGGTTACATTGGGGGTTTTTCTTAATTTTGGACCTCTCCAATCCTACCAGTATGTACTATCATCATGTTCCTTTTTTCTTTCATTAAGTGAGTAAAAAGAAGGGGGTGGGTCAGAATGGCTTTGGAGACTCCTGGCACTTATCTGAGTATGTCTCCAAAGCATGTAACTCAGATTCTCTCCAGAGTTCACAGAACCCCTATAGAAGATAGTTATGCAGTAATTCTATCCCTAGCTACAGGAGCCAATATGGTTAGGAATATAGGCTTTGGCATCCCATATGGATTCAATGCCTCCTTTTAGCACTTACAGTCTGTGTGAATTTAGGTAGGTTAATTAATGTTCCTCTGCTTCAGTTTCCTTGGTTTAAAAAAGAAATTCTAATGGTCTTTAAGATATAGGCAGTAATACCTATAAAACCCTGTCACAATAGTTATTATCTCTCAAATGTTGGATAACAAAATGTGGACATTCAGAAATGATCTTCGTTAAGAGTTTGTTCGTTATTGTAAACAAGTTCAGCTTCTTTCTGATCACTTGATTTTTTACCAAAGCAAATTAACTATAGCCACCTTTGTGATAGTTGTTTATTCATTATTTCTGCAAGTATGACTTGAGTCTATGTCCTGGAATAGAATGAGAGTTAGAAATAATGTGCCTTTATGGTGATTAGTACACATTAAACACTCCTTTATTTAGATGCCAAGTAGTACTGACATTTCACAACTCTTTGAAAATGAGTAAGCTGGATTTTTATATGCTACTGAGATTATAACATCCTTGGATATTACTTTTTCTGAATCCAAACTGCAACATGTTTGCGGTTAAATTATGCCCCCCCACCCCCGCAAAGATATGTTGGAGTCCTAACCTTCAAAGTCCTTTTTGCCAGTAAAATAACATATTCACAGACTCCGGGGATTAGGATGTTGACATCTTTGGAGGGCCATTATTCAGTCTACATACCAATAATAGTATATTTGTAAAATATGTTGCTCTAACTATCAAATCTTAAACTTTTAAAAGCTGATTTTTTGAAATTGTTCCTACAGAAAGAGCTGGGAAAAAAATCCTACAGATTTGGTAGAACTGCTACATCTTTTCTATGATAATCCATTCATTTATTCAGAAAATATTTATTAAACACCAAGCACTATTTAGGTTTCTCCCTCATGGAGTTTACATATTAGTTGAGGAGGGAAGCTATAGTAAGTAAGCAAATAAATAAATGCTATAGTTTCAGGTCCTGAGAAGTGGTATAAGAGAAGAAATAAAGATGAGTGAACTGATACTGATGGATTGCTCTTTTGGATGGGACATTTCTCTGCAGGGAAGAAGCAAAGTGAATACTTGGGTGTAGATTTTTCTGGGGAGAAAAATTTCTAGTAGGTGGTTGTTTGCATCAAAGACATACTGTTCTTAAGGGAATAATAATACATTAACTCTTAATTTAAAAAAAGAAATTTCTCTTAATCAGTTATCATGCCAAATATAACCTAAGGGATCCCGGATCCTGACACAAAATAGCAAATGATGATGCTCTCTCACATGTGCTATGTGGCAACAGACTTACTTGAGGTATATGACCTTGGATAGAATCAGCTCCATAATCTTCAAAAAGGGTAGCGCTCAAGGTCATTAAATTCTTTACTCACTGAGATGGAGATCAGATGCATGTGGCCAAAATTAAAAATATTCTACCCCCGCATCTCTCTCTTTATATATATAATTCTTTCCATATAACTATATGTATAATTTCTATATCTAGAAGAATAGATGGTTGACTTATTCTTGTATGTGAAAAGGGAAAATTAATTACATATGAAACTTTGTACTTTTATTATTCAACTATTGGTTGATGTACAGCTGTAATATATTAGATATTACAAAAGATAATGTATATCTGGTTTGATACAGAGGCACTCAAACCAAGACTTTAAATTACATGGTATATCATTTTGGAAAGTAAGGATTAGCAAAAGGCCTGCAATCCATTTTCTCCGTTTACCAGATTATCCAAGGAAAGAAAAAGGCAGCCTGTCAAATCACCTGGCAACACACTAATGGTCTTTGCTGATGGAAGAGTTGCTAACTTTGAAGTGATTTTAGCAGAATGCCTCTGGTCTTTCTAGATTTACTGATGATAAACAAATCTGAAATCTGTGGATTGGTTGAATGTATCATCTGTTATGTCAGTATCAGAGCATGAAATGGAGATGCTTGACATAGGCAGAATAAAGCCCCCCCAATGACGTCTACGTGCTAATTCACGGAAACCTTGAATATGTCACCTTACATGGCAATGAGGAATTAAGGTTCCAGATGGCATTCAAGTTTCTAGTCAGCTGACCTTAAAATAGGGAGATTATCCTGGATTATCTGCATATACCTGGTGTAATCACAAGGATCCTTAAAAGTGGAAAAGGGATGCAGAAAAGGTGAGAGTAATGCAGTGTGAGAAGGACTCCACCCATGGTTTCTGGTTTTGAAGACGTAGGAAGGAGGTCAAAGCCAAGGCATACTGTCGACTTCTAGCACCTGGAAAAAGCAAGGAAATTGGTTTTTCCTTAGAGCCCCCAGAAGGGAATGCAGCCCTGTCAAACCTTGATTTTATCCCAGTGAGACCCACCTTGGATTTCTAATCTACAGAGCTGTAAGATAATACATTTCTACTATTTTAAGGCCTTAGGTTTGTGGTGATGCATCCACAGAGATGAATATAATATTTCATGATCAAGATGACTTATTTTGTGTAAGTGATGGTACATACAGCCCTTAGAGAACTCATTTGCTAAATCAGATTTAGCCAGGCTATGTCCTGATGCAGCAAAAAGCACCTTATGAGCTATATTGGTGATCCATTATTTTTTGCTTTATTTCTGCCTCATGGATACTTGTATCCTTGACATCTATAGTAAAGTGTGATAGTGTCTAAAATCTCTTATTCCTGTGAGTCTGACTTAGCAAACCATTTCTTTGAAATATTCTTATTGCCTGTTTTTTCTAAATGAAACCATCAATGATATATTATTTTTCAATTCAATAAATGTTTAAGAAGATACCATATCTCAGTACAGATTAGATGGTATATAAATGCATAATAACTGAATGAAATAATTATTATATCAAAGAACTTGCAATCTACTTGAATCATCTCAGTTACATCCGAGTAGATATCAGAACACCATTTGAAGGCTTATTTTCCCTCCACACAAGATGAGAGTCAAAAGTATCTGTGTTGGGACTTCCCTGGTGGCGCAGTGGTTAAGAATCCGCCTGCCAATGCAGGCGACACGGGTTCGATCCCTGGTTAGGGATGATCCCACATGCCAAGGGGCAACTAAGCCCGCGTGCCACAACTACTGAAGCCCGAGCGCTAGAACCTGTGCTCCGCAACAAGAGAAGCCACTGCAATGAGAAGCCCACACACCTCAACGAAGAGTAGCCCCCAGAAGAGTAGCCCCCACTCGCCGCAACTAGAGAAAGCCAGCATGCAGCAACGAAGACCCCATGCAGCCAAAAAAAAAAAAAAAAAAACAGAAAAGTATCTGTGTTGATCTCAAGAAAATCCAACAAAAATTTTCATATCTCTACAGTACTGTGGAGAGACCTTGAGTCCTATTACTGAAAAAAAGAAAATCAGTCAGTTCTGGAGAGTGGTTTGAACAGAAAAGAAGATGCTAAGATAAGTTGCTTTGTTCCCTGTGAACCTAAGGGAATTCTACACATGGTATACACAGTCTTCAAGAGCTGTTTGTTGAGAGCAATTGAGTCATCAGAGAAGCCAGATAGGGAAAAGAATTAAGTCTGACCCATCATGCTCTGCTTCTGTCCCCTCTATTGATGTAGCAGCAATAACGCCAACTCAATAAGGTGAAATGTCCAAACCTGTCAAGTCAAGAATAAACAAACACATGATCTAGATCATTACTATAACAGGAAAAAATTGGAAAAGCTGGTTTAGACATTGCTATTATACTTTAGTATGTAACTGTAGCTTCAATTTTGAGAAGATTTTATGTTGTGATGCTTCAAACAGAATCAGTACAAAAGTCTAGGTTGAAATAGCAAGGAGGACTAAAATAAAAATAAGAAAATCTCTGGATTGAGGAAATTAAACTTGTCTAAGAGTCCTGACAATTATCAGGGATTAATATCTGATTAACTTTCTGTAAACTAGAACTGAAAACAACTTAAATAATTAACTGAGATTATTGACTGATGTTATACAAGATTACTTAATGTATGTAATGATTACCTAAAAACAAAAGTAATAATTTCAGAAATGTGCCAAATTTTATTATATCAACTCAGAGCTTTATTATTTTATGGTCTATTATTGTTCCTGTTTCACTTGGAAAATAAAGGAAATCCACAGTGAATTGAATACACACTTCAAAAGGCACTTTGATGTGAGGAGGATGATAATAAAAATAATGATGACCAACACTTATTGAGCACTTACTATATGTCAGACACTGCATGCTCTATGACTACCTACCTGCATTATCTCACTTACCTCTTCCAACAACCTAATGAGGTTGGTCTTTTATAGCCCTTATTTATATGAGGAAATTAAAGTCAAGAAAGATTAGGTTACTTGGCTTGATAATACATGCAGTACATAGAAATCCTCAAATTGGAATCCATGCCTATGACATAGTACATGCATTTAACAGCAATCTAGGTCACTTCTCACTGTTACTTCCTCCTTTATTTACCTGTTCTGTCCATCTGGAAAATGTCAGTTCATTTAATACTCAGATCAAAGTCATTACCCACTAGAATATTTCTCTGACTATTCTAGGCATAGGCTAATGCATCATCCTTTTGCTAATCTATAGAAAACATTAAAAAGTTGTTTAACTTTAAGCTTTTCTATAACTGAGAGCATTATTTGATAGAAGTTCTCTCATGAACTGATAAGTACAGGATTACTGATAATATGCAATTTACAATCAGAATGGGAATAGCCAAACATTACTTAACAAAAGAACATTGAAAACACTTAATATTTCACGGGATTTGCAGGCATCAAAATGGATGTAGGAACACAGTGAATGTCCAGACAGTTAGATTTGACTACTGAACTTGCTCATTGTCTTGACTCTATTGAGAATTTCCCAATTTAAGCATCACCTCACTTTTTCTTCTTCACTTTCAATGTGTTAATTCTAATAGCTGCCTCTCCCCACCACCATCCTTTCTCTCTCCCCCTCCCTCCCCTTCTCTCTTTCTTCGTAACTCTCCCTTCTCAGAGGTCACTAACAGTTTGTTTTCTTAAGAAAATTGTTAAAAGATTAAATTTGTCTTCAGCATATTCTTCTCCCATAGCCCACACTAAATAACACACTAATATTGACCTTGCATTTCACTCTAACTACCAGTAAAATGTCAAGGTTGAAAGTATAAACTAATTAATATAATTAACTTACAGGTATCCTAAGTACGGGAAAATCACTTTCATCACAGTTGTAATGGAGCCATTGGGATGATTTCCGGCAATGGCCAGCAGTGAGCACCCCTGGCAAGCTTTGGTGAGTATGCCCGGCTCTAAGACCAATCTCACACTGGAAATTTTAAATACTTTAAGTTATTTCAATACATAAAAGAATACAATGCTAATTAAAGTAAAATGAAAATATATTGTATGTGCTGGCATGACATATTTGTGAGTGAGTAGGAAGATACCCATCATCCTTGAAGGACTGTATTTTCCTGACACATGGTTACTTGGGTATATGCCCTGAGATGTTTAGAACATCAGTTATGTCTGGGTGCTACTGTCGCATGCAAACGGTGAATGATTAGACAGAGCAATCTACAAAAGTCAAAATCCAATGAACTAGGTCTGTTTCCCTGACTATTCTGGGACCATTTTCTGTGCAGGACAGTGTTTTGATTGTTTATAATGATTGTGTTTACTCTTACTGACAAGTGATAGCCTTTTGTGTTGAGGTATAACCAGTCCCTAAGGTACTTTCGGCATTTCCAGCCAGAAACGTTTATTATTGGGGATATGCTCACACACAGCTCAGTATCTCTTTGCTGATAACTTCTTCTATGCCTCCTATTTCCTAGCATGAGATTACAACCTTTGGGAGTCCTCATGTTCCTTTATATTATGAGGTGATGGCAAAGACAAAATGGGATAGCCTCAGGAGGATATCTCTGAGAAACTTGAAATAGCTGACACTTTGTGACATCCCGATACGTTACTGAGGATCTAAACAAAACCTGTGAAGTGTCTTTAATCACTTATTCATTATTATTAAATACTGTGGGATTTCCCTAGTGGTGCAGTGGTTAAGAATCCGCCTGCCAGTGCAGGGGACATGGGTTTGAACCTTGGTCCAGCAAGATCCCACATGCCGCGGAGAAACTAAGCCCGCAGACCACAACTACTGAGTCTATGCTCTAGAGCTCAGGAGCCACAGCTATTGAGCCCGTGTGCCACAAGTACTGAAGCCCACATGCCTAGAGCCTGTGCTCTGCAACAAGAGAAGCCACTGCAATGAGAAACCCTCACACCACAACGAAGAGTAGCCCCCGCTTGCTGCAACGGGAGAAAGTCTGCGCACAGCAATGAAGATCCAACGCAGCCAAACATAAATAAATATTTTTAAAAACTATTTAAAATTTTTATTTAAAAAAAAGTTATGAACAACTTTCCTGAACTTGATTCTTTAAAATTAAATCATTCTAATTTCTTCCCTCATAATCTTTTAACCTAATCATCAGGGCTATTAGCATGCCCAGTTAGGCAGTTATGACATTAATATAACTAAAAATAAGAGCAGAGTTTGAGTGAAGGAATTGCATTTTATTAACATTATGCTATAACTTCATCACCCAGTTGTAGTAACAGCAAGGAAGTTGTTGTTCAGAACTGGCACAAATACTCAGTTGCCCTGTTGGAGTTCAGCTCCTTAAACCCAGGCTGACATTTGCAGTTGCTTAAAGTGATTTCAGACCAGACTTCCTTCAAGGGCATATTTTTCTGTAAAGTTGGATACTTCAGCTTAGCATAATGCTTTTTGTAAGACTTTTTGTAATGTTATATTATAAAATAGTGATAACATGCAACTGTGGCTTTTGAAACCATTTCCATATAAATATACAAAATAGATTCTCGTGTGTTTGTGTGTGTGTATATATGTATAATATATCTGTTCTATATATAATATAATACATATATCAAATCATATAACTGATCATGTTTCAGTTCTATGTATAGTATATATATCTGTTCTATATATAACATATATAATATATACGTTATATATATAATACGTGTGGAATTTGTTTTATATATAATATATAAATATAATGAATCAAATCATATAACTGAACACAAGGTCGAGAAAACACTAGAAAATGAGAAAATATCGAAATCAATTTTTTAAATGTTAGGCTATGTTTTTCTCTCCTAGAGCTGCCATAACAAGGAAGCACAGAGTGGCTTAGAAATCAGAAATCTGTCTCACGCTTCTGGAGGCTAGATGTGTGCAGTCTAGGTATCAGCAGGGCTGTGCTCCCTCTGAAACCAGTGGAAGGTGGCTCCTCCCTTGTGTTTTCCGCGGCTGCAGAAGTGTGTTCCTGGGCTTGAGGCAGCTTAGCTCCAGTCTTCACAGGGTATCTCCTTGCATCTTTCCACAGTGTTCCCTCTGTGCACATCAGTCTCTGTATCCAAATTGCCTTTTATAAAGGACATCAGTCATATTGGATTAGAATCCACTCTTTAACGACCTTTCTTAAACTTCATTATCTCTGTAAAGATCTCACTTCCAAATAACGCCACATTTTGAGGAATTGGGAGTTAGGGCTTCAGCCTACATTTTTTTAGGAAGAATACAGTTCAACCCATAGCAGGTTACAAGTATTTTTATTTTAATTTGTAAATTTCCCAAGATTTCTCCTTAAAAGCCTATCCATTTTACCTTTTTGTGACACAACGCTTTATCAGGTTCCATTGATATAACATTTCTGCTTTTTGTGAAATATTGGAATTCCCTCTGTTCATAGCTAAAAGATTTATTGTACCTAGCTTTGTTCCACAGATAAGGTTTGAGACAAAATTGAATCATATACTGATTTATTAGAATTCAATTATGATAGTTGTTTTATTTAAGGCTCTGTCTAAAGGAAGGCAAATAAATTACTTTTGCCTAAGAATTTTGCTCAACATAGATAGTTGTTTTCCACATTATATTGATTTTCAAATGTTTTCACAGACAGTGTTTTCCTTTCACATCAGGTGTCTACTGTTTTATTCCAGTTCTATTTCTGGATGATGGTGGAGGTTTGAGGGCATGAGAATAGCTTGTTTGACTTATCAAATTTTTAGTTGCTATGGAAAATTATCTTTGTCCTTTCTTTGCCAGTGAAGCATAGCACTGAATGTGGGGAATGAACACACAGGTGTTCAGGTGTCATTGCCTAAGAACTGGTGCAGGATCACGAAGTAGGGTATTTCCATATTGGGAATTTCAAAATAGTAGCTTGAACTTTATATTTCAGTGAACTTAGCACACAACTTTTATTGAGAAATAAATGAGTTTTTTTTTTTTTAAATAAATGTCTTCCTAGTTTTCTAATAAAAGATGTGTCACGATTTAGGTTGCCGATGCTATGATGGCTCTTACCATGCAGGGCCTTTAGTAAGGCATCCCCTTGGGATTAGTACTTGAAAAAGATGGTAGAGAATTCAGGATTTGGCAGAGGAAGCAGTTGAACTGTGATGCAGACCCAAGACAGTCTAGGTTAACTCCATGGAAAGTTCTGGAGGTAGAATGGCCCCTCAGAGTTGTCCCTAGTTGTGCTGAGCTGGCCAGGCCAAAGTCATCTTTCAGAGATCAGTCATTAGATGTGAGCCACGGGGAGAAAGGCTGCCATCTTGGGGAGACGGCCTTCTCCAGCTGAGGCAATCCCTGAAGGAGGTGATAGCTGACCGATACCTGTGCATAGGCCACCCAACAACTGGGCACCTGGGCAGCACATCACAGTGTGCACCACAGGGAAAAGAATCATATACTAATTTTGAGATGGGCTTTCAACCATACACTGCTGGCTGTGTACCAGTAATGTGGATCTACACAAGCTATAAAAAAATTTTTTTTAAGTTTTATTCGTTGCATAACAATTTAAAAAACCCTAAGCTTATTTTTTTTTTGGTTTTCATTTTCCTTATTAATCTTACTGAGACATCACATAACTGAACATTGCTTCACCTTCATTGTAACTTGAATTAGAGAATATTAACATGGGGATATTTCTACCCAAAATTGCTAATCCTGTAAATCATCATCCTGATCTGATGTACATCATCTTGACCTAATGTTTTTTAATATGAAGAAGTGTGCATGCATGTGTATGTGTGTGTGCGTGTGTGCACATGCATGTGGGGACATGCATGTAGTCCTATTTCCATGAAGACATGCATGTAGTCCTGAGAGTAACATCATTATGTTACCAAGTACTTTACATTGGTCTTTGCTATAGCCGGAGAAAATACGATGGAAAAATCTAAGTGCTATTCCCATATTCCCAGCATTGTCCTCGAATTCTGCCATAAACCAAACAATATCTTGGGCTCAGGAAGTCCAAATCTATCTCATTTGTTGAGATTTCCACCTTGATTGTGGATAATGCCTTTCTAAAAATTGAATGGAGAAATAGTAAACTTTCCGTTTTATCAGCAGAATCTTCCTGAATTGTGCTAAAATAGGAAACTGGAAGAACACAACTTGATTTCCAGTGACAAGGGGAATGATTTTTAGGGAAAATAGATATATTTTAACTGAGAAATCAGCAGTCTTGATGGGGGAGCATTCAAGAGAGTGCAGGAATGTGACACTATTGCCAGCTGTCATTTTCCTGTCATATTTGTCTCTAAACACATAGGAATAAATCTGGTCAGTTGTAAGTACACACTGCTAATATATAATGTCTGCTTAGTATTGATCCTTCTCTATTCTGAGGTTCAGTTATATTGGCTTTATAATAGCTCCTGGACTATAACAAAATTTTCCATTCTAATCAAGTGAGTTAACATGCCTGTTTGGTTATTGAAACAGATTTCTATCTAGTTTCCATATGTCTCCTACTCAATATCAAAGCAGTTTAAATTTCCAAATATGCACCTGTGTTTGAATCACATCTCTGCTCAAAAAGCTCTATGTTGTCTAGGAAAACATAGGCAGAACACTCTATGAGATAAATCACAGCAAGATCCTTTTTGACCCACCTCCTAGAGAAATGGAAAGAAAAACAAAAATAAACAAATGGGACCCAATGAAACTTAAAAGCTTTTGCACAGCAAAGGAAACAATAAACAAGGCAAAAAGACAACCCTCAGAATGGGAGAAAATATTTGCAAATGAAGCAGCAGACAAAGGATTAATCTCCAAAATTTACAAGCAGCTCATGCAGCTCAATACCAAAAAAACAAACAACCCAATCCAAAAATGGGCAGAAGACCTAAACAGACATTTCTCCAAAGAAGATATACAGATTGCCAACAAACACATGAAAGAATGCTCAACATCATTAATCATTAGAGAAATGCAAATCAAAACTACCATGAAGGGCTTCCCTGGTGGCGCAGTGGTTGGGAGTCTGCCTCCTGATGCAGGGGACACGGGTTCGTGCCCTGGTCCGGGAGGATCCCACATGCCGCGGTGTGGCTGGGCCCGTGAGCCATGGCCACTGAGCCTGTGCATCCGGAGCCTGTGCTCCATAGTGGGAGAGGCCACAACAGTGAGAGGCCCGCGTACCGCAAAACAAAACCAAAAAACAAAAACAACGACTACAATGAGATGATATCTCACACTGGTCAGAATGGCCCTCATCAAAAAATCTACAAACAATAAATGCTGGAGAGGGTGTAGAGAAAAGGGAACCCTTTTGCACTGTTGGTGGGAATGTAAATTGATATGGCCACTATGGAGGACAGTATGGAGGTTCCTTAAAAAACTACAAATAGAACTACCATATGACCCGGCAATCCCACCACTGGGCATGTACCCAGAGAAAACCATAATTCAAAGAGTCATATGCCACAATGTTCATTGCAGTAGTATTTACAATAGCCATGACATGGAAGCAACCTAAGTGTCCATCAACAGATGAATGGATAAAGATGTGGCACATATATACAATGGAATATTACTCAGCCATAAAAAGGAACGAAACTGAGTTATTTGTAGTGACATGGATGGACCTAGAGTCTGTCATACAGAGTGAAGTAAGTCAGAAAGAGAAAAACAAATACCGTATGCTAACACATATATATCGAATCTAAAAAAAAAACAATGTCATGAAGAACCTAGGGGCAGGACGGGAATAAAGATGCAGACCTACTAGAGAGTGGACTGAGGACACAGGGAGGGGCAAGGGTAAGCTGGGATGAAGTGAGAGAGTGGCATGGACATATATACACTACCAGATATAAAACCAGTAGCTAGTGGGAAGCAGCCTCATAGCACAGGGAGATCAGCTCGGTGCTTTGTGACCACCTAGAGGGGTGGGTTAGGGAAGGTGGGAGGGAGGGAGGTGCAAGAGGGAAGAGATATGGGGATATATGTATATGTACAGCTGATTCACTTTGTTATAAAGCAGAAACTAACACAACATTGTAAAGCAATTATACTCCAATAAAGATGTTAAAAAAAATAAAGCTCTGTGTACCTTAGTACTTATAAAATTAAGTGAAACTTCATCTTGGCTGCAAGGTCATTTTTAAGATTGTTTCAGTCCATATGTAAGCCCTGCATTTACACTACTCTTACTGATGGCTCATATTAACTTCCAACCTGCATGAGCCAAATCAAATGAAGCATAATTGAACTCCAGAATCTTAAATTAGAGGTTCATATGACAATATATACCTCCTCCCCTCTCCCATGTTGACAGATAAGTTACCTGACTAAATTTTTAGTATTTCACTTAACTCCAGTGTTCTAAAAGTTTTACGAAAATAATTACTTTTATTGTATTGAGTCTTCCTGATTCTAAATTTCCTTCTTTCCTTTTCTTTTTGTTAAACAACCCATTCTTCTTCATCCCTGGAATGTGGAGAACAATATTGAACAGTATATTCCAAGACGGATTTGACTTATAAATACCACAGTTGTAAGATGACTCCATGCATTCAGCATGCTCTTCATTCTTCTTTAAATTACTTTTTTTTCTTACTTTTAAAAATGATACAATAACTTTCTGAATTGATATTCAAATAAACACACATGTATTTATTCCACAATTTAAATTTTAGGTTTTTTAAAAAAAATCTTATTTAGTATGCCAGTCTGGCAATAATCACTTTACTTCACCATTCTTTCATCTGATCAGACCATTTGAACTTTGTGCATAAATATAATCTTCCAATCTATTTGTGTTTGGAAATTCTAATTATATTCTTTAATCTTTGTGTCTAAAAAGAACTTAATTAGTGTTTTAGACAACTGAGTTAATAATAAGGGAAATGTTTTCTGATAACTTTTCCAATGATGCAGCATAAAAAAAATAGATGAGAACAATTAAGAAATCAATTTTATAATTATGACAGAAATTGAGATTCAATATAATTTTGAAGAAGAATACAGAGCAATTGTAACAGAAACCATAGTCAAACATTAAAAATTAAATACAGGTTTCCTTAGGCCATAAAAAAGATGAGGAAGAAAGATAAGGAAAAAACCCAGGTGTAACCTAGGTAGAGGAGAAAAAAGAACTTGTCTACAAAAGAGGCAAAGTTAAGCTGACTGCACACTTCTCAGCAACTCTAAATGTTAGAAGACAGTGGAGAAATATATGCAAAATTTTGAAAGGAAAAATGTTGTAAAGAATTTTTTTCTCATCCAAACCTGTATTTCTTGGGTAAAGACAATAGTAAGACATCTTCAGTTATTCAGGGACTTAAAATATGCATTATTCTTATTTTAAAAGTACTTGTTTGTTGACCAGCAAACCAAAAAATTGGATGAATTTAAGAACCAATTAATACAAAAATTATTCATACAATATCTGCCTATAAAATGCAAACCAAATAAGCATAATATAGGTATCTATGCTATTATTAATCTCATTACAAAAGTCGAATGCAAATGTTAAAAAATGATGTTTAAACAGAAAAATCTAATTCTAAATGTAGCCCTTCAATTCCTAGATCCTATTAACACCTATTGGGAAGTAGTTAGGCAAGAGAAATGAGTAAATAAATAAATAAATATTCTTCCTCCTTTTGTGTGTATATGTTTGTGTGTGCTGTTATTAAAATGTAATTACCAATTACATTTTAAATGTATCTTTTCATATCAAGATACATACCAAATTCACATGACACAATTTAGGCATCTCTATTTGCAAATCCCTGAGCCTGACATATATTCCCTTCCCAGTGTGTATCATGTGTTCTATTTCTGGAATGCTTTAGAATCAACCTGTACTTCCTGAATGTCAGGATACTTATTCACCAAATAGATAATTATTCTTCAGTGCTCACCTCTGGGATGTATCTGACCTCCTCCATCAAGGAAGAATTAAGTTATGTCCCTCTCTATTTCTCTCTCTCTCTCTGCTCCTAGCATTCTGTGCATATTCTTCTTCTGTTAAAACTCAAATGATATATTCTTTCCACTACAGTTTTAAGCACCAAAGAGCAACAGATATGTTGGATGAATCTCAGAAATACCAGTAGGTAGCACAGTGCCCTGGAGTGAGTTAGCACTTGATAGATAACTTCTGTAATTCAATAAAAAATTTTGATACAGAAGTAGGAAGCAACTGAGAGGTATTAGTTAACATTGCAGACTCTGAGATAAGAATGAGTGGACTCAGAAACATCTTCAACACAGTAAAGACCAAATATGGAAAATCCACAGCTAACACTATACCCAACAGTGAAAGACTAAAAGTTTTTACTCTAAGGTCAGGACCAAGACAAGGATGTCCACTTCACTACTTCTATTCAACATAGTATTGGAAGTTCTAGCCAGAGCAATTAGGCCAGACAAATAAATAAAAGGAATCTAAATTGTAAAAGAAGTAAAATTATTTCTGTTCACAGATGACATGCTCTTATATACAACATCCTCTAAATATTTTATTAAAAAATACTAGAATTAATTAGAATCAATAAATGAATTCAGCAAAATTACGAGATACAAAATCAACATGTAAAAATTCATTGTGTTTCTCTACAGTAACAATGAACAATATAAAAAGAAAATTAAACAAAAAACAGCCTCAAACAGAATAAAATGCTTAGGAATAAACTTAACAGAGGAGGCAACAGACTTATACCTTGACAACTACAAAACATTGCTTAAAGAAATTAAGAAAGATGCCAATAAATGGAAAGACGTCCCATGCTCATGAATCGGAAGACAATATTGTTAAGATGTCAATACTATGCAAAGCAATGTACAGATTCAGTGCAATCCCTATCAAAATCCCATTGATGTTTCTTTGCAGAAATAGAAGAAAACTCTCCAAAACTTCATATGCAATCTCAAGGGATCCTGAGTAGTCAAAACACTCTTGAAAAGGAAAAAGTGGAAGAACTTGCACTTCCTGATTTCAAAATTTATTATAGTAATCAGATCAGTGTGATACTGGCATGAAGACAGATCTATAGACCAAAGCCCAGATATAAATTCTCACATATATTGTCAATGATTTTTAACAATGGTGTCAGTGGGAAATGATAGTCTTTTTTAAAAATTGTGCTGGGAAACATGGATATCCACACGCAAAAGAATGAAATTTAACCCTTAGCTAAAACCATATAAAAATTAACTCAAAATGGATCAAAGTCCTAAATGTAAAGCTAAAACTATAAAACTCTTTGAAGAAACAAAGAGGAAATATTCACAGCAATGGATTTGACAATGACTTCTTGGGTATGACACCAAAAACATAGGCAACAAAAGAGAAAATAGATAAATTGAACTTCTTCAAAACAAATAACTTTTGTGCATCAAAGGACACTAATGAAAAAGTTAGAAGACAATCCACAGAATAGGAGAAAATATTTGAAAATCATATATCTGATAAGGAATTGATATCTAGAATATACAAAAAAGTCTCCTACAATTCCACAATAAGGAACTCAACTAAAAAGTAGAAAAGAACTTGATATACATTTCTCCAAAGAATGTGCACATATGACTATAAGTGCATGAAAAGAAAAAAGCAAATCAAAACTACAGTGAAATACTATTAATGTGAAAAAAAAAAGAAAAGAAATAACAAGTGTTAGCAAGGTTATGGAGAAATTAGAACTCTAGTGGGCTGCTGGTGGTAATGTAAAATGGTGTATGGTTGCTCTGGAAAATAGTAATTGTGAGGCCTCGAAACTTAAACATACAATTACCATGTGAGTCAGCAATTCCACTTGTAAGTATATATCCAAAAGAAATGAAAGCAGAGCTTCAAACAGTATTTGTATACCAAAGTTCATAATAACATTCTTCACAATAGCCAAAAGGGAGAAATAACCCAAATGTCATGTGAGTTAGCAATTCCACTTGTAAGTATATATCCAAAAGAAATGAAAGCAGAGCTTCAAACAGTATTTGTATACCAAAGTTCATAATAACATTCTTCACAATAGCCAAAAGGGAGAAATAACCCAAATGTCCATCAACAAATGAATGGATAAACAAAATATGATATATATGCATACAATGGATTATTATTCAGCCTTAAAAGGAAGGAAATTCTAATATATGTTACAGCATGGATGAAACTTGAGGATATTATACTAAGTGAAATATGCTAGACGCAAAAAGACAAATATTGTATTATTCCCACTTATATGAGGCACCTAGAACAGTCAAATTCTTAGAGTCAGAACGTAGAATAGTGGTTGAGGGAAGAAGAAAATGAGAAGTTATTGTTTAAGGGATACAGAGATTCAGTTTGAGATGATGAAAAGTTCTAGAGATGGATAGTTGTGATGGTTACACACCAATATAAATGTGCTTAATGTCACTAAATCATAAACTTCAAAGTGGTTCAAATGGTAAATGTCATTTTATGTATATTTTACCACAATTATGTAAAAAAGAATTAATTAACTCAAATCTAAGCCCATAGAATTCTAGAAGTGTGAACTCCACATCTGTAAAAGAGAGATACTATGCTTATTTCATACGATTGCTATGAGAATTAATTGAAGTAACATATATAAGAATGTAGCACAATGTCTGGCATGTTAAGCCATGAAAACTATTAAATATTAAATTTATTGTTATGTGGCAATTAAGTCATATATGTCATTTTATCTTTTGCCTTAAAGTAGATTTCTGAAATGCATTGTCATTTTTATAGAACATAGAAAATTCCCCATTTTTATCATGTGTTCCCGTTTTAAATGTTTGCCTTTGTTCTGTAATTTCCAAATGAAAGGGGAAATCCTTCTTAGGTTTGGAAATTATCAGCAATTTTAGTGCTCATGAAAAATATTTGAATTCATTTATTTCTTCACAACTA
The DNA here is from genome assembly GCF_008692025.1 of Phocoena sinus. Taxonomy (NCBI): domain Eukaryota; kingdom Metazoa; phylum Chordata; class Mammalia; order Artiodactyla; family Phocoenidae; genus Phocoena; species Phocoena sinus. The sequence goes on from NC_045783.1 coordinate 18,779,294, forward strand.
ATATGCTTTTATTACATTGGATAAAATGAATTATAAATGATTTTTAATAAGCAACTTTAAATGCCAAAGCTAAATATGTAGGTATGCATTCTCTAATCTACTTTTAATGATTTTAAAATGAATTATCTAATTTTTATTTTATAGTACCTGTCTGAGAAAGAGACAAAGCCTAGAATTAAGCTAAAATTTAGAGTCGATGAGGCTATGGTGTAATTATGTTTAAACATCTAGAGCAGTAACTAACATATATTAGTTTAATGAAGAAAGCAATTATATTAACACAAATTCAGTTCCTTGATACTATACATTAATATTCCATTGACGATCTGCAATTATGGATCGGTTAGAGTTTTTAGTAACACCCTTTTAGTTCAGGATCCTCATCCAAAATATCAGGCCACTGGGAGTTAACCAATGAAAGATTTACTAAACTCTGCTCTTCCGTTCCTCCTATGTTCCAGGCGTTATAGTAAGTCTTTTGCATATAGTGCCTCTAATCTTGAATTAATTCTAAGGGCCAGATAGAAGAGATGAAGCTCAGCTTTTGAATTATGCCTGAATCACACAAGTAATAAGGGCATATACAGATTTAAATGCAGGAGTATTTCCTTTTTTATACCCATAGGAATTTGCAATGATGTTCTTCTCTATTCTCTGATGTATATTTATGCTTATTTCATCTCATTTTGACCCAGAAACTAGGCAGAGCAAGCAAAGCTATCTAAATCTCTAGCCCTGACTTGTTATACAAAATAAAATTACAGATCACTCCGTAATAGAATTCAGAGTGAATTTGATGAGTTTCAAAGGAAATCTTCATCAGAATATTCTGTACTGAAAATTCTTTATACCTTTGCTAAGACATTAACTATTCAATTTCAGACTAAGCCTAAAAATTTTAAATGACTTAATTTCATCATGACTCTCACCAGAAACACCAGACCTATACTCCTAAGAGTGTTTCATACCACCAAGTACAAGATCCTTTAGAAGTTCCCACCTTGCCTCCCCAGCTCCCATTCCTTCCGCCTCAGTCTTTTTGCCTATCATTAGCTTGCTCTTACAGGTAGCAGACCTTTCATGAATATCTCAACAATTGTTATTCAGTGACATGCTATTGTTCTGTTAACGCAAAATTGTGTGGTCAAGAAGTCCCTAAAAATTTTATCAGATATTTAAATGAGATGTGCATAACTCAATATAAAATACAGTTTCATTACCTACAGAGTAGTTGGGGTTTAGTCACGTGCAGGATATTTTTAAAGAAGCATTGTGTTCCCCTTCTTTATTCTCTGAGTTGCAAACTGAAAAAAAAAAAGAATTCTAATAAACTAAAAATCACCTATAAAATTAAACAGACTTGAATTAAGCATATTACATGTTTCTTATCTTGCATGGTAATCAGGTTTGTTTTCTGATTGGTGGGGAGACTTACAAACTATTTTGCAGACTTTGCAACACTAAAAAGGACAATTGCAGTAAAATTCTTCCAATTAAATAAGATTCTTGGGAATGCAAATATGCTGAGTCAGAAGACTGCTTTCCTCAGCTCTGCTCATTCTTTAGAAACTACACATTTAATGCATAAAACAACACATAACAGCACTATTTTACTGTGAAAGAGAAAATTTTTGATAAAAATATACAATGGTATGTATATAGATAAAAATGTGCTTTATGTGAAATACATATCTCTTATTAGACCAAATTCAAGTATGGCTGGAAAATGTCATTTTTTCACATTGTCAGACTGCGGTATTTTTGCACGTTGCCAAATTGCAGCAATGCAGTTCTGTACATGTATTTGCTTTTGTTGTCTTTTTCTTACTGTTTTGTCAGTGATAAAATAAGCAACAAAACTTATCCATGTAAGTAACTTCAGCAGGCAGTGACTTGATATTCAATGATCTCATGGGCAGAATTCTAACAAGCAGTCTCATGAAATCAGAGATGGTACACACCTTTAGATAACATTATTCCACCATGAGATGGCATCTAGTAAGCTATTTCCTGAATTTCAATTCTTTGTTGCTAGATTGGGTAAAATAATTTAAAATATTGCGTTCTTCGTGTAAACATGTTCACGATATTTTGTGGAAGAATGTGTTTTCTTAAGATTATCAGAAAGAAATATGGAGTACAGGAAAATTGTATGTCTCAGAATTTTTTTATTAAGTGGAGAATATTTAGGTTGTCAGCACATAGAATACAGATATAAATATCACATATGATTGTTTATCCCTAATGATTTCCAAGTCCATCATATTAAAAATTTCTTTCTTTTTAATTTTAGAAATGTGACAATATCTAATTGCCTATTTTGCTTCTAGTAATGATGTAAAAGTCACAAAAGAACATCACCCATAGCCTAACATGAAAAACAAGCCAAATAATCTACAAAATCATTGTTTTTGTTTGTTTGTTTTACCAGCAAGACCTGAAGACTCGATGAAAGTTAATCAGCTAAATTCTAGATAGTGACATCACTTTCTAGGAGATAAGAGAACTATGGTGGTGGAGCTTATCACCTCATCTCTGGTGGAGTAGTGGTACGATGAGAAATTTACCATAGAAGGGGTAAAGGAACTGATAAATTATCATGAGCTTTTTATGGCTGTATATGGACTATTATAACAGATTAGGATGCTGATGAGCCATAGGCATCATGTGAGTCTGAACCTTGCTACCAATTTTTTCTCACAGATTTTCACTTGGTGCCTGGGAGTTCTTCACAAAAGACTGGGGTCAGAGCATGATAAATACACTAAAGGCACTTCAGACTTTCAGCAACTGAAGGCTGGGATTGGCACAGGAAAACTGAGAAATTTTCCAAGACATGCTTGGCTTTCAACTCTGGAAAGCTAAAGGTGAGAAACCTGAGAGAAAATGCTCATAATTATCCTTAGCTGTCACAAAGTGTAAAGCATATGTACTCCAAAGATGAGGCAGGGCAGAAGGCAAGAGTCAAGGGAAGGCCAAGAGCAGGACTGGAAGACAAAGAGCAGGACTCCAAAGAGCAGTATTCAAAAATTGAAAGCCTCTCTATGAAGGGAAGTTATCTTACAATTTCTAAAGCTGGGTCTTGGCTGTAAAGAGCAAATGGCTTATCAGAATAACACCAGTCCTTAGATACCAAACCCTACTGAAAAAAAATGTCTGATCTTACACTGAAAGCCAATGGGAAATTGTAACAAATAAAAATCATAACAAATAAAATTTCACTATAGATCTTACTGACTTAACTTATTGACTCTAGCAGCTTATCAGTATAAGGAAGTATATCTTGCAGGTTTTGCTTTTGACATCACAACATAAGTTTCTATTTTGTACAAAATAACTAATGCCCCCCCCAAATACAATAAGAAAGAGCATTTAACCCCAAATCAGCAAGATAAATAGCCCATATAGATAAATACAGAGATGACTGTGAAATTAGAAATGTCAGAAAAGGTATTTAAAGTAACTATGATGAAATTTAAAATGTCAGAACGGGTCTTTAAAATAATTGATAAAAATGCTAAAGTATTTGGTGGGAAAGGTGACCAACGTGTGTGAACCGATGGAAAATTTCAAGAAAAAGAAATAAACTACAAAAAGGAGAACCAAATGGATATATTAAATAAAATATAAGACAGAAAAAAGAATTCACTAGATAGATTTTACATCAGAATAGAGGCAACAAAGGTAAAAATCAATGAACATGACAACAGATAAAGTATCCAAAGTGAAACAAAAACAGAAACAAGAGAGGGAAAAAGAAACAAAAGAAAAACAGAACAGCCAGTGTCTGTGGCAAAATATCAAATGGTAAAACACGTGTAACTGGGCATGAAGAAGGAAAATGAGAATAGGACAGGTAAAATATTTAAAAAGATAATGTCTGAGAGCTTTCCAAAATTATTGAATACTGTCTAATCACACATCTAAGAAACTGAGCAAATTCTAAAGGAGAATAAATAAAAAGAAAACTACAGCAAGGCACATCATAGTCAAACTGCTGAAAAGTCAAATAGTAATAAATCTTTAAGCAGCCAGAGGAAGATGTAACATACAGAAGAACAAAATTCAATACTGAATGGAGGAAAATGACAATTTCAGATGGACTAAAGCTGAAATAATTTATCTGTAACTGAAATACATAGCAACAAATTTTAAAAGAAATACTTTAAAATGAAGGAGAATAATACCAGACAGAACCTTAGGTCTCCTGGAAGAAATGAAGCGCTTTCTTTTAGAATGTGTATGTGTGTATACACACACACACATATGTATATGTATATACATGCAAATGTTTAGAACAGTAACAATAACAATGTATTTTGGAATTTTGGGCAAAAGTGCAGGTAAAATTATAGTAGAAGAGCACAGAGGATGAGAGACGGATGGAAGAAATAATAAAGTTGTTGGCTTCTTACATTATGAGATAGTGAAATATTGTTTAAAGGTAAACTATAATAACAAAATGGCTAAGATAATCTCTAGAACAATCTGTAAAAAATTAACACAGAGGTGGAGTTAGAAAGCAAAAGAAGAAAAATTGGAATTTCGAAAATATTCAATTCACTGAAAAGAAGACAAAAAATAGGAGCAATGAAACAGAGGTAAAGTAGGATAAATAGAAAATAAGTAACAAATTTTAGACTTAAGCCTAATCTTATCAGTAATTATGTTACATGGAAATGGACTAATGCCCACCCCCATTAAAAGCCCAAGATTATCAGAGTGGGTGACAAGTAAGAGCCAACTATGTTTGGAATAAAAATAATTATATTTAAATATAGAGAAAGAACTATTTTAAAAGTAAAGCTATGTGAAAATGTACGATGCAAACACTAAGCAATGGCTGTATCAGACAAAGTAGACTTCAAGGGGAAGAGTATTACTAGAGATTGAGAGAGATAATTTGTAATAATAGAAGAATCAATACTTCAAGGAAGCATAGAAGTTTGAAATATGCAGGCACTTAACAGAATTTCAAAGTATGTGATGAAAAATTTTACAGCATGGAAAAGATGTAGACAGATCCGCAACAGGGGCAGATTTCAGTGATTGGTAAAACAAATAGACCAAAAAACAAAAAAGTTTATTAAATACACAGAAGATTTTAACAACACTATAAAGCAACCTGAACTAATTGATATTTATAGAAATATGATGTCCAACTACTTAAGGGTATACATTATTTTAAAAGACACAAGACATTTAGTAATTCTCAGTACATGTAAATGTACATCATAAAAATATTATTCTGATAACAATGGAAATATAATCAAACTCAATTAGGAAATGATATGTTGGAAGCCCAAATATTTGAAAATTAAGTCAAAGAAGGAATTACACAAAAAATTTAAAAAACAAGATTTTGAATGACAATAGAAATTTGTTGGGTGTGTCTAAACTAGACTTAAAAAAAAATGTCTAATGTCATGTGCTTTTATTAGGAAAGAAGAAAGTAAAATTAATGGTCTAAGCACCCAACTTAAAAATATAAAAAAGAGAAATTAAACCAGAACAAAAGAAAAAACAAAATTGTATAAATAACTGAAATAGTAATAGACAAAGAATAGCTTGAGGAAGTAACTCAAAAATTATATTAAATACAAGAAAAAATTACTTTTGAATGAAAATGAAATGTGTAGGACAATACTAACTAGGACTTAGAAAATTATAGCTCTGCTTATATTTGAGAAGAAAATAGTAAAACTAGTCATCTAAACCTTAAAGCATAAGAAAATAGAAAAAGAAACAGAAACTTAAACTAAACTAAAAATAATTGAAATAGAAATGGGTAATAGCCTATGGTAGGTGTGTATTGATTGGAAAGGGTAATGAAGAATCTTCCTAGGATGATGGAATTACTCTATGTTTTCTTTTGTGTGGTAGTTCCTGAGCATATGTAATTGATGAAAATCATGGAATTAATCACTTAATATCTGTATAACTTATTATATATAAATTACATCTTAATAAAATATGAAAATCATGGAATTAATCACTTAATATCTGTATAATTTATTATGTATAAATTATATCTTAATAAAATATATCCAATTGCATAAAATTTTCTAACCTTCACTTCTTAAATATAAAGAATCTCTTTAGGGCTTCCCTGGTGGCGCAGGGGTTGAGAATCCGCCTGCCGATGCAGGGGACACGGGTTCGTGCCCCGGTCTGGGAAGATCCCACATGCTGCGGAGCGGCTGGGCCCGTGAGCCATGGCCGCCGAGCCTGTGCTCCGCAACGGGAGAGACCACAACAGTGAGAGGCCCGCGTACCGCAAAAAAAAAAAAAAAAAAAAAAAAAAAAGAATCTCTTTAAAAATATTTGAATTATTGTCCTGACTTGGTCCCAAAGTTTTATCTAAGCAGTTTACCTATGGAGATAAATTTTACCTTACATTGTAATTGTGTTCAGTGTTTTTCAACTATTAGCTATTTCACACCTTAGCACTAAAGGTAGAGATGCTCTGGAAGCTGCTCACCTACTTGAGGTTAATAAACTCCTCCAAAATTTCAGACTTAAAATTACCAAATAACAACAACAGTGACAGACTGGGAGGTGGGAAATAAAAGTAAGCCCTGAAATTGTATTCATCTTGTCTAAATAAGCAGTTCAATCAGAAGAGTTAAAATTTAGCTCATAGGTTTCACATAGTATGAATAAATGAATACTTTTCTTGTGCTCATTGTGTAAATGAGGAAACACTGTAGAGAATGAAGATGGCTTGTATTTTTAAAAATTGGAATAGAATAATATTCCAATTTGGGTTTTTACATGGTTCAATTTTATGTCTCTTTTTAAAGTAAGAGGAAAATAATATTATAAAATCCACATGGGAAAAAAATTATACTCAGAAATTTAACACCAACTATTTATTTGAATTTTTATTTATTTGATTATTTTAAGGCTTCTCAATAGTTTTTACACAAAATTTTATTAGAAAAATTGTTAAAATACATAAGATAGAACAAAAATGAACAGAACACTAAAAATGAACAGAATATCTCTGATCTGTGGAATAATTTTAAGCACCTAACATATGATGTTTAATTGAAGTTCTTGAAGAGGGCAGAAAATCTTTAAAGAAACAAGGCCCCCAAATTTCCAAATTTCTGTGAAAATTATAAACCCACAGATTGAAAAAGATCAATAAAGTTCAAGCACAAAAAACAAGAAGGAAAAAGAAAACATCAAGGCACACCATAATCAAGTTGCACAAAACCATGATAAAGTAAATACCTTATAAGCAGCTGGAAGAAAAAGACACATTAAAAACTGAGGAACAATAATTAAAACAACAGATTTTTTTTATTGGATACAATGCAAATGAGAAAGCAGTACCTTCAAAATATTGAGAGAAAAGGTCAATCCAGAATTTTATAAGCAGGAAAAATATCTTTCAAACATGAAATAATAAAAGCTTTTCCAGGTATTCATCACCAGTCAACACCAAAAATAATCCCAGATACATAAATAAATTAAACAAAGTAATAAAAAGCATTTATAATGGCAACTACATAGATAAATACACAAGATTCTTTTCTCATTATTTAAATTCCATTATATAATAAGAATAAAATACTGTGGAGTCAATTTTCTCAGTATCAACCTTAAGAATCTAGAAATAGGAGGTAAATTAAGCCCAAGCTAAGCAGAAGAAATAATAAAGATCAGAGTAGTAGAGACGAATGAAATAGCAAGCACAAACACAAAGAGAAAACCCATGAAAAAAAGAGTTGACTTTGAGATAATAAAGTTGGTAAAATCTTGCTGGGCTAATCAAAAATAAAACAGAGAAGACACAAATACCAATATCAGGAATGAGAGAGGTGACAATACTACAGATTCTATAGCTATTAAAAAGAAAATAACAAAATATATTTAATTACTCAATGACAATACTCTTTAAAGCTTAAATGACGTGGACAAAGTACTTTAAAGGCACAAACTAACCAAACACAAGCAAGAAGAAATAAAGAAATTTGTAGCCAAACACTTTCCATGGGAAAAAAAAATTCCATGGGCTAACAACTTCATTGGTGAATCCTATCAAATATTTAAGGAGGGAATGATACCAAGTCTACACAAATCCTTGTGGAAAATTTAAAAGGAAGAAATATGTTCCAACTCACTCTATGAAGCCAGCAAACTCTTATACCAAACCCAAAGACATTAATAGAAAACAATACTCCAGAATAATATTCCTCAAAATCCAATAATACGTAAAAAAGGTTAATATATCATTATAAATGGAGTTTATCTCAGGAATCCAAGTTTGATTTAATACTTACAAACCCATAGACATGTAATTTAGAGTATTAACAATATGAAGTGCTTATGGATGAAACTGAGAAAAGTTAGGAACTACCTGTACACTGAAAGCTCCAAAGCATTGCTGAGAGAAACTAAAGAACATTTGAATAAGTGAAAATATATTCCATGGATAGGAAGATTCAAGTCATTAAGATGTAAGCTCTCCTCAAAACCATGATCCATACAAAAAAAATAATAAATTAGAACTCCCCAAGATAAAAAAAATTCTGGTCTCCAAAGTACATTGTTAAAAGAATGAATAAAAAAAGATAAGTAATAGACTGGGAGAAAATATTTGCAATTCATCTGTCTAACAAAGGACTTATATCAAGAATATGTAAATCTCAAAACTCAAAAATATGGAAACAAGCAATCCAATTTAAATGGTCAAAATATGTAAACAAGCACTTCACCAGGTAAGATACACAAATGGCAAATAAGCACATGAAAAGATACACAACATCCCTAGTTAATGAAATGCATATTAAAACCACAATGAGATGCCCCTGAAGCTCTATTAGAATACCTACAATTAAACTGACAGACCATTCCAAGTGTTGGTGAACAAATAGAGTAACTGGAAATCTCATCCACTGCTGGTAGAAATGTAAAATGGTACAACTACTTTGGAAAACTGTTCGGTAGTTTTACAAAAAGTAAAACATATACTTACCATATGACCAAGCCATTCCACACCTAGGTATTTTACTAAGAGAAATGAAAGCATATGTTTCTACAAAGATATGGACATGGACATTCATGGCAGCTTCATTGTATAAAGTAAAACATGGAAGCAATGCAAGGAGTCATCATGAGAAGAATGGATAATTATATTGTATTCACATAATGAAATACTCATAGCAATAAAAAGTAATGAGGTATTTATACATGAAACTTTGAAGATTTTCAAAATAATTATCCTGAGTGAAAGAAGTCATATAATAAAGAATATATATTGTATGGTTGCATTCATGTAAAATTCTAGAAAACTCAAACTTATGCATATGATAGGATGCATATCAGTGATTGCCTGGAGATCAGGCTAAGATGGGATGTGAGGCAGATATAAAATGGGTACAAGGAGACAAGAGGATGATACATGTGTTATCTTGATTGTGGCAATTGTTTCATCAGTGTATACATTTTCCAAAACATCAAATTGTACACTTCAGATGGACAGGTTATTTTATGAAATTATAGCTCTATAAGGCTGTTAAAAATGGAAGTCTATATTTTGCTGGCGAAATAGGATATATTGTTAAATAAAATAAAAATAGGCACAGAAGAATGTATACAGTATGGTATATTTTAATGTAAGTAAGAGAGAGTAGGAATATATTAACATATGCTTATATCTGATTTCAAAAACACTATAAGGATTAAAAATAATAAAAGTGGTTTGCCATGAGAAGTGGGCAAAGAGGAAGGTGATATAGAAACAGGAACAGGAGTATAATTTATCCGGATCTATGTCTACTAGGGTTTTGATTTTTGCAGGATGAAAATATATCATCTATTTCAAGGAAAAAATAACTACAAATATGTACCCAATTGAAATTATAATTTTTGTAATTATATTGTAATATCATAATAAAACTATATCTGCCAGGTAAAAGAAATCATAAGAATGACCTATCTATTCATGAATCAGAATAAGCAGAGGTAGAAAAGGTTGTGGTGTGGAAATAAAGATACAACAAATGAGAATAAGCAAAGTCCATTTATTGAGACCTTGCTGTAACAAGGGAGCCAGCCGCCATCATTTGCATTTTGGCAGAGACCCAAATGCCGGCAGGGGAGTGGGAAATTTTTATGGTGGAGAAAAAGGGAGGCTTCAGGTATGCCCTGATTGGAGGCTGTTGGCCTGAGGAAGCTGTAGGAAGACTAATGAGGAGTGGGTGTCCTATGTGATTGGTTAAGTGTGTGCATCTGGCTTTCTCGCTTGGTCCTAAATTGGAAGTAGGGACAACAAGCAGGAAAGCTATCGTTATTAATCATGTCTTGGCTGTTTGGGGCTGCTTGTTACAGAGTCTGTTGTTTGGCTTCCTGGAGCAATGCTGTTAACTAGAGAGAGCAGTCTCGCGTCCTCCAAGTCTGACTTACAGTGGACTGACTTCCTGGGCTAGTTATTGTAGATAAGGGATTGATTTGCTGGGAAAGTTGCTGCAGGCTGTGGGTCAGAGTTCTGTTTTTATATTTGGTCAGGTCATTGTCCATTTGTATACTTAGTCTCTCAGTGATAAAAACATTCATGGTGAAAATTGAATACATTTAAATGTTGGCATTTGAGTAAACCTCTGTGGGCATTGTGGTGTTGGAATGAACATATATATCATAAAAACCAGTAGATGGGGATTTGTGATTAGGGAGGAGCTCTTATGATACTAAGGATAATGATACCTTATCCTTCTTTGTAGGAATGTAATCAATATCCTATAAAGCAGAAAACATTCGGTATAAAAATATATTGATTCTTGCATCTTAATGCTTTTTTGTAATCTATTTTTATAACCTTAGAGAGATATATTGTGGTAAAAAAAAATTTAACTGGAATCCTAAAATTCCTTCACTTTGGCCCAGTTTCCTTGTCTCCTGTCAATTTCAAGTAAACAAATGTAAAGCTTTTATTAATCTGGCATAGGATGACTCCATTTCTATAAATCATTTCTATATATCTAGCTAGCTAGTGGTCCTTTCTGTATGTTGGGGAGTTTGAGAAATGTTCTTGAATGCCAGAGCTTTATCTCCTGCCGTTCATGCATCCCAACTACCATAGGAGCATGCCTAGACTAACCTGCTGCAAGGATTCATGAGAAGCACGTAGAGAAGAATGGGTTTTTCCTATTCACTCCAGCTGAACTAGCTTGTCCAACCTGAGGTTTTCCTAGATAAGCACGTTTGAATCCCAGACATAGATGGGAGCCTAGCAGGGATCTGAAAAACTGCCCAGTCAAACCCAGGTTAAATCACCAACCCACAATGAGTTAAATAAACAGCTGTTGAAACCATGAATATACTAGGTAGTGTGTTATACAACCACAGAAGCATATACCAGAGGGAGGAATTGCCATAACAACAACAATAAAATTAGTTAAAATTTGAATCTGCGACTGGATAACAGGAAGAGTCTGGAATTAGGTGATGAAATTGTTAAAAGAGATTGAAAAGAATGATTCAATGCAATGGTAAAATAATTGGTATAATTGTTGCCTGCAGTAACGTGGGTGACAGAGTACCAAAGCTACACTGTCTAAAACAATAGCCACTAGCTGCAAGTGGCTAATTTAATTTAAATTAACTAAAGTTAATTTGAATTAGAAATTTATTTGCTCAGTCACATACCCCCCTTCAGTTGTTTAATTGATACATGTAGAAAGTAGAAACCATTTTAGACATCACAGATATAGAGCCTCCCCATCATCTGTTTGATATTGCTGAGGGAATTTTGAATTTCAACCACATGATTGTTGAAATTGGCAGACTTTCAGAAAGGCAGAATGTAGTTATGCAGAATGTTGAAAGTGTCAGCAACTATATGGTTATGTATAGCAATGAACTATAAGAAAAAAGATACACTAAAGAAAGAACTAGCATATTTACAAGCAGAATTTTGAGAAAATACAGAGAAATGAGGATTAGTTGAGTTGGAAAATAAAACTATTTCCCACCTCCAGACTTCCTATCAAAGTAGAATACAACCTGGAGGCAAAAATCAAACCAAGGTCTGATAAGACTCTTGGATGCCTCTTGAAGTTATAAAGTGAGCTACTAGGAACCTTAAGGACATTGTCATACAACAACTAAAATTAGCAGTTCTTAAGTCTGGAGAGACAAAGGAATGTCTAAAAAAAAATGGGTGCTTGGCTTTTGGTGCAGGGAATGTAATATAATTATATCATGGGAAACCCACACAATTTTTGAGAGTGCTTATATTAGAAAAAGTACTGTGATCTTAGTTTAAAATGGTGTGATATTATCCAAAATGCAAAAAGGCATCTAGGGCCCCAACTTTCTACAAGAAGGACCAGTCTGAGAATGTTGCTCAATGGATATAATTTTTAATGAAGTCTCAGAAGTGGCAGAGCCAAGATTCAAAGAGAATATTGTACTGGAAAGGCATCTCCAAGGACCATAACTAAGTCTTGATCTGAAAACATTCCCTATGTACAGATCAGAAGTATCTTACAACATTTGCTCAGCAGGATTTCAGAATTGTTATGGACCAGTGACTATTATGCTCCTTCCTCTATTCCCCTTTTTGAATAATAGTGTTTACTGCAGTTTTCTTGTTCCTGTTTCATGGTTTGGTATATGGAAATGGATAAATTATTTTAGTTAATTGGTCTCCTTATCAACAGAGACCACATCAGAATAGATAAGTCTGGCTGCAAATCATGATATCCTGGGCTCCAAGCTTAATGCAAGATTGGATGAGGTTTTAGAGATCCTGGATGAAGTGAAGCATATTTTACACATGACAGGGTGTAGCCAGAGAGTGAACTGTGATTTAGTAATTATACTGATTGCCCAATATTAGTTTCTGTCATTGCAGGTGGATAGTCTGAAGCACCTTTGATTCTGGGCTCAGTCATATGAGTGGTTTGGCTAACTGAGGTCAGCAAATGTGATGCTTTTGAGCTTGCAAACTGTGGTTTGCTTTGCACCCAGACTTTCACTACAGAAAAATTCCCAGCGTAGTCTACTGGAAGAATGTGATAAACATGTTAAAAAGAGTTATGACATCCTCTTTGTGTCCATTTATGCCAGTTGGCCCAGTTGTTCCTGCTGACACCATCCTAGAACAACTGGTATCTAGCTGACTCTTGGACACACATGGGAGTTCTGCGGCGCCCAGTTGAGCCACCTAGCTAAGCTCAGCCTAAGTTTTTGATCCAAAGTGAGCTAAACATATGATTCTTTCTTAAAGTAATGATATATTTGATGGATTGTTATACAAAATTAGCTAATTTATTCAAAACTCTATAGTATTTATGTGATTTTCCAGTTGTGTTGCATTCAGAAACACAAAATAAGGAAGTGCTGGCAGGCTCCTAGTACTCATAATTTCTCTTTCCAAGTATTCACTACCCATTCTTTTTTAGATTTTTAGGCTCCAGTGTCTTGTAGTTATAAAATCCACTGTATTCCCTTTCTGTGAGAAGAACTGCATTTTCCAATTTCCAGGGATCACACTGATCTCTCCAACTGGAATTAATTTGTAGTGATTTCAGATAGGAAAGTAAAGTCTCACAGTTTCTCTGAATTTTTATCTCCTCTTGTAACTCCAACTTTCTTAGAACAAATTCTTTGTAGAATTTTGAGAAGTTTCCCACTGAGTCATGTACATAGTATGAAATACAAGTTATTAAAAAGTTTCAGTGCTTCTGAGGACTTCAAGTTGCTATACATAATTTCCATTAGCAAAAAGAGAGATAAAATAAGTATCATGCTTTGTCTATTCATTTCATTGGTTCGTAATAACAGTTCCTTTTAGTGTTTTGTAGCAGTAGCTTTTATAACGGTCTGAAATTTAATCTTAAAATCCTGATGATTAAAAATTCTCAAATTTAATTAATACTGTGACATATTTTCCTTAAAAGTTTTCTGTAAGTTTCCTTCTGTAACGGACATTTTATTTGTTGTATTTCAACCAGAAGTTTATAACTTGTGAGTTTGTTTCTTACATAAAGCTTTGACTCTTTGTATATTTTCTTAAAAGTTTTATTTGTTTTAGATTTTTAAGGGTTAATATCCTAAATCTTAGCATATAAAATTCTGCTGTTTAGTTAAATTAACATGCAATGATTTCAACTAATCATATAACTTTCCAAGAAGGTTTATTTAGTCTTTAAGTAAGCATTAATTTATTTGGGAGTGGGACAAGTTGAGAATATAAAGGCATCAAATGCAGGCTATTGCTTGCTTATATATAGAAATTATTTCCATGTAACAGGTACTCTCTGAAAAGATACATAGTTTCATAATATTTACTCTAAATACTTATAGAATATGTCCTCTTTCCTGAAGATTGAAATTTCCTCTTGGACATAAAATCTGAAGAAATCAATATGCTCAATCACTATCATTTAATGATTAAATTTACAGAAACGTGCATCTTCCTTTTTCTCTATTTCAACCTTTGGGGTTCACTCTTCTGTTAAAGGGAGAAGTTTCCTATGTTCTCTCTTGCATAGTCAAGGGACTTTTCCTAATGTTTAGGAAGTATACTGATGATTGATCATTTAACTTCAAGTAGCAAGAATGAAAATACGTCATGTTTCTTCTCATATTGAATTCAATTTTTAAAAAATAAGGATTTTTTTTTTTCCCCCGCAGAATGGATGATGACACACAAAGTTTGGAAAATCACCCAATACTACTGAACTGAAAGATTATCAAAGAAATTTTGAATCAAACTTACCTTCAACTCTGAATTGCTGGAAATTGGTTGAGAATATAAAATGTTCAGATAATTTCTAAGGGCAGAGTAAAGGCGATTGCCCTCCATTAGATTGTGAGGACAATGAGTAAACAAAGATTAGCTATAAAATTGAATGAATTATTTAAGACCCAGATAAAATGTAATCTCCCTTAGAGATTAATCAATTTCTAAACTTTGGGCAAGATAAAGTAACACAGAATAGCTGGAGCAAAAAAGGACCTTGACTGCCTTAGAGAGCATTAGAGAGAATAAGAAATATTTTAGACTGAGGTAAGCTAATTGAGGAATATGGGAGCACAGCTGGGAACTTATCAACTCGGTTTATAATTAATATTAACTAACTATAAAACAAGTTTCCCCTTAAAATAACCCTTTTTCCATTGTACTATAAGATATCAACCCTTATGGTCCATACCCATGCATGTTCTTCCAGCCCCCATTGTCTGTATTCACTAAGACTTGCAGATCTTTCAGTGAATGATCTCTTTCCTTCTAGAGCAGGAGAGGCACTTCCCAGTCAGGCCATGTCAAGTCTTGGTCTTACTGCTCAGTTAGAAGCAATGAGGGGAGGTATGAGCAGATCCAGAGGAAGACAGCACAACCATCTGGTGAAGGTGAGGCATTTTCATGGTCTCTAGGAAGACCCTTTCTCTAGGAAGGGGGGGTGGGGCCATTTCTGCTGGCTCAAAGGATTTAGGGCAACTTGGTACCCTGGCTTTATTACAGGAGTCAACAGTGAGAGGCCCGCGTACCGCAAAAAAAAAAATTATTTGGAATAGATACCATGCTGTGTTGATAATTTCCTTTTGTCTCTAACAGTAAAGATCTCCCTAAGAGGTCAAACTTGTAACTTGGTCTCTTTTCCCTTGGAACACATTTTCCAAATGCCATTAGGCTCTAGAAGTTTTTGTATTTATTTTCAAGAAATGCTTAGAAATGTCACAGTCTAACTTAGAATTAACCTAAAACACTTGGCCATATTATATTAGAATAATTTTTTCTGACACACAGAAATTCAAAAAACATTCAACTGAGAACATAGTTTTGAAAAAATAATTAGAAAATATACTCCAACAGATTACATATTTTTATACCCATGTTCATACCTCATATAAACAAAAGAAAATGAGATTGCCATCAGAGTTTTAGACACTCATATTCAATGTTAATAAGAGTTGAACCATATTTAATGATACTCAAGGGAAAAAACTGTGAGCCAAGGATTTTATAATTAACTACCCTTTCTTTCAAATCAAAAGCCTACAGAGAAACCATTTTGAACACAAAATATCTCAGAAAATATGGGCTTCCTGATGATTCTACTCCTGCAGGATGTGTTTCATTTAAACAAAAGGTGACTGGGAAAACCATAACAGACAGGCAGATTGATGGCCAGTACAAAGCTACAGATGGTCTGAGAAGTACTTTATATAATATGAAGTATCAGTGTAGTTTTGTTATTTAAGATTTATTTCAAATTCTCCTGTAGCATGTTAGAATGGCAAATATCTTTTCTGGGAAACTATACAGGTTTACATGGATTTTATTTCTTTGAACCATAATTTAATCCTTTTATGACGCAAAGCCCAAATACTTTTTTGGTGATTTCTTTAGAAATTTACATGCAGTTTAGTTTTTGAAAATTTATAACATTCTCTTACTAACTCTCTCTCCTCAAAGGAAGACATTAGATACAAACTTGTTACTTTATCTTCAAAACTTCATAATATTAATTTGAGGCTTTAGGGTGTGTTACAACACCTAAAACTGAATTCATCCTCTTGGTCTTAACCATTAGTAACAATTGTGTTTTCTGGTGCCTTTTTTTTTTTTTTTTTGTAATGACATCATGCATTTCCAAGTGTGTGGAATTCAAAACTGTTGAACTTCCTTTTATTTCATAGGTTTCTTACCACTCCTCCTCCTCCAACAATAATTGGTTGCATGTCTTAGTCATTATTTCACAACGCCTTGGTTATTTTCACAGTGCCTCCTCACACTTCTTACACTGCCTTTCCATTCTGGGTCACTGCTGGCTCATGTTCATAATAGCGGGAGCCTTCTGGCTAGCAAGGTCTCTCTAGTGCACTATGTGCACTGCAGCCAGAAATGTTTGAAACTCTGCTCTTTTTTTTTAATACATGGATTGCTTGATTGGCTGCATTGGATCTTCATTGATGCGGCTTTCTCTAGTTGCGGCCAGCAGGGATTACTCTTTGTTGCGGTGTGTGGGCTTCTCATTGCGGTGACTTTTCTTTGTTGCAGAGCATGGGCTGTAGGCCTGTGGGCTTCAGTAGTTGTGGCTCATGGGTTCTAGAGCGCAGGCTCAGTAGTTGTGGCGGATGGGCTTAGTTGCTCTGCGGCATGTGGGATCTTCCCAGACCAGGGATCGAACCTGTGTCCCCCACACTGGCAGGTGGATTCCCAATCACTGCACCACCAGGGAAGCCCCTGCTCTTTTCATATCACATCTCTGCTTGGAAAATTTTAGTCATTTCTGTTAAATCCAGACTCCTACTACAAACTCTCCTCTGATTGTCATCTCCAATCTCACATTTTCTGGTGATTCATTCACACTGATCTACCCATGGTTTCCCAAACTGCATGACATATGTTGAGAGGGTCTAGAGTGGTAAAAAAGCATAGACTCTGGAACTAGAATTCCTGGCTTCCAGTCCTGGCTCAGCCACTTGGGAGCTAGAAGAGCTTTGAGCCTTTCTGAACTCCTCTGTGCCTCATGTTGTCATCTGTGTAAATGACACAACAGTAACACCTCTTTGAGTTGTGAGTATTTAAGGAACCAGCAAATGGGAAGCACTTAAGATGGCGTCTGACACAGAGTAGGTGCTCATCAAATGTTAGCTGATGCAAAACATTTCTGGATGGTCTTGATTTTTGTTTTCATTTGCAATTCATTTTGTTAATTTTGCTTTACAGAGTCACCTTCTGAATAAACAAAGTTTAATTGATTAATTTTGATTTGGTGTAAAAGATGACAAAAAGCTGATATTGCAGATTTAAACATGCTGGTAGGCATTTTTAATAGATCTTTTTAATGTAAGCTAAATGTCTTAAAAGGCAGGAGAGTATCTTAGCTTGGTTGTCAGGTTTAAGAATTTAAAAAGGCATTATTCCTTTGCTCTTTTTATGAGTTTATGATTACCAGTATTTATTTAGATAATTATGTATGTTTTTGTGAAAACTGACTAGCATTCTGCTAGTTTGTAATTGAATAATTTGAACATTTGAAACTTTTTCAAACAATAGGAATATGTGATATCAGTTTTTACAACCTATTTAATACCTTTCTTTTTACAATCCATCAAGTAAACACTGTGTTAACTTGTGACTTAAGGAAAAATGGAGTTCATACAGGTTTCAGAGATCTTAGTTTAGAGGGAATTGAAAGATAATTTTGTCTAGTTTTGTTATTTCTCAAGTAAGAAAACTTGACTTGCCCAGGACCACAGAGTTCATGTATCAAATCCAAGATGAAAACCTAGGTTTGCTAAATCCGTGTCTTTTGTTGATCCACATATGCATAAATGTTTGTAGACTTCTATAACACAAATCCAAAGATTCAGGATATTCATGTATTATTCAGTCTTTTAAATATTGTATTTGTATATTTTGAATATTACAATCAATACATTTTGTATTATTTTTAAGCATTAATAGAGTAATACATTACAAAATTTTAGTCTTCTTCTATGTTAAACTTCCTCTTATTTTAAGGATTTGAGTCAAAAATTTGGGGGTGATTCAGTACATTCCAAACAGTTACCAATGGCACCTGCCTTATAGAATTATCTGGATATATGTCCAGACTTATTCATAAAGTGAGATTTTTTTGTGATTTACTTTGTATTCAGGCCTTCCTACTACAATCAACTTGCTTATACTAGTGTAAGTTTTCATTACGTTATTTTTAAAAAAACTTTAAAAATTATAATACTGGCATTTACATTGCACAAAAATTATAATTCTAATCTAATGTTTTTACTGCGTTTTCAAAAAGCATGCATCCCTAATGTGTCATGTTTAATCAGTGAATTTCAACATAAAGTTTTATTCCATGTAATATGCTATCGCGTTTTACGCCATCTGCATTAGGACTTCCAGCAAAGCAAGGTGTTGTTATTTTATCCCTGAAGAACAATTATCATGTACTCATTTGCTTGGTTAGTACGGATATCTTCATTTCACTGTGCAAGAGCAGATGATTACCTTTCATTCTGTGTCACTGTAGGAGAAGTAAGCTGATGAGTAGTATGTGCATAGAAACATATTAGTATGTAATGCTGTAGCTGCATGGTCATTCTTTGATTCAGAGTGGAGAGCAGATGAATTTTTGTTGCTCCTTTTGGAAACCATTAAATCAAAAGCATCATATCTGAAGAGATTTAGAAAGCATTTTAACTATTAAGTAACTTTGTTTTATTTATTTTTAAATATATTTCTTAGAAATATATTTCTCAGGTTAAAGACTCCCCCTGCCTCCCGCCAATTAATTCTCATATCATCCCTGTTAGGTAGACCTCAGTGTTGTAACAGAAGAACTCATTATACACATGAGCAACTTGAGGCAGTGGGAAGTTTGATGTTAATGCCAAACAGCATGTAAGCAATGAGGCCAGGAGCATAAGCAAAGCTTCCTAATTCTCAGCAGTGCTCTTGTCACTAAAACACATGGTTTCCTCTGTAAGAATTGCCGGGGAGGACCTTCAAGATGGCAGAGGAGTAAGACGTGGAAATAAACTTCCTCCCCACAGATACATCAAAAATACATCTACAGGGCTTCCCTGGTGGCGCAGTGGTTGAGAGTCTGCCTGCTGATGCAGGGGACATGGGTTCGTGCCCCGGTCCAGGAAGATCCCACATGCCGTGGAGCAGCTGGGCCTGTGAGCCATGGCCGCTGAGCCTGCGCGTCCGGAGCCTGTGCTCCGCAACGGGAGAGGCCCCAACAGTGAGAGGCCCGCGTACTGCAAAAAAAAAAAAAAAAAAAAAAAAAAAAAAATATATATATATATATATATATATATAATGCTAGCAGGTAGCTGAAAATATGACTAAACAGAGGAAATATGTCAGTATCAGAAATATACACTGGGAGTTCTTCCTTAATGGATGAGAGTTAAAATAGTAAGGAAAAAATTGTCCCCATAAGAGAAATTGTAGGACAGACTAGCAGACTACAGATGATTTTAGGAATGCATTTATTTTGTGGCCAGAACAATAAAGAACATCAGTTAATTATACTTAGTGAAATTGGAACAAGAGAAAGAGAGAAAAAAAGATTGAGTACAAGGAGGTAAATGGAATGAAGACTTCTAAGAAAGAGAACATCATATGAAATGTTGAAAAAATCCTGAGGCAAAAGATCTAAGAACAACAAAGAGCAGTGAAATGCCAAATCATGAAGTTATTACAGAAATTGTTATTCCATACACTTAATTAATCAGAGACATTATTTTCTTATAAAAATGAGAATAATGAATTCTTCCAGAAGAAATTAACAAGAGCGTCTAATGCTTGGTGAGTTTACTAGATTCTAGGAATAATTATACAAAAATTCCCTAAATTGCCAGCTTGTTGATCCGGAACTCTTGGAATAGTAAGAGGTTCTTGACTCTTACATGTAGTAATCTGTTTTAGTCTAAATAATATTACGTAGTAATATATTTTTTTTATTTCTATAGATAAAATAGAATTCATTTTTAAAATGTGTAAGATGATACTATTTTTCTGATTTATTCAACACCACCCTCTTTCTGTAAGATTTTGTACCTGTAGAACTGCCATGTGTTTCAGTTATCTGTTGCCATGATAATGCCACAATAATGAACAAAGTGATTTAAAACATAACATCATAAGGCAGCAGCCTTCTTTATTACTTGTGAGGTTGTTAGTCTTCCAGAGTCATCTTCTGGTCAGGGCCAGACTTGGCTGATCTTGGCAAGGTTCATTTTAATGCATTTGTAGCAAACTGAGGAGTTGTCTGTGGCTGTCTTGTCTAGGGTTGCCTCAGTTGGGTGAATTATCTCTTCTCAGGATGTGACAGGGGTCCAGGAGAAAGAGTAAAAATGTGAAAGGTTCTGAAGGTTTATGTTCAAAAATAGAGAACCACCACTTATATCACTATCTTTTATCCGAAGTCCATCACAAGACCAGCCCTTATTTAAAGGTGGTGAAATACTCTCCACGTCTAAGAAGGGAGAATCTAGGAAGTCACATTCCAAGCAATGTGGCTACAAGAAGGATAAGAAGTTGTGAATATTTATATAAGCAATCAACAAGTCCAAGTGATTTGGCCTGCCTTGTTGTTAGAGGAGAATATTTTCTTGCCCTATTGTCTGATTTGGCCGTATGATGTGCTTCGGCCAATGTACTGTGAATAGAAATGTTGAACGTCTCTACCTCTTTATGAGCCATTGCATGCTTTATCCACTCCCTTGAGTGAGAGGAGGGCATATGAAACCAAGAAATATTTATAACAGAGAGTTGAGAATGTAGAATTAAACCACTATGTAAACAATGACAAATGTCTTAAAAACTTAAACTCTAAAAATTCTACTTATTTGTTTTGCTATATCATATAAATTAAGTCCTTTGTTTTCCACACAAGAAAATAGTTGAGAGTTGATGTACAAAAACTCATCCTGTGCTCTCTTGGATTCACAGAGAGTATACCCTCAAGAGATGGTTATTAATGATAGCTTTTAGAAATTAAAAAAAAAAGACAATTGCTGGAGCAGTTTGAAAAATAGTAAGTGGTTCTTTGGAATCCAGCCCAGTTTGAATATTGAATCTGGAGGCTTACATATCACGAAAATATTTTTTCTTATGTTTCTACCATTTTTATTCATTTTTTCTCAAATGTTTTAAGATACAGCTTTATGAGGTTAGAAAGGAATAAGATAGAGACAGAAATGTTATAACAATGGACTGAACACATGGCAAGGTGATAATGACACGAACACATAGGCAGGACTCTCCTTTTCTCTCTCATTCCCTGATATTTCATCCTGATTTGAAGTAGAGAAATACCTGTAATACAAACTAGCCAGAAATCCATTACAGTTTCAATTTAAAGTGAAGTGAGAAGCTGAATGGGAGCATGTTGAGATATGTTTATTTTATGGTCCTTAGAAAGATTGATTTCAAAATCTCTAGCAGAATCTTGAGGGTTTTAATTCTGGAGAAAAATAGTTGAGGCAACACATCTCTGGTTCGGGATTGCCACAAATTCATGTATTTATGGGCTTCAGGACTTTTGCAAAACCCCAGTCATATGAAGTTCTTATCAAGAAGAATTTACTGGGTATCTGTTATGTAGGAACACTTTCCCCTCAAGTTTTTTTTTTTTCTCCTGTATCTACTATAGTCAAATTGTTTCTTAGTGTCCATTCTACACAGAGCAACATATACTTTGAAAAGCCAATGGATGGTTATTTACTTATGGCTCATTCAGACTCTTCACTTTCTTCTGCTTGATCAACTTCCCAGTAAGAAAAAGCAATGAAGAGATAACACTAAGTTTTGTACAAATGCTAGTATTTTACCTCCTACTAAGAAAAGGTATAAATTTGTAATGATAGACTCAGCTTTGTTGCAGTGACACACATCCTCAAAATTCTCTGTGACTTAAGACATTAAAAAAAAAAAAAGTTCCGTGAAGGTTTGTACAGGGCTCTGCTCCACACGGAACTTTAGGGACTCAGGCCAACAGAAGCTGTGTCATCTTTTAACTCCACCATCAGGATATGTCATTTTTGTTGCTCTGGCATGAAATGACACAATAGAGAGATATGCTCTGGAATTAAATTCTTAGTCTGAGAAGTGACATGTGTCACAAATGTTTGTTTCCTATTGGGCAGAACCAGTCATGTGGTCCCAGCTAAGTGAAAGCTCAGAAGTAGAGTTGTCTGCCCACCTAGAAGACAAAATGAAACGTAAAAATCAATATTGGTGAGAAATAGCAATATCTCAGATTTTAGTTCTTTTAAATTAAAAAAATTGTTGAAGATCTTTGAGAATAACATTGTGTCAAATATGGTGATGTATGCATAAATGAGCAAAATGCAGTCACTTTGCCATAGTTCAGAAGGAGTCATACTGAATCTGCAACAAATATCTCTGCCAACAATATTAGTAATAATAGGTAACATTTACTCTACACTTATTACATGATAACTAAATGAATACACTCAAAAACTAGAGAAGTCATTTCTATTGCTATTTTCCCATTTTACACATAGAAAAGTGACACAGAAAGTTGAAGGAACTGGCAAAATTTGATTATAAACTACCTTGAGACCAAAGATGTGATGATAGGAAAATAATAGAGCACTTCTATTTTGTTCAAAGCACTCAAATTAATAAATCTTTTTCTATTTTTTAATTGTCTATATCCAGACTGCTCAATTAAGATAAAACAGGTGGGTGAGCCATAGTTAATTATAACCCACGGCCCTTAATTTATTCAAGTTACTCTGGGAGTCATTCTAAAACAGAATGAACTCTGGATATGATCATTAATCCTTTTTGTCTTATCTTTAATAATATATTTCACTTAAAAAGTTTCTTTTATTTTGGAAGCATTCTTACTCTCTTGGGAATACTCCAGGTGATAAAATTTATTAAATGCTGGATGATCTATAAAAGTTTATTAATAATTTTGAATCAAATTTTAAAATTAAAATTGTTTAGTGTAAGGATTTATTAATTAATGAACATAGACTTATTTGATATTGGTCCTGTTCAATTCAATGGAGATACATTATAAATAAAATTGACTCTCATGAAAGATTATCAAGAAAATAGAAGAAACAAATATTAATAACAATAATAAAGAAAAAATTACAGAGGAGAGACTATGAAGAAAATAGGAGAAAACTTGGAACACTATTTTGTCAAAATGTTTTACTTAGAAAAATGACCAAGCCCAAGGAAAAGATAGCTTTCAAAACTAACTCATAAGAAGCTTCAAAAAATTTATAACAAATTAAAGAACTTGAATACATTTAAAAATATACAACAAATAGTTCTTAGATGATTTCAAAGTTTACTTCACCAAACTATCAGATAGATAATCCCGATAATCATATAATTTCTATTATTTACAAACTTTGCCAGAGAAAATAAAAAAAGAACACCATCATTTTGTTTTATAAGATATTTAACTTTGTTATCAAAATCAGGTAAGGATGAGATATTCTCACTCATTAATATTGATGCAAAAATTACCCATTTGAGTTTATTCAAGAAGAGAATGCTGCTTCAATTTTGGGGAAATTTTGTTTGCCTAATTCCCATGCTAATAAAATGAAAGAACACCACAATATCATCTCAATAGATGCATTAGAAACATTTCAAAAACTTCAATACCACTTTATTTTTAAAATACTTTCCAACTAGAAACAGACTGGATCCTTACCACACTGAATGATATCTACTACTAATATAAAATTTATGTTAAACATTAGAAGCATTTTTTAAAATAATAAAAAGCCATTGTCATGGCTTTTATTCAATATTTTATTTGTTGAATAAAAAAAGAATTTCAGGGACTTCCCTGGTGGTGCAGTGGCTAAAAATCCACCTGCCAATGCGGGGGACACAGGTTCGATCCCTGATCTGGGAAGATCCCACATGCCACAGAGCAACTAAGCCCATGCGCCACAACTACTGAGCCTGCGCTTTAGAGCCCGCAAGCCACAACTACTGAAGCCCACGTGCCACAACTACTGAAGCCCACATGCCTAGAGCCCGTGCTCCGCAACATGAGAAGCCACGACAATGAGAAGCCCGCACACTGCACTGGTAGCCCCCACTTGCTGCAAATAGAGAAAGCCCATGGGAACCAATGAAGACATGATGCAGTCAAAAAAAATTTTTTTAATATAAGGGAATATTTAAACATTTGAAAAGAAACCAAATAAATATTAGTCACAAATGAAATAATTGCCTACATAGGATACCACAAGAATTTAGCAAAAAATTATTGTAATTCATCAGACAATTCACCAAGCGACTCAATTCAAAATCAGTATACAAAAACCAATTGCATTTCTCTGTGCCAACAACCGAAAAATCTTTTTTTTTTGTTAAGATCTTTATTGGAGTATAATTGCTTTACAATCATGTGTTAGTTTCTGCTTTATAACAAAGTGAATCAGTTATACATATACACATGTCCCCATATCTCTCCCCTCTTGCATCTCCCTCCCTCCCACACTGCCTATCCCACCACGCTAGGTGGTCACAAAGCACCAAGCTGATCTCCCTGTGCTATGTGGCTGCTTACCACTAGCTATCTATTTTATGTTTGGTAGTGTATATATGTCAATGCCACTCTCTCACTTTGTCCCAGCTTACCCTTCCCCCTCTCCGTATCCTCAAATCCATCCTCTAGTAGGTCTGCATCTTTATTCCCATCTTGCCCCTAGGTTCTTCTGATCATTTTTTTTCTTTTTCTTTTTTTAGATTCCATATATATGTTACCATACGGTATTTGCTTTTCTCTTTCTGACTTACTCTGTAAGACAGTCTCTAGGTCCATCCACCTCAGTACAAATAACTCAGTTTCATTCCTTTTTATAGCTGAGTAATATTCCACTGTATATATGTGCCACATCTTCTTTATCCATTCATCTATTGATGGACACTTAGGTTGCTTCCATGTCCTGGCTATTGTAAATAGAGCTGCAATGAACATTTTGGTACACGACTCTTTTTGAATTATGGTTTTCTCTGGGTATATGCCGATTAGTGGGATTGCTGGGTCATATGGGAATTCTATTTTTAGTTTTTTAAGGAACCTCCATACTGTTCTCCATAGTGGCTGTATCAATTTATATTCCCATCAACAGTTCAGGAGGGTTCGCTTTTCTCCACACCCTCTCCAGCATTTATTGTTTGTAGATTTTTGGATGATGGCCATTCTGACTGGTGTGAGATGATATCTCATTGTAGTTTTGATTTCCGTTTCTCTAATGATTAATGATGTCGAACATTCTTTCATGTGTTTGTTGGCAATCTGTATATCTTCTTTGGAGAAATGTCTGTTTAGGTCTTCTGCCCATTTTTGCATTGGGTTGTTTTTTTTTTTGATATTGAGCTGCATGAGTTGCTTGTATGTTTTGGAGATTAATTCTTTGTCAGTCACTTCATTAGCAAATATTTTCTCCCATTCTGAGGATGGTATTTTTGTCTTGCTTATGGTTTCCTTTGCTGTGCAAATGCTTTTAAGTTTCATTGGGTCCCATTTGTTTATTTTTGTCTTTCCATTTCTCTAGGAGGTGGGTCAACAAGGATCTTGCTGTGATTTATGTCATAGAGTGATCTGCCTATGTTTTCCTCTAAGAGTTTGATGGTGTCTGGCCTTACATTTAGGTCTTTAATCCATTTTGAGTTTATTTCTGTGTATGGTGTTAGGAAGTGTTCTAATTTCATTCTTTTAATGTAGCTGTCCAGTTTTCCCAGCACCACTTATTGAAGAGGCTGTCTTTTCTCCACTGTATATTCCTGCCTCCTTTATCAAAGATAAGGTGACCATATTAGCGTGGGTTTTTTGCTGGGCTTTCCATCCTGTTCCATTGATCTGTATTTCTGTTTTTGTGCCAGTACCATACTGTCTTGATTACTGTAGCTTTGTAGTATAGCCTGAAGTCAAGGAGCCTGATTCCTCCAGCTCCGTTTTTCTTTCTCAAAATTGCTTTGGCTATTCGGGGTCTTTTGTGTTTCCATACAAATTGTGAAATTTTTGGTTCTAGTTCTGTGAAAAATGCCAGTGGTAGTTTGATAGGGATTTCATTGAATCTGTAGATTGCTTTGGGTAGTAGAGTCATTTTAACAATGTTGGTTCTCCCAGTACAAGAATATGGTATCTCTCTCCATCTATTTGTATCATCTTTAATTTCTTTCATCAGTGTCTTATAATTTTCTGCATACAGGTCTTTTGTCTCCGTAGGTAGGTTTATTCCTAGATATTTTATTATTTTTGTTGCAGTGGTAAATGGGAGTGTTTTCTTAATTTCTCTTTCAGATTTTTCATCACTGGTGTATAGGAATGCAAGAGATTTCTGTGCATTAATTTTGTATCCTGCTACTTCACCAAATTCATTGATTAGCTCTAATAGTTTTCTGGTAGCATCTTTAGGATTCTCTATGTATAGTATCATGTCATCTGCAAACAGTGACAGTTTTACTTTTTTTCCAATTTGCATTCCTTTATTTCTTTTTCTTCTATGATTGCTGTGGCTAAAACTTCCAAAACTATGTTGAATAATAATGGTGAGAGTGGGCAACCTTGTGTTGTTCCTGATCTTAGTGGAAATGGTTTCAGTTTTTCACCATTGAGGATGATGTTGGCTGTGGGTTTGTCATATATGGCCTTTATTACATTGAGGAAAGTTCCCTCTATGCCTACTTTCTGGAGGGTTTTTATCATAAATGGGTGTTGAATTTTCTCAGAAGCTTTCTCTGCATCTATTGAGATGATCATATGGTTTTTTCTTTCAATTTGTTAATATGGTGTATCACGTTGATTGATTTGCATATATTGAAAAGTCGTTGCATTCTTTGGATAAACCCCACTTGATCATAGTGTATGGTCCTTTTAATGTGCTGTTGGATTCTGTTTGCTAGTATTTTGTTGAGGATTTTTGCATCTATGTTCATCAGTGATATTGGCCTTTAGTTTTCTTTCTTTGTGACATCTTTGTCTGGTTTTGGTATCAGAGTGATGGTGGCCTCACAGGATGAATTTGGGAGTGTTCCTCCCTCTGCTATATTTTGGAAGAGTTTGAGAAGGATAGGTGTTAGCTCTTCTCTAAATGTTTGATAGATTTTGCCTGTGAAGCCATCTGATCCTGGAATTTTGTTTTTTGGAAGACTTTTAATCACAGTTTCAATTTCAGTGCTTGTGATTGGTCTGTTTATATTTTCTATTTCTTCCTGGTTCAGTCTTGGAAGGTTGTGCATTTCTAAGAATTTGCCCATTACTTCCAGGTTGTCCATTTTATTGGCATATAGTTGCTTGTACTAAACTCTCATGATCCTTTGTATTTCTGCAGTGTCAGTTGTTACGTCTCCTTTTTCATTTCTAATTCTATTGATTTGAGTTTTCTCCCCTTTTCTCTTGATAAGTCTGGCTAATGGTTTATCAATTTTGTTTATCTTCTCAAAGAACCAGCTTTTAGTTTTATTGATCTTTGCTATCATTTCCTTCATTTCTCTTTCATTTATTTCTGATCTGATCTTTATAATTTCTTTCCTTCTGCTTACTGTGTGGTTTTTTTGTTCTTCTTTCTCTAATTTCTTTAGGTGTAAGGTTAGGTGTTTTATTTGCGATATTTCTTATTTGTTAAGGTAGGATTGTATTGCTATAAAGTTCCCTCTTATAACTGCTTTTGCTGTATCCCATAGGTTTTGGGTCGTTGTGTTTTCATTGTCATTTGTTTCTAGGTATTTTTTGAATTCCTCTTTGATTTCTTCAGTGATCTCTTGGTTATTAAGTAGTGTGTTGTTTAGTCTCCATGTGTTTATATTTTTCACATATTTTTTCCTGTAATTGATATCTAGCCTTATAGCGTTGTGGTCGGAAAAGATACTTGATAGGATTTCAGTTTTCTTACATTTAACAAGGCTTGATTTGTGACCCAAGATATGATCTATCCTGAGAATGTTCCATGAGCACTTAAGAAGAATGTGTATCTGTTGTTTTTGGATGGAATGTCCTATAAATATTAATTAAGTCCATCTTGTTTAATGTATAATTTGAAGCTTGTGTTTCCTTATATATTTTCATTTTGGATGATCTGTCCATTGGTGAAAGTGGGGTGTTAGAAGTCCCCTACTATGATTGTGTTACTGTTGATTTCCCCTTTTATGGCTGTTAGTATTTGCCTTATGTATTGAGGTGCTCCTGTGTTGGGTGCATAAATATTTACAATTGTTATATCTTATTCTTGGATTGATCCCTTGATCATTATGTAGTGTGTATCTTTGTCTCTTGTAATAGTCTTTGTTTTAAAGTCTCTTTTGTCTGATATGAGAATTGCTACTCCAGCTTTCTTTTGATTTCCATTTGTATGGAATATGTTTTTCCATCCCCTCACTTTCAGTCTGTATGTGTCCCTAGGTCTGAAATGGGTCTCTTGTAGACAGCATATATACAGGTCTTGTTTTTGTATTCATTCAGCCAGTCTATGTATTTTGGTTGGAGCATTTGATCCATTTACACTTAAGGTAATTGTCGATATGTGTGTTCCTATTTTCTTGTTTTGTGTAGGTCTTTTCCTTCTCTTGTATTTCCTGCCTAGAGAAGTTCCTTTAGCATTTCTTGTAAAGCTGGATTGGTTGTGCTGAATTCGGTTAGCTTTTGCTTGTCTGTAAAGGTTTTAATTTCTCCATCAAATCTGAATTAGATCCTTGCTGGGTAGAGTAATCTTGGTTGTAGGTTTTTCTCCATCATCACTTTAAATATGTGCTGCCACTCCCTTCCGGCTGCAGAGTTTCTGCTGAAAGATCAGCTGTTAACCTTATGGGGATTCCCTTATGTGTTATTTGTTGTTTTTCCCTTGCTGCTTTTAATATTTTTTCTTTGTATTTAATTTTTGATAGCTAGATTAATATGTGTCTTGGAGTGTTTCACCTTGGATTTGTCCTTTTTGGGACTCTCTGTGCTTTCTGGACTTGATTAACTATTTCCTTTCCCGTTTTAGGGAGTTTTCAACTATAATCTCTTCAAATATTTTCTCAGTGCCTTTTTTTTTCTCTTCTTCTTCTGGGACCCCTATAATTCAAATGTTGGTGCGTTTAGTGTTGTCCCAGCCGTCTCTGAGACTGTCCTCAATTCTGTTCATTCTTTTTTCTTTATTCTGCTCTGCAGTAAGTTATTTCCACTATTTTATCTTCCAGGTCAGTTATCCGTTCTTCTGCCTCAGTTATTCTGCTATGGATCCCTTCTAGAGAATCTTTAATTTCATTTATTGTGTTGTTCATCACTGTTTGTTTGCTCTTTAGTTCTTTTAGGTCCTTGTTAAACATTTCTTATATTTTCTTTATTCTATTTCCACGATTTTGGATCATCTTTACTCTCATTATTCTGAATTTTTTTTAGGTAGACTACCTATTTCCTCTTTGTTAGGTCTGGTGGGGTTTATCTTGCTCCTTCAACTGCTGTGTGTTTTTCTGTCTTCTCATTTTGCTTATCTTACTCTGTTTGGGGTCTCCTTTTCACAGGCTGTAAGTTTGTATTTTCCGTTGTTTTTGGTGTCTCTCCCCAGTGGCTAAGGTTGGTTCAGTGCGCTGTGTAGATTTCCTGGTGGAGGGGACTAGTGCCTGTGTTCTGGTGGATGAGTCTGGATCTTGTGTTTCTGGTGGGCAGGTCCACGTCTGGTGGTGTGTTTTGGGGTGTCTTTGGCCTTATTATGATTTTAGGCAGCCTCTGTGCTAATGGATGAGGTTGTGTTCCTGTGTTGTTAGTTGTTTGGCGTAGGGTGTCTAGCACTGTAGCGTGCTGGTCTTTGAGTGGAACTGTGTTTTGGCGTTCAGATAGAGATCTCTGGGAGATTTTTGTCGTTTGATATTACGTTGAGCTGGGAGGTCTCTTGTGGACCAGTGTCCTGAACTTGGCTCTCCCACCTCAGTGGCACAGCCCTGAAGCCTGGCTGGAGCACCAGCCATGTCCTTCACATGGCTCAGAATAAAAGGGAGGAAAAAAAGAAAGAAGAAGATAAACTAAACTAAAATAAAATAAAGTTATTAAAGTTAAAAAAATTATTAAGAAAAGTAATTTTTAAGTAAAAAAAAGAAAAAAAAGGACAGAGAGTACACAAAGACAAATGGTAAAAGCAAATCTATACAGACAACTCACACACCAAAGCATACACATGCATAGTCACAAAAAGAAAAAAAGGGGAAATATACATATATCGTTGCTCTATACATATATCGTTACTCTATACATATATCGTTGCTCCCAAAGTCCACCTCCTCAATTTGGGATGATTCTTTGTCTCTTCAGGTATTCCACAGATGCAGGGTACATCAAGTTGACTGTGGAGATTTAATCCACTGCTCCTGAGGCTGCTGGGAGAAATTTCCCTTTCTCTTCTTTGTTCACACAGCTCCCAGGGGTTCATCTTTGCATTTGGCCCCATCTCTGCGTGTAGGTCACCTGAGGGCGTCTGTTCTTCACTCAGACAGGATGGGCTTAAAGGAGCAGCTGATTTGAGGACTCCGGCTCACTCAGGCCGGGGGGAGGGAGGGGCACGGAGTGCGGGGCGAACCTGCAGCGGCAGAGGCTGGCGTGACGTTGCACCAACCTGAGGCGCGCCGTTTGTTCTCCCGGGGAAGTTGTCCCTGGATCACTGGACCCTGGCAGTGGCGGGCTGCACAGGCTCCCGGGAGGGGCGGTGTGGATAGTGACCTGTGCTTGCACACAGGCTTCTTCGTGGCGGCAGCAACAGCCTTAGCGTCTCATGCCGGTCTCTGGGGTCCGCACTGATCGCCACGGCTCACGCCGTTCTCTGGAGCTCCTTTAAGCGGTGCTCTGAATCCCCTCTCCTCATGCACCAGGAAACAAAGAGGCAAAAAGAGTCTCTTATCTCTTCGGCAGCTCCAGAGCTTTTCCTGGACTCCCTCCTGGCTAGCTGTGGCGCACTAGCCCCTTCAGGTTGTGTTCACGCCGCCAGCCCCAGTCCTCTCCTTGCGCTCTCACGGAAGCCGGAGCCTCAGCTCCCAGCCCCGCCCGCCCTGGCGGGTGAGCAGAGAAGCCTCTCGGGCTGGTGAGTGCTAGTCGGCACCGGTCCTCTTTGCGGGAATGTCTCCACTTTGCCCACCACACCCCTGTGGCTGCGTTCTCCTCCGCAGCTTTGTAGCTTCCCCACTCCACCACCCACAGTCTCCGCCCGCGAAGGGGCTTCTAGTGTGTGGAAACCTTTCCTCCTTCACAGCTGCCTCCCGCTGGTGCAGGTCCTGTCCCTATCCTTTTGTCTCTGTTTTTTCTTTTTTCTTTTGCCCTACCCAGGTACGTGGGGAGTTTCTTGCCTTTTGGGAGGTCTGAGGTCTTCTGCCAGCATTCAGTAGGTGTTCTGTAGGCGTTTTTCCACGTGTAGATGTATTTCTGGTGTATCTGTAGGGAGGAAGGTGATCTCCGCATCTGACTCTTCGGCCATCTTGAAGCTCCTCCTCCCTAAAAATCGTGATAAAATGTTTACCACCAAACTATGCTTATAGAAATTTGACCAAAATAGAGACAAATCATATTATCTAGGCAGAAAGAGCCTCTGTCATAAATTTATCTCTTCTGAAATTGATTCAGATATTTGATGATCTTTACTTAAAATTCCAACAGGGATCTTTGTGGAGCTTGCCAAGTTAATCATGGGTGAATGTGTAGACTAAGAGAATGCTTATATACTGCAAGTGGCTATGGACTTTGTGCATGTACTTTAAAAATTGAGTGTGGCATTCTTTGGTGGAGTTAAAATACATGTATACTTTGCATCTACAAAATCCTAGAGAAACTGTTGCCATGTATACCAAGTGACCATCATCAAGAGTGTTCCTTGCAACTTTGTATTTAATAGCAAAAAAAAAAAAACCTTAGAAATAATCCTAATGACTATCACCAGAAAAATAAGTAAATACCCTGTCTTATAATCATCTAAAATAATAACATACAACGATGAAAATTAAAGTATCAGCCCTTCACTAGTCAGCATGGCTAAATCACAAAAACAACATGATAGAATACATACAGTATGGTATCATTTATATAAACTCTATAAACTTACAAAACCTAACTCTATATCTTCAACGGACATATATGTGTAGTCAAACTATAGTGGAAAACATGAGAATGAGTAACACTAAATTTTAATGATATTAACACTTCTATGAGAGAAAAAGTTTTTGAAGGAGGGGCAGAAAGAGGCTTCCAGGTCTTTTTAAGTACTCAGTTGCTTAATCTGGGAAGTAGTTCCATAGGTTTTTACTTTATTATTCTTTATACTTTAAGTATACATTACATTATTTTTCATGTTTGAAATGTCAAATACCAAAAAAAGTTTCAAAAAAAAAAAAGAGAGTAGTTATCTTAGCATTGTTGTTGGTGTGGGAGTAAGATGAAAGGGGTAATGCATTTTAATCAGAAGAACCAGGCAAGTTCAGGAAATAGAGGTAGCACAAAACAAGAACTGGGGGACAAAATTGTGCACCTTATTTTAGGGCATTCCCTCCCTATTAGCAGAATTGTCCCTCACAAAATGAGTACCTTACATTTGAGTCTTTACAAAGTCTCTCACAGAGTAGAGCACTCTTAATTCTTTATTTTCAGCAACAACAACAACAAAAAAAAAACCTTTTGGAGGAAAGATATAATAGCTTAAAATTACCTCAGTCTGTGATACTTTTAAATAGTTATAAAGTTCACCAGAGGAACTCAGCAAGACAAGGATTGAGGGATAATCACAACCCTACTGGGAGCATCTACTGGCAACAGCCCTTCTGGACGTTATCGAAATGGGTCCTAAGAGAATATTAAAATTCCAAGAGTCATGGACTCTTATTTACAAGATGAAGGATTTTGAAACTTTAATTAAAATTTAGACTCAATTTTGATGAAAGAATGTAAAAATGCAAATTTCAGTAACCATTTAAAATTGTTTTTTTATGTATTGCTAAACAAAGGCTCGGAGATTTAAGTGGCATGGTAAATTTAAGTAAATTTAAATTCACTGATGATTCCTTGTTGATCATCTTTGCTGCCTGTAGCTTTATTTCTTTTTTCAACAAAGAATGAAGAGAAATATCCCAGCCTTTGGTAAAGCTATTTGGGTTTTATGCTTGCAATGTTTTGAAAGAGTAAAACATTGCTTAAAAGAAATTCTTCTTCACTACAACTGGATGGCAGTACATGATGCTTATAAGTAGGCCATAAAAGCTTTGAAATATACATCTTCTAAAAAAATATAAAGCCTTTAACTTATGTCTGATAACTCTCTCCCAGATTGTAGCCTTAAACCATGCTTGTATATGTGTTGGGTGACATATGACTTCATTATTGCCATATAGCTCTGGTTCAGGCCAGCCCTCATGAATTCCAAAGAATAAGTATTTCTCACTCCAAACTCTCAACTGGTACAAAGGTTTCTGAATCATTAGGAAAGGTTGGTTTTGCATCTTCTTATACCTGAATGTTTCTTTTTAGCTTTCCCCAGATATTCGTGCTTGCCAAGCCTGTTCAGGAAAGTACTTAAGTATTCCTGGACTCTTGGTTGAACAAGGCAAGCCTCATTCCCTGTAATCGTATAAAAAAGACGCTTTCATTTGTTGAACAGCATGATGTAGGATTGTATCAACCACGCTTCTCGGAGAAAGGTGAGTGTGATTGCTACTAAATTAAGCTTTCCTTAAAACAAAACTAAATTGTGTTTTCTGGTGGCTAATCATAAAACAGGTAAATTCTACAGTTCAATATAAATATCACCTGCTGATAATAGTTATTTCCTTATTCTCAGTTTTTTAATGAATTATATAGTAAAGTGGTTTTAGCAAACTCTTGAAAACCATACCACAAATATTACTTGTAAATTAAATAAATAAGTTTACATTTCAACATTAAAATCCAAAGTTATAAGCACACCACTCTATGTATTGTCTGATAAAATGTGTGTTAGCCATAAATAGGTAGAATTTGCCAAGATATACATTTACATTGAAATATGGTTTCCCTAGATATTAAATTGTAAACGTGATTAAAAACTGGCAAAAAACAAAAAATTTTAATCAAATTTTATAATACACAGTTTTTATATGAAAAAAGAAGTATTGAATATCTCTAGCTAGAAACAGTAGTATTCTGCTTAATAGTCTACTGCTTACACATGCAAAATAGATTGCTTAAATTATAGACATTCATAGAAATAATCATGTTTGGCAAAAGTCCATCACCGTTTTCTTGAGGTTTACAGAGGAAAAGATGTACGTTTCATGATATAGAAATATATTGTTAAGATAATATTTACTTTATTTCCCTTCTTCAAGTGTCTCATAAAATACTAGTAATTAATTTTGGAGGTTAAATATTGATATTTATAAGACATTTGTCTTCGTTATTATGGTGTACCCTTGCTAAAATTGTTAAGGTATATTTGGCCAACATAATAACTCTATACAGAATTTTTTCAGAAAGGGGAAAAATTAAAATGGTTCTCAAGACTTGATTATTTAAAAGTACTTGTGTTGTACACTTCAAAATATTTAAGGGAAATAAAAACTTTGAGAAACCTATTTTGAAAGCTAGTATAAACTAGCTTTCAAACTTTGTACCAGTATAAACTATAAAATAGAACCTGGAAAATCCAATGCTTTAAGAAAACAGAGATAAACCCAGAGGGATGCCCTTTCATGCCAAGAGGTAAGATTTTCTCCAACGCTGGGCTCTGTGATCCCCTACTGTACATTGTTTGAGTTCCATATGTGCCATATTCTCATCTTTCTACAGAGGAAGAATCATTTTACTTTTTCTGTAACTATGATGAAAGATTCCACAAAATAGGGTATGGTAAGTATAGTTCTTCTGTCTTTCGTTTTTAATTGCACTAGTTCTTGTGCTTCGTCTTTTACACTGTTAACCAAGCAATGGAGTCCGCATCAACCCAGATCCTCTTCCACTAACAACTGTTAGGGCAGGATAAGAAAATTAACTGTTATATATTAAGTAGGCACTTGATAAATGTGCACTGAATTAAATAAGAACTTTATTGTCAGTGTCCTCGTATCAAAATTGTCTATTTTGTGCACACTGAGTTTCAATGAAATTTTTTTAAAATTTCCTTTTCTTGTGAGTTTTTGGAGATCCCTTCCATAAAGGTGTTTTTCCTGACTATCTGTTCTACCTGTGAGTTGCCGGAAACACAGTCAATTTGAATAATCTAGAACATAGAAGCATAAAAACAACAAAAGCAAAGAAAAAGAGGATGAAAGAGATTTTTAGTACTTTTATTGCTGGATTATTTTCCCAGAACTTTTTAGATATTTCTCTTTACCTCAGAGTTATTAGAGCATGGCAGGAAGTCTTTTGTTATTATTATTTTCATCTGAATCTGCAGGTGCCTTGATCTTGGAGTTTCTAGCCTCCAGAACTGTGAGAAAAATTTTCTGTTGTTCAGTAGCTGCTCAGTTTATGGTATCTTGTTAAGTCAGCCTGGAAAGGCTAAGACGGGAGCTTTCGAAAACAAGGGACAAACCACTCCAAGGATCTAGTTTGATGAGAACATGAAAACTTTTGTCCTCACCACTGAACTCTAAACCTTAGCACATCCTTAGAGGTGTGTGCACCTCTGGCACACACACGTATGTGTTTGTATGTATGTGGTGTGCACATATGCACGTGTTTTTATGAGTGTGCCTCACTGCATCTGCTATCCAAGTCCCTGATGCTGTAGCTCAGCTCATGTGCCCAGAGCCCCTTTGTGCAACTATCACTATTATTACTGCCGCCAGCATGATGCTTGCTCCTTACTCCATCTATCTTGTGTCAAATACCCAATGAGTTAAGTCTGGCACCGGTGTGTCTGATTAGCAAAGTTGGGATTACATACCTTTGTCCTAGAGAGGCTGGAATTAAGTACCAAGAGCTCAGGTTTCCTCCGAACTAAGATTCATAAAGTGGGAATTCCCCAGAGAGGACTGCTGCTTCTCTGCAGTGGATACTGCTTGCTGTCCATAAAACCTGTTTTCTCCTTTTCTTGTACATGTGACCGAACTACATTTCTTTATTATTTTTCTTTTATAGTTCACTGTAGCATGTGTCTGAGGTCTTTATAGTGGCACACGACGAGAAGTAACACGTGCACCTTGCAAGCGCAGGCTAAAGATGGGCAGGACTTTTCTGACCTGTCTTTCCCCTTACAGTCAACCAGAAACCAGAGCAATTCAAATTTGACCATATAATGACAGTTTCCTAGGGGACTGCAGAGCATAAGACAAAAAAGA
Organism: Phocoena sinus; assembly: GCF_008692025.1. Lineage (NCBI taxonomy): Eukaryota > Metazoa > Chordata > Mammalia > Artiodactyla > Phocoenidae > Phocoena > Phocoena sinus. The sequence goes on from NC_045783.1 coordinate 18,816,057, forward strand.
CTTTGTCCTTGAGTTACTGTGTAGAGAACAGCCCCCTGGCAATTAGAACTCCATTTCAGTCTATTACATGGGAGGAAGGTAAACTTCCACCCTCTTTAATCCTCTTCTCTATTACAGTGTCCTGTCCTTACCTTGACAGCCTCCAAAACCAAACACTGATAGCTAGTAGAGTGTTCTGTGTTTAGCTCTATTTATTTCACCTACTGTAAGCCTGTGTTATTGGTCAAAAAGAAACCGGTGAACTGTAGTACGAACTTAGTTACTATTTGTATTTTGTTTGTTCTTTGGAGATTATTCAATTTTAATTACATTTCAATGTAACCTGTTTTTTTGAAAACCTGTTTCTGAAATGCCAAATGTATTTTCAGTTGTACACATGGTGACCTTTCCTTGTAATACACTCATGATTCTTTAAAATTATAAAAATATTTCTAGCCTGTATTAGTGTTTTGGAAGATATGGCTTTAGATTCCAAACCGTTTGATCACCCTACACTCTTGCATGTAGTATTTTTTCAGGCCCAAATATCTTCTTATCGTCCTTGTCTTATTAGTAAATTCTTATTTATCATTGAAAGCCCAGGTCAGATGCAATCTCCCATAAGTTCCCCTATAAGCAGTCTTCTGTATTGTCTTTGTCCTAGCTCTGTATTTGCACATTATTCTATTTTCACAAGCCCTGGATATTTTTAATCGTTTCTTTACATCTCTGCCTCCCATATTGAATTGTGAGTGCTGGTGAATAAGCTCCATTATGCCTTTATTTTCTGATATCCTCACATTACAAATATTTTCCAGTTGAACTTCATTACATTATAGTGAAGCCATTAGTACACTCCTATAACATAGCAGTAAGCACAGTTTTCACTTGAGTATTTGACTTGAAATAACATGTGTATTAATATTTCTCACAATTCTAGCTGTTACTTAAATTGTGTGTGATTCTGTTCTACTTCCCCTCCAAAACACAACATAAAGCAAAAGCAGATAGCAAAGATTTCTGTGTAAAACTACTTGATATCTGGAAAATAAAATTTCAATATTTGACCATCTCATTACAAGCTTCAGTCCTTCCAATCTTCCCAATATCTCTTTACCACCTGCACTTTGCTTTATCAGTTCTCTCAATTTTAGTATTTATTCTCCCAGTTTATCAATTTCCTCTTACCCTTAGTAACTTGCCTTCTAGTCAAATGAGCTATTCTTTAACCAGCCTATTCCATATTTGTATTCTTCTCCTATACAAATCCAAAAAATTCCTACACAGGGATACATTCTAAAATCTGCATTCATACTTAAAAGGGAACAGTTGAGTTCTAATGGGAAAAGGGCATTTCTTAAATGACTTTTCTACCTCAGATTAATAATTTTTATTCTCTACTATCTCATGAAAATTCTTATTAACATTTAATTATATTTTATTATTTTTTCATTTTATCATAAAGTGTAGTTGCCACCATCCCCCAAATTTCCTTTACTTTCTCTGAATAAACAACATCCTTTTATATTTCATCAGGAAGAAACCTCATTATTCATAATCTCTTAAATTTTTAAGACTTGCCACCTAACCTGATTTTAATACTTTATTTAGATGTAATTGACATATAATAAGCTGGACATAAACTGTACACTTTGATATGTTTTTTGAAATATGTATATACCAATGAAACCATATCTACACTCAAGGAAATGAACATATCTGTCACCCTAAGTTTTCTGTATGCCAGTTTGTAATCTCTCCCTCTCACCTCTCCTGCCCCCTCTCCCTCTTCCCAGACAAACACTGATCTTCTTTCTCTCACTCTAGGTTAATTTATTTTCTGAAATTTTGTTTAAGTGGAATCTTTCATTACACAATCTTTTTTTCTGTAGAAGGCTTCCTGCACTCAGCATAATTATTTTGAGATTCACAAGGACTACATGTCTCCATAGTTCATCTCTTTTTATTGCTGAGATGTATTTAATCATATTGATATACCACAAGAGATTTATTCAACTGTTGATGGACATTTGGGTTGTTTTCAGTTGGGGGCTATTAGAAATGAAGCTGCAATGAACATCTGTGTGTCTGTGTAGACCTATGCTTTCATTTATCTTTAGTAGGAGAAATACGGTAGATATATGTTTAACTTTTTAAAAAACTGCCAAATTGTCTTCCAAGTGCTTGGCATTGTTTCCAACATACAATACAGTCAGTCTTTAATTTTGTTTGTTCTACTAGGTGTGATGTGGTCTCTCATTGGGTTTTAACTGCATTGCCATGATCATTAATAATATTGAGTGTCTTTCACCTGGAGCCCATTTATTTACAATGCATAAATCTGCTGTGGTAAAGTGTTCAAATTTTTTAACACATTTCACTAGGGTTTTTATTTTCTTATTGAATTTAAAGACTTATTTATGTATTCTGGCAGTGATAATAACCCAATTTTATTCTTCTTTTTAAAGTTATTTTGGCTACTCTAGATCCTTTGTATTCCTATATAAATTTTAGAAACATCTTGCTAATTTTGTTCAAAGAAACCTGCTCTGGGTGTGATTGGATTGGATTGAATCTACAGATCAATTTGGGGAGAACTAATGCCTTAAAATACTGAATGTTTAAATCCATTAACATGGCGTTTGTGATGTATTATTTTGCTAGGTGTGCTGAAACAAAGTGACATAGACTGGGTAGCTTAAACAACAGAAATGTACTGTCCCCCAGTTCTGGCAGCTAGAAGTCCCGAAGTGTTAGCAGGCTTGATTTCTTTTGTGTGTAAGGGAAGGATCTGTTCCAGGCTTCTGTCCTTGTCTCATCGATGGTCATGTTCTCCCTTTGTATCTTCACATCATCTTCCTCTGTCCCTGTCTCTGTGCCCACATTTCCCCTTTTTATATGGACACCAGTCATATTGGATTAGGGCCCACCCTAATGACTTGACTTCAGCTTGATTACTTCTGCAAGGACCCTATCTCCAAATAAGGTCACATTCTGACATGTGAATTTGGGGGGACACAGTTCAACCCATAACGTGTAGTCAGTGGCTAACATAGTGCATAGTATAGCTAGAATATCTTACCAGCATATTAAATATTTGGCTCTCAAAGCATTGGTCAGAACTTGTCATATGATCCTGACTCCAATGAGTAAGGGAAAGTGCAGTCTCACCCTGTGTCAGGAAGGCAGGGAAACAAAGCTATCTGGTGAATAGCACTGATGATCACTTGCTCTATGATTTGATTTTTAATATTATTGTAGTAAACAAAGGAGGAATTAACGATCAAGGCAAGGTACTGGCAATCATATTTTTCTTCTACACAGTAGTCATTTTTCATATACATTAAAATGTTCTGTTGTTTCTTTTTAGTTTCCTGTGGTTGTAGAAAAATGTAAGGCTATGATAGCAATAATATTTTGATTATTCTATTCATGGAATTTATATTGTTGGAAAACTGTAAAAATTTCTATATGTAATCAGATATCTTATTGAAATGTTATGCCACATGAATTCCCATTGATAAAAAGCGAGGAAATCATGGCAAAACTAAATCTTACTAAAGTTTAGAAGGATATTAAGAAAAAGGATGCCTTCTTGAAGAATAGGACTTCTACGTTTATAATTTGCTATTTAATTTCTAATTAAAATAAAGAACTGAATTCTCCATGGCATGACACATTATGTAGTACATATGCTAGAAAACACCTTATAAAACCTAACACATGCTGTATGGTAAATGCTCTGTGGAAACTTATGTCTCTTAATAATATTTAGTTTTATTATCTTGTGTATTTAATATCAAATTTCAGGACAGAAACTTATTATTTATTTGGCTTTTCTTGTTTTGGCCACTACCATTATATCAGCACATAATTGAGGGACCCAAAGTAATCCTCCTTTATTTTCCTTTCGTTTAATATTGTAAGCCTCAAATATGTCCCTGTTCATGTATTGATATCATCTATCACAAAGTTATTTTCTGCAGGTGCATGTGTTCCTTTGTTTGACGATCTTAGCTTATTGTTACAAAATAAAATTAATAAATGTGATTTCTTGTCTACACAAACAACCTTCACTTTCTCAGTTTTTAAAAGTGAGAATCACAATTCTAGGACACTGTCCTAGAATTACCATATATTATGGTACTTCCCGGAAGATATCTGTAAGCAAATATAAAGGAATGCTCTGGGAAATGAATAACTATTAGAAATGGAATAAAGGAGATAGGAAATAATTCTCAAAGTGTAAAACACTTAAAAGAAATTTAAAGACACTCTAAACTTGCTCCTTAGTTCAGGTTTAGATTTATAGAAAATTGATTATTGAAAGCCCATTTAATTTTGTAAAATATGTATCTCACATTACATTAACGGAAACCGTTCAGTGCTCATAAGAGTAGGTGGGGAGGGCAATATTTAGTACAAAATTTAGGAAGAGGAGATAATTGTCTTGTTTCCTAACAAATCCCAAAACACAGAAATATATATAGAAATATATATCCCCAAAATATAGAAATATTTTAAATACATAGATGATATTGCTTTAATCTGAGACATATTTAAGTTTATACTGAGATATTTCTGAGACATGTTTAAGTTATGCTCAATAATTATTATACGTGAAAATGATAAAACTGTAAAGAGAATGATCTTGTTCAGCTCATATGCTTGTGCATTTCATAGTTGGTGGTGTCATGTGGTTAGCTCTCTGGTTCATTTTATTCTTAACTCACCTACTAAACAACACTCACTATGTTGTTTATTCAACTCTAACTTTAGTTATCCATAGAGACACACTCTTGAGAAGTGGAGGAGGGGGAGCAGGGCCAGTGTGACCCTGCAGTTACTGCTGTCTCTGTGCCCTCACTGCCATTGCTGCCAAACCGCGTGAAGTTCAATGACAGCTGTGGGGGACTTGGAAATTGCTAGGGAAGTGCAAAGAAATAATGATGCGAGCCCTCGGCGCAAGTGGATAGGAGAAAGTTGCATTTTGTGTTTCCTTCTATCAAAGTAATTCTGCTATAGATCTGCATTCCGTGGGATAAATAGCTTTCTTCCTCCAGTATGGTTGTTTTCCACTTCCTTCCTCTTGCTAGACCACAGTAGAGTTTCAAAAACTGCCTGTAGGGGCTTCCCTGGTGGCACAGTGGTTGAGAGTCCACCTGCCAATGCAGGGGACACAGGTTCGTGCCCCGGTCCGGAAAGATCCCACATGCCGCGGAGCGGCTAGGCCCGTGAGCCATGGCCACTGAGCCTGCGCGTCCGGAGCCTGTGCCCCGCAATGGGAGAGGCCACAACAGTGAGAGGCCCGCGTACCAAAAAAAAAAAAAAAAAAAAAAAAACTGCCTGTAGATGAATGTAGGTGGGTGAAAAGTAAAGGGGGTGTTTACATTTATTTGTGAGCCCCTTTCTAAAGTTACTTTTTAAATATTTAATTTATTTTCTTTATTTTTTTGGCTACGTTGGGTCTTAGTTGAGACATGTGGGACCTTTCGCTGTGGCGCTCCGGGTTCTCTCTAGTTGTGATGTGTGGGTTTTCTCTCTCTAGTTGTGGCACAAGGGCTCCGTGGCGCGGGGGCTCCAGGGCGCGTGGGCTCTGTAGTTGCAGCATGTGGGCTCTCTAGTTGAGGTGCGCCAGCTCAGTAGTTGTGGCACATGGGCTTATTTGCCCTGTGGCATGTGGGATCTTAGTTCCCCAACCAGGGATTGAACCCACGTCCCCTGCATTGGAATGTGGATTCTTTACCACTGGACCACCAGAGAAGTCCCTAAAAGTTACTTTAAGTGGTGCTTGGAAGAGGTTTTCCTTTGGTTTATACTTTGGTTTATTTAGCTTCCTGAATTTTGATTGCTTTATCTATCTATTTATCTTTTTTTAGTAACTAGGACTAAATGAAAAAAGAGCAAATTAAAACAAAAATAATATATACAATCAATGATATTTGAAGACACTTAGAAAGTGTCTGAAGTAATAATTAGGGTAAGGAGAAATCATTTTGTAGATTTGCAACATATTTTATTGGTAAGTAGTTGTCATAATATTGACATAAATCATCTTGATAAATATGGAACTTTAAAACTTTTTTTAAAAGACAAAAGACAGAACAACAACAACAAACAAAACCACCATGATCAGAAAACCACCTGAGAAAAATTCTAAGCAAAATCTGATGTATGAAGTTGCAGAGACCAAAGGGTTATATTTGTAGCAGAGTTGGATACTGTAACCAAAACTTGTTTGTATTTCCTTATCAGATTATTTTAAAATAACTTAAGTCATAAACCCTGCTGAAAATGCACAGTGAGCTTTAATCTGTTATTCAAATTTGACTGGCAAAGTATGAATGTATTAGCATGGTTAATGAACCATAAGACATATTATTCATTGTTTTATTCAAAGATGCTCCTGCTAAAAATCTTATTATCCGTACCTGCAGCTATAACTAAAGGGATGAATGTAAAACTGACGTTTCTTCCTAAATCATGTGAACTAAAAATAGCAGTTTAAAAAAACTAAACCTGTTTGCTACTGCCCTTTTGTTTTGTACAAGAATCACATCATCTCAAATGTTCCATAAGAGTTTGGTTGTGATGTTCTTAAATTCACCAGTTATTCAGAACTTGTTGATGTGCTTCAGTGGAATTTTGTAGAATACTGCTGTCCCTCAATATTTCATACAGTGAACAGCTAATTTATAGCTTCATTTACTCCTAAATTTCACTCTTCATCAGTATTTCTGGGGTCTGCTTTTATTAGTATTCCCTGACCTACCATTCCTACATATTCACCACTTTCCAATTCATTTCCTGTGCTACAAATTGATTTGCATTCCCCATGAAGCAAATTTGCCTCTGGGTCTTTGTTCATATTTTATTAACATATACCACTCTGAGATAACTATGTATGGGCCTAGCATAGTGACCAGCACACATGGGGTGTACAGTGGTCCTTGTTTGCCTGAGATGGAACCGTTTCCTAGACATAAGACTTTCAGAAACAAACAAACAAAAAACAACAAAAAATAAAAAACAAATAAAAAACAAACAGTAAAACCAGGCAAATTTAGAAGATTTGGTTACTCCAAATATAAGATTTTTTTTCAATAAAGGTAAAATCCTTTTACCCACATTGTTTTAAATATTTCTTAGTTTAGATGAACAAAAGATACTACTCCTCCCATTCCAGAATTATATGAAAGATTTTTGTTCATGAAATCCTGTAAAGAGGACCCTGATTGCCAATGTCACCTCATGTAACTCACCACGTTGGCCCTGAGCTTTTGTACATAGCGATAAGAGGTTATCCTGAGTAATGTTGCATAATGGATTTGCCAACCCACCTAGAGTATGGATACAAAACCAGCTCCATTTTATATTCAAACATTTTAACATGTAAGTATCTATAAAATGACATCTATTCCATAACTTGGCTATGAGGATCAAATGAGGTAAAATGCCTAATAAAGTCAAAAAGCTTACTAGCTTTGTAAGCTCGGTCAAGTTAACTTTATGCTTCATGGTCCTCATCTGTAAACTGGGGGGAAACAATTACCATTTCAGAGATTGGAGTAAGGATACTAGTGAGAGAATATAGGTTATATGCCTGATCTAATGCCTGACACATGGTAGAAGCTCAATGAATATTAACTACTATATTGGTTATTTACTGCTGCCCAGTGAACTGCTCTAGAACTTTTGGCTTAAAACAATCAACATTTATTTAGCTCTGAACTCCATGAGTTGACATTTGGGACTGGGTCACATGGATGGTTTGTCTGCTTTTCAGCTGGGCTCATGAATGTGTCTACAGGTTACTTTGAAGCTTGGCTGGTGGTCTCTTAAAATCGATGAAACTAACTTTGGTCTGTTGACAGCTGACTTGGCTTATTAACTTTGGCTTGGCAGTTCAGGATTCCAAGAGAACAGGAGTAAAAGCTGTAAGGCAACTGGAGGCCTAGTCTGAGGACTGGCACGTTGTCACCGGTGCAATAATAGGTCAAAGCATGTCATAAATCCAGCCCAGATTCAAGCAGTGGAGAAATTGACTCTATCAACTGATGTAGACTTTCCAAGTCTTGTGGCCATTTTTGCAACTTTTTCACATCTAGGATTATTATTATTCTCTGTGATGGACACAGTTCTTTTCATTTAACAGGTACTCAGTATATGAACATTGGTACATATATTCTGAATTTACATATGCTTATGCATAAAGTTTAGATATGAAAGAAGCTAGTTTTGTCCACTAAATGTAATGAACTTGTAGTATCATTACAAGTATGGAACCTTGAATTAGAACTGACTTTTGAAATAGATACTTTAAGTACATTTTTTGATAAATCAATAAAGGTCTGTTGAAACAGAGTCTTTTATTCAGTGACTTTTAGATGACCCAGGACTAGAACATGAGGTCTTTTGATTCTTGTGTGGTGTTCTTCACACTCTAATGAGGTCATTATGAACTTGGATGTTTAGCAACTTCACATTCTGTAGAACAACACATTAATGGAATGACTTAGCCGTACGTTAGTAATAGTTTTTTTCCCTATATTATGTAAAAACATTAAGTATAATATTTATTCTCTCCATTTTACCCATCCCTCTGTCACCTAATTTACACAGAGACTAAACAAGCATTATTAATTTTCAAAGAGATATGATAGATCTTTTGATGAATTTGTAATAAAAATGTAGAATGTGATTTAATAGGGAAATAACTGTCTCTATAAAAACCAAAAATAAAATCAAAATTGCTATACAAGCAACATCAAAATGCCTCAAGATGATGGATAAAGATGACATTTACAAGGTTTGGTACTACCAAATAGTAAAGTTTACAGGAAATTAATCTAATATTGGAGACATATCATTTTCACAGGAGCAGAATCACAATTTAGCTGTCTCTCCCTGAATTTTGACAAGTTCAAAATTAACCACTACGCAACACAAATGCTGTAGCTGGAGCAGTTTCATCGCATGCTAAATCAGTTTCTGTATAATTCCACATATAAAATTAAATTCTGTGGAAAGTATCTGCCCTTAATATATTAAAAAATAAAACAAAAACCTTGGAAACTTTATGTTCAACTATTACAGAAAAAATAAAACTGTAGTTTGGTACATAATTAATCAGAATTATCAGTGACTGGGTTTCATCCATATTGCTGGGAATTATAACACAAAACAAAGCCAGCTGTTTCTTTTAGCATATCAACTCCATTACTGTCTTAAGAGCTATTCTGATTAAGCCTAACATGATGTGATAACTTTCATCACTTTGCAGCTGTTTAGATTTCAAAATCAGCATATGCTGTATATTCCTAAACCTAAGTAGACTAGATTCACATCTGTGTTATTTAAATGGTTGCAGAATTAATTGGCATGCTTTTACCAAGATGGTGGGTGTTTTTCTTTTGCTTCCAGGTAATACATGCTCTTTAGTGAGGCAGATTTTTTTTTTTTTTAACCCAGGTAAATGGTTATGCACTGAGATCCAGGAGTTCTACTTCTCAGCCTTTACCCTAAGGAAAGGATGGAACCTTTTTTTTCTTTTTTGGAATTTTATTCTATTTCATTTTTATACAGCAGGTTCTTATTAGTCATCCATTTTATACATATTAGTATATATATATCAATCCCAATCTCCCAATTCATCCCACCACCACCCCCACCATCTGCCACTTTCCCCCCTTGGTGTCCATACATTTGTTCTCTACTTCTGTGTCTCTATTTCTGCCTTGCAAATCGGTTCATCTGTACGATTTTTCTAGATTCCACATATATGCATTAATATACGGTATTCCTTTTTCCCTTTCTGACTTAGTTCACTCTGTATGACAGTCTCTATGTCCATCCACATCTCTACAAATGACCCAGTTTTGTTCCTTTTTATGGCTAATATTCCATTGTATATATGTACCATATCTTCTTTATCCATTCGTTTGTCAGTGGGCATTTAGGTTGCTTCCATGACCTGGCACTTGTAAATAGTGCTGCAATGAATATTGGGGTGCATGTGTCTTTTTGAATTATGATCTTCTCAGGGTATATGCCCAGTAGTGGGATTGCTGGGTCATATGGTAATTCTATTTTCAGTTTGTTAGGGAACCTCCATACTGTTCTCCATAGTGGCTATATCAATTTATATTCCCGCCAACAGTGCAAGAGGGTTACCTTTTCTCCACACCCTCTCCAGCATTTGTTGTTTGTAGATTTTCTGATGATGTCCATTCTAACTGGTGTGAGGTGATACCTCATTGTAGTTTTGATTTGCATTTCTCTAATGATTAATGATGTTGAACATTCTTTCATGTGTTGGCAATCTGTATATCTTCTTTGGAGAAATGTCTACTTAGGTCTTCTGCCCATTTTTGGATTGGGTTGTTTGTTTTTTTAATATTGAGCTGCATAAGCTGTTTATATATTTTGGAGATTAATCCTCTGTCTGCTGATTGATTTGTAAATATTTTCTTCCATTCTGAGCGTTGTTTATTCGTCTTGTTCGTAGTTTCCTTTGCTTTGCAAAAGCTTTTAAGTTTCATTAGGTCCCATTTGTTTATTTTTGTTTTTATTTCCATTACTCTAGGAGGTGGATCAAAAAAGATCTTGCTGTGATTTCTGTCAAAGAGTGTTCTTCCTATGTTTTCCCCTAAAAGTTTTATAATGTCTGGTCTTCCATGTAGGTCTTTGAGCCATTTTGAGTTTATTTTTGTGTATGGTGTTAGAGAGTGTTTTAATTTCATTATTTTCCATGTAGTTGTCGTTTTCCCAGTGGCACTTATTGAAGAGACTGTCTTTCTCCATTGTATATCCTTGCCTTCTTTGTCATAGATTAGTTGACCATAGGTGCGTGGGTTTATCACTGGGCCTTCTATCCTGTTCCATTGATCTATATTTCTGTTTTTGTGCCAGTACCATATTGTCTTGATTACTGTAGCTTTGTAGTATAGTCTAAAGTCAAGGACTCTGATTCCTCCAGCTCTGTTTTTTTCCCTCAATATTGCTTTGGCTATTTGGGGTCTTTTGTGTCTCTATAAATTTTAAGATTTTTTTTGTTCTAGCTGTAAAAAATGCCATTGGTAATTTGATAGGGATTGCACTGAATCTGTAGATTGCTTTGGGTAGTATAGTCATTTTCACAATATTGATTCTTCCAGTCCAAGCACATGGTATATCTCTCCATCTGTTTGTGTCATCTTTGATTTCTTTCATCAGTGTCTTATAGTTTTCTGAGTACAGGTCTTTGACCTCCTTAAGTTGGTTTATTACTAAATATTTTATTCTTTTTGTTGCGGTGGTAAATGGGATTGTTTCCTTGATTTCTCTTTCTGATCTTTTGTTGTTAGTGTATAGGAATGCAAGAGATTTCTGTACATTAATTTTGTATCCTGCAACTTTACCAAAGTCATTGATTAGCTCTAGTAGTTTTCTGGTGACATCTTTAGGATTCTCTATGTATAGTATCATGTCATCTGCACATAGTGACAGTTTTACTTCTTCTTTTCCAGTTTGGATTCCTTTTATTCCTTTTTCTTCTCTGATTGCCCTGACTATGCAAACTATGTTGAATAAGAGTGGTGAGAATGGACATCCTTGTCTTGTTCCTGATACTAATGGAAATGCTTTCAGTTTTTCACCATTGAGAATGATGTTTGCTGTTGGTTTGTTGTATATGGCCTTTATTATGTTGACATAGGTTCCCTCTTTGCCCACTTTCTGGAGAGTTTTTATCATAAATGGGTGTTGAATTTTGTCAAAAGCTTTTTCTGCCTCTATTGAGATGATCATATGGTTTTTATTCTTCAATTTGTTAGTGTGGTGTATCACATTGATTTGCATATATTGAAGAATCCTTGCATCCCTGGGATAAATCCCACTTGATCATGCTGTATGATCCTTTTAATGTGTTGTTGGATTCTGTTTGCTAGTATTCTGTTGAGGAGTTTTGCATCTATATTCATCAGTGATATTGGTCTGTAATTTTCTTTTTTTGTAGTATCTTTCTCTGGTTTTGGTATCAGGGTGATTGTGGCCTTGTAGAATGAGTTTGGGAGTGTTCCTTCCTCTGCAATTTTTTGGAAGAGTTTGAGAAGGATGGGTGTTAGGTCTTCTCTAAATGTTTGATAGAATTCACCTGTGAAGCCATCTGGTCCTGGACTTTTGTTTGTTGGAAGATTTTAAATCACAATTTCGATTTCATTACTTGTGATTGGTCTGTTCATATTTTCTGTTTCTTCCTGGTTCAGTCTTGGAAGGTTATACCTTTGTAAGAATTTGTCCATTTCTTCCAGGTTGTCCATTTTATTGGCATAGAGTTGCTTATAGCAGTCTCTTATGATGCTTTGTATTTCTGTGGTCTCCATTGTAACTTCTCTCTTTTCATTTATAGTTTCATTGATTTGAGTCCTCTCCCTCTTTTTCTTGATGAGTCTGGCTAAAGGTTTATAAATTTTGTTTATCTTCTCAAAGAACCAGCTTTTAACTTTAATGATCTTTGCTATTTTTTTCTTTGCTTCTGTTTCATTTAATTCGCTCTGATCTGTATGATTTCTTTCCTTCTACTAACTTTGGCTTTTGTTTGTTCTTCTTTCTCTGGTTCCTTTAGGTGTAAGGTTAGATTGTTTATTTGAGATTTTTCTTGTTTCTTGAGGTAGGATTGTATTGCTCTAAACTTCCCTCTTATAATTGCTTTTGCTGCATCCCATAGGTTTTGGATCATCGTGTTTTTGTTGTCATATGTCTCTAGGTATTTTCTGATTTCCTCTTAGATTTCTTCAGTGATCTCTTGGTTATTTAGTAACATATTGTTTAGCCTCCATGTTTGTGTTTTTTACGTTTTTTCCCTCTGTACTTTATTTCTAATCTCGTAGCGTCGTGGTCAGAGTAGATGCTTGATATGATTCCAGCCTTCCTCAATTTACTGAGGCTTGATTTGTGAACCAAGATGTATTCTGTCCTGGAGAATATTCCATGTGCACTTGAGAAGAACGTGTAATGAGCTGTTTTGGATGGAATATCCTATAAATATCATTTAAATCTATTTGGTCTGTTGTGTCATTTAAATCTTGTGTTTCCTTATTTATTTTCATTTTGGACAATCTGTCCATTGGCGAATGTGGGGTTTTAAAGTCCCTTACTAAGATTGTGTTACTGTCAATTTCCCCTTGTATGGCTGTTAGCATTTGCCTTATATATTGAGGTGTTCCTATGTTGGCTTCATAAATATTTACAATTGTTATATATTCTTCTTGGATTGATCCCTTGATCATTATGTAGTGTCATTCTTTGTCTTTATTTTAAAGCCTATTTTGTCTCTTGTCTTTATTTTAAAGTCTATTTTGTGTGATACGAGAATTGCTACTCCAGCTTTCTTTTGATTTCCATTTGCACGGAATATCTGTTTTCCATCCCCTCACTTTCAGTCTGTATGTGTCCCTAGGTCTGAAGTGGGTCTCTTGTAGACAGCATATATATGGGTCTTGTTTTTGTATCCATTCAGCGAGCCTGTGTCTTTTGGCTGGAGCATTTAATCCATTCACATTTAAGGTAATTATCAATATGTATGTTCCTATTACTATTTTCTTAATTGTTTTGGGTTTGTTTTTGTAGGTCCTTGTCTTCTCTGGCATTTCCCACTTAGAGAAGTTCCTTTAGCATTTGTTGTAGAGCTGGTTTGGTGGTGCTGAATTCTCTTAGCTTTTGCTTGTCTGTAAAGCATTTGATTTCTCCATCGAATCTGAGTGAGATCCTTGCTGGGTCGAGTAATGTTGGTTGTAGGTTCTTCCCTTTCATCACTTTAAATATATCATGCCACTCCCTTCTGGCTTGTAGAGTTTCTGCTGAGAAATCAGCTGCTAAACTTATGGAAGTTTCCTTGTATGTTATTTGTCATTTTTCCCTTGTTGCTTTTAATAATTTTTCTTTGTCTTTAATTTTTGTCAGTTTGATTACTGTATGTCATGTCGTGTTTCTCCTTGTGTTTATCCTACCTGGGACTGTCTGGGCCTCCTGGACTTGGGTAGCTATTTCCTTTCCCATGTTAGGGAAGTTTTTGACTATAATCTCTTCAAATATTTCCTCAGGTCCTTTATCTCTCTCTTCTCCTTCTGGGACTCCAATAATGCGAATGTTGGTGCGTTTAATGTTGTCCCAGAAGTCTCTTATACTGTCTTCATTTATTTTCATTATTTTTTCTTTATTCTGTTCCATGTCAGTGAATTCCACCATTCTGTCTTTCAGGTCACTTATCCATTCTTCTTCCTTAGTTATTCTGCTATTGATTCCTTCTTGTGTATCTTTCATTTCAGTTATTGTACTGTTCATCTCTGGTTGTTTTTTCTCTAATTCTTCTAGGTGTTTGTTCTTTAATTCTTTGAGGTCTTTGTTAAACTTTTCTTGCATCTTCTCAATCTTTGCCTCCATTCTTTTTCCGAGGTCCTGGATCATCTTCACTATCATTATTCTGAATTCTTTTTCTGGAAGGTTGCCTATCTCCTTCGTTTAGTTTTTTTTTCTGGGATTTTATCTTGTTCCTTCATCTAGTACATAGCCCTCTGCCTTTTCATTTTGTCTGTCTTTCTGTGAATGTGGTTTTCGTTACACAGGCTGCAGGATTGTAGTTCTTCTTGCTTCTGCTGTCTGCCCTCTGGTGGATTAGGCTTGTGCAAGCTTCCTGATGGGACGGACTGGTGGTGGGTAGACCTGAGTGTTGCTCTGGTAGGCAGAGCTCAGAGAAACTTTAATCTGCTTGTTTGCTGATGGGTGGGGCTGAGTTCCCTCCATGTTGGTTGTTTGGCCTGAGGAAACCCAGCACTGGAAGCTACAGGGTCTTTGGTGGGGCTAATGGTGGACTCTGGGAGGGCTCATGCCAAGGAGTACTTCCCAGAGCTTCTGTTGCCAGTGTCCTTGTCCCTGCGGTGAGCCACAGCCACCCCCCGCCTCTGCAGGAGACCCTGTAACAGTAGCAGGTAGGTCTGGTTCAGTCTTCTATGGGGTCACTGCTCCTTCCCCCTGGGTCCTGATGCACCCACTACTTTGTGTGTGCCCTCCAAGCATGGAGCCTCTGTTTCCCCCAGTCCTGTCAAAGTCTTGTAGTCAAATCCTGCTAGGCTTCAAAGTCTGATTATCTGAGAATTCCTCCTCCCATTGCCAGACCCCCAGGTTAGGAAGACTAATGTGGGACTCAGAACCTTCACTCCAGTGGGTGGACTTCTGTGGTATGTGTTCTCCAGTTTGTGAGTCACCCACCCAGCAGTTACGGGATGTGATTTTATTGTGATTGTGACCCTCCTACCGTCTCATTGTGGCTTCTCCTTTGTCTTTGGATGTGGGGTGTCTTTTTTGGTGAGTTCCAGCGTCTTCCTGTTGATGATTGTTCAGCAGTTAGTTGTGATTCCGGTGCTCTTGCAAGAGGGAGTGAGCGCATGTCCTTCTATTCCACCATCTTGAACTGATGTAGATGCATTTTGAATAGGACTTAGGTTCACTCTTTAGAGGTTTGTAAAATAATGTAGAACAACTTATAAAGTTCATGGCATGTGGAAAATATAAATATGTATCTAAGGCCTGCTTTGAGAAGGTAATAAATATAATAAAAACAATACTAGGGTTCACATTCTTTATTTGGAAATGGCATTAAATGATGGTGACAAATACAGAATGTGTTCACCATGTTTAATACAACTTCCTTTTTCTTAAAGCAATCTTATGATTAATTAATTCATTAATTCAAATGAGTTACCACTGTGCCATTTACTTCAGATATTTTTTTTTGTTACAGTCAAGAAAACTTGTTGTTGTTGTCAGTAACCAGTATGTACAGCATTCTTCCCACCATCATTCCAGATTTACTTTAAGCAGCTAACCGTTCAACAAATTACTCTTGCTTCTTTTAATAACCCATTGCAATCATATCTTTTCCCTAAGAATTTTATTACACTGAGTTAAAGGAAAGACAACCTAAGTAGGCATCTTGCACTTTAAGAATAACTCTGAACCTGTACTTAAGCCAACTTCCGTTTCTTCCTGTCTGAGAAACTCTTTCCCTCAAATATTCAGTTGCTCTCTCTCCACTGGCTACTCAGTCTATGAACAAGCTGAATTCTGTAAAACCTGCTTTTAAATACAAGATTGAAAATAACATCTCCTTCCTTTAACAAGTGGTTCTCAAATGTAGGCAAACATAAAATACCCTTTACCAGATCCTATCTCAGAAATTAATTTTCTCTCTGAAGTATGGAAGCAAAATGCATTTAAACAAGGACTCCAGATGACAGAATATCCACACTTGGAAAACTTTGTTGTAAATTCCCTATATTTTGTTTGTACTTCTTGTGAAATATCTATCATATTCTACTCTGCTGCTCATTCATACACATATTTTTATTAGAAAATTGCTGGTGGGAATGTAAAATGGTATAGCCAATATGGAAACAGTACAGTTTATGTACTGAGGAACAGTTATGTACTGAGGAACATAAAGTTAAAAATAGAAGTTCTGTATGGTCCAGAAATTCCAATTCTGGGTATATGTCCAAAAGTATTGAAAAGCAGAGACTTGAACAGATGCTTGTACACCAGTGTTCATAGTAGCATTATTCACAAAACCAAAATATAGAGGCAACCCAAGTATCCATCCACAGGTGAATGGATCAACAAAATATGGTGTAAACATACAATGGAATATTAGTCAACATTAAAAAGAATGGAAATTGTGACATTTTAAAGCAGGGATGAACCTTGTAGACATTATGCTAAGCAATATAAGCTAATCACAAGAGGACAAATACTGGGTAATTCCACTTACATGAGGCCTAAAGTAATCAAATCAGAGACAGAAAGTAGGTAGAATGACAGTTTTCAAGTGCTGCTGGGAGAGAGGAATAGGGAGTAACTGTCTAAGGGATACAGAGTTTCAGTTTGGGAAGAAGAAAAGAGTTCTGTGGATGGATGGTGGTGATGGTTGTACAATAGTATGAATGTACACTTAAAAATGGTTAAAGCAGTATATTCTATGTTTCATATATATACATATATATATATGTTTCATATATATATATATATCCACAGAAAAACTTACAGAAATAAAATACGTTGGGTAAATTTGCTTCTGTATCAAAAAGATATAATTAGGGTTAAAGTAAGGTTTGGCAAGATACTCATGGTAAAAACTGGTTAAATATGCATGGTAATATTTCAAGGGAAGTGATTAAAGAACAGATATAAAGTTTTCAACTTCCAAAGCAGTACAAAAAATAAAATAAGGGAAAAAAGCCTAAATTGATCCAGGAAAAGGAACAAAGGAAGTAAAACAAGTATAGAAAATGCAAGCCAGAGGAAATACTAAAAGTAAGATAGTAAAGGAAGTCCAAATGTATCAATAGTTACATAAATGTGAATTGTTTAAACTTGGTAGTTAACAAAATAGAGACTATCACATTGGAGTAAAAAAAACCATAAAACGAAATTGGTTACATGTGTTTTAAAGACATGTTTAGAGCGTAAATATGTGAAAAATTTAAAATAGAAAAAGACATACCAGGAAAATACCAACCTAAAGGAACCTGGGGAAGGTAATTTAATATCAGACAAAACAGACTTAAGGAAAAAAATTATTGTGTGTATAAAGAGGTTACTATATTATGACAAAAGTTTTAATTCACCTGGAAAATAAGATTCTAAATGTGTATAGATGTTATAGTATAGCCTCACTCTATATAGTGCAAATATGAAAGAATTTACTAGCCTATTATTAAATTTTTAAGACAGATCAAAGGCCAAGAGAAGCCAAGATGCTCCTGAAACATGATAAAATAGAGGGACTTTCCCTTTGAGATATCAGTATTTAGTATGCATATTTTAATAAAAATATTATGGTAGTGGGCAGGGATAGTATATGAGAAGGCTCACTTACAAGCAAGCTGAAGATATGCAAAATGATCTTCATAATCAATAAAAAAAAGTTTGTTCCATGAATTTAAGTTTTTTCCCAAAACATTAAAACTCTTTCACTGTTCCTTATAAATGTATAGAGAAAGAAAAACAATAAAACTAGAATTTATTTAGTACAATGTTAATGGAAAACATTACAAACATTGAGAATAACAGTATTTTGTTACTTTGTAAAAAAAAAAATATCAATAGTGGCTTGAACAATGTTTGCCTTCTTCTCATTGAACATATCCAATGATATGGAGCATGCATTTTTCCTGTGACTTGGCCAAGTGTTTGGTTGAGCTTCCAACAATTTATCCTTTGTGCTTTGAAGGTTGTACAATATCTCCAAGGGGTCCTTTGATGTGAGTCTTTTGTTAGTGTCATTTCCTCTGGGACATTATCTTTGTCATCCCTATCTTATTCCTCATTTATGCTGATAAGTTCAGTGTCACTAAGTTCCCCTGGCTGCATTATCTAGTCTCTCGAATGGCAGCGCATCAGCATTCCCATGTCAGCTATATCATCTATAACTTCATTTCTGTTCAATTTGAATTTCACTTCTGTTGTCAGCACTTTTCTTTCCTTTGTTGCATCCTCATCATTTTTGGTCAATTTCCTCTTTTGATTATCCATTCTTTTTAAATGCCATGTGGGTTTATCACTGGGAGACAGTGCAGGACACCTGCATGCTTTGATGTCTATGCCTGAACTGAATAAGAGACACAGAGTGACCAATAATCAACAGGCTCTGAAAAAAAGTGACATGATTTATCACTGACCGTGGTAGCCATCTCTTATTTATGTAGCAATTTGTGGACTGTAGAACCACAATGAAATTTGTACTTTATGCAGTTATTCACGGTTAATACACCATGGTAACTAATATTTGAACCATGCTGTTGGGGGACCAGTGTTCCTTAATTGAACCATGGTAACTGAAATATTCTGTATCAGAACCATGCAAATCAAGGGATGTCTGTACTTTAAAATTTTTAGAAAGAAATGATAGAGGATATTTTTATCCTCTTGAGATAGAAAATTATTTTATAGGTGAGACTCCAACATACCATAAAAGAAGATATCAGCAAATTTTTCTTCATTAAAATCAAAAGCTATTGTTACTCAATAGACATCATCAAATGGAGAGATAATAATAGCCACTTATATAACAGGGAAAAAAAGCTAGTTTTATAAAATATAAATCATTAAGCAAAAAATCAAACAACCCAATAAAAAATGTAAAACAATTTGAATGGGCAATAGGTGAATAAATACCTACAGTCAATAAACAAACAAAAATATGTTTGTACAAAGTTAAATGTATATCGAGATCATAATTAGACCTACTAAAATGCTAAAAATTGAAAAGCCTAATAATAGCAAGTTTTTGAAAGAATATTTCTGTTAAACTCTTGAACATTATCTCATAAAAGTAGAATTTATGCATACCTAATTTGTGTCTGAAATGTCTTTATTTCATTGTCCTTTTTTTTTTTGTTTGAAGACCTGTGTGTTACAGATTCCAGACTCTCTCTTTTTTATTTTTTAAATAAATTTATTTATTTATTTATTTTTGGCTGCGTTGGGTCTTCGTTGCTGCACATGGCTTTCTCTAGTTGCAGTGAGCAGGGGCTACTCTTTGTTGCCGTGTGCGGGCTTCTCATTGTAGTGGCCTCTCTTGTTGCGGAGCACAGGCTCTAGGTGCATGGACTTCAGTAGTTGCTGCACGTGGGCTCAGCAGTTGTGGCATGAGGGCTCTAGAGCTCAGG